>NC_138749.1:7840175-8440175 GCF_965113315.1 Podarcis vaucheri
AGAGGCAGGGAGGAAACAAGAAAGTTCTTATGTATGATTTATTCATTCACCACAAAGAATTCCAATCATTCCTCCGTAATGGAGTTGCTCACACTGAGCTCCTCCCCCTTCCCCCTCTAGCAACAACACCTGCCAGTGTGGTGTAGTTGTTAGGAGCAGTGGACTCATAATCTGGTGAAGAAGAAGAAGAAGAAGAAGAGAAGAAGAGTTTGGATTTGATACCCCGCCTTTCACTCCCCTTCAGGAGTCTCAAAGTGGCTTACATTCTCCTTTCCCTTCCTCCCCCACAACAAACACTCTGTGAGGTGAGTGGGGCTGAGAGACTTCAGAGAAGTGTGACTGGCCCAAGGTCACCCAGCAGCTGCATGTGGAGGAGCGGAGACGCGAACCCGGTTCCCCGGATTACAAGACTACTGCTCTTAACCACTACACCACACTGGCTCACCGGGTTCACTTCCCCTCTCTGCCACATGCAGCTGCTGGGTGACCTTGGGCTAGTCACACTTCTCTGAAGTCTCTCAGCCCCATGAAAACATCCTGGCCCTCCAGCCCTCTCTGTCCGGCCCTCCAAACGCTACCCAGGCCACACCCCTCCGTCACAGCCCTGGTTGGAATGGGTGGTCAAACCCTGCTAATGCCTTTTGCTTGCCTGAATGGAGGAGACGGAGTGGTGCGTGCATGTGTGTTGAAGCTAGTTTTCTAACACAAATTGCATTTTTGTTCTGCTAGCTTTGCTTCTGGGTCCACCCACCATGAGCTCAAAAGGTTGCCACACCCCTTGGCCTGATAGAGGTTCCCACATGTACTTTACACCCTTTTGTTTAGAGCATTCCAGACACTCCACATGCCTTATGATGCAGTGGTAAAGCATAACACAAATAACCAGGGATGGGGAATGTGGCCTCCATTCTGACAAATGTTCCCCTCCACTAACTGCTGTTTCATGGTGCTGGTTGCAGTTGAGCTTTACCCTTGTCCCCAGTTCCATAGAAACTAGAGTAGGACCTTCTGCATTCCCCTATTGCTTCACTTGCAGTTTACTGGAGGAGGAGGAGGAGGAAGAGGAAGAGGAGGAGGAGGAGGAAGAAGAGGAGGAGGAGGAGGAAGAGGAGGAGGAAGAGGAGGAGAAGAAGAGGAGGAAGAGGAGGAGGAGGAGGAAGAGGAGGAGGAAGAGGAGGAGGAGGAGAAGGAGGAAGAGGAGGAGGAAGAAGAGGAGGAGGAGGAGGAAGAGGAAGAGGAGGAGGAGGAGGAGGAGGAAGAAGAGGAAGAGGAAGAGGAGGAAGAGGAAGAGGAAGAAAAGGAAGAAGAAGAGGAAGAAGAAGAAGAAGATGAAGAAGAAGTAAAGGACCCTGGACAGTTAAGTCCAGTCACAGGTGACTATGGGGTTGTGGCGCTCATCTCGCTTTCAGGCCGAGACAGCCACCGTTTCTCTACAGAAAGCTTTCCGGGTCATGTGGTCAGCATGACCAAACCGCTTCTGGTGCAACGGGACACCGTGACAGAAACCAGAGTGCATGGAAATGCCGTTTACCTTCCTGCTGCAGCAGTACCTATTTATCTACTTGCACTGGCGTGCTTTCGAACTGCTAGGTTGGCAAGAGCTGGGACAGATCAATGGGAGCTCACTCTGTTGCGGGGATTCGAACCACCAACCTTCCGACTGGCAAGCCCAAGAGGCTCAGTAGTTTAGACCACAGAGCCACCTGCATCCTTGTTGTTGTTGTTAGGCTGCCCCAGTCACTCTGGGTGGCTTACAGTACATATAAAAACAGTAAAACATCAAACATTAAAAACTTCCTGATACAGGGTTGCTTTCAGATGTCTTCTAAAAGTTGTGTAGTTCTTTATCTCCTTGACATCTGATGGGAGGACATTCCACAGGGAAGGCCCTTTGTCTGGTCCCCTGTAACTTCACTTCTTGCAGTGAGGGAATCAGGAGGAGACCCTCGGAGGAGGACCTCAGTGTCTGGGCTGAATGATGGGGGAGATATATGTGGCTGAGACATGCTTTCTGCCTGGTACATGTTAGCTGCATTTCAGATGGTGGACTAGATGACACTTGGAAGTCCCTTCCAACTCTACAGTTCTGCAGTTCTGCGATTCTACATCCAAATAGCATATAAATGGCATTGAAAGCAATGGATCCCCCCAAAAAAATAATCTTCCTAGTGTTGGGTGGTAATTCCTCCTGCACCTATCTCTTTGCATTAATTTCCTTGATATGCATTAAAGCATATCAGTGATATCCTCCTTTTTACAGATATCAGATGGACATTCATTACTTGATAGCTTTACAAAAGCCACTGGGGGCTTTGATCATCAAATGAAAATGACCACAGCTCATTGCAATCCCATTTTTGCTTTAGTGCCACACACTTCATGAAACAAAAACCACAGACTCCCTATTTATATGCTTCTGAAACCTGCTAATTAAATTACAAGAAGGAAATAGGTTTTTCTCTTTCTGCACAATATTAAAAAATCTACCACCCTATTTCAAGTCAAAGGCAGGGAGAGAGAGAGAGAGGGAAATATCAAGGAACACTGTTAGAGGTCTCCCATTGTCCCCTACATGCACTTATTTTTTTAATAATATCCTCTCCTTCTTACTGTCAGCTCTTCTATGATAAGCAATTATTTTCTTCCTGTAGACATCCTACATTAAAAATGTCCCGCTGTTTGGATGAAAATATCACACATTTGCCTTCCAACAAAGAGTAGAATAAGTTTAAGCTTTTCATTTAAGAAAGAAAATATTCCAATCGAAACTTGGTGCATATGCAATGTCATATACATAATTTCAACTTTTCAGTCCAACACTGTTATGATATTGTAGAGTTGGAAAAGGTTCAGAAAAGACAACCAAAATCATCAATGGGATGAAGAGACTCTCCTATGTTATGGCCATAGTTCAGCGGTAGAGGATCTGTCCCAGGTTAAATTCCTGGCATCTCCAGGCAGTCTCAGACTTTGGAGAATCACTGCCAGTCAGTGTAGACAATACAGAGATAAATTGACCAATGGGTCAGACTTGTTATCAGTCAATTTATTGTGTCCCTCTGCTCCTACATTCACTGTATATTTAGCTCAGCCCTAAGCTCTTTCGTATGCATGCTTGCTCCTTCTTTTACAACCATCCAAGTGGAATGGAATAAAAAGGGGAATTTGTATGGAGAGGTGGAGTAGAGAGATGGATCAAAGAAAGAAGGTGGAATGGGAAGGAAGAGGGAAGGAAGGAAGGGGCATAGAGAGGGGAAAAAAAGGGGAATACAGTGGCATTTTGGTTCTCAAACTCTTTGGTACTCAAACAACTTGGAACCCAAACACTGCAAACCCGAAAGTAAATGTTCTGGTTTGCGAACTTTTTTCGGAAGCCAAACGTGCTCCGTTTTGAGTGCCACAGTGTTAAGCTGAAGTCTGTCTAATTTTGCTACTTATTTTGCATTTTTGTTTTTGCAGCTTTTATGTTCTGTTTTTGTGACACTGTGGAACCCAATTCAGCTGTTGACTGATTGATTGTGTGACTGCAGTCCATTGTTTATTGCTTTCATTTTACGGATCAACGGTCTCGTTAGATAGCAAAATTCATGTTAAATTGCTGTTTTAGGGGTTGTTTTTAAATGTCTGGAACGGATTAATCCATTTTGCATTACTTTCTATGGGAAAGCGCGCCTTGGTTTTGGAATGCTTTGGGTTTGGAATGGACTTCCGGCAAGGATTAAGTTTGAGAACCAAGGTACCACTGTAAAGGGAAAAGAAAAGCATGGGAAAGAAGGAAAGAAGAGAGGAAGGAGGGAGAAATTAAGCTACAATGAAGACCTGAAAACAAGACGGCATTAAAGCTGGCCTCCTAGGAATAGAAGCCTACCTTTGACCTTGACATGTCACGGGCCGAGAAATTAAACTTTTCTTCTTTTTCTTTTGTCCTTCAGCATCCCACTGGAATCCAAGCCCCCACTCCTGATCTAAGCAGAAGCTCGCTTGAGGGTTCGGAGCACTTCAGCTAAGTGACTCTGTCTATTTCTCATTTTAATGTCCTCCCGTGCGTCATTATTTACCTATCACCATGAGTGTTAATGGTGCTGAACACCAGGCCATTTTCGCTGGACAAATAGCGCTATTCACTTGAAAGGCAGAATGTGAAAATGATACAGTACAACTCCGCTTGGAACAGATGCAGAATGGTGCATGGTCAGCTGGGTGCAAATGAGGCGTGAGGCGGTGGTTGTTCAAAAATGGATTTTCTAAAAACAGCAACAACAACAACAACAGGGGCGTATTATTTGCAGGAAGGCAACTTGGTGCAAGTTGCCTGGTGACAGGCTATTCCAGAGAGGGGAGTGGCAGGGTCCATTTCCCAAATTTAGAGACCAAAGGACAGTGACTCAGCTGAGTAAACTGAGCAAACAAGCCAGGATTTACTTTGGCTTGAAGTCCTGTGTAGACACATACGGACATTAGTCTCAGTGAAATCCCTGGGCCTTACTTCTGAACAGACAAGATTTGAATTGTGCATTATTGTAATATCCTTCAGTCTTGGTGGAGTGAGTCTAAACTACTGTGATAGTTCTTTACAAAGATCCATTATATATGTGCTTTTCTTTTTATCCCTTTTAACATTTTCCCCTTTTTTTGTTCTTTAAATTTCCCTGGAGAATACATTATGAATACCTGTATTCTAGTACATACACAACAACTAGTAAGAGTACACATTTGTAAAACACCTTCTTAAGTGATCCACGTTAGTACCAACCTTTGGAACTGGCATTTTGTTTTCTGGAGAATTTGTGAATGAAATTAAGCTCAACCATTTTCCCACAAATGTGCCTTGTTCCTCTCGTCCATCTTAATTTGTGTATCTATTTTCTCTTAAGGGCAAACATTCTCTTGCACCAAACATTCAAGTTCACACTTTTCAAGTCCTTCCAGAATGTGGCTATAACCATAATATATATTGATTTCCTTTCCTTTTTAAATTTTGCTATTTTCCCATGGACATTTATTTAACATATGGGTGGCATTCAATGATAGTCCTACCAGGAGTAGACACACTGAAGTCAAGAAACCTAAGTTATTTATGTCCATTGATTTCAGAGGGTCTACTCTGGGTAGAATCCAACTTAGTTGAATTCAACCCCACGTATTGAAAAATGCGCCTACTCTTCTTTTACATAGGATGTCCAAGGCATCTAAAATTACTAAAACCATCAGAAAAGTGGAAACGATAATAACTAAGCATAAAACACTGAATGAAATCCAAATACCTAGCAGAATGACCAGCAGCTTAAATTCTTCTTCTTCTTCTTCTTCTTCTTCTTCTTCTTCTTCTTCTTCTTCTTCTTCTTCTGCAATCACTCATAGTCGAGTAAGATTGTCTTCCATAAACACGTTTTTAAAACTTAGTTTGTAAGTGACTGTGTAGGTCAATTCTGGATCCACACGTCCTTCCACAGTGGGGACATTGGTTTCTGGGCGGGAGTTGATCACGGTGTGGATTTGCCAAGCGTGTCTTCCTCTTAGCACATTTCTCCCTTGCATCCTGAGTTCAAGTGTCTTCAAAGCCCATGACAACTTTCGTAAAGGCTGTTCTCCATTGGAGTGCTCACAGGCCAGTGTTTCCCAATTGTTGGTGTTTATACTACTTTTTTTAAGATTTGCCTTGAGAGAGTCTTTAAACCTCTTTTGTTGACCACCAGCATTACGCTTTCCATTTTTAAGTTCGGAATAGAGTAGTTGCTTTGGAAGAAAGTAATCAGGCATCCGCACAACATGACCAGTCCAACAAAGTAGAGAGGCAGAGGCAATAGGAGGACATATCAGGAAAAGGGAATGACTTTCCATCAAGCTAGCTATTGTCCACACTGACTTGCAGTAGCTCACAGGGATTTTACATGTGATGTATTTGCCAGCCCTGTCTGGAGATGCCATTGTATGCAACTGGGATTTGCTGCATCCAAAGCAGATGTTCTGCCACTGAGCAATGGACCGTTTACCTCCAGAGCAGCCATACTGCAGTAATACTAACGAGGGACATCAATCAGATGCCCTGAAAACAATTAAAACCCTTCCCTACAAAAGGAAACGTCTTTCTGTAAAAGAAGGCCTGCAACTGGAAGCCAAACGACAGAGAAGGAGCGAATCAGGCATTCCTAGGAAGGACGGTCCAGAGCTCAGACATGACAGAGGCAAATTTAGGGAGGCACAACCTGTTTGTCTGCACTGGGAACCAAGCTGAGACGGTCTGCAAGGGAGCATCACAGTGGCAAACTTTGGACTCTCAAATTTCAGTAGTGCCCTGTACAAAGCTAAAATTGGGTGCCTCTCTCCTCGCACGTTCTGTCCCACAGCATTGTTTTGGAGTCCTCTACAGTGCAGCACAAGGGACGCAGATGGCGCTGTGGGTTAAACCACAGAGCCTAGGGCTTGTCGATCAGAAGGTCGGCGGTTCGAATCCCCGCGATGGGGTGAGCTCCTGTTGCTCGGTCCCTGCTCCTGCCAACCTAGCAGTTCAGAAGCATGTCAAAGTGCAAGTAGATAAATAGGTACCGCTCTGGCGGGAAGGTAAACGGCGTTTCCGTGCACTGCTCTGGTTTGCCAGAAGCGGCTTAGTCATGCTGGCCACATGACCCGGAAGCTGTACGCCAGCTCCCTTGGCCAATATAGCGAGATGAGCACCGCAACCCCAGAGTCAGTCACAACTGGACCTAATGGTCAGGGGTCCCTTTACCTTTACCTTATACTGCAGCGCTACCCTAAAACCTCTTCTGGGAGCTGCACCAATAATGAACAATGGAATATGAAAGGCAGGTGGAGGTACCAAATTTTGGCATGGTGCGGGGTAGCCCAAAGTCTGCCACTGACCTGAGAAAATGTGTTGCCAATGACCTATCAGAATAACCTTCAGAAGGGAAGCCTTCTGAACATGTGCAGGCTGTCCCTGTACTCTGGAAACTTGAGCACAAGGTTGGTGTAGTTTGGGGTCTCAGGAAAAGCCACAGAGGCCTGTTCTTGTCCTGTTTTTTGGTTAGCCTATCTGATGCCATTTTGCTTCTGTAAAAAAACTGCTTTAGAATTTAGGACGGTGAGCCACAAATATGTGAAGACCAGATAACGTCGCTAGGCGATTTTCAGGAAAACCTCCCTCTGCCAGGCAGCTGTCCACTTCAAGGTCTCCAGACAAGTGTCCTATTTTGATCAGCACAAGGAACCTCGAAAAGGGGAAAGGGAGAGGGTATGCCTGTAAAAAGTATGAACAAAGGCTATTTGGCGCAGCTTCACCATCACACTGGTGAGTGTGGGTCGCCCGCTCTGTTTTACACAGCTGAATAAATGAGTGATTATGGGAATCTCCTCTGTCTATGGCATTTATTGGCTTTTCAGTGACCAAGGAAGGTAGCGTGGGCCCAATTAGCGGACACCAACAGTAGTGTGCAACAGCTCCACAGGCCTTGTGTGCACAACCACACTGTCTCTCCCCTCGCAATCTTAATTGTGTGAAAAGCAGTGCCTGGACAGGGCTTGCTTCTTTCACAGATTCATGAACCTTGGTGGATGGCAGAGAAGCATGTAGGCAGGAAACTGTTTTGGGCTCTGAAACACAGAGGCATATTAGGATGTAGTTCCGTTCCACCTTTGGAACAGGCATGTGGAGATGTTGTGTGTCACATGTCTGCTTACTTCCAGCACAGTCTGCTGGGAACTTCAGTTGCATATAGCTTTTGCCTATGCTTTTTGCTTGGACATGAAGGGAAGCAGACATGTTTTTCCTTTGTCCTGATGCTGAATAAAATGCTTGCAAATACGCTTATATATGCCTCTGTCTGCTACTTCCGTTGCAAAGAGTTCTTATCTCTGCTAGCCTGCATGCTCAGTCTCTAAAGGTTTCTGAGGATTGGGTTGCAGCTTTTGATGCTGTTCCAAGAACCAGAGTTCGCCCGGCTGCCGGCCGGTGGGCTGGAGCCAGCTGGGGGCCTGCCAATTGCCCCCGTCTCCCAGGACACATCCCAACAAAGCATGGTTTTCAGTTTCTCTCCGTTTCTTTCTAAGTTCAGTTCTCCACATTGCCACACCGGTTGGTGACTTATTTGTTCTCGAAAAGTCCTCACGAAAATTCATCAGCACATCCACAGGCAACCTTGCCTCATTATACGCATGTTTGCAAAGCCATTTTTCCAATATAATGCATTTTTCTTGTTTTCACTAAGGTGCATTTTATGCATTTTTTTACCACATTTTATGCATTTTATACCACTGTATATGCATTTTTGTTCATATTACTCAGCTGGAGAATTGTGCATTCCCAGGGATGGCTGAGATTCTGTTTCTGTATTTGGGGGGGAACTGTGATCTGGGTAAATTCATCTTTAAATCCAAACTGAATTGAATTCCTCCCCCCGCCCCTGCAACTCTGATGCTATTGCTACATCTTAAAACCACCATTTCAGAAAATTTTCAGGGTTTCTCCTCCCACACACTTAGTTAAATATTTTGCTATATAAACCTGCTTATACCTTCCATCTCTGCACACCCATCCTCTGAAACAACACACTTCCTTCTCCAAGAACACTGTGTGAAATGAATTAATTTCTGCCTCACTCATTTCCAAGTAAACACCCAGGGGAAATTGTCTAATATCAACCAGAACATTATTGAGAAGAATTAGTATGCGGCAATGTAATAAAGGATCATATTGAAACAAGCATTCAGCATACAACTGAGTAAGAATCATAGAATCATAGAGTTGGAAGAGACCACAAGGGCCATCGAGTCCAACCCCCTGCCAAGCAGGAAACACCATCAGAGCACTCCTGACATATGGTTGTCAAGCCTCTGCTTAAAGACCTCCAAAGAAGGAGACTCCACCACACTCCTTGGCAGCAAATTCCACTGTCAAACAGCTCTTACTGTCAGGAAGTTCTTCCTAATGTTTAGGTGGAATCTTCTTTCTTGTAGTTTGGATCCATTGCTTCGTGTCCGCTTCTCCGGAGCAGCAGAAAACAACCTTTCTCCCTCCTCTATGTGACATCCTTTTATATATTTGAACATGGCTATCATATCACCCCTTAACCTCCTCTTCTCCTATGGGGTAGGACTAACCCCATAGGCAATGAAGGCAGAATATCTGCATCAGAAGTAATTGAATGAACCGACTGGACTCAATACAGACACATAGCAGAATTACCTGTCACAAATAGAGGCTAACTCTGCCTCGGGGGCAGGAGGCGGAGGTGGAGAAGCTGAGGATGGACACTTTGCAATCACAGGAACCTTTAATTAATTCACTGATTAATTTCTCTTGACACACCAGCAGTTCTCTCTAGCGATGTGGCTGAAGTTCATAACCAGCCCAGTTTGGAATGCAAATGTGCTTGGCTTGTGCTGTCCAGACGTATTCTGAATCAAGCAGCGTTCCCCGCAAAAGTTATTCTCCGTATTAGAATGTAAAGCAAGATACAAGACACAGAATGATCTATAACTTAGGCAAAGTTGCTTGTGTGCTCTCTTAGGCTCTTCTCCAAGCCATTATCTGTCTTAACTGTTTATAGTGAGGCTCAAAACTTTCCTCTCGGAAGCCTCTGTGTTTATGCAAATCACACGCTTGCTAACACAGCTCCAATAGCTCACAAACATGTACCGTTGTGCAGAACATCTTACTCCTACAGGTACACCTATTGAAATCTTGCTTGACATGGCTGCCAGGAAGCCGAGTCTATCCAGATTTCAAATCCCCACCTACCCACATAGTAGTTATTTTCAAATTACTAACTTGTGGACTATAAAAAATAGGTCTGTAATGCTGGATCTATGGTGATTCATTCACACAAGCAATTCACCACTTGATGCTCATCAAGCTATGATGTGAAGCAGGTTCAAGAGGTTGATTATGATATTTGAGAGGCTAACAGTGATAAGACAAAGCATGTTCTCCTTCATGGAGAGCACGTGTTGCGGTGGGGACCGCCAGGACACTCCAAAGTTGGGGGCGGGCTAATTGTTTGTTGGCCACTGATGCGATTGGGGCTTCCCTTGTTGTTGGGAAGAAGTTAATGTTGCCATTTGTTGATTGACAGCCAGAAATGCTAAAACTCCTTGCATGAGGCTAGGGCTTCCTCTTTTCGCCCGTGCATCGGATTGCCCGTCCCCCCCTCCCTAGAATTAGGGTTGTTTGCTTTGACCTTGCTATACCTGTCATGGGGTCGTCTGCTCTTGGGGCAAGGGCCTGGTAGGAATTTTGTCCATCTGGCTGATTGGCTGGGGCCATTCGGTTTTTGCCTACTGTGTAGCAAATCATCACAACTTAACATTTTCTTCTCCCATAGATATCCCTCAAGGCAGTGGAGATCAGGGCCGGATTTAGGTTTGATGAGACCCTAAGCTACTGAAGGTAATGGGGCCCTTTATATGCCCTACTGTCCTTTGTCAACAACAAATTGTCGCTGTTTTTGTGTTGAATATATGCTATATGGCAATTTATGGACCTAATAGGTATCTAAAGCCATTTGCACCTATCAAAATATGTATGTTATCAAAGTAGTTGTTGAACTTATATTTTGGAAATGTACATCCAGTTTTTTTCTCCTTTAATTTTTTTGGGGGCCCCCAAGAGAGCGGGGGGCCCTAAGCTATATCTTGTTCTGCTTATACAGTGGTACCTTGGGTTACAAACGCTTCGGGTTACGTGTTTTCAGGTTGCAAACTGCGGGAAACCCGGAA
The DNA here is from genome assembly GCF_965113315.1 of Podarcis vaucheri. Taxonomy (NCBI): domain Eukaryota; kingdom Metazoa; phylum Chordata; class Lepidosauria; order Squamata; family Lacertidae; genus Podarcis; species Podarcis vaucheri. The sequence continues at coordinate 7,850,889 of NC_138749.1, forward strand.
GTACCGGAAAGGGTTACTTCCGGTTTTCTCCGCTCGCGCATGCGCAGAAGTGCTAAATTGTGCTTTGTGCATGCACAGAAGTGCCAAATCGTGTCATGCACATGTGCAGACGCAACGCTGCAGCTTACAAATGCTGTGGGTTGCAGACGTGCCTCCATCACGGATTATGTCTGGAACCCGAGGTTCCACTGTACGTAAATCCGGCACTGGTGGAGATTTAGGGTCAGAGCTTATCTTCTCCTAGATGGGCTACCTTTCTAGGTTGATGAGCCCCATCTGCCCCTTGACAATCTATGTAGTGATGGGAGAACTCCTGAAAAGCTGGTGTTGCTCATTGTAGACAGAACTGAGTAGGCCAATGGTCTGTATCATTATAAGGCATTATATTCTGAGTTATCTTAGCACACAAAGGAGTTAGAAGTGGTAGCTGCTTATGCTAGCTGCCCCCTGCCCCCCCCCCCGATGCCAGCCCTGTTTCCCTCCATGAATTGGAGGGTGATCATCTACAGTGGGGATGTGAACCCCACACAATACGGAACCCTGGAAAATTATTCAAATACCTAAGGGTACAGTCAATTAAGAGTTGGATGTTCTGGGGGGGGAAGTCAAATGATGCTGTTAAACAGAGAGGGGTAATAATGGATCATCCCATCTGCTAAGGATTGAGCAAGAATCAGCAACAGTACATGCAAATGCTAAAGACAGCATTTCTCATCCATAATTTGCACAACTAAAGTCCTTAATGATGGTGAATATTAGGAAGCGTGTCACAACCGTAAATAAATAGTCATTCTTAACAACAGTTTTGACGTGTCTTTTATGCTTACAACAATTTCTTACGATATCTGATTAAACTGTTACGCTACAACGATCAACCCAAGGAAATGTCAAAATACATATTGTTTGTATCACTCAAAGCAAACCTAAAGAAAAAAAGGGGGGAAGGAGAGCAAGTGAAATCCTAACAGGAATGACGGTGTTTCAGAAGGTAGGCTGATTAAAGTCTAATTAGCATGTGTTATCTTTGAGTGATACAACTTCCAGTACCTGTGAGCTCTGATTGTGCATCAGAGCAGGACATTTTTGAACATTAATGATGGCAGCTCTGTTCTGGAGGTGCAGAACAAACAGTATTGAAGAATAGATTGGTTTTGACTTCATTCTCATGCAAGTATTATTAAGGATGACGCTGAAATCCACTTCATCTGGAATGCAGGGACCACACTCAATTCAGTATGTTTGACTCGGTACTAGGGTGTGCATGTGTATGTGAAATCCAGTTCACCTGATTTGCTGCTTATTCTGCAACATCAGTCAGTTGTAGCTGGTGTCCATTGGGCTTGGCAGGACTGCTAGGTACCTACTCATAGGGGCATGGCCAACTGTTCTGGTTTTCTTCCCATCCTTTTTCCTTTGCAAAGTGTGCTGTTGACATTCCTTTCTCTGTCTCACTTCCCTTGCCTCTCCTATCTCCCAAGAAGCTTGAAGGATATGTTTGTATTTACACTCCAATGTTAACTGGAACAACATCCTTTAATGACTATTTGTGCCACTTTCAGGGTTAGATAGTGTTTCTTGTTTATGGCCTGGGGAGCATAAGGTTGTAAAATGCAGGAATCTTGCACAGAAATCAAACCTTTCCCTTTGTGCATTCTATCTAAAAGGTTAAATGCAATTAAAGTGAAACGTTATTAAAATAAAAAAAATATACAACTTGGGTTTCTAGTTCTTATATCATGGGCAGTTAAGCATTGCAGTTGGAGCGACTTTTAGTACCTAATTAAACTGGAAAGGGTCTTACTTTGCTTCAAGAAGGTTCCCTCTGGTCGCAGTTGATTGTCTGCTGGGAGAAATGTTTGGCATGACCATAGGAAGCCGAGCATATCCAGGTTTCAAAGTCCCATGACCCACACAGTAGTCATTTTGAAATTGCTAGCATGGGGGCTATAAAAGCTTGGTATATATTGTGCTGGATCTATGGTGAGCCATTCAGGCAAGCAACTCACCACTTGAAGGGCTCATTCAAGCAATGATATGCATTTGTAAATCAGATCTAGAGGATCTGAAACGCAAATGGTTAGGGAAGCCTGGGGCTTTTAGGAGTTCCAGGAAGGTGAAAAGCACAAGCTATAACATATGGCAGTGGGAAGATTCTTTGTTCTTTCACAGTTTCACTACTTTATGTAACAAGATTTAGTAGCTTGTGGTTAGTGTCATAAAACCAACAGATTTAGGGCACTGTAGAGCATCTATTTTTGGGCAAATGATATGAATCTCCAGGGTTCAGGCTTATTTTAGGAGATAGAAATAGGTCTGCAAATTCAGAGGTTTCTCTACCAGATGTTCAGGGAGCTGAGCTTATCCAGATAATGTCACCGAGGCAGCAATAATAACTGCTTAAGTTAGCAGAGACTTCACAAATGAAAAATAAGATGATCTCAGAGAGGTGTTGCTCTGAGATGGTGGGAAAGTAATGCACAGGCTGGGGAAGCCATTTCGAACTCCAGTTTCCAGCAAATGCAGTTTTGTTCCCATGAATATCTATTTTAGTAAAAGAGACTTTGCCAGGGTTTCATTGCAAATTGACACAAAGGAGGTTTGAGCAAAGGGCAAAGCCTTGTCTGATTCCTCTGAACCTCTTCCCCGGAATATGTGATGAAGAAAAAGAAATGCATCCATTTTAAACTAAATGGACAAGGGCTCAAAATTATAATAGCTAGGGTTTCTCAAACATACAATAGCCATGTACCCCTTTGGGGTGTTTCGTCTTACCATCTTACCCCTTCTTGGGCAAATATAATTTTGGGGTGGTTTTGATGCTACTATTTTATCTCTTTATATGCAGCTAAAATGACTACGATAAAGTAAAATGAAAAAAAATATGCAATGTACCCTTTGAAACCCTTCTGTGGAGCCTAGGGGGTATGCATCTCACACTTTGGGAAACATGATGCAGTGGATAGGATGGCTGAGCTTTGACATTAGTTCAAATCTCTTCCCAGATAATCTGAATAGTTTCAGGGCATTCCTGTCTCTCATCTTATCCAAGTCCATTAGAGTTTATTTCTGTGCTGCCTTTTGATCCCCTCCCTGCCAAAAAGCCCTCGAGGCCACTCACAAACCTTAACAAATATACAAAATTCAAGCTATAAAATAATCTTTTCCAAATCCAACCAGTACCTTAAAGCACAACAATAACAGCAACAAATAATAATACCCACATACACCCATCCCTTCCTTAAAAGAAGAGATCAGTCTCCCAGCCCTTAAAAAATGACAATGAAATGATGAGTAACCTCTTCAACAACAACCTGCCTTCCAGCATATATGACACCATAGTTTAGGAAGGATATTGACAAGCTGGGAGTAGTTGTAGTCTTGTTGTTATTATTCTAATTTTCATGTGTGTAATGGCTGTTTGCTAGACACAATAAATTGAACTGACTGACAAGCTGGAAGGCGTACAGAGGAGGGCAACCAAGATTATTAAGGGGCTGGAAACCAAGCCTTATGAGGAATGGTTGAAGGAGCCAAGTATGTTTAGCCTGGAAAGGCGGAGACTGAGAGGTGAAATGGTTGCCATCTTCAAATATCTGAAGGGCTGCCATGTGGAAGATGGATCAAGCTTGGTTTCTCCTGCTCTGGATGGTAGGACACAAGCCAGTGCATTCAAGTTACAGGAAATGAGATTCCAACTGAACATCAGGATGTACGTTTTGACAGTAAGAGCTGTTTGACAGTGGAACGGACTCCCTCGGGAGGTGCTGGATTCTCCTTCGCTGGAGGTTTTTAAGCAGAAGTTGACTGCCCATCCAACTAGTTCTCCCCCTACCCACAAACACAAGCATGTGCTTTATCTGGGATCACGTCCATACCATATATTTAAAATAGACATTATTTGTACAGTGGCACCTCAGGTTACAGACGCTTCAGGTTACAGACACTTCAGGTTGCAGACTCTGCTAACCCAGAAATAGTACCGAGGGTTAAGAACTTTGCTTCAGGATGAGAACAGAAATCGTGTGGCGGTGGTGCGACAGCAGTGGGAGGCCCCATTAGCTAAAGTGTTGCTTCAGGTTAAGAACACTGTCAGGTTAAGAACGGACCTCCAGAACGAGTTAAGTTCTTAACCCGAGGTACCACTTTATTGCATGACACAGCTCAGTATTCCCTCGAGCACATGGGTCTCTGTGCAAATCCTTTGCAGTCAACTGCTTAACTTTTCCAGGGGTAGCAAACAGCACTTCTTCTCAGCCTCTTAAATTCCAATTTGTCTTTAGAAGGTGAAAAGATAAACCCCTTGTTCCCGGGGATAACAACACAACATACTTAAAAACGACAAGACCTACTTAAAGGAACAGCCACAATCATTTTACCAGGGCTATCAGAAAGGCGAAACATTATTTCAAACTAATAAGCTTGCTTGTTGCAGTGAAGTTCCCCCTGATGTGTCATTTTAATTGCAGATTAGTCTTGTTCCTGGACCGCCATAGATAGATTCGCGAGACAGACGACATACATCATTAATTGCATTGTGGAGGGGGACTGCATATCAAACAGTGGCTTTGTCTGACCCGACTCCTACACCCTGTCTGATTGTTATGAAATTGTTGTCAAATGCAAAACAATGCTAAGGAACATTGGAAGTGAGATTACTTTTTTTTTCCCTTCTCCAGGCACCGTAAATAATATTATAATACATTTCATATGCAAAATTTTTACAGCAGCATCCAGGACTGAAGGATGAAAAGACACTGGTGAGAGCAGATGTGCTAGTTATACCACCCTTGTTGGGTTCTGCCAGGGTGGGAATTCCAGTGTGGGTAACTGCCTTTTGCAGTTTAGCTGGATTTTTAAAACCTTCTACAGCAGAAAAAATAAATGCATTTTTCATTTTCTTTTTTTGGAGGAGGGAGAGGCATTTTGCTACCTACCCCAAGCCAAATTTCAAGGTGTCTTGAGGTGGCAAATAGGATCGTCCTCAGAAGGCGGTCCTTTTTGTGACTGGGCCCCTGGACACCTTAAAATTGCTTACGTCAATCATTTTCATTGGATTTTCTTTGCTTTCTTTTTTCTTTTTTTAAAAAACTCCAATACAAGAATTCAATTGCAATCCTTGGGATTTATTCCTCTACTCCAACACTTTTTGAAAGAAAAATATACAGGGGAGAGCTGCAAATGGCTGAAATATTGGGGGGGGTTATTGCTATGCAACAATATTGTAAAAGGACTATGTTATACTCTGTGTAAATTAAGAACATAAGAAGAGCCCTGCTGGATCAGGCCAAAGGCTCATCATAGTCCAGTGAGTAACAGGAGGCCTCAGAAATGCACACAAGAAGAATATGAGCTTAACAATGCTGTGTTAAGCACACACACTACACTTTCGGCAGTCAGCTGCAGAGGTTTATGGCACCACGGACCAACTGGTTCTTTGGCATAACCCCTTAGTTCTCATCCCATGCTGTAGTCTTTGGTGAAGTCTACGAGCATGTACAGTAAGTGTGGGACCAGCTCAAGAAACCTTGCTGCCTGAGGCCAATGAACCTCATCTCCCACCTCAATACTACATATAGAAGCCAACTGAACTAGCAGTTGGGCTTCAGCGCTGGTGATTCTCCACCACACACGAGGTAGCAGAGCAGATTAGGGGGTGATCTCACCACTGCCTCCCCTCTCCGATCTACAGGTAAGCCACCCTCATGCTAGTAGCAGGAGGACAGGCAAATGCTTCTGCCTTGCCCCACTGACTGCTTCTGCCAAGCCTACTGGTAAAATTGACACCATGTAAATAAAACAACTGCATATTCTTCCTCTTCCCCACTCCCTCTTTTTCTGTTACCTTCCTTCTGTTGCATTATAGAGGAGGGGACTTTTTACACCTTGCACCACACTGTTGATGTGCTGCCATAATTTACAGTTAATAGATAATGGCTTGTATCCAGAGTACTGTGAGCTTTTGGGTTATTCCAATGGGGCTCTTCTTTTGGTCTGATGAGGAACTTTGTGGTGTTGATAGGAGGGAGACAAGAGTTGGAGGAAGGATGGCCAAGAGGCAGGAGGCAAAAGGACATGGCGACAGCTTCCAACTAACTCTTCAAATATCCAAATCGCTGTCACATGGCAGGTGGAGCAAGCTTGTTTTCTGCTGCTCCAGAGGGGAGGACCCAACCAATGGATTTAATTGAAAAGAAGGAAGATTACAAATAAACATCAGGAAGAACTTTCTGATGGCAAGAGCTGTTCAACAGTGAACATGCTACCTCAGAAAATAGTGCACTCTTCATTACTGGAGGGTTTGAAGAAGAGGTTGGGAATTCTTTAGCAGTGATTCCTACCCTTGGAATCCCTCCATCTCTACAGTTCTATGATTCAGTAACTCATTTCACCAATGCAAGGCTTTTCACACATGCAATAGAACCTCTTCCCTTTCAATGAGCAACATTCATTTTCTAATTAACCGAAATGCCACATGCTGGACAGATGATCATTTGTCAGAAAGGCTGGTTGATGATCAGACTCTGTTCACACCTGCAGTTAGAGTGGCATTCTGCCTGCTCCAGAGCCAACCCTTCTTATTATTCATTTTTAAAAGCGGCAACAACTTTGCTTACCTGCCGAAACTCCTTGAGATCAATTTTGTTCCCCACCAGCACCACGGGGATGTCATAGGTATGCCGGACACGATAAATGAGCTCCTTGAATTCTGCAGCTTCTTGAAAGGACTGTCGGTCCGTGATGGAATAGCAAATAACGAAGCCCTCTCCACCTCGCATATATTGGTCTCTCATGGCCGTGAATTCTGCCTGCAGAGTAACATTGAGATGCTATATAATTTAGCAAGCAAAATAAAGAGCCTATAAAGAACAGAGTTGCTGAGAGTGTGCTTCTAAGGTAATTTTTTCCTCCTTTTTTCTATTTCAAAAGTGATTATGTTTACCGTTTTAACTAGCAGAAAAAACACAGGTGATTCACTTCTAATATTCATAAGGCACCCAGGTCTTATCCTCCACCCTTCTTTCCCTTGAATCATTTTTGTTTGTCTGGTTTCTTGCGGTAAATAATGCAAAATGGTTAGATGATTTTATTTTTAAAAGAAGAATATTTGAATTTGGATGTTTTGCATATATGTTTTTCTTCTTGTTTTTTGATTACTGTATTTTTCGCTCTATGGGACGCACTTCCCCCCTCCAAAAATGAAAGGGAAATGTGTGTGCGTCCTATGGAGTGAATGCAGGCTTCAGGCAGCTATCCATAAGCCTTTGGAGTGCAGCGGGAGTTCCTGCTGGGCTCCGAAGGCTTGTGGATAGCAGCCTGAAGCCTGGGGATCGCAGCGCCAACTCCTGCTGCGCACCCTGAGCTTCAGGGAGCTATCCGCAAGCCTTCAGAGCCTGGCGGGAGTTCCCGCCGGACTCCGAAGGCTTGCGGATAGCAGCAAACTCCGGGAGCGAAGGCGAGGTTGCGCAAAACCTCACCCTTGCTCCCAGACCTGTTCTGGGGGCTGGGGTCAGGGGAAGCTCGGGTTTCCTCTGCCCCAGCCCCGCGGCTAAAGAGGAAGCCAAGACAGCCAGGGGGATGGATCCCGCTCACTGTCTTGGCTTATTTGCTCTTTGGGGCTGGGGGGGGATATATTCCCCCCCCTAAAATCTAGGTGCGCCCTATGGTCCGGTGCGCCCTATGGAGCGAAAAATACGGTATGTCCGTCTCTCTGCAATAGAGTCCAAAAAAAGGGAACCCAATAAAGCTCACCATTATTACAGTTCCACAGACCTGGAGGGCTTTTGAGGTTATATGAAGCTGTCTCATTCCAAATCCATTCATTTCATAGGAAGTCGCTTCATAATGAGTCAGGCTATTGGGCCATCTAGCTTAGCATTATCTGCAATGACTGGCAGCAGACCTCCAAAGTCTCAAGCAGGAATCTTCCACTGCCTACTATGGGATGATGAGGATTGGACCTGGGACATTTCACATACAAACACGGGCTCTACCACTGAGCTATGGAGCTTCCCAATGATTCACACACCACACACCACACACACACACACACACACACACACACACACAATAAGCAAAGCTGCACTTCTGTCCTCTGCATGGAGAAAGCAGAATGGGACTTTGCAAATTACGGCAAATCAATTTGGAAATAACATAGACGTATTGTGTATGGGGCATGTTCCAATTCATGAAACCCTTTTCAAACCTTGCATTTTGAAGAACTGCCCTCTTTAAGAAGTGTTCTGTATATTTGCTATGTTTTCAAATTTTTTTCAGAACAGAAAACCTTTCTTTCTTTCTTTCCAAACGACAGCAGCAAGCAACGCTTCTTTACTAATTAAGCAAAATGCCACATTCGTAGCAGGGAGAAATCAAAGGAGACATTAGCATTCAGGATGCACTGAATATGAGCCACATTGTTATCTCATGTACACATGAACCACAGGAAATGTAATGCTGAAAGTGCTGAACAGTATATTGTAGAATAGGCAGGTCTCACACAGGAGCGCCAAGTGAGGTTTTGTGTTTAAAACACTATCAGTATCATTGCACCAAGGGGAGAGGATTAAAAAAGAAGTCTGGATTGAGGTGGCCAACATCTATGTTTCAGAGACTACTTCATTCTCCAAATAACACTGTCCTGGACTGGAGATCCAAACAGCAACCTAAATTGCCCTACAGAATGGTCATGTTCAAAAGTTAGAACCCAGAAGACTTCACAGATTTTGTGTGCATTCATTCAGGTAGCCTGAGGTCATCAACCGGGGATGGTGAACAAGGAACATGTGCCACACAGAAGATTCCGCTCCATGAAATTGATTGGTGGGGGGTCTTCTATTCTTCAAGATTTCACAAGAGATCATTAGGAAATACAAAGGGAATCTTTGCTACTTTGATGGCAATGGTCTTGGGGAAGTACAACCCACTGACATGCGAAGGCTCTTTATATTCGACTCGAAGGCAGGAAAGGCAGAATTCATACTGGAATATTTATACAGAGACGCCATCTGCACAAAACAGCTGAACACTTGTAGGTTGCTGGTTGCCAGGGCAAGCAAAGCTGAAATAGCAGCACTCGGAAAACATGATTTCGGTCTTCTCATTTTTCTTCCCCTTAACAAAGTTTACAAAGGGGGATGGCAAATGGGAAAATGGATGAAGACAGCAGACAGCAGGTGGTATCTAGGACATGTGCGCAAGCAAATGCCATCTGTTCCTGGGCTTAAAGACTGAAGAACTGGACGAAGGATGTTCCCAAGAAAAGACCAGGCAGGCAACTGGCTGACAGTCTCCTTGGGACTGCTCCCAATTTTAGGGTTCTCTGAATTGGTTCCATTTCACAAAATCAATACTCCTGCCCACATCAGCTCAAAGGTACCAGTAAGTCCCACACAGTAAAGGTGTTTTGGGTTGCAACCTCAATAGGCGAATCTACCTATGGCTTTCCCAAGTCAGCTTTTTTATTCTTTTGCACACAATTCCATTGTGTTTCTTTTATATGTTAAGCTAAAAAGTCTCAGGTGGGAATGGGGAACCTCAGACTTGGAAGCTTTATATGGCCCCCAAGACTCGACCTAGGCCACATAACTTTCTGAGCCACATCCCTCACTTTTGCACCCTCCTTGAGAACAGACCTTAGGTTGCATAAGCACAATTTTGCATTAGTGTCTATGATGAACTCTCCAAGGTTCTGATTATTGCCTTCACTGGAACAGACATGCCTAGATGCTATGTGTTGCAGGAGTTGGGAACCTCAGACCCAGACTCCAGACCCCTCTATTTGGCCCTCAAGACTCTCCCCAAGTGACACACTTTGCCTGCTCTACTTTACACCCTATATTCCTGGCTGGAATATGTCCTTGAACTCTGGTCATGCTTCTTGCTTGCTTGCCTGGATGGAAGATAGAGGGGTACATGTGTGTGAAGAAACTAGCCTAATATACAAAGGTAAAATTTACATTCAGTCTTCTAGGTACTTTTTTTTAAAAAAATGTAAAGTATATTTGTTTCTTGAAATGCACATTTACATGTGTATCCTGATATGCTCAAACTGTGAATCACGACTTTTGGAGAAAGCAAAAATTCCACATTCCTGAATTGCAGACCAGATCATTTCTTCTAGGAATATGAAAATATTGAGTTCCTCCAGCCTTGGTTCTGGATTCATCCCTTAAACAGAAGGGGTGGCGGTGCTCCTTCCCACTTGCAGTAAAAGAGTTCTGTGCAACAGTTTCCTGCTTGGCAAATTTTGTCTTTCATATTAATGCTAATGGCTTTTTCCTTAAGGAGAAACACCTTGATCATTTTCTCTTAGATGCAGTCAGTGGAGCAAGATTCACTGTTGAATCTCCTTAAAGAAAAATAAAGTAAAAAAGAAATCCAGCTTCATTTGGTTTATTGCACACTATAAACTATGTGCTCTCTTCTCATCTGCATGCAGGATAGTATAAAATGGATTTTCACCTTAAATCACAAAATGCATCATTAATAGTAAAGGGAACGGATTAATAGCTCAGTCATTATGTTTGAGGAAAGAGCAGAAAGGACTGGAAGGAGAAGAAAAGGTCCCGAAGGAGTTTGAAGGTGATAGCTTCTTCTGGTATTGAGTCCCTTGAGACCTGTAGATCTTTTCTTACTTTGTCCTTCTCCTACGCTCCCCTTTCTGAACAAGGTATCTATGTATAAAAGTGGGATTTTAACATTTCATTGTTTTTTGTCAACATCTCATCATACTCTGGTATAACCAAGAAGCAGGATAGAGAAGGCAAAAGCTCCATTGTGGAGAATCTGCTTTGAATGTAGAAGATCCCAGGTCCTGCCCCAGGAATGCTCACTAGATTCCACCAGGGAATAGTCATACCTCAGTGGTAAAACATCTGTGTGCAGAAGGTCCAAGGCTCAATGCCTGACATTTCCAGGTAGGGCTGGGGATGTCCCCTTGCATGAAAACCTGGTGAGACATTGCTAGTCAAGGTGGACAATACTGAGCTAGATGGACGAATGGTCTATTTCAGTGTAGTGAAAGCCCTTCGCTCCATGGTAGAGCAATTTCCATGCAGAAGATCCCTGGTTCAATTGCTAGTATCCCCAGGTAGGGCTGTGAAAGACTCCTGACTGTAACCTATCAATGGTGATATGTGGTGTGTCATGTAAAATTCCAATTAAAATAACATGTTGTAATTATTACCATCCAGTGTTGGAAATGTAGGTATTGAGTGAGGATTTACCCCTCCCAAGCCTATGATGAATAGCTAGATAGATATAAATTTGCTTGAATATCATTATATTATCATTATCCATATCTAATTAATTATTTGCAATGATTAAATAATAGTTTTCTCTTGGCATAATTTGCCTGTAAATAAACATCCACACTCAACAGCTGATACCATTTCCATTGCACCACTGAAGTGACATTTCCCCCCAAACACCGACCTTGGAAAGAAATAATTATTTTGAAGCAATAATGCAACAGGTGGGAAAACAGTTTGTGAAAATTATTTTAACTTTATTAGAAGAAGGCATTTTAAAATATAACTATTGCCCAGAATACAATTTTGTGGAATGCTGCAAGCAGCGCGGTTTGAAATATGATTTATATATTTTCTTATAAATACTGAACACACTTCACTGTAGATTGTTCTTCAGGTAGTCATGCAAATAGGACTTTTACCTCTATTAAAAGTGTCCTGATTGCACTTAGCCACTACGGAACTGCACTTAACCCTTGTAGATTGCCAAAATGTTCAATATCATCATAAAGGCTTAACTCACTATATATCCATTAAGATAAACATCAAATGCGTTTACTTTCTATAACATCTTTGAACACTGGAATGCAAAACATTAATTAGCATCAATAAACAAGAGCTCCCAGAGACAGTGCAGGACAGATGCAATGATTGCCATTATCAGTGTTCAATCTCAGGGAATATGATGCTTCAAAGGGGGGAAAGAAAGCATCCTAGTTCCCTGCCAGTGAGTTAATAAGATCTACCTTCTGTTTCCCATTCCTCTGACAACAATAACAAAAGCAAATGGGAGTCTCTGTACCTTGGAACAGATCCTCCACAACTGTTAGGTACATTTTCAAACAGTCTCTTGATCTCCTGTTCCTCTTCTAAATGCTTTCCCTAAACACAGTCACGCAGCACACTTTGCTGACTGCACATTGGTGACTGCCAAGGCACTGTCTAGCCAACACCCATTGATGTTATCAGGCAGAACCTGGAAGTTTTGGGGAATGTGTCTCTGTGTTCAGACTGGAGTTCTTACCTACAGAGGTGGTGGTGGGAAACCAACGTGGCAGCCAGGTGTCCTGGGCCTGGGGGTTAACCCAAACCACACGGTCCAGGTCCGGTCCCAAATCCAATAATTCAACAAGGAGTCAGTCCAACAGGGACAAGGCAGGAAACCAGGCTAGGTCAGGCACAAGGTCTCAGGCAGGTTCCAGCAAGCAGCAATGTTGCTCCCGCAACCTGGAGCGGGGTCCAGCAGCCTTTTATCTCTGACGGGGTAACGACCGGTCCTGATCCCCCAGTGACTCACCTCCCTGTTTCACCCGAAGGCGAGCACTCCTCCTGCAAGTACTCAGGTCTCTCCTCTCAGACCTGAGTCTCTGCAGCTCGGGAGATGTTGGTGGGTTACTAGACCCAGGGGCTGCCTCAGCCTCTCCTGACCCAACCGGTAGTGGAGCAGCTGTAAGGCAATGAGGTCATCCCCGCATCTGGAGCCAGGGCAGGCTCAGGCCCCTGACTCGGCCCAGCTGGTGCTTGTTGCAGGGGAACCTGTGCAGACTGGGGCTCTTCAGAATCAGGCCCCAGACTCGGTTCAGATGCCGCCTGAGGCAGAGGATCCAGTGCAGACCGAGACTCCTCCGGCTCCGAGTCCGAGCCCGAATCCCAGGTCACCATACCAGGTGGTCAAAGACTTTCAAAAATGGGTGGTAAGTCTCACACTCAGCGTCTGACTGCTGCCCTCCAGTTATTTCTGACTGGGCCTCCCCTGAGTTCTCCCACCAACTTTTGGGGGGCAAATGGCACATTTACAAACAAGAGAAACTGTTGCAGGCACAACACATACAAAGTCAGGGACTGGCTGGGTGCAGTGAAGTGGTTGAAGCTGCCTGACCAAGAACCCCCCAGGGAAAGCACAGAGGGAGAGGAATTGGATCCTGGCTCCTGGTGGTGGGAAACTGGCCACACCCCAGAGGAGGGGGGAAAGCTGGGAAGAGCTGGGAGCTCGGAGAAAGATGAAGGGGAGGAAACAGGCAGGTGCACCAGCCCACAGGAAGTAGTCTTGGCAGCTCCTCCACAGAGCCACCCTGACAGCCTGTAAACTTCTCCCTACCTTCCAGAATAAGGCATCTACTGCATGTCACAGAGCAGAGAGCCAGGGAGAAACAGAGAGGGTCCATTGGGGTTCGTGTGGACAGAGGGAGGAGCCTGACACAGAGGGCTAGAGTGAGTGGGGGGAGTTACAAGCCAATCTGGGCAACTGCTTCATCTTCATCTAAGGAGCAACCCTTAGAAGTCTCTATGTATTCTGTGGTAGAAACTAACTGTAAGTTAGCCATTGCGTCACTGTCTTTTTCTGTTCTGTGAATAACCTATTGCGTGTCGAGGTCCCCAGGTCCACCCCAATAACTCACACATCACACAGAAGTTTTTGTTTAATATTTTTGGCATAATTTTGGCCACAACTTTATTAAAATACAAATTTGTGAGTGGTTGCGTAGGCATTGGGGGACAGACTGACATTCTGCACGATGCGAAAGTCAGAATGGGGGAATACACTTGGGGGTTATGCGGAGCAGGGAACCTGCCCTCACCCCAAATGCAACCAGGAGCTCATTGCTATGGCCCGAGCCCCCTTGACAGAGTGGACAAGCAATAGTTAGCCCCCAATTCCTTTAACGGAATCCCTTGCAGCAGCAGCATTAGAGGGGCAGGCACAGCCAATCCATGCCCCTCAACCAACCAAACCATAAACCAATGCCTAACCGCGAACCTTACAAGTTGTGACAATTTGCTACGCAGTAGGCAAAAACCAAATGGCCCCAGCCAATCAGCCAGATGGACAAAATTCCTACCAGGCCCCCGCTCCAAAGCAGACGACCCCATGACAGGCATAGCAAGGTCAAAGCGAACAACCCTATTCTAGGGAGGGAGGGACGGGCAATCTGATGCACGGGCGAAAAAAGGAAGCTCTAGCCTCGTGCAAGGAGTTTTAGCATTTCTGGCTGTCAATCAAAAAATGGCAACATTAACTTCTTCCCAACAACAAGGGAAGCCCCAATCATATCAGTGGCCAACAATCAATTAGCCCGCCCCCCAGCTTTGGAGTGTCCTGGCAGCCCCCACCGCAACACGTGCTCTCCATGAAGGGGAACACGCTTTCTCCCTGTCAGCTCCCTGACATGTGCACACACTGCAACCAAGCACACTATTGGCTACAACAGAAAGCATCTTTCAGACCTAAAAGTAGAAGGAGTGGAGCCTAGGGGCACCAGGAAAGACCTCTGTGAGGACATGTTTGTCCACAGGCACCACGTTGGCAATCACACCCCACAGGCCACATCTCTTGTCCCAGGGCCACACCCCCTCAACAGCTTAACTGTCTTGAATGCTTTTACCTGGCTAGAACACATTATTGGCCTAGAATAATGCCTCCTGTTTAGCAGGAGAGATGATAGAGAGAGATGTGTGTAGAGATCTCTGACTTTTGCATGGCTGGAGTCTAGACTACTGTACAAAGCTAAGAGTCTCGTCCATTGTTCTGCCCTTGTCCACTTCCAGCATGAGGCTCCTGGAATGTTCTCCACAAGGAATAAAGTTTCCCATCCTTGGCAGGGGTCAGCAAACTTTTTCTGACCTTGTGGGGGGGCCAGACTATATTTTGAAAAGGAAAAAAAAAAATGAACGAATTCCTATGCCCCACAAATAACCCAGAGATGCATTTTAAATATAATGACACATTCTACTCATGTAAAAACACACCGATTCCTAGACCATCCACAGGCCAGATTTAGAAGGCAATTGGGCCGGATCCGGCCCGCAGACCTTAGTTTGCCTAACCATGTTTTAGAGCAGTGGTTCTCAACCTGTGGGTCCCCTGATGTTGTTGGACTACAACTCCCATCATCCCTAAGCTCTGGCCTTGCTAGCTAGGAATGATGTGAGTTGTAGTCCAACAACATCTGGGGACCCACAGGTTGAGAACTGCTGTTTTAGAGGAAGGGGAGTTCTCACCTTACAGGACCTTTCCCACTGCCCTGGATCTTAAATGCCATATATATATATATATATATATATATATATATATATATATATTTGCTTTCGTAGATTTTCACGGGTACAGGAATGCAGGTTTTGGTGTCTTCGGGTGTCTTCCCGTGTAAGAGTCGGGGTGTCTGTGCGACGTTTCGACGAGGTCTCACTCGTCATCTTCAGGCTGGTGCTTTCGGCTTCTTGTTACTGGAACAGAGCAGAATCTGGTGTTTGAGTTCCTATAAATACTGTTGAGGGGTGTGGTGTATAGCCTCCAACGTTCTGGGCAGAGAGGAAGTTCCTAGATTAGTGTGCCTCTTCTTCTTTTGTTCCTTAATTACTTGAGTGATATCTTGAGTGATTTCATGAGTGATATTCTGAATACCACTGGGTGGGTCATTAAGTGTAGATTAGTTGCTAAAGCTTTTGTGTCTTGACCTCTTGAGCTTGTGAAGAGTTTTTCTGAGAAGATGGCTGTGCTGCATTTAGTTGTGCTCTGGCTTGGCTTCGTGTATAGGGGCGAGCTGTGGTTTTGTGCCTTGTGCCAGCCAGATCTGTGTAGGGATTGCAGGGGGGTGCAGCATCCGGAGGTGCCACTATAGTTTGGCTACTGGATGGAGTCTGTAATATGTCTGTGGAGAGGGTCTGGGTTTGGGTCTGGTGTGGTTGATTGGTGACGGCGTTCTGTGTGCCTCTGGTTCTGGTGTCGGTTTTTGTGGGGAGGGCTAATTTCCAGATGTCTGGCAGGCGGGACGTGTCGTCACGCTTGTTCATGTTGTGAGGGTGTTTCTCTATCTCGATGGCTTCCATGATTATTCTCTTGTGGTGATGTTCCATGTTAAAGAGCAATTTGGAATCTGCAAAATTAATTTCGTGTCCTGTTTCTTTCATGTGTTGGAAAAGAGAGGAAGTTTTTTTCTTCTTTTTTGACGGCATTCTTGTGTTCTGCGATACGTGCATTTATTCGTCTGTTTGTTTGTCCAATGTACGTGGCTGGGCAGACTTTGCAGGGTATTTCATAGACCCCTTGGTTTTCCAGCTGGATTTTGTCTTTTGGGTTTCTGAGGATATTGGCTATTTTTTGGTTGGTGCAGAAGGCTGTTTTGATATTGTGTTTATGGAGGATTTTGCTGATTTTGTCTGTAGTGCCCTTGATATAAGGAAGGAGGGCCATGCCATTGTTTTCTTCTGTGTCTTGGTTTTTGGGGGGTGTTTCTTTTTGGATTAGCTTCGTAACCCTGTTTTTCTGGTATCCATTGGCGATTAACACATTTGAGAGATTCTGTAACTCAGTTGTCAAGTGGTCTTTGTCAGCCAGGCGTTTGGTTCTGGAGATGAGAGTCTTGGCTACGGAGTTTATTTGTGCAGGGTGGTGGTGTGATTGTGCATGTAAGTAGCGGTTGGTGTGTGTTTTTTTCTGGTAGATAGTGTGTCCTAGGGAGCCATCAGGTTTTTTGTAGATTAGGACGTCAAGAAAGGGGAGTTGGTTGTTGTCTTCTATTTCCATAGTGAATTGTATTTTGGGGTGTAGGCTGTTGAGATGTGTGAGGAAGCTATCTAGTTTTTCTTTCCCGTGTGGCCAAATTACAAAGGTGTCGTCAACATATCTGAGCCAAAGTTTGGGTTTGTGTTCTGACTTGTCTAAAGCATTGGTTTCAAAGTGTTCCATGTACAAATTTGCGATGACCGGTGAGAGGGGTGATCCCATAGGTGCTCCTTCTATCTGTTTGTATCTTTGTCCATTGTGGATGAAGTACGTGTTGGTTAGGCAGTGGTTGGTCAGGTCCAGGATGTATTTGGGGGGGTTGTATTTGTTTCAAAACATGGAACACTTTGAAACCAATGCTTTAGACAAGTCAGAACACAAACCCAAACTTTGGCTCAGATATGTTGACGACACCTTTGTAATTTGGCCACACGGGAAAGAAAAACTAGATAGCTTCCTCACACATCTCAACAGCCTACACCCCAAAATACAATTCACTATGGAAATAGAAGACAACAACCAACTCCCCTTTCTTGACGTCCTAATCTACAAAAAACCTGATGGCTCCCTAGGACACACTATCTACCAGAAAAAAACACACACCAACCGCTACTTACATGCACAATCACACCACCACCCTGCACAAATAAACTCCGTAGCCAAGACTCTCATCTCCAGAACCAAACGCCTGGCTGACAAAGACCACTTGACAACTGAGTTACAGAATCTCTCAAATGTGTTAATCGCCAATGGATACCAGAAAAACAGGGTTACGAAGCTAATCCAAAAAGAAACACCCCCCAAAAACCAAGACACAGAAGAAAACAATGGCATGGCCCTCCTTCCTTATATCAAGGGCACTACAGACAAAATCAGCAAAATCCTCCATAAACACAATATCAAAACAGCCTTCTGCACCAACCAAAAAATAGCCAATATCCTCAGAAACCCAAAAGACAAAATCCAGCTGGAAAACCAAGGGGTCTATGAAATACCCTGCAAAGTCTGCCCAGCCACGTACATTGGACAAACAAACAGACGAATAAATGCACGTATCGCAGAACACAAGAATGCCGTCAAAAAAGAAGAAAAAACTTCCTCTCTTTTCCAACACATGAAAGAAACAGGACACGAAATTAATTTTGCAGATTCCAAATTGCTCTTTAACATGGAACATCACCACAAGAGAATAATCATGGAAGCCATCGAGATAGAGAAACACCCTCACAACATGAACAAGCGTGACGACACGTCCCGCCTGCCAGACATCTGGAAATTAGCCCTCCCCACAAAAACCGACACCAGAACCAGAGGCACACAGAACGCCGTCACCAATCAACCACACCAGACCCAAACCCAGACCCTCTCCACAGACATATTACAGACTCCATCCAGTAGCCAAACTATAGTGGCACCTCCGGATGCTGCACCCCCCTGCAATCCCTACACAGATCTGGCTGGCACAAGGCACAAAACCACAGCTCGCCCCTATACACGAAGCCAAGCCAGAGCACAACTAAATGCAGCACAGCCATCTTCTCAGAAAAACTCTTCACAAGCTCAAGAGGTCAAGACACAAAAGCTTTAGCAACTAATCTACACTTAATGACCCACCCAGTGGTATTCAGAATATCACTCATGAAATCACTCAAGATATCCCTCAAGTAATTAAGGAACAAAAGAAGAAGAGGCACACTAATCTAGGAACTTCCTCTCTGCCCAGAACGTTGGAGGCTATACACCACACCCCTCAACAGTATTTATAGGAACTCAAACACCAGATTCTGCTCTGTTCCAGTAACAAGAAGCCGAAAGCACCAGCCTGAAGATGACGAGTGAGACCTCGTCGAAACGTCGCACAGACACCCCGACTCTTACACGGGAAGACACCCGAAGACACCAAAACCTGCATTCCTGTACCCGTGAAAATCTACGAAAGCATATATATATATATATATATATATATAGGCTTCCCTTATTTTTCCAGTATCCTCACGCACACTCTGTGGCAACTTTCATTGGCAGCTCAAATTGTCCAGGCAGCGAAACTACTCACTTGTCCAGCAGTGTCCAGAATGTCCAAATAAGCAGGTTCGTCATCTATACGTACTTGTGTTTTATAAGCATCCTCTGCAAGGGGAGAAGCATAAGAGAAAGGAAATAAACCATATAAGCAGGACTGCAGGCATTCTAAGCTAAAGGAAGAAAAAAGACAAAGTTGGGCAGCAATGCAACTTTACTTTCTGCAACAAGAAAGGAATAATTCTGCAACATGCATGAATCACGGAAATTTACTTGCATAATTCATTCTTATGGCAACGGAGTTGGGGGTGGTGGTATGTGCGCTACAGTCTCCTATAGATAAGACACCTATAGAGTCTTTTCAAAAGTGCCCTTCTCTTGCTGCCTGCAGAATGCACTCTCCCCAGTGAGGCTGCTTTGTCATCTTTTATTATTTGTTTATTAAGTTTATATACCGCCATTCATAGGAATATCACAGGGCAGCTCACAACATAAACATATAAAATGAGAAGACAGAATGCCTAATTAAAAAAAGCACAAGCACAAAAACAAACAAATAATCCTGGATGAAGAGAAGGCCCAAGACAGGTGTTGATCATAATCTGAGCTGTGCACAGGTGGGCTGAAGCGAGCTACCACCATTCCTGTGGAGCCTCCTTTTATTGAGACAAATATGCAAGCTAGGGAGATACATTTTTGGGCTGTGACCTTTGCACATCTTCCGTCCCGAGATCGTGGGGTGGTACAAAGCTATTTCGGCACCTGTTCCACAGCGTCATTTCCCCCTTGCACTGTGTACGATGAATGGAGACAAAGGTCTCATGGAAAAGGGTTATAGACAGGACACCGCTGACTGCTGAGACCGCAAAAGGTCAGACATAGGAAACGATGTTCCAGACAGCCATGGCTTGTCTGAGGGGGAGTTTTTCCTACACCCCAGGGTCATGCGTGCAGGCAGATTGTGGCTGCCTGCTGGTGGGGAAGTGTGCTCCCTCCGGACCCCACTATCCACTCCGCGATATCCCTACACCTGGGGTCAAGGTACTGCTCTATTTCAAATGTTTGATGATATGAGGTTTCTTTTATGCCTAGCTGATTATCTCTGATATTTTTTTCCTGCTGGGGTGTTGTAGCTTTCATAGAACTCTAGGAACCTAGAAAGCTGCTTTGAGACACACTATTGTCCCAACTTGCTCCATATTGGCTAAAGTGGCTGGCAGAGGCTCTCCAGGATTCCTAGACTGATCATATTCCAAGCCCTACCTGAAGATACCAGACTTTGAACGTGGGACCATCTGTATGCAAAGTAGATGCTCCACCAATGAGCAACGGCACTTTCCTAAGCAGCTGGTGAAGGCTGAACATTTGATCTCTGGAGAGGAGGAAAGTGTGTTTCATGTCTCATCGGCTGAAAAGCAGCTGGGGGGGGTGTCAGCTTTGGTTATTATTATTTAAAGAAAACCTTTAAAAGTTTGCTTCCTCAGTCTATTACTTTTTCGGTTTAGCAAATTGGCTTTTATGCATGCATAACATTAAAAAGAAATTCTACACAAACTGTTGCCTTCCCCCCATAGTCATAGGCTGCTGTCTTCCAAGTGGAAAATAAGCACCAGCTAATATTTGTATAGATTATTTTGCTCCACTGTATATTTCACGCCCCGTCTTGTTATTCATATTTTCTTGTTAAGGTTAAATGGAGCCGAAGCGTCGGACAATATTTATACTGCAACATGGGCTGCAAATTATCTCTGTTGTTTAATTAAACAACAATGCAAGACAGGCGGTGTGTTTATGGTGATGGATGGTGTGCCTCGCTTGTGCAGTGAGCTGTGAGGTGAGGAGAAGGACCGGGAGTTCCCAACAACATGCCTGAGAAAGACCATTTATCAGCGGGAACATATGGACAGTCAGGTCCTATGTTACAATTCAAACTAGCCCTCTGCACCTAAGAGCCCATCACTTGGGCTGCCTGATATTTGGTATCTGAAGACTGCCCCTGCCCCTTTAATCTATCCTGCTCACACACCTCTCTCAGACTTAAATTTGAGAAGTTGTCTTTATCTATCCTCTTATAGATCAAATGAGCTAGACTAGTTACTTAGACTCGAACTAGAAACATTTATATCCCAATTCTGTACTTCCTACAATCAACAACTTTGCTATTTTATTACCTACAAGCATCTCTCTCTGTGTGTGTGACTGCAACAGGTAAAATCTACTCTCCAACCAGTATTTACTAGCCAAATGCTCCTCATTCTGCATGCAAAAGGGTTTCAATAGTTAATTGGCCCTGTTACCCCCATGCATTAAAAAAAAAATCATGAAAACTGATGAAGAAATAAGGAAATTGAACTTAAAACTAATACGAGGAACTGAGAGAAACCATTATTGGTGGATCAGCCCATCTCTAGCCATAGCTGCCTGGTCCCATCACCTCCTGGCAAATAGAAGGGGAAGAAATGGAGGCAGTGAAAGATTTTACTTTCTTGGGCTCCATGATCACTGCAGATGGTTACAGCAGTCACGAAATTAAAAGATGCCTGCTTCTTGGGAGAAAAGCAATGATAAACCTAGACAGCATCTTTAAAAGCAGCTTGCTGACAAAGGTCTGTATAGTTAAAGCTATGGTATTCCCAGTAGTGATGTATGGAACTGAGAGCTGGACCATAAAGAAGGCTGATCGCCGAAGAATTGATGCTTTTGAATTATGGTGCTGGAGGAGACTTTTGTGAGTCCCGTGGACTGCAAGAAGATCAAACCTATCCATTCTGAAGGAAATCAGCCCTGAGTGCTGCTCACTGGAAGGACAGATCCTGAAGCTGAGGCTCCAAGACTTTGGCCACCTCATGAGAAGAGAAGACTCCCTGGAGAAGATCCTGATGCTGGAAAGATTGAGGACACAAGAAGAAGGAGACAACAGTGGATGAGATGGTTGGACAGCGTTCTTGAAGCTACCAACATGAGTTTGACCAAAGTGTGGGAGGCAGTGGAAGGCAGAAGTGCCTGGCATGCTCTGGTCCATGGGGTGATGAACAGTCAGACAACTAAACGACTAAACAAGAACAACAATAAGGATTTGAATTATTACAGCAGTGTCCCAATGTGTAGCTAGGACTACATGCTGCCATGATCAACACCCCTACTTTCCATTTCAGAAGAGGGAAATCAATCTTACTCCAGGTTCTATCACACCTGCAAAATCTCCCCTCCCTTTGAAATCACCCAGCAGTGGCAGTCAAGTAGGACCAAGTGGTGCCTGTTATACAATATTGTTTTTGTTATTGATTTTTCTTTGACACACATTAGCATTCCAAAGCGCAATCCCTCAAAGATGTTGATGGAGCAAAGCAGCCCATCTTCATTTGCTCGGTGTCTCTGCTCTTTAGTCTATACAGCGTGTAGTTGGTTAATTAGAATTCTTGGTGTTGAGCTTTGATTAGCCACATCTTAAAATCTCCTAGGAGCCAAGTTGGGCCATCTTCCCGCCGTAGCACACTCAGGCAAGTGTCACATTACATGAAGGTTTCTGTTAGGCACCACAGGGAAGGACCATAAAATCGGCTTCGCATGCAGAAGATCTGAGGTTCAACCCCTGGTGTCTCCAAGCAAAGAATTGGGTAGCAGCGAATGGAAGAAAGCTCTGCTTGAGAACTTGGGGAGCTACTGCAAGTCAGAACAAATAATAAAAAGCTAGATGGACCAGACTTGTATCCTATGTTCCTGGTTTCATGAAAAATGTTTACAGCATCTGGGACATTTTAGTTTAGAGAAAATGTGAATTAGAGGCAACATGAGATAAGTTTACATGGAGGAAGTGTAGAGAGAGAAAAGTCTCTCTCTCATAACATTGGAACTTGTGGACATGCAATGAAGCTGAAGATTGGATGATTTGGGACAGCTACACATCACATTGCCAACAAAGGTCTGTATGGTTAAAACTATGGTTTTCCCAGTAGTGATGCATGGAAGTGAGAGCTGGACCATAAAGAAGGCTGATGGCTGAAGAATTGATGCTTTTGTATTATGGTGCTGGAGGAGACTCTTGAGAGTCCCATGGACTGCAAGAAGATCAAACCTATCCATTCTGAAGAAAATCAGCCCTGAGTGCTCACTGGAAGGACAGATCGTGAAGTTGAGGCTCCAAGACTTTGGCCACCTCATGAGAAGAGAAGACTCCTTGGAGAAGACCTTGGTGTTGGGAAAGAGTGAGGGCACAAGGAGAAGGGGATGACAGAGGATGAGAAGGTTGGACAGTGTTCTCGAAACTACCAGCATGAGTTTGACCAAACTGCGGGAGGCAGTGGAAGACAGGAGTGCCTGGCGTGTTCTGGTCCATGGGGTCACGAAGAGTCGGACACGACTAAACAACAACACCACAGCACATAGTTAACACTATGGGACTTGTTCCTACAGGAGACAGTTAAGGCCAACTTAGATGGATTTTAAAGAGCATGGGCCAAATTCATGGAAGATAAGGCCATTGATGGCCACTAATTCTGACGGCTATCCTCTGCCTCCACAGCAAGAAGCAATATGCTTCTGAATACCAGTTGCTGGAAACCACAAGAGGTGAGGGAAATACTAATTTTGGACTTCCCAGAGGCATCTGGTTGGCCAGAGAAGGCTATTCTTATGCTAGATCAGTTTATAATCTTTGGGAAGGTGTGGTTTGGATGTGGTGATGCAGCAAATGACCAGATTTCTTTGAATTGGCCTCTGATAATTTCCAACAGCCTTTGCGATTTATTCCAATATATCTTGAATCATTAAGCAAATTGATCCTCATTACTGTTATGGCAACTATATAAATGCAAATCAAGCTTGGCATGGGAATGTCTTTCTCTCTGCTATCTATGTATTTTTGTATTTACTTTTACTGCTCAATGGCTCAGAAGTTAATTCCCTTTGAAAAGCAAATTGTACCATTGAATATTATATTAAAATTAATTAAGTCCTTGAAATTCAATAGGTACTACACACAGCTGAAGTACTTAAGTCACCGATAAGGAAACAATACACATGCAAATAAATAAAATAAAATTACCAAGCGGTATCCAGAGTAATAAAAAATAAAATAAAATACTGACACTGCTCTAATTCTAAATCTTCCCCCTAAATTGCAGAGGTCTGGCATGCTCAACTTCTTTCAGTAGGCCTTACAAGACATTCTCCAATTCTGTTTTCTTTCTAAATGTGTCAAGCAGATTTCATGCATTTGAAGCACATTTCTGGAGAGTTTCAAGTTGTGGTTTCAGTGCTGGTCTTAACCCATAAAGACTTATGCAGCTCAGGACCTCAGTCGTTGATGGAAAGCATCTCTCATCATGAATCTACCCATCTCCCAAGATCAACATATTAAGTCCTTGTCCAGGACTTGTGGGAAGAGAGGCTCTTTTCAGTTGTAGCCCATCTGTGGAATACTCTCCCTGATAAGCCCTGATAAGGCCATGATCATATTTTCCGCACCAAGATAAAATGTTCTTCTACTCGCATGCATTTTTAATATGTGTGTGGATTCGACTGCTGCCACATTGGATGGGTCATATTCGGCAGGGCCGTCTTGCCATAGACACTAGGGGTGCAGGGCACCCAGGCGCCGGGCTCTCAGGGGCGCCAGGCCAAGAGTCTGGGGCTCGAGAGTTGAGTGTGGGGAAGAGCCCATCCATCGGCCAGAGTGCCACAGCAGGCTCTTCTGCTTGGGCGGCTCTGCGCCACAACTTTGGGGGTGACCGAGCCAGTGAGACGCTGAGGCAGCTGGCCGGCTCTGCCCTCCTGCACACCTGGGACTGGGCAACCTGGGGGAGGGGGGCACTGGGTGGATCTTTGCACCCCAGCACCACATATGCTTAAGACAGCCCTGCCACCAGAGTCATTTCCCAAATACTTCTGGGCAATTGGATACATACCATGATGCAGGGAGTATTGCAGTCCAGGACATGGTCTTCCTTCAAGGCCTTCTGGTCTCAAGCCAGGGCTGGCCCATGCCTCCCCACAGCTTGGAAGAAGGATGTCCTTCCATTTCTCATCTTCCTTAAGAAGCAGGGGTTAGCAGCTAAGACCATGACCTTGCATGTGGCTGCAAACACCTTCTGGGGGCTCTCCAACCCATGTGAGCATTTTCATATATGCAGGCTATTAGAGGGATGGTCCAGGAGTCACCCATCAGTCCCAAACACCAGGAGACCTATTACATATGATCTAAAAGTTATATGGAAAGCACTGAGCTTCATCTGCCAGTCAAAATCCTCCTTAAACTGTGGTGCCCAGAACTTGACACTGGACTCCAGGTGGGATCTGACAAAAGCAGAATAGATTGATGTTATTATTCCCCTTGCTTCCGCCAGCGAGATGCTAAGGCAGACGGCCCGCTCCGCCCTCTTGCATGCTTGGAACTGGGCAACCTGGGGGGGGGGGTGCCAGGTGGATCTTTGCACCCCAGCACTGCATATGCTTAAGACAGCTCTGGTTTTCAGGGAGAAAGAAGAGAAATGTCTATTTACATTTTATTTTCACACAAGCTGGAAACACCTCTCAGTGTAAGCATAGGCTTTAATTGATCTCCCTGAAATGATAGTAAGTGAATCATTGCCACCTTAATCTCCATTCAGTAGCAAAATCACAGGGTCGAAAGTGGAAAGAAATTGCTACCTGCTATTCTGGTGCAGAGGGGGAACTGGTTCTGATTAACTAGGAAAGCCTTGCTCACGCACACACCTTTGAAGTGAGTGACATCCCCCCCCCCCGCTTCAGCGGAAATTCAGCTCTGGAAGCATTAATTATTATTATTAATGTCTGCGTGGCAAGTAGGTTCATACTGTGTATGTTAGAAATGACTCATGTTTTATGCGGAAGGGGGTGCCTTCTGAAGTCTTGCGTTTTGCTTTGAAGCGTGTCTTGCAACGAGCTTAGATCCCTTATGCTTGCTATGGCTGTCGACAAATTGGAACAGGTTCTGAGGAAGACTACAAAAATGGGTGGGGGACTGTCCTATAAGGAAAGGTTGAAAGAAAGGGATCTGTTTAGCTCAGAAAAGTGAAGATTGTGGGTGGGGAGTCATGACTAGGAATTGTTGATGCAGTCAGTTTCGGTTCATTTTGCCTTCTAATTCCCCCCGCCCCCAATTTTCAGTTCTCCGTATTTCCCCGAAAAGGCCTCCTGAAAATTCACCATTGTTTTAGTGCAAGATCACTCACTGCCTAGGTGTGTTGGCATTGTGGGATGGCGAAGGCTTCCTAGGGACCTGGCAAGGGAGTCCCAGGGATTGGAGTCCTACCTGAGCAGGCAGAGTGGGCATAATGCCCCCTCTATTTATTAGATAGGGACGCAGGTGATGCTGTGGGTTAAACCACAGAGCCTAGCACTTGCTGGTCAGAAGGTCAGCGGTTCGAATCCCCGCGATGGGGTGAGCTCCTGTTGCTCGGTCCCTGCTTCTGCCAACCTAGCAGTTCGAAAGCACGTCAAAGTGCAAGTAGATAAATAGGTACTGCTCTGGCGGGAAGGTAAACGGCGTTTCCGTGCGCTCCTCTGGTTCGCCAGAAGCGGCTTAGTTATCCTGGCCACATGACCCAGAAGCTGTACACCGGCTCCCTCGGCCTATAGAGCGAGATGAGCACCACAACCCCAGAGTCAGTCACGACTGGACTTAATGGTCAGGGGTCCCTTTAACTTTCTTCTATTAGGTGCCAGATCCAAGCCTGCCTGCCTTATTGGCCATTCGGGGCTGACCTTGGGGGCAGGACTGACAGAGCAAGTAGGCTCCCCTCAGGTTTGTTCCTGGTTCATTTAAGCAACCTAGACCTGGACCCTTTACCTGTTTCTTCCTCGCCGAGTTGCCTATGTCCATATGCCCTGTTGGGGCCAGAGACTGATAGCATCCCCCAGGCAACAGATCTCTGCAGGGGTCCCCCAATTTAATGTAAGTTTTTGGAAACCCTGCTGTCAGATTGACCCATGGTGCCACTTCTGACAAGTGGGCCGGACGTTAATGATTAACCAAACCTCTTTCATTTGTAATCTATAAAGTTGTGGCCTGTATCAATTCAAAGTCATTGTATGTCAGGCATCCCCACACTCAGTCCTCCAGATGGTTTGGGACTACAACTCCCATCATCCTTAGCTAACAGGACCAGTGGTCAGGGAGGATGGGAATTGTAGTCCCAAAACATCTGGAGGACCGAGTTTGGGGATGCCTGTTGTATTGTGTCCTTATTCTACAACAGGCATCCCCAAACTTGGCCCTCTAGATGTTTTGGGACTACAACTCCCACCATCCCTAGCTAACATGACCAGTGGTCAGGGATATGGGAATTATAGTCCCAAAACATCTGGAGGGCCGAGTTTGGGGATGGGTCAGAGGAGGAAGTACATAGCTTTGACTTGCGATTGCTTCCCTAATACAGTGGTACCTTGGGTTAAGTACTTAATTTGTTCCAGAGGTCTGTTCTTAACCTGAAACTGTTCTTAACCTGAAGCACCACTTTAGCTAATGGGGCCTCCTGCTGCTGCTATTCTCATCCTGAAGCAAAGTTCTTAACCCGAGGTACTATTTCTGGGTTAGCAGAGTCTGTAACCTGAAGCGTATGTAACCTGAGGTACCACTGTACACCGTTTCTTGTATGCAGTTTTGCCGAATATAAATTCTCCTTCTTTCTCTCTTTCTTTCTTTTTTGCAATGCTTTCATCGTTCAGAATCAAAATACTTTGGCTCAGTTCTTTAGTTCTCACAGAAACAGAGCCTGGCAACGTGGCAATTTATTTTCACATATTCTCACCCAGTTTCCTTCAGCACTTTCGTATTCCTTCCCCTCCTCCCTCCGCTTTCTCCCTTGTCTTCTCTTCTGTTGAAATTAGATTGGAAGCCCTACAGACCAGGGACCTTTAACTTGCTTCTGTTACTGTGAGGTGTCGTATGCATCAAAGGACTGTGTGTGTGTGTGTGTGTGTGTGTGTGTGTGAACAACAAATAACTCCACAAGATTCTATAGCAGTAGGGAGACAACATGGGTGCTCCCAGCAGCATCTATGACAAGGATCGCTTTCTAAAAACCTTTCTGGGTAAGAACATGATACAAGAAGTGGCCTGCTGGACCAGGTCAAGTGGCAGTCCAGTGCTGAATTTTGTGTCCAGTCAGATGCCTTCAGATAATAATAATAATAATAATAATAATAATAATAATAATAATAATAATAATAATATCTTTATTGTCATTGCCCCCTTCGGGGACAACGAAATTACTTGACTGCTCCATAAAAACACTAATTAAACAATACAGTATAATACAGCAAGGGAGATTAGATGACTTTCAAAGTCCGGGCTTCCCATTCAGGGCCGAGATCGCTCTGGAGAAGAAGCTGTTCTTAAGACGGCTCGTTCTTGTCTTCATCGTCCTGTATCTCCGTCCCGACGGCAAGAGCTCGAAGAGACAGTGACCAGGATGCGATGGATCTTTTACTATGTCCAGTGCCTTCCTATGGCATCTTGTGCCATAGCACACAGGCAGGGGAGAAAAAGTAGCAACCCTCTCTCAGGGGCGTCGCAAGGAGGGTGCAGGGGTGCGGTTCACCCCGGGTGTCATGCCTAGGGGTGGTGACAAAATTCCCCTGGGCGGATTGGCGTGGTGACAGCGGGTGTTTTTCACAATTGGCGCGGTTGTCGTTGTGAAAATCCACCCGTTGATCACGCAAATATGCTGGGCGATCAGCCTGGAAACCCCCCCCCCCCCGGCAGGCAACGCTCGGATCCCCGGTGGGCACTTTTATGCAATCAGCAGTCAGATTTTCATGGTCTGTGGTTGGCGCTAACACCCCTGGCTGGCGGTGCTGACCTAGTTTTATGTGCTCGTTGGTCAGATTTGTGCTATCTGCGGGCATATCTGTTTTGCGGGCAACCTTCCCTTAAAATAAGCTCAACAACTTTGGACAACGTTCCCAAAAATTGCAATGTAGGGCAGGGGTGTGACAAACAATTTTTTGCACCCGGTACCACCTGAACTTGTCTACACATCTGCCCTCTCTCCTTTTCTTATTGCCAGCATCTCTCAGCAAGCAGGGCAATTGGTTGCTCTCTCTTTTTTCCTGAGGATCTCCTAACTGTTAGAAAACGCTTGCAGATTATTCTAAAGCAACTTTCTTTGGCTTGAGAATTCTTGGGTAGCTGAATCTCTTGCCTAAGGGTCTCCATTGCTCTTCCTGATGGCTCCACTGTCCAAGATGGTTGGGCTGCAGGCCACTTTCCTTTGGTGACAGCTTAGTGGATTCTCCATGTTCAGAGGCACTACGTCCCCAGATGTTATGCTACGGAAAACCAACAGAATGGTACACCCATAGCACCTTCATACTTCATATACCTTAGATTTATTAGCATTTATTTATAAAAGTATTTATATACAGTTAAATCACATAACTAAGCAGTTTACATCTTGGCAGTGAGTTCTGGAAGACCTGCTCCTTGCCTTGCAGACCACCTGGCCTGAGAGGGAGGGCCCGGACTGACTCCAACTACAAAAGCTGAGGCTACTGAACAGATTCTTGGGTTGGGGGATTGTTTGGGGGTTTTCATTGGGTGGGGGTGGGGTTATTGCTGTTATGGGTATTAATCTTTTGTATCTTTATTTTCAGTCTTCGGATGATTTATGAGGAAATTGTTTAATTGGTTATGTCCTTTTTGATGTTTTATTTATTGTTTAAGACTATTTTGGTTACGTTTGTAATTATATATTTTTTTTCCATATTGTAAGCCATCTTGAGCATGGCTTGAACTATGGAAAGGCAACATACAAATAATATTATGAATGTATGCATCTACAACATGTAAAGATAAAAAAAACCATACAATAAAAAACCATTAAAAAATTAAAAGTTAACAAAGCTTTAAGGCAAGCATCAACAAGCCATTGTTGGAGATGTACTCTTCATTGCCTATATACAGTAGGCCTGGCAGAATAGAAAAGCTTTTAGCAGGCATTTATAAGTTGGCAGAAGGGACATGGGTGGCGCTGTGGGTTAAACCACAGACCCTAGGACTTGCTGATCAGAAGGTCGTGGTTCGAATCCCCGTGATGGGGTGAGCTCCCGTTGCTTGGTCCCTGCTCCTGCCAACCTAGCAGTTCGAAAGCACAAAGTGCAAGTAGATAAATAGGTACCACTCTGGCGGGGAGGTAAACGGCATTTCTGTGTGCTGCTCTGGTTTGCCAGAAGGGGCTTAGCCATGCTGGCTGCATGACCCAGAAGCTGTAAGCTGGCTTCCTCGGCCACTAAAGTGAGACTGGACCTAACCGTCAGGGGTCCCTTTACCCTTTACCTTTACAAGTAGGCACAGAATTTGTATTGACAGAGTTTTGTGCATAATTGGGCTTGCCAGGAACATGCAGGGCCGATGCATGTGAGAGGAGAATGGGAAATACTGGGATGCTTCATGTTTGCAATTGCATAGGTACGCCTTGAAGGTGTGCAGTGCGCCGACTGATGTAAAATTCCCTGTGCATTAAAAAGCTTGGTGCCTGTGATTAACGGTGACACTTGATGGTGTGTATCTCTTGCGCTCCACTAGCTTTCCCTTTCCTTAAGCTCTTCAGGCATGAGTGATCAGTGCTGACATGCAATTGTATTTCTGAGCCAAGAGGGACTGGCTAAGTGTCCCAAAGGAAAGTTACCAATTAACCCCTAACCTTGGAGTAGTGGTATTGGAAGTGAGTCTGGAAAGGGAGGGAGGAAGATAGAGAGCTGCACAAAGAAGAGAGAGAGAGAGCGCGCAAGGATGTGCAAAGCCTCCTCTATTGTTTCCACAAATATTTCCCTGTTGTCAAAAGGTGACATTGCATTGATAATTCAGGACAATTATCCAGGCAGAGGAGAGAGGATCAGCTGGTTCACAAGGACAAAACACTCCACTTTGTTCGATCCTAACAGTAATGTGCATTTCCCCCCATTCACTGCCAGAGCAATTGCATAAATGTTTATTTAGAAGTAGGGATGGGGTTTTCTGCTTCTATCTACTCCTCATTTCCCCCTGCCTTTACCAACATTTGCACATCCATTTGGATGACTGACTGAAAGCTCACCAGCATTTTAGTGCTAATTACATGTTCGCATGTTAAATTAATATACACATTTTTGCAAAACAATTTCCTCAAATATAATGCATCTTTGTATGTTCTTTTCACAAACACATGCATTTTATGCATGCTTTACCCTAGCCTATGAATTTTTGTACACATTACTGCAGAATTGCAGTGCAAAATTCGGACCAATGCAAATTTCTGAGAGGGGCTATATTTTGGTCTGCATACTGGTTCAGATAGTATAAATACAGTGGTACCTTGGATTACATACGCTTCAGGTTACATACACTTCAGGTTACAGACTCCGCTAACCTAGAAATAGTGCTTCAGGTTAAGAACTTTGCTTCAGGATGAGAACAGAAATCGTGCTCTGGCGGTGTGGCAGCAGCAGGGGGTCCCATTAGCTAAAGTGGTGCTTTAGGTTAAGAACAGTTTCAGGTTAAGAACAGACCTCCAGAACGAATTAAGTACTTCACCCAAGGTACCACTGTAATGTAGGTTCCTCTTTAAATGTGAACAAAACAAAATTTGTCCATCAAATTTGGAGGTTTTTAAGCAGAGATTGTAGGGTCATCTGTCATGGTCACTTCCAACTCTCCAATTCTATGATTAAGCATTTGTGTATGTTGTTTTCACTAATTTTCCATTAATTTAACTGGTAGATTTCTGTACACAATACTTGGCTGGAGAACTGCATTGCAAAATTTGGAGAAGTCAACATTTTGAAGGATGGCTTTGTTTTGGTTTGCATATTGTTTTGAATCAGGTAAGTCTGTCTTTAAATGCAGACTGAATCACATTCCTCTGCCATCTCTATCACTCAGAAAACTTGTTCTCTTCCAGGTGCCCGCTAAATGTCATTGGGTGCTATCAGCCCCATCTGGCATGGCCAATAATCAGGAATGGGGGAAGCTGCAGTCTACCAACATCCAGAGGCTATTCATCCCTGTGTCATTGTGTTAAAGGGTGGCTCACAGAATGTCCCTGCAAATACAGAATACAGCAATAAAAACATTCACTACTTGGACATCTGTATTCACCCCCTCCCAAAGCAGTCTCCCCCCCCCTTTCTGGCAATCTCCATTCTTCCAGCTTCCAGAGAACTGGAACACATCCCAGAGGAATACTGAGAGCACATCATTTCCATGTTTCAGATTCCAAAAGTCTTTGAAGATGGCCCCCAATATCATTCTTCTCATGACCCTGACTCCAAGTGCTTCTCAAGAAGCAGAACCTCCTGACATGTTATTGTTGCTTAAAATTAGCTGGCTGCTTTGCTGTCTAATCTGCATGGCACCTGACTTTCATGGATTTGGTTTGAGATCAGTTACATGGCTGTTGAGCATCTTGGCACCCACCCAGTTTGTTCCCTCCTTCTCTTCCTCCTCCTCCTCCTCCTCCTCCTTCTCTTCCTCCTCCTCCTACCTCCATCTCTCTAGCTACACTAACGCCCAGCAACATTGCCAAGTAACTGCTCTGAGTGCAAAATCATTAGTTCTCCATTTGTTCGGGAAGAAAATTGTTTCTGCCGGTGCTGGGAAATTGTTTCCACATTGCTATTAAGTAGGAAATGTACAATGGAAATCATTTCATTTTCTTCCAGGGATGTCCTCTGGAATTGTCGCCACATATGGTTTAGTAAGTCAAGCAAGGGACGTTCTTCTTCCAAGACCACCTCTCCTTCAAAATTATGATTCTGCTAAATGATGCAGTTGGGCCAGGGATTCTTAATGAGCCGCATCATTGAAAATCTGTTGTGAAAATACATGCTTATTTGGGTAAAAACAACACTATTGTTGACTCTAACAAGTGTAGTTGCTACTGGGTAATAGGCCAAAAGAGAATAACATCACCACATTTCCGCAAAGAAATTCAAGAAATACATTGTTCTCCCCCCCCGCCCCCCAATTTTATTCATTTCATAACTTTTAGATATCACTTGATTGTTAAAAAAAGACCCACAAAGCAGCTTACAAATAAGATAAAATAATAGAATTGTCAATAAGAAAAAATAACAATAATTTAAGACTTTCAGATAGTTAAAATAACAATAGACCAGGGGTTGGCAAACTATGTTCCGCGGGCTGGATATGGTGCACCGGTTTAGCTCCACACGGGGACTGACTGCGTGGGCAGCAATGGCTTCCTATTGGCTGCAGGATAGGACTTCCAGGACGCAGCCATGGCCAATAGGAAGCCACAGATGCCTCTTCCCCGCCGCCATGGCTCCGAAAGCCAGTGGGGTAAGAGCGGTGGGTGATCTGGCCCTCTGGTGGAAAGGTTTGCCTGCCCCTGCAATAGACTGAAAGCAGATTGAAACTTTCATCAACTTTCTAAACGTCTGGGTATGCAGGTGCTGCCACGCTAAAATATCTATTTCTTACTAATGTGGAAGACATATTATTAGGTGGCACCTGAAACAATGACCGTTCTTCAAACTGAAATGTTTGAATGGGCATATGTTAATAATAATAATTGTAATTAAAACTTGATTTGATTGCCTTTCACCGATGGGTAAGGCAATCTTGCTTTACTTCAGTATCACCTATGGAATGCAACAGGACTAACTTCTGAGTAGGCATAGCTAGGACTCAGGGACAGGCATAAGAAAAACTGGACCTGTCATTGGTAGATAGAGAGAATTGGTCACATAGGTTAATAGATGCCCCTAATCTCCAAGAGTGGCTCAGACTGTTACATGAGTTCCAGCAATCTTTTCCGAATTTATGCAAATAAACCCTAATGCAGTATTCAAAACCCCACGCAAAATTGGAGAGAACATGCAAAGGAAGCTTATGCAAATGAGCCTGCTTTGCATAATTCCAATCACAGATTTTTGTCTGTGATCCCAAATTTCGGATGTTTTGCTACAGAGAGTTGGCTCAATGGTTATATTTGAGAGACAGGCAGACAGGCAGGCAGGCAACTGGGGACCAGTAGATGGAAGCATTAGTCATGTTTTTGGCAATGCAAAACTAAAAATAAACAAACACCACCAATCTGAATTGCTTTCTGAAAAGACACTGATCTGAAAAAAATATGCTAAAATAAATGTACAGAAGTCAACATATTTCTTCTTTGTGGGGAAAACACTTTAAGATTAGGCTGTCGTCTCATACAAAATTCTGGTATCTGGGCAGGTGCTGGGATGGACAGCCTGAGCCCTGTATCAGATCTAGGGTTGGAACTGGAGGATTTTTCATCAATTTGCTATGTGCCTAGAAGCAGAGCCTAGGAATATTTGGAACACTTGCAGGCAGAGCCCAGAATCTGGAAGCAAACACAGAGATTAACCCCAGGACAAATTCATGTAGTCACCTAAAGTAAACAACAACTCCTTGACAGGGACAACCTGATCACATTAACTCATGCATAGCCTGGACTACTGAAATACACGTTATGTGGGGCTGCCCTAGGGTCTGGTCTGGAAACTTCAGCTACTGCAGAATGCCCTGGCTAGACTGGTGATGGGAACAACCACCAGTAGTGTTAAATAACCTGCACTGGCTTCCCATCTGATACTGGGTCATGTTCATGGTTCTTGTACCAGTGTCGAAGCTGCTGGACAACTTAGGCCCAGGGTATCTTAAAGACCACCTTGCCCTGCATGTTCCAATTGATCACTAAGATCATCTGGGGGAGATCTAATACTGGTCCTCCATGGTCCAGAAGCATTACTTGTGTCAATGAGAGTTGTGACTCCAGCCTAGTGGACCCAACTTTATGGAACTACAGTCAACATCCTTGCCAAAATTTAGATGTCAGGTTAAAATGATTTTACATCAAGAGGCCTTTGCATCATGAATGCTGCCCCAATGATGTTTTAATCTAAGTTTTAAACTCTGTGCTAACCAATTAACTAAACATTTTCAGTATTATTATTATTATTAAAATTTGTATGCTGCCCTTCATCCGTAGATCTCAAGGAGATTCGCAACACAAAAATACAAGATAAAAGCACAAAATACATAACAACCACCACAAGCAACAACTCCCTTCCTCTCACACCATCCCACAAACACATTTGAAAGGTTATAGGATGTTAATCAGCCCAAGGCCTGGTTGTAGCAGAACAATTTCGCCTGGCACCTAAAGGTGTATAATGAAAGTGACAAGCAAGCCTCTCTGGTGAGAGCGTTCCACAAATGGGGAGCCACCACAGAAAAGGCCCATTCCTGTGTTGCCACCCTCCAGACTCCTTGTGGAGTGAGCACATGAAGAAGGGCCTCAGAGGATGTTCACAGGATCCAGGTAGGTTCATATGGAGAGAGGTGGTCCTTGAGGCATTGTGGTCCTGAGCCCCAAACTAGCTTAAGGGGGTTGTCTTAGCCTCTCTACTTTTCTGTCAACTAGTGCAAAAGCAAAATCTCCATCCCACACCCCACCAGTTGTCTGGGTGTTCTGTTCTCAATGAGCCTTTCTTTCCTGCAGATCTGAAGTGTGAAAGATGAGGAAATGGTTAAAGCTCAAAGAAAACAGAGTGCAGCAAACTTCTGTCTTTCATTCTCTTAAAGCCATCTCCTTTTATAGCCAGATAAATGTTTGCTCTCAGCCATCTGTCAGCACCGAATGCTCAGCAATGTTAATCCAAAGTGATGAATGTGCCCTGTGGACATCCAGAAGGGTACCTCTGGGGTCATTACTCACTCTTCCCTTTTAAAGGTGATACTAGGAATTTATAACAATGCCCACCATCTTTGGGATCAAGCAAAAGGGCCTGATGGACAGTGACATCCGATGTTGCTGTTGCCACAGAATGCTGTTGCAGCGGCAATTGCAAACCAATAATTCAGAGGACTCAAAAGACACAGGGTTACAATTTGGTCTGGCCTTTCCTTGATAGCATTGTGGGGAAGGCTGGAAAAACATATCACATTTCTAGAGGAGTACAGAGCGGGAAAGGAGACACAATACGGGAAATGGCTCAGGATTCATCTTCCTGAGAATCATAACAAACAAGCAGGCTTCTAGTCCTTATTATGGTTGCAAATATATATTTGGAAGCTTGGGGATGGGGCTCTGGGGCTCTCAACAACTCCTGGCCTGAATAAATTAATGACTTATGAAAGAAAGAAAACAGTTTCTGTTATGGAATGGAAGTTAAATTCTCAGTGCTGACATTACACACAGGCTGGAAAATTCAGCTTTCGTAGGTGTAGGATCTAGATTGTTTACATGAAAAATTATAAGCTTCCTCCCCACTTGACCTTGACCAAGCTTTAAATAAAAAAAGCGGTTTTGCCAACGGGCTTTAAAAAGTCAATGGACTTTAAAAAGTCAATGGCCTTTAAAAAGAGATTCAGATACTCAGAGAAGGACTATTCCAAACCGTTTCATTTAGTCTTTTATGAATGACTTGCAGTGTTTCTGTTGGTCAAACTGTGAGCTGGTATGTATACAGAAGTGGCATCCTTTTTGCTGGCAGTTCACACTTAGTAGCTACATCAGAGGTTGCCCTCAAGGAGCCCATGGGCTCAGTGGTGTACTTGAGGTCTTCCCCTGGTGCCGACAAAGTCTCTGACGCACCACACCATTGCCTCTTGGGTCATGCAAGAGGTGGTGAGCGTGGTTACCCTGTTCTCCTTTGAAAAGTACATAGAGCTGAAGAAGGAAGTGGCAAGAGAGTAGCCCTTTCCAACTTCCTCTTTAATGTGCTTTTCAAGGCTTCTTCTAGATATGACTTTTACATAGGTCCTTAGGAAATGTGAAGTGTTTGCATGGGTGTGCTCTAGCTCATTTTCTGTTTGAGGGGGAGCAAATCTGAGGGGAAGAGGGAGAGAAATTGCCAGAGCAGGTGGTGCCAATAGGACTCGCTCAACAATCCAAATGTGCCCACAGGCCTAAAATGCCTGCCTCCCCTTGATAAACACAAAAACGCTGGATTCTGAAACACCAACTTGAAAGCTAATTTTACTGCTAGGCATCTCCCGAAATCCCCGGCCAAGTAACTGCCATTTTGAATTTTTGAAGGTTTCACAAAGTTCACATTGGAAACCTTGCCTATTGAACCTTTCAGATATTCAGGCTGCACACAGGTGTTGGTAACAAACTGCTTTACTTAACTGGGTTATATACAGCTCCATGGCAGGACCCTAAAAGAAGATCTAAGCTGAGAAGGAAGAGCATGGAGTCTGAGTCACACACAGCAGCATACCCAGGGGTTGGCCAGGTTTGTCCCTGCCAAGGACGCAGGCCTGGGAAGTACACAAAAATTGTGCCTTTCCACTTTGGCTCAGAGTGACTAGGAGCCCATCCACTAACATGCTCCTTGGACTGCTCCTCTACTGCCCTGGACAGCTGGGTGCCTTTGCGGAGAAATCTGGTTTGGAGCACAAAAGGTGTTGAAAAGCAAGCTTTTAAAGTTTCTGGCCCATGGCTTTGAAGAGTGCAAGGGAGCTTAGATATGCCTCTGCTCATACATAAAGGGACTGTGCAGTTAATTCTAACACAATGGCCATGAATCATTTCAACCAGGGCTATAGCTTTTCATTTGTATCATTAGCAGATTAATCAACTAAAAGTTGAGTTCATAAAACACTGGGTACCAATATGCTAGCATGGTCATGATCACGGTCCCCTTCCCCTATTTTTCAAGGCTATTTTAGTTCCAGTGTGTTCATGATGTACTAAACAGCAAGGAAATCCTAAAGGGAGCCATTTCTTCAAACCACATGTAGTAGCTTTGGTTTATCATGCTGCAGGCAATCTTGTGCTCCCTTCAGAATTTCGAACGTGGAAATGATATTCAGGTGCCGATTTATATGCAAATGTATTTCCATTTAATTGGTTAATTAATGAGTCACTTGGATAAAGGGGATGCAATCAATGAGAAACCTTTTCAGGAGTTAGAAGCCCAATTTCTCATCGCTCCACGGCCCAAAGTGCTGGTGTAAGAAAGAGGGTTTAACTTACCTATGGTGGGATCATGGTAGTCGGGGAACCGGTGGCTGATAAACTGCATTGTCATCGCTGGGGAAACAGAAAGAGATGGAAATGATGAGTCAATGATTAGCAGCTGTGATACACAGCTCAGAAAAACCAAAACCAAGTAGTTTGCATTTCTGAATAACTGAAAAACAGAGTGCAGCCCTATTCAGGGATGGAGTTTTTTTGAAAATCTCAATGGCAGATTTTTAAAAAAATTCCTGACTCACACCTTGACCTTGATAAGTAGTGAGTTATATTCCCTCCTCAGCTCTGCACTTCGTTAATATATTTGTTATTGTACACATTTGTTTTCCTACAGTGCATGCTCTAGTTATCTCCCACTTGGACTACTGAAATGCACTCTACGTGGGGCTGCCTTTGAAGGTGACTCGGAAACTGCAATTAATCCAGAATGCAGCAGCTAGACTGGTGACTGGAAGTGGCTGCCGAGACCATATAACACTGGTCCTGAAAGATCTTCATTGGCTCCCAGTATGTTTCCAAGCACAATTCAAAGTGTTGGTGCTGACCTTTAAAGTCCTAAACAGCCTTGATCCTGTATACCTAAAGGAGCGTCTCCACCCCCATCATCCAGCCCGGATATTGAGGTCCAGCGCCAAGGGCCTTCTGGCAGTTCCCTCGCTGCAAGAAGTGAAGTTACAGGGAACCAGGCAGAGGGCCTTCTCGGTAGTGACGCCTGCCCTGTGGAACGCCCTCCCAGCAGATGTCAAGGCAATAAACAACTATTTTATTTTTAAAAGACAACTGAAGGCGGCCCTGTTTAGGAAAGTTTTTAATGTCTGATGCTGTATTGTTTTTAATATTTGGTTGGCAGCTGCCCAGAGGGGCTGGGGAAACCCAGCAGATGGACAGGGTATAAATAATAAATTATTATTATTATAAAGTGACCAGCACACATACATATTTCATGAATATCCATAACTTGTCCAGACTGGAAATGAAAGAAAGTTGCAGACAAAATCTTCAGCCTAATGCTTCTCATTCCTGTTTTCAGTAACCTACAATACTGTATACAGTGGTGCCTCGCAAAACGAAATTAATTCATTCCGCAAGTTTTTTCGTCTTGCGGTTTTTTTTGTCTTGCGAAGCATGGTGGCGGAAAAGTTTTGGAAAAGCTTCAAAAATCACCAAAGTCTCCAAAAACCTCAAAAAAGGCTACCACACCATGTGCTATGAGTTACTCCTCAAAGTCAAGTCGCAACTGTATTAACGGTTTTAAGAAAAAGGAAACAAACTTGCAAGACGTTTCTGTCTTGTGAAGCAAGCTCATAGGGAAAATCGTCTTGTGAAGCAACTCAAAAAACCAAAAACCCTTTCGTTTTGCGAGTTTTCCGTCTTGCGAGGCATTCGTCTTGCGAGGTACCACTCTACTAGACTAGTGATGTTATGCAACCTCTGGAGCTGATTGGCTCAACTGACTGATGGGTATGATGATGTGGAATAGCCATGGATGTTCTAAATGGTCAGGAAGACAAGGGGGCCAGAATGTTTGCAGTCCAGTTTCTACCAGAAAATAGAGGCAGGGGAATAATTTCTCTAGGATTGAGAATTTACACAGATCCCAGAGTACAGGTGAGGAACCTTCTCCCCAACCCCTGCCAACCTCTATTCACTCAGGCAATCTGTTAGGGGCAAAAGGAACAAACATCACATGGCATTGGGGAAAGCACCAGTTCTGCATTTTATTAATAGTTTTGGATTGTTACTGTAACGATAATAAATTAAAAACCTTAAAAACAGACTGATGCAGAAATCTTGCCTTCAACAGATGTCACAGAGAAGAGCAAGTACAGTGGTACCTCGGGTTAAGAACTTAATTCATTCTGGAGGTCCGTTCTTAACCTGAAGCTATTCTTAACCTGAGATACCACTTTAGCTAATGGGGCCTCCCGCTGTGGCCACACAATTTCTGTTCTCATCCTGAAGCAAAGTTCTTAACCCAAGGTACTCCTTCCGGGTTAGCGGAGTCTGTAACCTGAAGCGTCTGTAACCTGAAGCGTCTGTAACCCAAGGTACCACTGTATAGTTTATTTTTCAAGGACTTTGTTTCCTGATGTTGGAATAGATGGGCCTTTGGCCTAATTCAGAAGCATTCTTCTTATGTTCTTAGATTCATTTAAGCATACTATTGACTTGTCTACCTTGGTACCTTGGTTCTCAAACAACTTGGAACCCAAACACTGCAAACCTGGAAGTGTTCCAGTTTGCGAACTTTTTACAGAAGCCGAACGTGCTCCGTTTTGAGTGCCAGGCTTCTCTTTTGAGTGTTACGCTGAGGTCTGTCTGTTTTTGCTATTTATTTTGCGTTTTTGTGGCCCTTTTTTTTGTTTGTTTTTGCGACTATGTGGAACCCACTTCAGCTACTGATTGATTGTGTGACTGCATTATATTGTTAATTGCTTGCATTTTATGGATCAATGGTCTCGTTAGATAGTAAAATCCATGTTAAATTGCTGTTTTAGGGGTTGTCTGGAACGGATTAATCCATTTTGCATTACTTTCTATGGGAAAGCGCCCCGTGGTTTTGGAATGCTTTGGTTTTGGAACCGACTTCCGGAACGGATTAAGTTTGAGACCCAAGGTACCACTGTATTAGTTAATTTCACCATTTTTTCCAAATGCACAGAAATTCCAATCACCCCTGCAGCTGGTGTGGTACAGTCCATTCTATCACTGTGAAGAACCTACAATTCATTCATCCCTCTGCAGGCCTCAGATGCCAACAGGGCAAGACTATGAATATACAAGACTGTCGCTGCCTACTCACATCATTCAAAATGCATCTCATCTGTCTTCTTAGCTTTATTGCTGTCCCTTGTAGCACAACCCGCCCCCTTGCAATCAATAAAAATCCAGGTAGCATGGAGTGCTCACAAAGCGCACGTCGTTCAGCCTTTTGGTAGCCATCATTTATTATATATATGCACACGGTTATTGCGCCAAGTCTTTCTGATAGGAAATCAATGGCCAGGAGAAGAATCATCGCAAACTGCAGAGAAGTCCATCAGAAAGTTAAGGCATGAACTCCCACCTGGCTGCCCACGAGCACATTTGATACATTTTCTAAAAGTGAAGGGAACGCAACAGGGATTTCAACCCCAGAGCATCCCCAAAGTCGGTAGCTGTGATTGTTTAGAAGATCACAAAGCTCTGGTGTCTAGGAGGCAAAAGCAGTGAGGATCCCAAAGCATTTTGTGCATTTCATTTTTTTAAAAAAAACAGCATTGGCTTGAGCAGTTTATTTATTCCATTTTATTTTAATGTTTCCAGGCTGCCTTTCTGGGCAAAGCCCTCCCGATATGGCTTGCAGAGCAGGGAGAGCAAGCAAAAAGCAGATACAATATTCAGTAAAATACAATTCAATGAAAGACCATCATTTTAAATAGCAGTTAAAAAACATATATCCCACAATCCGGCTCAATGTTCATTTTTTAAAAAATAAAAATAAAAAATCCAATGAAACCATCAGGAATTACGTGATTTAAAACCAGTAATGATATAGCCATTTAATAATCAGAAATTGATTATTATTAACAGCTGAAAGTAACTCAAAACTATTGATTTTTTGAGGGATGTTTAAAAGCTGTGAGGATTCTAACAGCTAAGAAGGCAGCTGTCTGAGGAATAACTGTCCTCTCCTCCTGGCCTAGATATTGTCACAGGATCTAATCTGGGTGTGGGAAGGAGAAGAGTTGGTGTTCTTTCTCAAGGGATAACAACCAAAACCATCACTGGCCACTGGATGTTTATGTAAGCCCTTCTGAGAGGCTAAAAGGTGACGAGTGCAATGAATAAATAAATCCCTGAACTGTACAAGGGGCAACTGTGGGACCACCATTGAGAAGACCTGTCCCTCTGGCAGAATCCGAGACCAGGGGGAAGAGTCAGTGGAAGAAGATTGGAGAAAATTTAAAATTTATTTGCAGAAACACTGTAAAATCTATGAATGTTAAAGACATTGAAACGATTTCTGGGGCTTTAGCAACAAAGTAAAATGTAAGATTGAAATAATAATAGACAAATTGTTAGAATATGAAATTGCTGAATAAATTTCTAAAAAGGGATACAAGAACGGGAAACATGAGGAAGTCGGGAAAATAAGTTAATTGAAGATGAAAATTAAGAAAGAGGGAATTTTTGTTCTTTTATCTTTTATCTTTTTTCCTTTTTTTCTTTTTTCTTCTTTCGCTGTGTTTAATGTTTGTATTTTTGTATTGTATTTTGTGACTTTGTATTTTTCTTGTTTTTGTATTTTTCTTGAAATTTCTTTTATTGTTAAAACTTAATAAAATATTTATAAAAAAGAGAAGACCTGTACCTTATGTTCCCCAATCAGCATTAATTTGCACAAAAAAGCATTCTTCCTTTCTTCTTTTTTAATATAAAGAAATATAAGAAAAATTGCAACCATCTAAATGACATAAAAACAAAAGTTGATCCATTCTTACTACAACATGGATTACATCAAAACTAGATCTTCCTCTTTTTGATATGCTCTAATTAAATATAACTTTCTGCAAAATTGCATGTTTTGATATGATGCACTAGAATGTTTTCAAAAATGCAACCAATCTACTGTGAATTCATCCCATCTTTGATTTCTTTCTTCCATTCTAATCAAATGTGTTAATCCCCCCCCATTAAATCTGATACAAAGGATCCAAATAACCCTATTAAGAATATTTC
This sequence comes from Podarcis vaucheri, assembly GCF_965113315.1. NCBI lineage: Eukaryota > Metazoa > Chordata > Lepidosauria > Squamata > Lacertidae > Podarcis > Podarcis vaucheri. The sequence continues at coordinate 7,893,356 of NC_138749.1, forward strand.
TTCAAGGGGTGGAGGGTTGCTTTGCCCAAAAAGAGCGCATTCACTCTTATCTATATTCCAAATCTAGAACACTGTACACCATTCTGGAAATCCATTTGCATGTCTCTATGGACATATGCATCCTATCCCTGAATAAAAAATACTATGGACATAATGATCTGGGTCTCCACACCCTTTATGTGGGCTTCCCAAAGGCAACTTGAAGACTATTCCTGAAAATAGGATGGTGGATTAGACTGATGCTTAGATTCTGATTGTTGCAGGTAATTCCTTAACATAATTCCTTAACAGGTAAACATACATGGCTGGACATTCACATTTGCAGCATAATATTTTGCAACTTCGTGGCAACTGAAATTCCTTGCACAATGTGACATGAAATTGCTACAGGAACAAATTGAGAATTGTGCTTCTGTAATTGGCAACAGCATCTTAAAAAGCGGCATCTTAAAAATCTGAGACATCACCTTGCCTACAAAGGTCCGTATTGTTAAAGCTATGGTTTTCCCAGTAGTGATATATGGAAGTGAGAGCTGGACCATAAAGAAGGCTGATCGCCGAAGAATTGATGCTTTTGAATTATGGTGCTGGAGGAGACTCTTGAGAGTCCCATGGACCACAAGAAGATCAAGCCTATACATTCTGAAGGAAATCAGCCCTGAGTGCTCACTGGAAGGACAGATCCTGAAGCTGAGGCTCCAATACTTTGGCCACCTCATGAGAAGAGAAGACTCCCAGGAAAAGACCCTGATGTTGGGAAAGATTGAGGGCACAAGGAGAAGGGGACGACAGAGGACGAGATGGTTGGACAGTGTTCTAGAAGCTACCAGCATGAGTTTGACCAAACTGCGGGAGGAAGGGGAAGACAGGAGTGCCTGGCGTGCTCTGGTCCAAGGGGTCACGAAGAGTCGGACACAACTAAACGACTAAACAACAACAACAAATTGGCGACAATCAAGAATTGGGGGGATTTAACCTAGCACATGTTTCACTGCTGAGTTATTCCCCATCCACTCTGCAATACAACAGGAGGAAAGATTGTTCACAAATGCATGGGACTGAAAAAAATGCTGAAGTTTCTTCTTCTTCTTCTTCTTCTTCTTCTTCTTCTTCTTCTTCTTCTTCTTCTTCTTCTTTTACTGTGCCCATACTGAATGCTTCTTCTCATTTGCATGGAAGACTTGTGGTGTTCTTGTTGCAGAATCTGAAGAGAGGAAGCTAAATGTTTCAGATATTTGAGACAATTGGCAAATCACTGGCAGCACAAGGGTTAAAGAAGTCACCCAACCGTCTAAAACAGTTATCTATTTTTATTGAGCAGCTTGAAATTAAATCATGCCTTCGAAACAGAGAGGTCTTCAAAACCTTATCAAATATTCATTAAATATCTATATGATGACTTGCAATTCAAGATTTTAGGAAATAATGACAACAATTCAAATGGAATATTCTTTTTTTCTCCCTTTGGTACAATAAACATACCATTTATTACAGTCGTTCTCCTCTGCATCTTTATGTATTTATTTCAATTCCAGACTTACCCATGTATTTCATTTACTCATTCTCATTTAAAAGCCTCATTTTAATACAGCAGCCTCTTCTGCTGCATATATAATTCAGAGATAAGTGTCCCTAATTTATACATAGGTGCAGTTTTGCACAGGATTTTAATATTCTGATGAAACCAAAAGGCATGTCATCAGCAACAGATTTGTCTATTACTATACTATCCAACTGTAGACAGAGATCAATGCCATGCCCTCCTACCAGACAGACATTTTCTCTCTTTATTTTGTTTTTGCTTAACAGTACAAGAAGAACATAAAGACAGCCTTAACCTGATCTGAGCAAAAGCCCATCTAAATTCACTCTAACAGAAAACTCATAATCTGATGGGGTAATCCAACCACTGGGCTGACCTGGCCTCTCATCAGCTACTGCTGACGGAGCGATGTGAGAGTCACTCGATCAATGTTGGCTTCCATTTTCTTCCCATCAAACCTGTGGACAGGGGACACAGTGGTGGGCTATTCACAGGCAAAGACTAGAATCATAGAATCATAGAGTTGGAAGAGACCACAAGGGCCATCGAGTCCAACCCCCTGCCAAGCAGGAAACACCATCAAAGCACTCCTGACATATGGTTGTCAAGCCTCTGCTTAAAGACCTCCAAAGTAGGAGACTCCACCACACTCCTTGGCAGCAAATTCCACTGTCGAACAGCTCTTACTGTCAGGAAGTTCTTCCTAATGTTTAGGTGGAATCTTCTTTCTTGTAGCTTGGATCCATTGCTCCGTGTCCGCTTCTCTGGAGCAGCAGAAAACAACCTTTCTCCCTCCTCTATGTGACATCCTTTTATATATTTGAACATGGCTTTCATATCACCCCTTAACCTCCTCTTTTCCAGGCTAAACATGCCCAGCTCCCTTAGCCGTTCCTCATAAGGCATCGTTTCCAGGCCTTCCACTGGTGTCCAAACTTTTTTCAAAGAGGGCCAGATTTGATGAAGTGAAGGGCCTTGAGGGCCAACCAAAGGGCCAACCCCAGTTGTTAATCATTTTTTAAAACTGAAGTCATTGAGCTTTTTTTAGGGTTGAAGTTGCTGATTTTACCCCAGGAAAAAAACTGCCACAGGGGCCACATTGAATCAAACGTCAGGCTGGATTAGGCCCCCGAAACGGACTTTGGACATGTCTGGCCTAGAAGAAAGTCCTGAAGTGGTACAAACCAGTCACTCTGCCATTGCAAGATGGCAGCAAGTCCATTCAAGGCCCAGTTGCTACACCAGTCTGGAGCTTGCAAAACTTCCCACCCAGACAACATCCTAGCACCACCACCTGGCATCACTGTAGAAAGCTGGGAGGTTGGGGACACAGATTATAGTCTAAGGCCTAGGTGCATCCCAAATACAGTGGTGCCTCGCAAGACGAAAAGAATCCGTTCTGTGATTCTCTTCGTCTAGTGGTTTTTTCGTCTTGCGAAGCAAGCCCATTGAAGGATTAGCGGATTAGCGCTATCAGCGTCTTATCTGCTGATCGGATCAGCTGATAAGCAGCTTAGCGGCTTAGAAAAAGGGGGGGAGGGGAAAAAAACCAGCAGGAACTCGCAAGACATTGTCGTCTTGCGAAGCAAGCCTATAGGAAATTCATTTTGCGAAGCACCTCCAAAACGGAAAACTCTTTCGTCTAGCGAGTTTTCCGTCTTGTGAGGCATTTGTCTTGTGGAGCACCACTGTAGTGACATATCCCCCAACCTTTTAAGAGGGCAAATTGGAACAACCCACCCTCCCACTGACCCCATCGCTCGCTTGGCTGCTCACCTCTCCCTCTCCCCTCCCACCTTTGTCTGCTGGCATCTGATGGCCTCCTCCTCCTCCATTGCCTCAGGAGATGCTCCACCAGCAAAGAACAGTCTAGGGGAAGTTACAGATTTCTCCTCCTCTGCCAATGCTGCAATCATACTTCCGGAAGCCAGCTCCTGGAAGCCCCGTGACAGAAGGAGGAAGAGTGGCAAGGTCAAGGTAATTCTCCCCAGGGGCAGAGGAAGGGGGGCACGGTGGGTGCGGGCCACCCTGGGTGTCACCACTGAGGGGGGTGACAAAATGCTGGCCCCAGCCCCCAGCTGTAGGGTGGCTGAGTGGGAGGAGGCAGGCAGACTCAAGAGGCCCTGTGGTGCACCCTGCCCCTATGGGTGGCTCGCCCCGCCCCTGGGCGCACCACCCCAAACACCTGAGCAGCTTCTTCTGCCACTGACACCCCCCCCCATTTTTTGGTCCTGCACTCTGGTGTGAGCCAATAATAATAATAATAATAAATTTTATTTATATCCCGCCCTCCCCAGCCAAAGCCGGGCTCAGGGCGGCTAACAACAATAAAACAATACAAAAGTACAACATAAACAACATTCTAAAATCATTCATTATAAAAATTAATTAATTTGTGCGCTGCAGCACAGAACCCCAAATGCCCATCTTTGGGTCCCACATTCTGGCCAGAGCAAAGGAGCCAAAATGGGATATCCTAGACAGGAATCAGAAGCTGGGATGGCCTGTCAATATGAGATGTCCCACTTAAAACAGTACACTTGGAGGGGATGTAGTGATGCAAGTACAACACTAATAATAATAATAATAATAATAATAATAATAATAATAATAATAATAATTTTTATTTATACCCTGCCCTCCCCAGCCAGAGCCAGGCTCAGGGTGGCTAACACCAGTAAAATTACAGTAAAAACATAATAGGGGGAAAAAACAAAACAATAATTTAAAATACAGGTTAAAATGCAATTTAAAATGCAGCCTCATTTCAAAAATAGCCCATAGATCAAAACCATAAGGGAAGGGAAACATAAGGGTCAGACTGAGTCCAAACCAAAGGCCAGGCAGAACAGCTCTGTCTTGCAGGCCCTGTGGAAAGATGTCAAGTCCCACAGGGCCCTAGTCTCTTGTGACAGAGCGTTCCACCAAGTCGGGGCCAGTACTGAAAAGGCCCTGGCCCTAGCTGAGACCAATCTAACCACCTTGTGACCTGGAACCTCCAAAATGTTGTCATTTGTGGACCTTAAGGTCCTCTGCAGGGCATACCAGGAGAGGTGGTCTGATAGGTATGTGGGTCTAGGCCGCATTGTCTCTCATTCAAGGGGAACACCACCAAACCAAACTTGCCCACACTCCCTGCCACCCAGGTGGGAGTCATAGGTGTGTTGCCCAAACAGAACTGGCACTATTATGAGCCTTGGTGAGGCAGCTGCTTCAGTGACAGAGGTGGGAAAGAAGGCAGATTTTTCTCATTTTCTGTGGTGAAACTGGAGGTTTATTTGATGCTGGTTTTATATGCTTTCGTTCTAATAAACTGAGCACAGGAACACCGTTAGGATTGCTGATTAAGCTGCCTTTCTCACTGCTAGAAGTTAGCGCTTCCTGTTTTATTTTTATACAGTAGTGTCAGGGGACTGCCATCGGAACAGGGAAGGGAGGCAGAGGGGCAGTTGGGATACAGGAAACCTCTGAAATGTGCCGGACGCCATCATAATTCCACAGGAAAAGCCACACCTCCTGGGTAAAGGAGGGGAAAGGGCTAGAGGATGCTGCTGAGGGCCTCAGCACCGCTCCTGGCCAAGCCAGCCAGGAAGGAAGCACGCCTCTTCAAGAGCCAGTGTGGTGTAGTGGTTAAGAGCAATAGACTTGTAATCTGGGGAACCAGGTTCACGTCTCCGCTCCTCCACATGCAGTCGCTGGGTGACCTTGGGCCAGTCACACTTTTTTGAAGTCTGTCAGCCCCACTCACCTCACAGAGTATTTGTTGTGGGGGAGGAAGGGAAAGGAGAATGTTAGCCACTTTGAGACTCCTTCGGGTAGTGATAAAGAGAGATATCAAATCCAAACTCTTCTTCTTCTGCCCACCTTGCGCAGAGGTGTAAAAAGCAAAGAAGGAAGGAAAAGGCTGGGGGGTGACTAAGCTCTTATGTTGAGGGAGGATGCGGAAAGGACCACTCCCGGATTCTGCTAGCGATTGAGGCAGACATGAGTTTTTGTGGTTCTACACTGTAAATAGTTTCACACCGAAATAAAACCTGTAAAAGACAGGTCAGAGTCCTGACTGGTTACTCACGAGCAACCACTACTACCATCTGACAAGTAGGCTAATTTCTTCACACTCGTGCATCCCTGTCTATCCTCCATTCAGGCAAGAAGAAGAAGAAGAGTTTGGATTTGATATCCCGCCTTTCACTCCCTTTAAGGAGTCTCAAAGCGGCTAACATTCTCCTTTCCCTTCCTCCCCCACAACAAACACTCTGTGAGGTGCATGGGGCTGAGAGACTTCAAAGAAGTATGACTGGCCCAAGGTCACCCAGCAGCTGCATGTGGAGGAGCGGAGACACGAACCCGGTTCACCAGATTACGAGACTACCGCTCTTAACCACTACACCACACAAGCGAGAAGCATTAGGCACTCAAAGACGCATTTAAGTCAAAAACACTCATGGAGGATGCAAAACAGACAGGTCTGAAAGGCTTCATCTGGTCCCAGGGACTTATATTCCCTATCCATCAAGTACCCTTAACAAACTACAGATCCCAGTATTCTGAGGGAAGACTCCATTTGCTGGCTCACCTCAGGCAGCAAAATGTATTGAGCAAGCCCTCTTCCCCACATTGTGTATCCAGACTGACGGGGGGGGGGGAGACTTCTTTAAACAGTTATCCTTGCAGAGCTGCTATGAATTTATAATGAGGCCCCTTAACATTTATATTTGCCTCCACCGCAGGTGCAATCATTTATTAACACGGCAATAAATGTTTAATCTTGTTCATCTGTAACCTTTTCGATCAGACGGTTAACCCTCCCCGCTCCAAGAAATGATCCGGCGGGGGGGGGGGAGGAAGGCTGCAAATCATGTCACGTTAAGTCTAAATTGAAATTTTGAAATTAAAAAATGCTCCGCCAGCCTGGCCATTCCACATACATACAAAGAGGGTGGAGTTTGGTTGCGCATCTCATGAATGGGTGTCACCTGGGAGACCTGGAGGATATTTTGAGCAACCAAGAAAAGAAGGACTTCTTCACACGAGGCAGAATTAACAGATTCCAGGAGTGAAAGATGGGTGCCAGGGAAGATCAACTGAGAGACTGCTGAGGTTGGTTTTCCATCACCTCCTCAAACAACTGCCCATTTTGTAGACTCTCAGGAAAGCATCAATGAAGGACCACTGCCCCATGGGCCAAAATAGGTCCATCACAATTGCTAGTGGGATAATAAAGACACAAAACAGTCTCAATCACCTTGCATCTGCAAACTGTTTTTTCTCCGCAGAAGAGCCAGGCTGCAATAATTTCCATTTAGGACAAGGACAACAATGGAAGAAAATGGGTTACTTGCATTTCAAGAGTCTAGGGGTACTGAGGGCAATGCCAACAGAGCTACTGAGCAGAAGCTGTGGCTCATAACTTAAAAGACTCATAAACCATCCGCTTGTTCCTTCTTGCAAAAGAGAGAACCAAGATTAATCTTGGCCTGGACCTCTGGATTCTGAAAAGTGGGGAAAGATTGCTGCTGTGGTGACTAGGGCTTGTAGAAGCTCTGCCACAATGCCCCTTAGTGTGAAGAAAGAATGAAGTTGCACAAGTCCAGTGGCTCTGAGTCAAGGGTGTACATGGATAAGACCAAGTATAAGGATGAGAATGATGGTTGTGGAATCTAGATTCAGGTAGGTAGCCGTGTTGGTCTGATGCAGTAGAAATATATAAGATAATAATAAAAAAATGTCCAGTAGCACCTTAGAGACCAACTAAGTTTGTTCTTGGTATGAGGTTTCGTGTGCATGCACACTTCTTCAGATACATTGAAACAGAAGTAACCAGACCTTTATATATAGTGAGAGGGTGAGGAGGGGTATTACTTAGAAGGGTGGTCAGAATGGGTGATTGGCTAATAATAATAATAATGATCATGATAACGATAACGATAACGATAACGATAATGATAATGATAATTTTTTATTTGTACCCCACCCATCTGGCTGGGTTTCCCCAACCACTCTGGGCGGCTTCCAACAAAGATTTAAAATACATTAAAATGTCATACATTAAAAACTTCCCTAAACAGGTGTGGTAAACCTCTTGATGACTGTTAACGACTGCAATTGGTCTTACAGGGAAAAGCAATGGATGAGATGGCCAAAAATAGCTTTATCATGTATAATGAGATAAGAATCCAATGTCTCTACTGTGGACGCTCGGTTTGCGAACGTGATCCATGTGGGATGCATGTTCACAACCTGCAGCGTTCCCAACCCGCATCTGCGCACACGCGGGTTGCAATTTGACACTTCTGCACATGTGCAAAGCACAATTTAGTGCTTCTGCGCATGCACGACCCGAAACCCAGAAGTAACCCATTCCCATACTTCTGGGTTTCGGTGGTCCCTAACCCAAAAATACGCAACCTGAAGCGGCTGTAATCCAAGGTATGACTGTATTCAGACCAGGTATCTCCATGGTTTTTAGTTTGGTAATACGTTGTAATTCAGCATTGTGGAATCTATAATCCAATGCAACAGTTGTGCTACTGGAAGCTTGTTGAGCCACCAGTTGTGCAACCAATATAGCAATTTGTTGCACAATCAGCCACGGGAACCTTGCTGGCTTCCTGCATCTTTTCTTGCTTAAGCCATTTCACTAGCACAGCTGGTACACTAGAAAGAGATTTCAAATTAGTCCTACATTGAATCCCTCCCCTAATGCTTTAATATCAGTTGATTTAATTTCACACTTTCTTTTCCAGTGTAATCACTGTATCCCATTTTCCTCCTTGCACAGACTTCTATTGTCCCTTCCTCAAGACTCATTTATGTATAAAGTGCTTTTGATTTTTCCCTTTGATATTATTTGTAGATCATGCTTGCATCTCTCATGAACTGAAATGCTTTCACCAGTCTTCTGCTGATATATATATTATAAATATATGTGGTTCATTTCCCCCCCAAACTGATTTCGGCCTCTGGTTGTACCAGTCGCAACCTCTCTCCCCCTCTGGGGCAAATTGAAAAGGTCCATTTCAGATGGTTGCTGAGAAACTGCAGTTAGGCAGCAGGGCGGTGGAACCTTATTGTCCACTTCACCTACTGATCTCTGAGAGGTACCATTATGTTCTTAAAGGCCATCGCTGATCAAAATGACCTTGTTTTATTTCTCCGGAGACAAGCCCATGACAACAGCAATATGGTGACCTCTAACACCATAAAGCACTTTTAGATCAATATAGATTAAATGCTATTTTCTACAAGATTCCCCCCTCCCTCCCTGTTCTGACCTGCAAAGAGGTCTCATTTAGACATCACAAGCCCGTGGAATCCTGCTTAGCTGATGAAATTCAATGAAATGAGTAGCAATTACCCCATAAAAGTGGCTCAGTGGGAGCAAATTATTAAACTCTTTTCTCTGTTGGCAAAGAATTGGTTAGATATTTATCCATGCCACGGCCTCTCAGTTTGACAAAACCCCCTCTGGCAGTAGTAAAGGAGAACGGCCAAAAACAAATGAAGAGCGAGATAAGGAATAGAAACAAATCCCAGCTTCAGCCGCCAAACTTCAGTCAATGTATTTCAGGCTCAGAACGGATTATATACATCAAATATCCACTTGAAAACCAGACTGAAGGGCAGGTGCATTCACAAATGCACGGAGAGCTGGTTCCAATGGTTTTGAGATGGCTTGAGGTGGCTGTTGTGTTTAGCTTCTCTTTGTGAGCCTCCTATCTGGACATCTGGTTGATCACTGCAAGAAGAGAATGCTGGACTCGATGGGCCTTTGGTTCTTCTTAAAGTTCCTAAGGTAAATCTGTGGCAGAAATGGGGTCCACATTGAAAGCACGTCACTAGTTCCCAATGCCATTTGAAGTCAATGTGGTGTAGTGGTTAAGAGCGGTAGACTCGTAATCTGGTCAACCGGGTTTGCGTCCCCGCTCCTCCACATGCAGCTGCTGGGTGACCTTGGGCTAGTCACACTTCTTTGAAGTCTCTTAGCCCTACTCACCTCACAGAGTGTTTGTTATCAGTGAGGAAGGAAAAGGAGAATGTTAGCCGCTTTGAGACACCTTCCGGTAGTGATAAAGCATGTTATCAAATCCAAACTTTTCTTCTTGTTGTTGTTGCATGAACGGAGGTTGATCAAGAGGGTATTCACCAACTCAGGTCTATAGTCTATCCCCATCTGGCACAGTCTGATTGGCAATGACACCCCACCCCCAAAGGTATGGAAAAGAGATCTTCCTCTGCCTCTTTTCCAATCACCTCAGCAGAGATACCAAGGGTTCTTGGCCATGCCAGCCATAAGAACATCAGAAGAACTCTGATGGATCTAGCCCAGCTTGCTGATGCCGTAGTGAGTAACCAGATGCTGTGTCACGGTCTGGTCTACGGGCGATCAAAGTCCCAGCCGAGGACATCCAGACCAGGGTCAAGATGGCGGGGTGGGAGCAGGAATGAGAGTCCAGAAGCCAGGGGTATGAGGGTCAGGAAGCAGTGAGTAACGAAGTCAAGGGTCAGAGGGTCAAGAAACAAGGAGCCATGAACCCGAGGTCTAAGGATCAGGAAGCAAGAAGCCAAACGCAGCAAGGCAGGAAATGTGTTGCTGTGGCAAAGAGCTGAAGGGAAATGCTGACCTTATATCCTTTCCTGGCTCTTGCCACCAGGTGCAGTGAGTTACCAAGTGGCCTCACCTGTGCGGCCACGCCTTGCCTCTCCAGAACAAACTTAGGAAGGCCCCAGTCCTGCTAAGCCCTACTGGTCACAGGGCCTGGCCCCTGCAAGCACTCCTTGCATGCTGGTGGGAAATCTCATGCAGGACCCGAATATAAGAGCACTCTCTCCTTCTGTGGCTTACAGCAACTAGTATTCAGAAGCATTTCTGCTTTTGACCATGGAGGTAGAGCATGGCCATCATGTCAAGTAGTCATTATTATCCTTCTCCTCCAGGAATTTGTCCTCTCCACATCCTCCACCACTGCTGCCGCTACACTTCACAGAAGAAGAAGAGGAGTTTGGATTTGATATCTTGCCTTTCACTCCCTTTAAGGAGTCTCAAAGCAGCTAACATTCTCCTTTCCCTTCCTCCTCCACAACAAACACTCTGTGAGGTGAGTGGGGCTGAGAGACTTCAAAGAAGTGTGACTAGCCCAAGATCACCCAGCAGCTGCATGTGGAGGAGCGGAGACGCGGACCCGGTTCCCCAGATTACGAGAATACCGCTCTTAACCACTACACCACACAGCGCTATTCTGCTAAACTGCTATGGTGCTGATGCAGAGAGGAAATCGGATGCCAAGAATTTACCTAAATGAGAGGCCCTGAGGGCTGAAAAGCAATATCCAAATGCTTTACATTTTTAAATAATGTAAAGGCCACAAGTTGAAGGCTCCGAGGGTCTTCATCTGGGGACCATGGCAGTAACTGGTTTTGTCCACAATGCATCTGTGTAGCTTTTTCAGAGCATCGGGTGCATCTGACTTGCACTGAGCACCACATTTGGCCTGGCGGTGGTATTGCATCTACCACCACTGCAGGGATCAGGTGACAAAAGGGGCCAATAGGATTCCACCTGGCCTTGTAAATGTTTCTTAGAATTTTGCTCTCAGTACAATCTGTTCAGGCACATTCTAAGCTCAGGCTTCCCTCTCCTTTGCTCAACCTTTGCTCCTTTGCTCATATTTTCTCCAGACAACCAGCTTGAGCAGTGAGAAATTGTGAGTGTGATCATCTTTAAAAAGATTTTTTTAAAAAAAAAAATCAGTTCATTCTAGGTTTTAAAAAGAAACCTCTAATTTTCTAAATGCTGACATGATTCCATATAATAAGATCTCAATATTCTCTGAATAGATGTATTACTGTTTGGGAGAAATGGTAAATAAAGTCTTTTCAGATAACGCAAGCCATTCCGTAGTCTCCCAAGCTTTCTCCCACATAAAATTACACCCTTGACTTCAAGCAGTGATGAAACAGCTGTGACAGGAGTTGACAAACTCTGCAAATGGAGCAGAGTTGCTTCTCTGTGAGGCTGAACCACAACATGCACTCTGTGGGGTTGGAGTGCATGGGAAGGCATAGAAAAACCAGAGCGTATTGGTCTGGTAAAGAAATCATAGGTAAAGGTAAAGGGACCCCTGACCATTAGGACCAGTCATGGCCGACTCTGGGGTTGCAGCGCTCATCTCGCTTTACTGGTCGAGGGAGCCGGCGTACAGCTTCCAGGTCATGTGGCCAGAATGACTAAGCCGCTTCTGGCGAACCAGAGCAGTGCACGGAAACACCGTTTACCTTACCGCTGGAGCAGTACCTATTTATTTACTTGCACTTTGACGTGCTTTTGAACTGCTAGGTTGGCAGGAGCAGGGACTGAGCAATGGGCGCTCACCCCATCACGGGGATTCGAACTGCCAACCTTCTGATCAGCAATTCCTAGGCTCTGTGGTATAACCCACAGTGCCACCCCGCGTCCCTAAAGAAATCATACCTCTGCTTAAAACTGCTCCTCTGACCTATTGCAACATCTGTCAAAACTGAACAAACGGGAAAGCAATAGAAGGTCTGCAGGATCAAATGAACAAGTTTGGGCTACCAGAAGACCAGAATCTTGATAGAAGTATGTGCTTAGCTGTGATTCCTGTCTTGCAGGGGGTTGAACGAGATAACAAGTTGGGTCCCTTCCAACTCTACAAGACTATGGGATTAAGGACAACATTTAAGCCTTTTGCTCCTTAAGATCTGCAGAGTAGGCAATGACGGTGGGGAGAGAGGTGTTTCTGGAACTGAATTCTGATTGTGATCATTCTGGGAGATGAAGTTTCTCAAGGGTGCTGAGACTTGTGTTCAGGGGTGTACCTAGGGGTTGGCCAGGTTGACCTCTGCCAAGGGAGCAGTCCCAGCAGGGTGCAAAAACCATGCCTCTCTACTCTGACTTGGAGTGACTAGGAGCCCACCGGCCTGCACACTCCATGGACCACTCCTCCACAGCTCTGGGTGGCCAGGCCCTGGGAGTGCCTTGACGGAAGAATTTGATCACTGGCGTGGGCCATCACAGTAGCCATGCAGGGCTCCCTTCCCAGTCGGCTAAGGATGCTATTAGAAGTGCGAGCAGAACATCCAGTGGGACTTGGAGTGGGGAGGAAACAGAGGTGGGGCAGCAAGAGTTGCAGGAAGAAGAAAATGGGAGCAGCGGCGCAGCATGGGTTGTCAGCACCCAGGGCAAGGCAAGTAATTTGCGCCCCCTAACCCCTAACCTGCCGCGTCAGGTGATCTGAGGCGAGTTGCCGCTGGCGCTGCTGCCCAAACGACGCTGCTTGCCCGGAGGAGGAGGGCAGAGAGGCGAGGAAAATGCAACATGGCCCAGCAGCTGCAGCGGCAGTGGCAGCGGCGGTGGGGCTGTGAGGAGGGGCTGGCTGGCACGCCCTCCGCAGCCCTGACGCGCGGGGACCGCGGCGAGTGCTGAGAGCCGCTGCCAGCTCGTCGGTTCCGCGAGACATGGGGCTCTGCTACAGCCTGCGCCCGAGGCTCTTTGGCGACTCCAGAGGCGGCGAGCGCACCCCCCCAGATGTTGCGCCCAGTGCGGCCGGCCCCCCTTGCACCCCCCACGCTACGCCACTGAATGGGAGGGAGGAAGGGAGAAGGGAAAGCAGTGAATGGAGGCAATGAGAGAGGGAGGCAGGAAGACGGGCAGGCAGAGGGACCAATGGAGAAGGAGGAGGAAGAGGTGGAGCAGAGCAGACACGACCCTGATGATCACAGAGGGAGTCACTGGAGGAGCACAAAAGGCAACACGCTTTTTGATTTTCTGGACCGTGGCCTCTCCCAGCTTTGGAGGTTCCGATACAGCCCCTTGTCAAGGGTGCCAAAGTATGCCTCTGCTTGTATTTCTCTCCCAGATCTACACTTCCCAGTGGGGATAAAAAATCAATGCCTCTTCCAAGGGAACTCTGAGAATCGTAACGCTCTCTGAGGGGAATTAGTGTCTCCTAACAACTCTCAGCACCCTTAACAAACCACACGTCCCAGAATTCTTTGGGGAAGCCATGGTTGTTCAAAACTGTATCACCGTGCTTTAAATGTATGGCGTGGATTTGGCTCCACTGTGGTTATTATGGTTGGATTGTTGGACTGGGGTGACCCAGGTTCAAATCCTCATTCCACCTTGGAGCTCACTGGATATTCTTGAAACAATCATGATCCCTCAGCCTAACATACCAAAATGCCACCCCACTTACCACCACTGGTACTATGAGGTCCCTGGTAGTGGCAGCAAGGAGTTAAAATATCCTTCCTTTTCCTATGATGTGGCTGGTGAGCTTCACTTTGATCTTTTGATAATAACAACAGGAAAACTGTGTGCTTGTTTTATCCAAGCATTCAGGGACAGGGGGGGGGGACTCTATTAACAGCGCCTATTGGTGAAAAGGTTTGTATTGGGGCATTCAAGCAATGAGACTAGGGGCATTATAAATACAGAAGAGTGTCCCTACTTTCCACTGTGAAATGTTGGAAACTATGCATTAGCTACTGGGTTTTTTTTTAATCCTTATAAAGAGCTCCTCTTATATTTATGGTTCAGATAAAATAAAATAGCTACTTATCCCTTTATCCTCTCCATTCTGCTCCCAACAAAAGGGTGCTCACATTGCCTTGCAGATGTGTGCGCTCTGTTTGGATGAAATATTGACAAAAGAAACAATGGTTGAATGTATTCTAGGGTGAGAGGGAGTGCTTCAAGCACCATGGAGGTGATTCATTGTAGCTTTTATGCGTGGCTGAAAAGGTCAGAAATCTACAAATGCTGAAATAAAAAAAAAAGGCGAGTGGAGGTTTTTTGGTCTTTTATTTTCCCCTCTGATGGAATCGACACATTATTCAATTTTGTACCCTTTATATGCATCAAAATATAAATTAAATGTGCATGATCCATCCAATGCTAAGTACTTTACAGTCCTCCTTTCCATGAGAAAGTCCTAAGCATGCAATTATCTCTCCCAGTGTAAATCAATTGAGAAACAGCTGTGCCCCTCCCAATTTTGCATGCATTCTACAGAGGGAGTACAATTGTCATTTTCTACCATAATATCTAGTTCCATCCACAAACACCAAATAAAAGGGAGAGGTTTCCTGTGTAAGAAGCTTGTCTGTTTTCAGTCTTCCTATTTCCACAGTTCCACTCTTGACAAAGAAAGTGATTTGTTCTTCTAACTCCAAATTTATCATCTAATGCATTCAGGTCCTTAGTCCTAGATATGCCTCATGTTTAATTTTCCAAATCATAGATCCCTCTGGAAGTATCTTTGCAACTCATGGCAGCTCATGAGGTGATGTGTTAGATTCTCAAATGCTTCCCCGCCCCATGCATTTATGGATAAAATGCTGAAGGCAAGACTCCCTAGGCCAAAAACAGAACTGAAGGGACCACATGTTATCCACCCACTACCCATTTTGGTGTGAAAGGAGAGGATGCTCCCATGGCCCTTAGGATATCTTTTGCTTTGCAGAGAGAGAGGTGAGAGTCAGCTAGACTGGTGACTGGGAGCGACCGCCAAGAACATACTGTATAACACTGGTCTTGAAAGACCTACACTGGCTCCCAGTACATTTCTGAGCACAATTCAAAGTGTTGATGCTGACCTGTAAAGCCCTAAATGGCCTCGGTCCAGTATACCTGAAGGAGCATTTCCACCTCCATCGTTCTGCCCAGACACTGAAGTCCAGCACCGAGGGCTTTCTGGCGTTTCCCTCACTGTGAGAAGCAAAGCTACAGGGAACCAGGCAGAGGGCCTTCTCGGTGGTGGCACCCACTCTGTGGAACGCCTTCCCACCAGATGTCAAAGAGAAAAACAACTACCAAACTTTTAGAAGACATCTGAAGGCAGCCCTGTTTAGGGAAGCTTTTAATGTTTAATAGGTTATTGTATTTTAGTGTTCTGTTGGAAGCCACCCAGAGTGGCTGGGAAAACCCAGCCAGATGGGTGGGGTATAAATAATAAATTATTATTATTATTATTATTATTATTATTATTATTATTATTACTTGAAAGGCAGCATGGAGTTCAAGTGCCAACATGATGCCCGGGTCCCCCAGTTAGCCACTCTGTGATTATACAAACCCTTTTAGCTTCCCTCAAGTTTCCCATGGTATCTCTCTGGAAGAGAATTGTTATTTTGGTAAGATCCATTCACAACAGGGAAGTCACTGAAAAGGTTGAGGAACCTGATGTTGGACTCTAGATCTCATCACCCCAAGCAGCATGGCCAATGGTCAGGGATGATGGAAGCTGTCATCTATCCCTTTCCTTAAAAACAACTGTGGTATTGACAGCTATTGACTGTTTGGCTCCGGAGCGCCCTCTCCGATTGCATGGAGCCCGGACAGCCCCGTGGTTTTCCATGGATCTGAGGGCAATGAAACAATCGTTGAGACGGCTAGAGCGCCGGTGGCGGATAACTCTTTCCGAATCTGACCCAGCTTAGAGCTCAACGTCGAGCCTACCAAGTGGCGATAGCGACGGCGAAGAAGAATTTCTTCACCGCCTCTATTGCATCTGCAGAAAACAGCAGCAGGAGACTTTTTCAGGTGGTTCACAATTTAGTGGAACCACCTGCAACATCGGGGCCCAGTACGGGCCACATGTTCTCCTGCAATGATTTTGCAAAGTTTTTTGCAGATAAAATCGCTCAGATTCGGGAAGAAGTAGACTCCACCGTGGGAGCAGGGCCGGGGTGGGAGAGTGCAAGAGTTCTGTCTGGTCAAGTTGAGTGGGATCAATTCCAATCTGTTACCTCCGAGGATGTGGACAGGCTGCTTGGACGAGTGAAACCAACCACCTGTCTCCTGGATCCTTGCCCATCCTGGCTAATAAAAGCAAGCCGGGAAGGGCTGGGCGATGGGCTTCGTGGGGTGGTGAACACTTCCCTCCGTGAGGGAGCCTTCCCAGACCCGCTGAAAGAGGCGGTTATTAAACCGCTTCTTAAAAAACCATCTTTAGATGCGGCCACGATGGCCAACTATCGCCCAGTCTCAAATCTTCCATTCCTGGGCAAGGTGATTGAGCGAGCGGTTGCCGAACAACTCCAGGCACGCCTGGAAGAAGCGGACCATTTGGATCCCTTCCAGTCGGGATTCAGGCCTCATCATGGGACTGAAACTGCCTTGGTCGCACTGGTTGATGATCTCCGGCGGGCTAGGGACAAAGGTGAGAGCTGTTTCCTAGTTCTGCTGGATCTCTCAGCGGCGTTCGATACCATCGACCATAGCATCCTTCTGGACCGTCTTGAGGGGCTGGGAGCTGGGGGCACTGTTATACAGTGGTTCCGCTCCTTCCTCCTGGGCCGTGTTCAGAAAGTGGTGGTGGGGGATGAGTGTTCAGACCCCTGGGCTCTCACTTGTGGGGTGCCTCAGGGTTCTGTCCTCTCCCCCATGCTTTTCAACATCTACATGCGGCCGCTGGGAGAGATCATCAGGAGGTTTGGGCTGGGTGTTCATCAGTATGCGGATGATACCCAGCTCTACCTCTCTTTTAAATCAGAACCAGTGAAGGCGGTGAAGGTCCTGTGTGAGTGTCTGGAGGCGGTTGGAGGATGGATGGCGGTTAACAGATTGAGGTTGAATCCTGACAAGACAGAAGTACTGTTTTTGGGGGACAGGAGGCGGGCAGGTGTGGAGGATTCCCTGGTCCTGAATGGGGTAACTGTGCCCCTGAAGGACCAGGTGCGCAGCCTGGGAGTCATTTTGGACTCACAGCTGTCCATGGGAGGCACAGGTCAAATCTGTGTCCAGGGCAGCTGTTTACCAGCTCCATCTGGTACGTAGGCTGAGACCCTATCTGCCTGCGGACTGTCTCGCCAGAGTGGTGCATGCTCTGGTTATCTCCCGCTTGGACTACTGCAATGCGCTCTACGTGGGGCTACCTTTGAAGGTGACTCGGAAACTACAACTAATCCAGAATGCGGCAGCTAGACTGGTGACTGGGAGCGGCCGCCGAGACCATATAACACTGGTCTTGAAAGACCTGCTTTGGCTCCCAGTACGTTTCCGAGCACAATTCAAAGTGTTGGTGCTGACCTTTAAAGCCCTAAACGGCCTCGGTCCAGTATACCTGAAGGAGTGTCTCCACCCCCATCATTCTGCCCGGACGCTGAGGTCCAGCGCTGAGGGCCTTCTGGTGGTTCCCTCACTGCGAGAAGCAAAGCTACAGGGAACCAGGCAGAGGGCCTTCTCGGTAGTGGCGCCCGCCCTGTGGAACACCCTTCCAGCAGATGTCAAAGCGATAAACAACTACCTGACATTCAGGAGACATCTTAAGGCAGCCCTGTTCAGGGAAGTTTTTAACGTGTGATATTTTATTGTATTTTTGGTTTTTATGGAAGCCGCCCAGAGTGGCTGGGGAGGCCTAGCCAGATGGGCGGGGTATAAATAATAAATTATTATTATTATTATTATTATTATTATTATTATTATTATTAAGCTTTATTTCATCTTCCCTTGAAGTTCCTCACATGATTTACCTGGGATTGGTCACCCAACTTTTGATTCTGATTTCACTTTGAATCACATACTGGTCATTGATCAAGCTCGTCATTTAACAGCAAACAATACCCAAACTACTACTTCTTCTTCTTCTTCTTCTTCTTCTTCTTCTTCTTCTTCTTCTTCTTCTTCTTCTTCCTCTTCCTCTTCCTCTTCCTCCTCCTCCTCCTCCTCCTCTTCCTCTTCCTCTTCTTCTTCCTCCTCCTCCTCTTCTTCCTCCTCCTCCATTTTGAATAGTCTGTGGCCATGGTAGCTGATGCCCATTGGGACTGGCAGAGTGGAAGTAGTTGGGGCCAGAACCAACTTCAGGCAGAACCTTCTCATCCTATTTTTGCCCTTCGGAGTTCTACAAGAGGGCAACGTTGAGGTTAAGGAGGAGGAGGGAACTCACAGGCTGTACCATCCCCTGGACTGCTTCTGAGCAGGAAGCCAGGGAAGTGGGGACTGGCCCAGGGTAGAGTTTGGTGGGGCATTTCCCCAGTTGCCCAAATGGCCAGCTTTCACTGGGCCACCCCAGCAGCAGCAGCAACTGTGGTTCTGATTGTGTGGCAAAAGCGCAACAAACCGAAGGTTTGACCTGAGCAAAGGAGAAATAAAATCACCCAGCGAGGTGAGGAAGAAGATGAAGGGGGAAGAGAGCTTTATGATGGGATCAAGAGTGCTTTGAGTGCAGAGTTTAGAGGGAAGCAAAGTAACAAGTGGCAAAACAGCATGAAATGTTTATGCAGGCCTGTAGAATCTGGTTCTCTGGTGCTCCCCCCTTTCCGGCTTACCTTAATTTACTGTTCTAATCAACAGACTTATTTTCTCCCCTCTGCAAGCTCCCATCCTCCTTATGGGTGGGAGTAAATCACCAGCAGATCCAGCCCTTTGGCTGCACCAATATGAAACACTATACATAAAATGAGTTACTGCAAATAAGGGAAGGGGCCAGTGCCATAAAGCTGTCACCTTCACCTCCAGGAGTTTCTCTCCTAATAGGCCTACACCCTTCCTTGTTATCACATGCAGTATTTTACTTTTGTTTTATTTTTTAAAAAATCTGACATTGTCATTAGACAGATGCATAATCATTTAGGGACTGAATAGTTAATGAGCACCGGGGAATACCTGAAGCGCCAGCTACTATTGAGGCTCCCTCAACACTGAGTTAGTACCGTGTCAGTACTGTGTCTGGTGCTTTACAGGGCAAATCTCTCCTATCTTATGCTGGGAATGGATGTAGCTCACTGGCAGAGCATCTGCTTTGCATGCTTTGCATGCAGAAGGTCACAGGTTCAATTCCTGGCATCTCCAGGTAAAGGTCAGAAAGGCTCCCTGGTTAATAATTTTCAGTTATATGACTAGAGAAGGGCTTTAACCCAGTGGAAGAGGAATCATGGAACTGTAGAGTTGGAAGAGACCCAAAGGAACACCTTGCATGCAGACAGTCCCAGGTTCAATCTCTGTTCTCTCCAGGTTGTTGTTATTGTTTAGTCATTTAGTCGTGTCCGACTCTTCGTGACTCCATGGACCAGAGCACGCCAGGCACTCCTGTCTTCCACTGCCTCCCGCACTTTGGTCAAACTCATGTTCGTAGCTTCGAGAACACTGTCCAACTATCTCGTCCTCTGTCATCTCCTTCTCCTTGTGCCCTCCATCTTTCCCAACATCAGGGTCTTTTCCAGGGAGTCTTCTCTTCTCATGAGGTGGCCAAAGTATTGGAGCCTCAGCTTCATGATCTGTCCTTCCAGTGAGCACTCAGGGCTGATTTCCTTCAGAATGGATAGGTTTGATCTTCTTGCAGTCCATGGGACTCTCAAGAGTCTCCTCCAGCACCATAATTCAAAAGCATCAATTCTTTGGCGATTAGCCTTCTTTATGGTCCAGGTAGGGCTTCCACTCTTGGAGAGCTGCTGTCCGTCAATGTTAATGCAACTGAAGTAGAAGGACTGATGGCCCTACTCTGTATAACCTTAGCCTCCTGCATTCCTATATGAATCTTGGCCAAAGGGCATGCAATCTAGATTCCAGAAGCAGAATGTTTTTGCCCGTATTAGAACATGTGGAACTTAATGGGTGACACCTGGCTTGAGAGCAGTACATGTGAAAAGGATCTAGGAGTCTTGGTTGACCACAAACCTGACATGAGCCAACAGTGTGATGCGCCAGCTAAAAAAGCCAATGCAATTCTGGGCTGCATCAATAGGAGTATAGCATCTAGATCAAGGGAAGTAATAGTGCCACTGTATTCTGCTCTGGTCAGACCTCACCTGGAGTACTGTGTCCAGTTCTGGGCACCACAGTTCAAGAAGGACACTGACAAACTGGAACGTGTCCAGAGGAGGGCAACCAAAATGGTCAAAGGCCTGGAAACGATGCCTTATGAGGAACGACTAAGGGAGCTGGGCATGTTTAGCCTGGAGAAGAGGAGGTTAAGGGGTGATATGATAGCCATGTCCAAATATATAAAAGGATGTCACATAGAGGAGGGAGAAAGGTTGTTTTCTGCTGCTCCGGAGAAGCGGACACAGAGCAATGGATCCAAACTACAAGAAAGAAGATTCCACCTAAACATTAGGAAGAACTTCCTGACAGTAAGAGCTGTTCGACAGTGGAATTTGCTGCCAAGGAGTGTGGTGGAGTCTCCTTTTTTGGAGGTCTTTAAGCAGAGGCTTGACAACCATATGTCAGGAGTTCTCTGATGGTGTTTCCTGCTTGGCAGGGGGTTGGACTCGATCGCCCTTGTGGTCTCTTCCAACTCTATGATTCTCTGATTTGCTGCAAATTCAGGTTTTGGACAGGCAGAAGGAAATGCACTCTATAGGGAATGCTTATTTAACCTGAGGAATTCACCGGCAGGGGGTGAGGCAACAGCCTTGAGTTGAATCTCATGAGCGCAACTCAACAGGGTTGTTTAACTTTTCAAAACATGAATGGACCAGCTCCTACAGCATGAACCTATGAAAAGTAGAAGAAAAGTCCATTTCAGTGGCCTAATCCAGCCTGCCGGTCGGTTTAATCCGGCCCCTGTGGCAATTTATCTCTCAACAACTTCAATTCTAAAAAAAGGACAACAACAACTTTGGTCGGTCCTCATGTATGTTCATTTCATTAAATCTGGTCCTCTTTGAAAAAAGTTTGGGCACCGCTGCAAGCGGTGAATAGAGCCAGAGCACTGGAAACTGTTGCCTCTTCTGCAAGTTCCTCCCTGGGTAGGTTCATCTGATTTTGGATGTGCATATCTGTCCATTTTGGTTTCTAAGATCAGTTCCTAAATTCAGTTATCCAAATTTCCATGACAGATTTTTGTTTTTTAAAAAAGCAAGCTGCCCATGAAAATTCATCAACATTTGAGTGCAAATTTCTCCTAACATAAACATTTTTGCAGTGCAATTTCCTGTAATATGTGGGATAAATGTGCTTCAGGATAAGTATTTTAGGGTTGCACTCTGCCACGACCCGGAAGTAATGGAGCGCGTTACTTCCGGCTTTCGCCGCTCACACATGTGCAGACGGTCAAAATGATGGCATGCGCATTTGTGGAAGCAGCGAAACCGACCTGCGCACGCGCAGATGCGCAGTCTCGTCTTACGTTCTGTTCAGGATGTGAACGGGGCAACAGAACGGATCCTGTTTGCATCCCAAGGTAACACTGTATATGCATCTTGGTACAGATTATTTGGCATTTCAAAATTTGGAGAAGTGTGAGTTTTTATAGATCACTGTGCTTCCGTCTGTGTGTTTATCTATTTTTTAGGGGGGAAAGGGCAAAGTAGGTAAGTTCACTTTATTTATTTATTTATTTATTTATTTATTTATTTATTTTTAAGTAATATTTATTAAAATTTTACAAACAATAAAAAGTTTCAAAGTTTAAACATAAAAAATAAGAACAAAGAATAACCCTAATAAAAGAAAAAAGAGCTACAAGTATACAAAAACAAAACACGTGAAAAATGCAAAATAGAAAACAGTTAAAAAGAAGAAAAGACAGGAAAAAAAGAAATCAATATTTTCATATCTTATACTTCATTTACTAGTTTCCTGACCTCCTCACACTTCCCTTTTTGTATTCCAGTTCAGATATTTAGTTCAGCAAGTCCTTACCCTCTATCATTTATCCTTGCTCAACAGCTTAACCTATTATAAATATATATTTTCCACCATTATCAGTCCATATTTACATGCTCTTGTTAATCTTTTTACCAATACCGCTTGTTTTCAATCCAACATCTCTTTAACATTCATTAATTTAACAGTATTTCTGCAAATAGTCTTTAAATTTTTTTTCCAGTCTTCTTCCACCACCTCTTCTCCCTGATCTCGGATTCTGCCAGTCATTTCTGCCAATTCCATGTAGTCACTTTTAAGTGTCAATGGAATGGGATTTATTTCCCATCCTTCCATATGAACATGGGAAAGTGCTATCAGCATCCTTAGAGAGGCTTCTCTGTGAAAAGGTGCTCCTGCTCCATCTTGAACTTGCTCCCTAGGGAGGTTTGTCTGCTGTCAAGTTAGATTTATTTCTATTTATTTGCCTTTGAAATTAAAAAAGAAACATTTTAACTAGAGGGAGAGTGAAAGGAAGAAAGGAAGAAAAAGGAAAGGAGGGAGGGAGGGAGGGAGGGAGGGGGAGGGGGGAGGGAGTTTTTAAAAGATATTAGTTTCTCATCCTCTGAAAATTACAACCAACATACCCAAAGTTGTAGAGCGTTTTGAAAATGCCCTCTTTCCCAAAGGAAAAAAGAAAATTCTCACCGGGGGGGGGCAGTGTTCTGAGAAAGTTTAGTGCCTCTCCAGATTTGTGTTCCAAGTCCTGGCTATGAGCTTTTCAGAGACATATGATCAGAGCACCATCAGAAACAAGAATGCTGGACCAGACAATATCTGACCCAGCAAGGCAACTCTTAACTTTAAAGCAATAGAATTTTCCACAAAAGAAAGAAGAACGAAATACGAAGATAAAAAGAGCTTCTAAAACTGTACTTCGAGAAGGAGGTTTCAATCCACTGGAGCTCTGCTTATGATTATCTGCCTGAGAAGGCCCTCAGTGTACACGTGCTGGAGTGTAAAATCCAATTTGGTTGCTGCACTTTGCTACTCAATGAGCTTTCCTTTGGGCTGAGAGACCCCGGAAGTCTCCATCTATTCCGTGTTGATCCGCTTGTTATCTAGGATATTTGTACCCTCGAGCCTTATCAATTGCAAAGCATACGCAGAAGTCCATGCAATACCGAGGCAGTAAAACATACAGGGGAAAGAATAACTCCTGCAGTGTTCATAGACTTCACAAAGAAGTAGAAGATGGCATTATTATATCCAGGTGTCGAGAAGAAGGCTAAAGCCATACTTCTTAAACCACCCAAGAGTGTGGATTGATAGTCTAGCAGTGGAGAGAGAGAGAGAGAGAGAGAGAGAGAGAGAGAGAGAGAGAAGTACTGCTTCATTTCAGGGCTTATGATTATTGTGAGGCGGAATCAGTATAGTGTGTTTCTTGTAAATGCACTAGCGAGATGAAATGTAAGAATATCAGAAGAGTCCTGCTGGATTAGATCAAAGGTCTATCTGACCCAGCCCACAAAGCCTCTCCAAGCAAGTTCTGCCCACCTGCCAGTCATCCAACACCATCATTTATGGAGATGGAGAGACAAGTCCTTAAAAAGGAGGGAGAGTGATAGCTAAGCGTCTAAATCAGTGTTTCCCAAACTTGGGTCTCCAGTTGTCTTTGGACTACAGCTCCCATATCCCTAGCACCAGTGGTCAGGGATGATGGGGACTGTAGTAGTAGTAGAAGAAGAGGGGTTTGGATTTGATATACCACTTTATCACTACCTAAAGGAGTCTCAAAGGGGCTAACAATCTCCTTTCCTTTCGTCCCCCACAACAAACACTCTGTGAGGTGAGTGGGGCTGAGAGACTTCAGAGAAGTGTGACTAGCCCAAGGTCACCCAGCAGCTGCATTTGGAGGAGTGGGGAAGTGAACCTGGTTCACCAGATTATGAGTCCACCACTCTTAACCACTACACCACACTGTACTCCAAAAACAGCTGGAGACCCAAGATTGGGGAACCCTGGTCTAAATCATAAGCTCCACAGCAGTGATATCAGATATAATCACTCTTCTGGCTTATAAAAAGGCAGAATTTCCAACCATCCCCACCCCAGTACCGGATTGGGAAGAACTGGTGCTTTTTACACCCATGTTCAATCTCAGTGCTGTGGCAGTTAGAACTAAGATCAGGAGATAGAACAATTCTACCTACTCTTAAGAGATACTGGAGATTCCACTTAACTCCCATGATGAAATTTCATTGGAATTTATGGAGAAAAACCATTCATAAATTTCTCCGATCCCATGTAAAAGCCATATAACCCTATGAGTTTAGATCAGGAGTTGAATTGTAGAGTTGAAAGGGACTCTGAGGGTCATCTAGGCCAACCCCCTCTTACTAAAGCACCCATAACAAGTGTCCATCCATCCTCTGCTTTAAAATTTCCAATGAACAAGAGTCCACCACTTTCTGGGGGACTCCATTCCACTGTCCAACAGCTCTTACCTTTAAAAAGTTCTTCTCCATGTTGAATCAGAATCTCCTTTATTGTAACTTGGAACCATTGGTTCAAGTCCTACCTTCCACAGCAGGAGAAGACAAGCTTCCATGTTACAGCCCTTGAGATATTTGAAGATGGCTATCATAACTTTTCTCAGTCTCCTCTTTTCCAAGCTAAACATACCCAGCGCCTTCAACCATTCCTCATAAGGCTTGGTTTCCAGAACCTTGATCATCTTGGTTGCCCTCCTCTGTACACATTCCAGCTTGTCAACATTCTTAAATTGTGGTACCCAGAATTGGACACAGTATTCCAGGCGTGGTCTGACCAAGGAAGAATAGAGTGGTACTACTACTTCCCTTGATTGGCACACTTTACTTCTATTGATGCAGCCTAGAATAGCATTAGCTTTCTTTTTTTTTTGCTGCTGCTGCATCACACTGTTGACTCATGTTAAGCATAAGAACCTGTGGCTGTTTTCATGTTGCTGGACAATATATTTATTTGTTTGTATATTTATTTTTAACTATTTCTAATCTGCTTAATGTTTCAAAAAATCTCTTAAGTAGTGTACAGTCTAAAACAATGTATCCTGAACACACTGAAACAAAAACACAACCCAAAAGAAACAAAATAGCAATATAAAAACACATAAAGGCATATTAAAGGGAATAAACCAGAAATCTAGAGGATTTAAAGACTTAAGACAGGGACCAACCTTTTGTGTCAGGGGCAACCTGTTCAAAAAACAAAGTATTTGCAAGACATCTGAAGCAAATATAAAGTGGAAGAGAAATGAAAACAACAACAACAACATATGATTGCTGCTTTGTGTATGGCAGAAGGAAGGGCATTCCACAGTACTTGGCTAACAGCATAAATTGCATGCTTTCAGATTGCCTATGATATCCTGCAGGACGTAATGCCACAAGTAGAATTTATTCTGATGATCTTAGTGATCTTGCAGGTGTATACAAGAGCAGGTGGTTGGTTTTTCAAGTAACCTGGTCTCATGTTGTTCAGGGTCTTCTGTGGGTTTTTTAAAAATTTATTTTTATTAAATTTCTAAGCCAAACAACAACAGAAAAAAGAAAAAGAAAAACAAACCAAACACACCAATGAGAAGAAAAAAGAAAGACATCAACCAAAACAGAAAAAATAAACAAACCAGAAGACAAGCATCAGTTAACACAAATAAAAGTTGACTTCCCTCCATCTCGATTTTGGATTATGTAAAGTAGTAATTCTGTTCTGCAGTTTTCATTTTATATCATCTAAACATCGCAAGGATTATATTAAACCTACTGTGATTTTTATATCTCTAGAATTTGATTCCATGTACATTATAAATTTATTCCAGTCATCAATAAACTTTGCACCTTTTTGCTGTCTGATATTCTGTGTCATTCTTGCCAAATCCATATATTCAAATAATTTAATTTGCCAATCTTTAACAGTCGGGATATTTGGGGTTTTCCATTTTTTTGCTAACAAGATCCTGGCAGCTACGGTTGTGTATTGGGTCTTCTGTGTTAACAACAAAACCTTGAACATGGCCCAGGAGTTGATCGGCAGCCATCAAAATTATCTCAGCACAGGTGTAATTATGTCCACATCCAGGTGGTCCATTCAAAAACTTGGCTACATCTACATCATTCTTGTACATTGATCATGCTGGCTCACAATATCTGAAGGGCTGCAGGTGAGCCATCCCTTGTTTACTATTCATTTTCTAAGCAATCTAACCACTTTTGAACCTCGGTGTAGGAACCAGGACTGGCCCAAGCCATTTAGCTACCTGATGCAGGAGGCAAGATACCTGTTTGATGTACATTATCCAACCATCTTGACTTCTGAACCTCATTTCAGCACCTCTTCCTGGACAGCACCTTCATGAAATCTGAGGGCAACATACAGTACTCACTTAGAAGATGCGGGATAGACTAGCTTAGGGGGCTCAGGGGAAATAGTGGAGGGGCTTACATGGGGGTTCTCAGGATTTGTAATGGTGCCTAAGTATCCTTGAAAGTAATCAAAGTTGATGCCCATCACTGCACCTTGTGGGACAAATTCCATCATTTAACTATGTGCTCTGTGAAAACAATATCTTGTCTGTTTTGAATCCTGCAAGATACAGATTCATTAGATGACATTGAATTCAAATATTTCAAGAGGTGGGAAACAAACAGGATTTCACAGAACCTTTGGCTTTAGCCAATCATTAAGAAAAGGTATTCACAACTGGGCTAAATCTGACCCTCTGAAGGATCTCCATATGCTTGTCAACCATGGGGTGGAAACATGGGTCTACATAGGTGGCAGAAGCTGTGAGGAGGACTCACCAGACCAGAGTGTGTATGGTGCATCCCCAGTTCATATCAGACAGACAGACAGACACACACACACACACACACACACACACACACACACACACACTTCTCAGCAGAATTTTAAAAGTTTGAGGTAAGACTGTCAAACTATGGGTTGTACATCCCAACTGCTAGCTATAAAATGAGGAGCCGGGGGTATTCTAAAAGAGAGATCTGTATAAACGACTTGAGATGGGAACTAGGTGATTTCTTTGAAGTACTCAGAAATGTATTGACAGGGATTTTTTCCCCTTTAAGTCCTGAAAGATTCAAGCCAAGATGCAACTTGTCATGGAGCCAAAAGACTGAATTATGTCTCCTGTACTCCTCTCTAGAGTTTGGAACATTACCAGAGTGTGCAGCTTTGCAAATACCACACTGGTTTTTGCTATTAAAAAAAAATACACATAGATATGTGTGTGTTGCTTTTGTTTAGAAGTGAGTCAGAAAAACCTAGTATAAAGTAGTGGTAGGGTCCTCCAGATATTGGGCCCTGTCTCCATTGGCCATGCCAGATGATGTTAATGGGAACTGGAGCCCAACAACATCTGGAAGGCCACACATTCTCCATTCCGCATCTAACACTACAGGGGTCTCCTAAGTCTGGTTCCATCTAGAGGCGGAAGGGTCCATCTGATTCACTTCATCACTGTTGGACCTTTAAGTGATCCAGTCCCAACATGGGAAAACCCTACAGTTCCAACATCAGTGCTATATTTTATTTGTGTAGGCTCAAGGTAAATGCAATTTCCCAGAAAACTATTTTGTGACAACTTTTTGAACATTGTCTCATTTGATCTGCTTCTGAACTGCTGGAGATTTTCACTCCCTGCCTATTATTTCACACAACAGCCTTTTAAAATTCACCATCCATTAATTTTGGTGCAACTGTGCATCCAGTTTTACTATTGTTCATTATTATTTTACTATTGTTGAAGAAAACAAAAGCCTTGGAGCCCAACTCCTTCCTATCTTCCTTCCTTCGCCTTTTGCTTCCTTTATCCATGACTGCAAACTATCTACATAGTTCCATTCAGCAATCAGTAAGGCAACATTCAGAGTGACTGACAGAGGGGTAAAGAGAATACATATGTACCAAGTTTCAAGACAGCACGGGTGCCAGATTCTTAGCTTTTTTTCTCTCATTTAAGTAAGTCATAGAATCATAGAGTTGGAAGAGACCACAAGGGCCATCGAGTCCAACCCCCTGCCAAGCAGGAAACACCATCAGAGCACTCCTGACAAGTCATTGGATGTTTATAAAGTTAAAGAGCTAAACATAGAGGTACCATTCTAAGGCTGCAGATGCAGGGAAGCTGCTGTTGCTAAGGTTATTTAATCACTTAATCCTGTTGCTAAGCAATCAGAGGAAGGAATGTTGCTTGCCCCCACCTGGGACTTGGGAGTGCCCCCCTCCAGAAAGAGAGAGAAAAAGAGAAGAAGCTCATTTTTGTAGTTGACTGATGCTGGAAAATGAGGAGAATCTGCCCTTTGTATACTGGCGCATTCTCATTTGAGCACTTTCCACATTGTTTCGTTTACTCTTCAAGTGTGCTGCCTTTACAGTGCAAAACACAACTGGGTTCTCCCGAAAATGCTAAGCCATTTTGGGAGGAGGAGCAAAGAGGAAGCCTCGCTCTTCAAGCACATCTCCTTACAAAGGGATTCTGCTGAAAGGACTCATTGATTGAATTGAGGGTATTCAAGTAAGTTTTATTTAGACTAGACCTGTTGAAACGACCTAACTTAGCCATGTTAATTAATTTCAATGGGTTTATTCTGAGTAAAAAAAAGTCTCTGATCACAATCTTGAAATCTAAAAGGCATGATATAAAAGGAAATAGTGATGGGGAGAGGGGAAAGGAAACATAAGCACCAGTTTGTATACTTATGAAGTCTGTATGGGTGGAAATGGACAGGCAGGGGAGGAGACAAATGGAGCTGGTGTCGCCTCACTCTAGGCCAGCGGTTCTCAACCTGTGTGTCCCCGGATGTTGTTGGACTTCAACTCCCATCACCCCCAGAGCTCAGGGGTGATGGGAGTTGTAGTCCAACAACATCTGGGGACCCACAGGTTGAGCACCTCTGCTCTAGGCAGTGGAGTAAGCCTTGTTTGCCATCTCTCCTTCTGCTGCTAGATGTCAACCAAGAGAGAGCTTAAGAAGAACCTTGCTGGACTAGGCCAAGGACTCATCTAGTCCATCATTCTGTTCTTGCAGTGGCTAACTGGATGTCTGTGAGAAGCACACCAGCAGGACCTCAGTGCAACAGCATTCCACCCACCGGCAATTCCCAGCAACAGGAATTCAGATGCATACTGTCTTTGACAGTGGAGGGAGAACACAGTCATTGTGCTTACTAGCCACTGATAGCCTTGCCCTCCATGTAGATAGGACAAGCACAATAGTGATTGGTCTATCAGCTGAGCCAGCAGAGTGACACTCCACTCCCTCAGCTGATGCCAACTGGAATGGTTGCTAGTTGAGGGAGAGGGAGAGCCAGATGGTCTCTCAACCTAGCCAGTGGAGTGAGCCATGTCTCCCATCTTTGAACACTCTAAGGGCATCACACAACCACCAAGAATCAGGGTAGGCTCAAGACATTTTGCGTGGCGATTCCCGCCCCCTCCCACAGAGGGAGTAAATAAAGACATCGGACACCAGAATTTATGTTAATGGGTGAAAATGACCACAACTTTATTGATTACAGGTAAGAGCGGTATTGGCTTTAGGCATTGGCCCTAACAGACTATCCGGTCTAACCGGGAAGGGTTAAGCACCAACAGGGGGAGCCCCCGAGATGCACATCCCTAGGCGCTCCCCAAGGGGTTACCGCTCAGGAACGCGCTTTAGGCCCTAGCCTCCATAGGTTTCAGATGAGGCGACGCCCCCCGGAGTCCTTTAACAAACTACCCTTCAAGATTTGGGGGAGGTGATGGCGTTCCTCCCCCCCCGACTTCATTTGCATAACAATACCCCTGCCAATGCCTAACCGCCAAAACCAAGGAGTTGTGACGTTTTGCTACAAGGTAGGCGAAAAAACCAAGTGGCTTCAAAATACAGCCAAAAACTCCTACCAGGCCCCTTGCGGAGACCAGCCGAAGCCCATAGCAAAGTCCGAATGCAAACCTAGAGGGCGGGTGGGTGGAAAACCACAGCTGCTGTAGGAAAGAAAAGGGGCGAACCAGGGCTGCCCCGACCTTAAGAGCACCTAGTAAGCCCGCCCCTAACGCCAGCCGATTGGCTGGCGCTGAGGGTGATGAATATTAATGAGACTGGGGAATCCCTGAGTCCCGCGGGGCTGGCGCCAGCCCCACAAGATTGTAGACGGGGGCGTGAGCCCGCACCCCCCCCTCTTTAGGTCGGGAGTGGCTTTGTTGCCTGAGGCTCTCTCTCCCAAGCGCCTGGAGTGCCTGTGAGTGCCTGGAGGCGGTTGGAGGATGGATGGCGGCTAACAGATTGAGGTTGAATTTTGACAAGACAGAAGTACTGTTTTGGGGGGACAGGGGGTGGGCAGCTGTGGGGGACTCCCTGGTCCTGAATGGGGTAACTGTGCCCCTGAAGGACCAGGTGCACAGCCTGGGGAGTCACTTTGGACTCACAGCTGTCCATGGAGGTGCAGGTCAATTCTGTGTCCAGGGCAGCTGTCTACCAGCTCCATCTGGTACTCAGGCTGAGACCCTATCTGCCCATGGACTGTTTTGCCAGAGTGGTGCATCCTCTCGTTATCTCCCTCTTGGACTACTACAATGCACTCTATGTGGGGCTACCTCTGAAGGCGACCCGGAAACTGCAATTAATCCAGAATGTGGCAGCTAGAGTGGTGACTAGGAGGGGCCGCTGGGACCACATAACATTAGCTCCCAGTATGTTTCTGAGCACAATTCAAAGTGTTGGTGCTGACCTTTAAAGCCCTAAACAGCCTCGGTGCTGTATACCTGAAAGAGCGTCTTCACCCCCATCGTTCAGCTTGGACTCTGAGATCCAGCGCCGAGGGCCTTCTGGCAGTTCTCTCATTGTGAGAAGTGAGGTTACAGGAAACCAGACATAGGGCCTTCTCGGTGGTGGCGCCTGCCCTGTGGAATGCCCTCCCATCAGATGTCAAAGAGATAAACAACTACCAGAACACATCTGAAGGCAACCCTGTTTAAGGAAGTTTTTAATATTTAATGCTGTATTGTTTTTAATGCCCAAAGTGGCTGGGGAAACTCAGCCAGATTGGGGGTGTGTGTGTGTGCAATAAATATTATTATTATTAGACACATACAGACTGGAAGCTGAATCTTACTTCAGTACTGGTGAAAGGGCAGTATCTCCACAGCACTTCAGGGTAGTAGACTAGCATAGCGGGTACAGGGGAGGCCACAGGGCACTCACAGCTCCACCCACCCCCACCCCTCAGCATCTGCCACCTGAGGCAGTTGCATCACTCTGCCTTATCATAGGGCTGGCCCTGGCAAGTATCACTGTTATTATTAACTCCCACATTCTATTTTCCACTGGAAGCTTTGCACATTTATTGTGCCAGCGGTAAGTCACTTTCATCCCTTCCCATAAGCAGTGCCGTTTTGCTCGGCATAATCTCTGAATTATGTAATAACCTGCAATTTTGCCCGGAATATGTGGTATCATCAAAACACTTAATGCACTTCATCTTGAACCGTTTACAGAAGATGAGCGCTGTGATCTGCTGCAATGAGAGTTGTTGCTATTTCAGTTCATTTGCTCTGTCTTTGATTTTGATTTTTTTTTTTTTAGAAAATGGCACCCTTGTGCTTCAGTGATTTGCAATGCTGCACATTTATTAATGTAGGGTCTTTTTTAAAAAAATACACCAAGCACCTCCATTTAAAAGTTACAAGTTGTTGTAAGATTTAACATTTACCAAGATAATCCCACTGCAAAAGTTATCATAGTGAAAATGTAGAAGTCATAGGATGTTTGGGCAGGTGATTTCTGCAATGCAGGAATTTGAAAGGTTGAAAGGGACAAGTATACCTAAAAGGAACATTTGGGGAGGGAACCGGGAACCAGCAGGGGCTCTGTGCTAGAGGAAGACAGTAATAATAATAATAATAATAATAATAATAATAATAATAATAATAATAATAAATTTTATTTATATCCCGCCCTCCCCAGCCGAAGCTGGGCTCAGGGCGGCTAACAACACTAAAATAGCGCAACATTATAAAAACATCATAAGAATTAATTAAAATCAAAATTGATGGCAACCATAAACTAAAGTATTGTAAAAATTGCCAAAGGAGGGAGTCAGGCTGTGCCCTAACCAAAGGCCTGGTGGAACAGCTCTGTCTTGCAGGCCCTGCGGAAAGATGTCAAGTCCTGCAGGGCCCTTGTCTCTTGTGACAGAGTGTTCCACCAGGTTGGAGCCGCAGCTGAAAAAGCCCTGGCTCTAGTTGAGGCCAGCCTAACCTCTCTGTGGCCTGGGACCTTCAAGATGTTTTTATTTGAGGACCGTAAGTTCCTCTGTGGGGCATACCAGGAGAGGCGGTCCCGTAGATACGAGGGTCCTAGGCCGTGTAGGGCTTTGAAGGTTAAAACCAGCACCTTAAACCTGATCCTGTACTCCACCGGGAGCCAGTGCAGCTGGTATAGCACCGGATGAATGTGATCCCGCAGCGAAGACCCCGTAAGGAGTCTCGCTGCGGCATTCTGCACCCGCTGGAGTTTCTGGGTCAGTCTCCGGGGCAGCCCCACGTAGAGCGAGTTACAATAATCCAGTCTGGAGGTGACCGTCGCGTGGATCACAGTGGCTAGGTCAGGGCGAGAGAGGTAAGGAGCCAACTGCTTAGCTTGGCGGAGATGAAAAAATGCCGCCTCTACCGGGGAGTAGAAGCTCCCCGGACAGCATTTCATGCTGTTCTAAAGGAATCACCAGAAAGGACAAATTTGAAGGGTGTGTGTGTGTGTGTGTGTGTGTGTGTGTGTGTGTGTGTGTGTTGCTACCCCTTTCTTCCACTTCCAGTGGAACCTTCCTGAGCACAAGTCTGGATCTAACTCACCGTGTTTGGGAAAAGAATGTTGTACTATTTTTCACCCACATTGAAAACAATTCTGTAAGCAATTCCTAGATCATTAGTTGCTGCAAATTCCATCAAGATCAAGATGAAGAATATGAAGGTTTGTATTCAGGCAAAACATCTGAGGAGATTGGGGGACACTTTAAAGAGTGTCAATAAGACAAGCAACATTTCCACCAGTGCCAGAAACACACTGTGTTCTTGGCTACTCTCTCAACTTCAGCATCTCTGTCATAACCTGGGAATTAATGTCACCTGTCTCATGTGGTTCTTGAGAGGGCAAAGGCAATAAAGGCTGCAGGCAAGAAAGTGTGAAGCTTGTCTCTTGATTTCCACTGGGGTTTTCCTTTTGTCTCCACATGCTCTTGGATATTCAATACGGCATCTACCTGGTATCTCAGATATCCTTGACATTATTTTTTCTTCTTCCAGAAAAGATACTCTTTGCTTGCAGGTCCTTCCCAGCACCACCACCAAGGAAACAGAAAGAGGAGGGGGGAGAAGGGGAGGGGGAGCCACTGTGTGAACAAAAGTGGGATTTGCCACAAAATATTGTTACATGAGTGTTTGTGTTGTGTGTTCCAACCACCCTTCCAACCATGCCCTTTCCCAGGATTCTACATTCATTCCTCACCACCCACATCACCACATCAGTCAATTTTTCATGTCTGCTGAGCATCTTAAGTCCACATTGGACTGTTCTGGGCTTCCCCTTTCTTAAGAAGTGTTTTTTTAAAATAAATAAGTAATTTTTAATAAAGTTGCTTTGAGCTTCTGAAAAACTTGAGGTTCTCTGAGCCCATGGATGCCTTCATTTTAGAATGATGGGCCATTTGGGGCATGTAAGCATCCAGACCTAGACAGCATCTTAAAAAGCAGAGACATCACCTTGCCAACAAAGGTCCGTATAGTTAAAACTATGGTTTTCCCAGTAGTGACGTATGGAAGTGAGAGCTGGACCGTAAAGAAGGCTGATCGCCGAAGAATTGATGCTTTTGAATTATGGTACTGGAGGAGACTCTTGAGAGTCCCATGGACTGCAAGAAGATCAAGCTGATCCATTCTGAAGGAAATCAGCCCAGAGTGCTCACTGGAAGGACAGATCATGAAGCCGAGGCTCCAATACTTTGGCCACCTCATGAGAAGAGAAGACTCCCTGGAAAAGACCCTGATGTTGGGAAAGATGGAGGGCACAAGAAGAAGGGGACGACAGAGGACAAGATGGTTGGACAGTGTTCTCGAAGCTACCAGCATGAGTTTGACCAAAACTCATGAAGCTGTGGAAGCAGTGGAAGACAGGATTGCCTGGCATGTTCTGGTACATGGGGTCATGAAGAGTTGGACACGACTAAACGACTAAACAAAAACAACAACAACAAGCATCCAGACTTGGAGAATAAGGTAACTATTTGTGTATATGATTAAAGTGGTGGGCTTTAGGCATACTCATTACTAATCCCAAAGGGGTTCTATACCACCTACAAAAAATCAAGAGCCAAAGGAATAAGAATAAGAATACATTGCAGTCAGCAAGGATATACTAAAACAGGGGTAGCTAATCCCTCTGCCCCATGGGCCAGATTTAGACCAGCACAAGTTCCAGTTTGGCCCGAGAGGCTGCTTTCCCAAACCATGCCCACCTGTCTCACACTTGGCATCATATGGGACAAGTAGAGACACAGCTAGATGGGATGCAGGACCAAGTTCCTTCCAGGAAATTCAATCACATAGCTCATTGCTGCTGAAAGCAGTCTTGAAGTCCCCACCCATCAGTCGATGAACAGTGATTTCAAGCTTGCTGTTCAGCAGCACTTCAGAGCCCTACACAGGGCCATTTGCAAGTGCTGCATGGGGCTTTGATGTTCTTACCATCATCATCTGATGGCAATGTGATGCCACATTATTGATAAATGTTTTTTTATATATATTAAAAAAAATGCATGGCATGCAGAAATAGATAGAGGAAGGTTCCACCCCTCTCTCCTAACACTGGAACTCGTTTAGTGAAGCTAAACACTGGAAGATTCGGGACAGATAGAAGAAAATATTTAATCACACAGTGCACAGTTAAACTATAGAACGTGCTCTCGAAGAAGAAGAAGAGGAGGAGGAGGAGGAGGAGTTTGGATTTGATATCCCACTCCTGAAGGAGTCTCAAAGCGGCTCACAATCTCCTTTCCCTTCCTGCCCCACAACAAACACTCTGTGAGGTGAGTGGGGCTGAGAGACTTCAAAGAAGTGTGACTGGCCCAAGGTCATACAGCATATGGAGGAGCGGAGACGCGAACCCGGTTCACCAGATTATGAGTCTACTGCTCTTAATCACTACACCACACTGGCTCTGATGTCCACTAATGTGTATGGCTTTGAAAGAGAATTAGTCAAATTCATGGAGAAGATCATTAGCCGTAATGGATATGTTCTGCAGAGCACTGAAGGCAGCCGTGCCTCTGAATGTCACTTTCTGGCAACCCCATTTGTGGGAATCATAGAACTGTAGACTTTGGAGGGACTCCAAGAGTTTTCTAGTCGAATCGTGCTCTTATGCTCTAGTCTTGCTTGAAGGTTTCTCGCAGGCAGCTAGTTGGCCACTGTGAGAACAAGATGCTGGTCCAGATGGGCCATAGGTCTGATCCTGCAAGCTGTTCTTATGTTCTTATATTGGGCTGGTGGTTCTCTCCCAGCCAAAGCTACATTGCAGGATTGTTGTGAGCACCTTGGAGGAACGATGGGTTATCAGTTGAGCAAATTAAAGATAAGACCCTTGCATTTATGGTTTTTTTTAAAGGTTTTAATCATTAAGCCATCGGGTGGTACACAAAGAAGAGAGAGAGGGAGAGTTAATGTTAAGTAAAGCCTCCTGTCTTCATTAATTATTATCTCTTATTCTTGGCTGACTTTCCCCTTTCAGTTTGTGGTATTTGTTGGGCCTTGGATTGCCCTAAGATTCAATCAGCTCAATAATATATACATAGCAAATGTGACAGGCGGACAAATGATGGGCCATCGGACTTAGCTCAGTCAGAGATTCTGTATGCGTCAATCAATGAAATCAATTTGATTGCCAGTAACGGAGCCCTATATTTCTTTCTGCCATTGATTGACATGTGGCGATGTGGCAGAATAATGATGAGAGACAAGGGGGAACATTATTGACACTTATCTTCTTCTGTGCTACCATTTTTCTTTTATTCCCTAAGATTAAAAAAAGAAAAGAAAAAGCAGTGTTCCTATTTATTGAAACAGATGTAATGTCATTTCCCGTCACTGCAATCATCTTTTGTCTTCTTAGGACAGGGAGAGTCAACATGGCATCGAACGTTATACTCAACAGAGAACCATATCCTGTCATTAGCTCCTGGTAGTTGTGACTGGATGATCATTTTTTTGAAAAACATGCTATGTGTATTCTTACTTGTACACCTAAATGTCTGAAGAATCCTCAAAGGAGTCTCCAGATGGCAGTTAAGAAATTAAGAACATTGCTTTATTATGATTTAGTTTGTATTGTTTGACTTTGTTTGTATTTGTTTCTTTTCGGAAAATTCACTAACAACAACATCAACATAAAATGAGGTCGCTTAAGGACCTCCCCATGTGATGCTGACACAAAAACCCTGCAAAAAAACCTATGCAATAGAATGAAAGATTATCCCCCACCTCTCTACCTCCACAACTACATAACGTCTATGACAACAGTATCTCATACCAAATGTAAACGAACTGTGAAAAAGACTATGAATTGAAAGTAGAGACTCTATAATAAAATAATAATAAATTTTTATTTATACCCCGCCCTTCCCAGTTCAAAAACTGGGCTCAGGGCAGCTAACAACAAATTTAAAATCCTTAATTGTAAAAGCAGCATAAAATACAGTATAAAAACATGAATAACAATAAAATTCAAAATTCAGAAATCAATTTAGGGGAAGTAAGCATTAGATAACCCCCAGGACTAGCTGGCTGAATTGGTCCTACTTGGGCCAGCGAGGAGGCCAGGGGAGAATTAGCTGTGGGGTCTCAGAGTGGGTAATCTTCATAAAAGGGGAGGGGGAGGGAAGAGAAGGGAAATAAAAGATCAGGCTGAATTCAAATTAAAGGCCAGGCGGAATAGCTCTGTCTTACAGGCCCAAAGAAAGGAAGTTAAATCCTGCAGGGCCCTAGTCTCGTGGGACAGAGCATTCCACTAGGTTGGAGCCATCACTGAAAAAGCCCTGACCCTGGTGGAAGATAATCTGACTTCCTTAGGGCCCAGGACTTCTAAACTATGGTTATTCATGGACCTTAAGGTCCATGTATTTTTTCCTTGTTTGTTTGTCTGTTTCATTACACAAGAACATCTTTAATAATAATTTTAGGTTGTTGGATCAGGAAATGGCTCATCTACTCCAGTATTCATGATCACAAGCTTTCTGTCTAAAGGGAATAATACAGACCTGCCTGGATGGAAATGGATCATGCAGGAGACACATAGAGTTGGTATTGTCTCAGCCTAAGCAGCCAAGCATGCCCTGCTTACCCTCTCTCCCTCTGCTACTAGACGGCGCTCAAGAAAAAACAAGGGCTCATCTAGCCCAACATTTTGTTCTCAGATTGGCCAACCAGATGCCTGTGAGAAGAATGCAACAGCATTCTCTCCACCTGCAATTCTCAGAAACTGGTATTCAGAATCATACTTCCTTCAACAAAAGGAAGGAGATGACTACTGTTGGGATGCAGCCAAGGAATGGGGGACAATTGGCAGGCTCCCAGCTGGCCCCAGCCCACCATCTCCAGTCCTTGGTGCAGCATCAGCAACTCGAGCTTCAGAAGCTGGAGCACGCTACTCAGCAGAGTAAACGCTACACAACAGAAGTGGCAGGAGACGGCTATGTGAGCATATTTACAAGCAGTTTATTCAATGTGCAGCAGGACAAAAGGAAAACATGTCCGATCTCATCCAAAGCAAGCGGCATAAGCAAAAGCCATACACAAACAGAAGTTCCCAGCAAGCTGTGCTGGAGTGTAAACAGGCATGAGACACACAACAATCATGCCTGTACTTAAGGTGGAACGGACTATCCCTGTTAATAGACACTGATAGCCTTATACTCCATAATGAGAGGACAAGCCAAATTCCCACAATAAGATACCTCTAGGAAGCTCACAAGCAGGCCACAAGTGGAGCAACCCTACTGCCTAACAAACACACATATTTTTCTCCTGCAGTGAATAGTCACAGGGTTTGCCAGTGATGACAATATGCTCAAATCTGTTGGTTGGTTGGGGTGCTGATTTGCAACAGTGAATCTGTGGCTTCTTGCAATGGGAGTTGTGAAACATGGATGGTGGTTCAGGAGATCTTGAAACGACATGAGTGATCAAAACTTAGCTGTTCAGTAGTAGAATCACTCCCTTATAAGAGCATGGAAAGTCTATTTAATCTTCGCAAGCAATGGCAGGCATTCCCATGAAACATACTTAGATGCAACATAAGTAGGGTTATACCAGAAAAGTAATTATTGATCTTCCTTAGAAACCACATTAGAATAATAAAAGTGGACAAATATCAGACTTTCACTGGATAATTTGTTGTACAGTGGTACCTCGGGTTAAGTACTTAATTCGTTCTGGAGGTCCGTTCTTAACCTGAAACTGTTCTTAACCTGAAGCACCACTAATGGGGCCTCCTGCTGCCGCCACGTCACCAGAGCCTGATTTCTGTTCTTAGCTTGAAGCAAAGTTCTTAACCTGAAGCACTATTTCTGGGTTAGCGGAGTGTGTAACCTGAAGCATATGTAACCTGAAGCATATGTAACCCGAGGTACCACTGTATGTTACTCTTAAGTTCTGAATCTCTCCCAAAGAAACCACCAATAATTCAGAAAACAACAACAAGGAAGAAAGCTGTGCGGAAACAGGGGAAGAGAGCTCACCCCAATCAAAGTCTGGGAAAACCTGTCCATTACAGTATCCCTCAGTTTCCCATTTTTCCAACCTTACATTCAGCTTTCCACATTTCTGCAGCAGTTTACAATTTTAAAAAATCCTCACAAAGCTCATCAGTGTGCATGTTTTTTTGTATATAATATGCACATTTTTCGTAAGCACTCTCCCACAATTTAGTGCATTTCCACTAGGATATACATTTTTTGCAGGCTCTGATTGGGATGGTGAACACCATTGCAAAATACGGTAAAGTGCAAAGTCTGAAGAGCAGCAGTCGTTGCAGGTCACGTTGTATTTCAGGATGTGCAATAAAGTGCAATCAAAATCAAACTCTTCATCCCTCCCCCCAATCCTTCTGCTCAACTGAGGATTGATTTTATTTATATATATAAAAGTAACTTTGAGAGGTGGGATTCTGAAACTTCAGTACCTGGCATGAAGGATGCTTCCCTACTGGGAAAACAGCCACAGGCAAGACTACTTTCTTCTGCTCAAGACATTGTAAGCTTGGCAGTTCTTTCCCTGATTTCTGTGGCTTGCATTAATAGTGGGGGGGGGGGGAGGGAGAGGGGGTGTTCAAAAGCCCCATTGGAGTCCTAGTCCGCTCTCTTGTTTTCAGGCACTTTTATCTGTGATTTTGAACCAGCAGCTCCCCACCCCCCACCCCAATTTATGACTTAGAACCAAGGCCACACCGCTCTTCGTAGAGATCAGGCTATTTCTCTTTTAGCAAATATCATGCTCACAATTCACTTTCCCCAAATAATCAGTGGAAACATAGGAAAAATAGGAAGCTGACTAGGATGGAGCCAGATGCTTGGCCCATCTCAGTCTTGCCTACACTGGCTGGGAGCTGCTCTCCAGAATTATTTTTTATTATTATTATTATTATTATTATTATTATTATTATTATTATTATTAAAAATATGTTTTACAATTTAAAATACTCATTTTACATCCTTAATATATCAAAGACTTCCCTTCTTCTCTTTCCATGGTTCATTTTACATATCATAAATCCCTGCATATTTTACATAAAGGTAAAGGTACCCCTGCCCGAACGGGCCAGTCGTGACCGACTCTGGGGTTGCGCGCCCATCTCGCTTAAGAGGCCGGGGGCCAGGGCTGTCCAAGGACACTTCCGGGTCATGTGGCCAGCGTGATGAAGCTGCTCTGGCAATCCTGCACCAGCGCAGCACACGGAAATGCTGTTTACCTTCCCGCTATAAAGCGGTACCTATTTATCTACTTCCACTTTAAGGGTGCTTTCGAACTGCTAGGTGGGCAGGAGCTGGGACTGAATGACGGGAGCTCACCCCGCCACGGGGATTTGAACCGCCGACCATGCGACCGGCAATCCTAGGCACTGAGGTTTTACCCACAGCGCCACCCGCGTCCCCCCCCGCATATTTTACATAGACTATGCCATTCAGTATTCCATTCTTGCGTCCATCAAAACTTGTTTACACTGTTGAATTTATCTTAGGAAGATAAACATTGGGAAGAACTTCCTGACAGTAAGAGCTGTTCGACAGTGGAATTTGCTGCCAAGGAGTGTGGTGGAGTCTCCTTCTTTGGAGGTCTTTAAGCAGAGGCTTGACAACCATATGTCAGGAGTGCTCTGATGGTGTTTCCTGCTTGGCAGGGGGTTGGACTCGAGGGTCCTTGTGGTCTCTTCCAACTCTATGATTCTATGATTCTATGATTAATGCTGCCAGCGTTTTCAGCTGTACACAATCATTTCCCATATATTCAATAAACTTGTTCCAATTTCTTTAAAAATATGTTCTTCTTGTTCTCTTATTCTAGATGTCCTCTCCAGAATTTCAGGCAGTGTTCTCTCGCAGCCCTAACTGGGGATGCTGAAACTGGGACCTTCTCATGCAATGTATGTTTTGTACCATTGAGGTATAGTCTTACTCAGGAACTTTTTCTCAAACTCCTCTTCTTGACCTCACCCCACCCTCTGCCCGCATCCCGCATCCTGCAATAACTTTCGCTCTCACTCTCAGCTTTCCTCTTCATGGTCACATCCTCTGCCTGCACAAACTAGAGTGGCTACCCTTGGTGGAATGGAAGGGGAAATCATCGAAATAAAATACAGTCAACTAGTATGGTTTCCAGTTAGGCTTAAGCCCAATCAGGTTTAATTCCTCTTCTAAGAAATTAAGTAGTTTGCTCCATCAGAAGCTGTGCCCCCTATTCTCTCCCTCTCCTCTAATTCTCTACAAAGAAGCCAAGAAGCATTCACGCACCTACTGGCAGGATAAACTCAGCTAAAAAGGAATATTTGCTCTCAGCTCACACAGAGCAAATTTATTTCTAACAAGGATGAGTTAGATGCAGGAGCAGAGGGGCAGCCATTATCGATTGTGTTATTTATATGAAACATGGTCCTGCTGTTTACCGCCGCTCTCATTAAATAAATCAGTGATTAGCTAGTAAATCCCCCACATTGCAAGGCAGAGAGATTCCCCTGAAGTCAACCTCCTTTGCAAGTGGCGGTGCCAGGGAAGAGGATGCCCTGAGCGATTGAGGCTGCAGGAGCCAAATGGGGAGAAAACAAAATCTCTATTGCTTCCATGGACTGTAGTCTCAAGTTTACAGCAAAGTCATGAGTAGCCACAATGACTCTGAAAGCAGGGATGGTTCGCCACAAGGCAACGGCCTGGGGTATCCCCTTTCTCAGCTATATATATTATTTCTTTTAAAATATTTAAATACTGCTCTTCAATTAGAAACCACAAAGCAGTGTA
Organism: Podarcis vaucheri; assembly: GCF_965113315.1. NCBI lineage: Eukaryota > Metazoa > Chordata > Lepidosauria > Squamata > Lacertidae > Podarcis > Podarcis vaucheri. Next base: position 7,935,045 of record NC_138749.1, read on the forward strand.
CAGCACATTATGGGAATCGCAATAAAGTCAAAACCAATGCAATATTAACACATTGAAACCAAAGGAAACTGAGTCAGTTCATCATGGTGTCTAGCTCACTGTTTGGTATCTGAAGAAGTGTGCATGCACACGAAAGCTCATACCAAGAACTAACTTAGTTGGTCTTTAAGGTGCTACTGGAAGAAATTTTTTTTTGTTTTCTGCAATGTCTGACAGCAGCTGTCCAATGTTTCATAAGGGGTCTTATGAAACCCCTGCCTGTGGATTTCAGAGATTGAAACGTCTGCATTCACAGCATGTGTTCTATCGCTGAGCTAAGATTTTTCATCATAACGAATATGCCCCTTGAGGAAGCCCTCAAGCACGGCATGGAGGCAATAGCCTTGCCTTATTGCTAGCAATCACTGGCGTATTGATTTTGGACATATAAGTTACACACACCCATATGATCTTCAATAGACCTCTGGATAGCTCAGTTGGTAGGAGCGCAGTACTGAAAACACCAAGGTTTGAACCCATATGGGATAGCTGCATATTCCTGCATTTGCAAGGGGTCAGACTAGATGATCACCAGCCCATGATGCTATGGTTATTCTTTTCAATTATGTGTCTCGATCCCTCTTTAAAGCCATGAAACTAGGGGCCCTCACCACATCTTAGTCCAATAAATTAGGCATTTCTTAGGTAAATGAATACTTTATTTGAGGACATTGACCCAACTTTCACTGGGTGATCCTTGGTTCAGCACTCTGACCAATAGCAAAAGGGCATAAGGGTGAGAATAATGGTTGTGCCATATGAAATCCAGTGCAACAGTTGCACTAGCAGAAGCTTTGTTGCATAACCAGTTTTGCAACAGGAAATATTGGGGCTACATCAATCTGTTGCTCAGCCAGTCACAAGGACCATGCTGGCTTCCTGCACCTTCTCATGAAGAAGCCATCCTGCTAGTTTTATAACCTCTCAGAGGAAGGGCTGTGTGTGTTACATTCAGCACACCCAGTTCCCTGCTGGAGGTGTGACAGAGCCATTTAGATGTCCCACCTCCAGAGACCTATAGAATCCAAAGGATTCCTGGATGCGCTGAAGGATGTGTCATTTGGCAGATCTTGTGATCCTGTGGCTGCCCTGGCTCCACTGTGGAATGGAGAAATGAAACAGGCCATTGACACAATTACTGCCAGAAATTCTCTGCATTGCTGAAAAGCCTAGATGGGAGTGGCTGCCAAGACCTATATTGACTCCCAGTACATTTCTGACATGGGACACAGGTGGCGCTGTGGGTTAAACCACAAAGCCTAGGACTTGCCGATCAGAAGGTCGGCGGTTTGAATCCCCATGATGGGGTGAGCTCCCGTTGCTCGGTCCCAGCTCCTGCCAACCTAGCAGTTCAAAAGCACATCAAAGTGCAAGTAGATAAATAGGTACCACTCCAGCGTGAAGGTAAACGGCGTCTCCGTGCACTGCTCTGGTTCGCCAGAAGCAGCTTGGTCATGCTGGCCACATGACCCGGAATCTGTCTGCGGACAAATGCCGTCTCCCTTGGCCAATAAAGCAAGACGAGATGAGCGCCCCAACCCCAGAGTCGGTCATGACTGGACCTAATGGTCAGGGGTCCCCTTACCTTACATTTCCGAGCACAATTCAAAGTGTTGGTGCTGACCTGTAAAGCCCTAAATTGCCTCAGCCCAGTATACCTGAAGGAGCGTCTCCACTCCCATCGTTCAGCCCGGACACTGAGGTCCAGCGCCGAAGGCCTTCTGGCAGTTCCCTCACTGCGAGAAGCAAAGCTACGGGGAACCAGGCAGAGGGCCTTTTCGGTAGTGGCACCTGCCCTGTGGAACACCCTCCCACCAGATGTCAAAGGAAATAAACAACTATCTGACTTTTAGAAAACATCTGAAGGCAGCCCTCTTTAGGGAAGTTTTTTATGACTGATGTTTTAATGTATTTTAAATATTTTGTTGGAAGTCTCCGAGAGTGGCTGGGGAAACCCAGCCATATGGATGGGGTATAAATAATAAAATTGTTGTTGTTGTTTTGTATTGTTGCATGCCACCCCAATCTCCAAGTGGTGTGAGATTCCAGGGGTTCAAGGTGCTTACCCATGGTTTGTGTTTGCTTTGAAATGAGGCATAGCAGAGATTGTGGTGTCTTTAGGATATATGGTTTATTTACATATGTATGTAAAAGATATGTATAGGTACACATATAAACAGATGATTTTGTCTACGTGGGTTTCACTATAACTAGAACCCTTTCTATTGACACTGAGCTGGACAAGTATATTAGCAAGCCAGTAATGGCAAGCCTAGATATTCCAAGAATTAGAAAGGGGTCAGGCATTAAATCTACCTAGGAGGGAATCTGAACGCTTACATTTCCTCCACCTTCACCTTTCCTTTATGCTTTCCAGGCATGATCTATGTTTTAAAGCTGTGTGTCTGAATGCCAGCTTTTTTGGTCCAGAGCTTTCCCCATGAAAACCTGCTCTTTAAAGCTGAACCGAAGCAAACAGCAATCTGTCAAAAACGTGAATTGCCTTTTGTTGTGCTTAAGCTTTAAAGAGTGGGTTTTCCATGGAATGATGTAGCCGGAGAGGGGAAGGAGCACTCGGACACAGAGCTTTAAAGTGTGGATCTGTTGCAGGAAAAGAGTGCAGCAACAGGTAAATGTGGCTAAGCCCTGAGAGGCAGCATGGTGAACATGAAGTACCCTCCCATCTTTTCCCCTTTGGTTACTCTTTTCATCTCACAAACTATATTCCCTAACCTCTCCTTGCTCCTCTTTGGTATGTTTTCCTTCATACATTGCCTAGGAGGGCAGCCTGGGGCTATGCTAGTAACATAGATATCATCTATAACTAAACAAAAAAAAAACAATAATCAAGGGAGTGGAGAGTAGAGTCCCAGAAATGGAACGAGAAATGAAGATGTACAGTTCTAGCCTTCACCTGGGCATCATGAGAGACGACACCCACTCTTTGCAAATTCAGACTGGGCAGAAATCTTCCCCCATATTCCCCTAAATATTCCCCCATGAAAGCAGGAGCTAAAATTCTGCTTTGTCTTGCTGTGCTACGATGTGCATATTTGGACTCACATGTGCAGCACCATTACTCATGTATGTTCATATACAAACTGCTGGGAGGTTTAGGGTCTTTTGCTGGAGTTATGACATGCGCTTGTTATGGCTGTGCGTTGACCCTTAACCTTATGCCCATATTGACCAGCTGAAGCTGCTCTGGTGATGGGCATCACGAGGCTTTGCTCTCTTCCCCTGCTTGGCTCTGACATTTCACCAATGAAAATAGGGACATCCTACCATACACTTCAATATTTCTCCAATGGAAATAGGGTTGTCCTAAGAAAAAGCGGGGCATTCTGGGATCAAATCAGAAGTTGTGATAGCTTCTGTAAATCTGGGACTGTCCCTGGAAAATAGGGACACTTGGACACTTTCTGCACCTGGCTGCCTCTGTTCCCATAGGCACATGACTGGAAGTTGTCAAGGGATCAGACAACTTGTTGGGTAATGAGGCTATCAAAGGCTACATGCTATCTCCAGGATCAGAGACAGTGAGCTCCCAAATGCTAGTACAGCAGGAGATGACGTTCAGCCTTATGCTCATGCTTGCAGTCTTTCCAGGGACATCTGGTTGGCCACTTTGTGAAACAGAATCCTGGCCTGGGGGAGGGGGAGCCTTGTGTCTGATCCAGCAGGGCTCTTCTCCTTGCATTCTTTGCTCTGCAAGATAAATGGAGCCAGCCACATAAACTTGATGGATATGTTAAGGAGGGTGGCCATTAATTATGTTGACAGTGCTGGGAAAGAGGGTTGCCAAGTGGCTCTGAAAACGAGCAACAACAGGCTGCCTTTGCTGGTGCCTTTAGCAGACATTTGATATGCAGAAAGCAGCAGGTGAAGCTTCTCCTTTTCTACTTGTCTCTATGTGAGTTAAACCACAGAGCCTAGGACTTGCCGATCAGAAGGTTGGCGGTTCGAATCCCCGCGACAGGGCGAGCTCCCGTTGCTCAGTCCCTGCTCCTGCCAACCTAGCAATTCGAAAGCACATCAAAGTGCAAGTAGATAAATAGGTACCACTCCAGCGGGAAGGTAAACGGCGTTTCCGTGTGCTGCTCTGGTTCTCCAGAGGCGGCTTAGTCATGCTGGCCACATGACCCAGAAGCTGTACGCCGGCTCCCTTGGCCAATAAAGCGAGGTGAGCACCGCAACCCCAGAGTCGGCCACGACTGGACCTAATGGTCAGGGGTCCTTTTACCTTTACCTATAGAAGCCACAGAAGACTGGCTAATTGCTATAGGTCTCATGGTTGCGAATGGCACAGCCTAAGGGGTGAATCCCAAAGGTTGGCTGCCCAACTTGGGAGGCAAACAGACTTCCCTGAAGAACAGCTGACATGGGGGGGAATTGTTTCAGTTCAGATTTAAAGGCAAACCTACCAAATTTCCACTTTCCAAAACAATTTGCAAACAGAAATTTATCGAGCCTTATGAGGAAGGGTTGAGGAGTTGGGTATGCTTGGCCCAGAGAAGAGAAAACTGAGAGGTGATAATGATAGCCATCTTCAACTATATAAAAGATTGTCACTTGGAAGCTGGAACTGTCCCAAGGTTGGCTGGTCCAGAGGGCAGGACACCAACCAATTCATTCAAATAACAAGGAAGGAGATTCTGAGTAAACATTAGGAAGAACTTTCTCACAGTCATTGCTGTTCAACAGTGGAAAGACTCTCCTTCGTTGGATGTTTCTAAACAAAGGTTGAATGATCATCTGTTGGAGATTCTTTATCTGGGATTCCTGCATTGCAGGGGATTGGATGATGACACTTGAGGCCCCTTCAAACTCTGCAGTTCTGTGGTTCTATAAAACACAGGTATCACCTGAAATTTGCACCAGTTTTGAACGCAAGCTGAGGAAAGTGCACATTTTAGTGAAAACAGCATAACATTTGTGGGAAACGCTTTGCAAAAATCTGCATATCAGGCCAAACTCAAAGATGTGTATGTTAGGAGACAGTTGCATTAAAATGCTGCTGAATTTTCATGACAACTCGTTATGAAAAAATATCCCTAACAGATTTGGTGATGTAGAGAACTGGAGTTAAGAGCAGGAACATGAGATAAACCAAAATGGACAGATTCTCCCATTTCTAGGAGGAGAACACCACATTAAAACTTAGGTTATAAAATATGCCTCCCCAGGTTGCAGGCTCAAGCCTTGGCGTTGCTTATCCTTTTTAAATAAATGAGCCGTGGTCCACCGATGTTCTGCATGCTCTTATATTAAGCTGAAACAACAGGCACAGCCTCACCAAAATCAATGCGGCTACAATGATTAATGCCTGTTTAAGTATGATCAGGTGGGTAATGCTGGCCTAGTCTAATGACTCATTAAAAAGAACCAGGTGCTGAGACTCACAATACTAGCTCAGGCCAAAATCCTCCTAGATTTTGCAAGCGCCACCTGGGAGTTCAGAGACTCCTCCAGTATCCTGGAGACAAGAGCAGGTGCTGCCTGAAATTGGTTTATGATAACATTTATGAGCCTTCTGCTACCTCCATTTCCCTTGCATGCATTCCTGCTGGGTCTCCTTCTTGAGATGCACATTGTTTCTGAGTCTCCTTCTGTGGGGTGTTTCAGTCTGTTTGTGTCCACCAGCTTGATTGGAGAACTGGGCCTAAGCTAACAAGACCAATCTCAATGGGGACAAGTGTAAGGTCCTTACACTTAGGCAGCTGCACAAAGAAAATATGGAGGACACCTGGTTTGCCAGTACAGGTAGTACGTATGTGTGAAAATGATTTGGGTGTCTTAGCAGACCAAAAGCTTCACATGAGTGAACCATGAGATGCAGTAGAGCAAGAAAAAGCTAACGCTGTTTTAGGCTGCATCAACAAAAGTATTGTTGTTGTTGTTTAGTCGTGTCTGATTCTGCGTGACCCCCTGGACCAGAGCACGCCAGGCACTCCTGTCTTCCACTGCCTCCCACACTTTGGTCAAACTCATGCTGGTAGCTTCGAGAACACGGTCCAGCCATCTCATCCTCTGCCGTCCCCTTCTCCTTGTGCCCTCCATCTTTCCCAACATCAGTGTCTTTTCCAGGGAGTCTTCTCTTCCCATGAGGTGGCCAAAGTATTGGAGCCTCAGCTTCAACAAAAGTATAGTGTCCAGATAAAATGAATAGTAGTACTGCTCTATTCTGCCTTGGTTAAACCATGCCTGGTGTACTGTGTCCAGTTCTGGGTGCCACAATTTAAGAAGGATATTGACAAGCTGAAATGTGTGCAGAAAAGGGCAACCAGGATGATCAAAGGTCTGGAAACCAAGCCTTATAAGGAACGGTTGAGTATGTTTGGCCAGGAAAAAGTTGGGTATGTTTGGCCAGGAAAAGAGGAGACTGGGATGAGATATGAAAGCCATCTTCAGATATCCGAAAGGAAGATTGAGCAAGTTTGTTTTCTCCTGCTCCTGAGGCTAGGACCCAAACCAATGGCTTCAAGTTACAAAAATTAAAAGGCACAATTAAAGTATGCAGTAAGAGCTGTTCAACAGTGGAGGGTCTCCCTCCCTCCCTGCCTCCCTTGGAAGTTTTTAAGCAGAGGTTGGATGGTCATCTATTGTGGATGCTTTGGCTATGATTCCTGCATGACAGGCGGTTGGACTAGATGACCCTTGGTGTCCCTTCCAGTTCTATAATTCTATGTAATAAAGCAGACCCATTAAAACAATGAAGTAATTCAAAACAGAGACTTGGGTCAAGAGATCAAGGGGATGCCCATTTTTTAGCTGAAATCCACACCAGAACTTTCAGAAGTGCAGAAACCAGTGGATGGTTGAACTGTGTTATGCAGAGTGGTTCGAAAAGGGCAGATTGGGCTGATCTGCATGAAGCCCATATAGTAGAACTAGGAAGACCCCAGATCTGGTAAAAATAATTATTATTATTTATACCCTGCCCATCTGGCTAGTCAGAGGGGGCAAGCCTAGTCTAGATGGGCCATTGGTCTGACTCAGTATATTCATCCGGTTTGCCCACACTTTTGAGGTTGATTTCCTAAATGCACTTCTTGATGCACAACCTGAAGCAGGGCATGGGGATGGTATTCACTGGTATTCCATGTCTTTTTCAAGATGTGGAATCTAAAGCAAGATATGAACGCGGGAAGCAAATGCATAGCCTATATAAAGAGTCTGCAAATCTGAGCCCTTGAAAAACCCACATATTCCTAATAAAATGTTTTTATTAACAAGCAATGCCCTTAAAGTTGTTTATGGAGAAGATAAAAATGGGATATGAAAAATCGGGCAAGCGGCACACAGCTCACTAACATAAACAAGTGGTATTTTCCACCTGGCATCGCTCTGATAAATTTGTTTTCCTCCCTGTGCCCTTAAAGGAACGGCCCATGCAAAGAAGTGAAGCTTGGAGGCAAGTGGAAATCATTCCTCTCTGAACTGCCAGCTGGTTTTTCTTTTCTTTTCTCCCATCAATGCTTTATGGGCACTAAGTCAAAAAAATGAATTATGCATAACATATGTCCGTGACAGTTTGGCTGAACTCTGGACTGAACTTCCAGGATCCCCTTTGCATTAATCCAAGAATCCTTCCCTATCGCATCATCATTTGGGTGATGGGTTCTTTCAGCCACAGGTGTCTGAAGCATTGAGCCGAAGGGCAGACGATTGTGACCCTGACCTAGTCATTCGTTTCATATCTCAATAATGTTATATTAATGTGTACCTCTGTTTATTAGGGATGTCAAAAAGATCTTACCATCCCTTATTGAGGCAACCAATCACTGTGCTGTGCAGTACAGTGTTTCCTGCAGATTTTATCTTATCAAGAGATCTGTTCTTTACAACATCAGAATTGGGCCTTTAGTCTGGTGGCACTTATTAAAACTTCCTGCTATAACATATCACACACGTGGTCTCTCTGCTGACTTTCCAGCACCTATTGAAGACCTTCTTTTTTATTATTATTGATACAGCAAGAAAAGAAAGAAAAAGAAAACACAAATACCAAATTACACCCAGGAATAACCATAGACACAGAATTTTCTTAACAAACGATAAAGCATAAATTGGTCTTAACACTAAAGACCCAATCTCCCATCTATTCCATATTTTGATTTCACATTACTTATTGCCAATACACACTTTTATCATAACTTTTTCTTAATATATCTTACTTCTTATATCTGCCTTGCAACTATTACTGAAGTTCCTTGAATGCTGCAACAGAGTTTAAACTACTATATTAAATATTCTTTGAAAACCTCCCATTTTGAAACAAATTCCTGTTTTGATTTATTCTTTATTTTTTTCTGATAGACCGTCTAATTTGGCATATTCTGTTAGCTTTTGGATCCAATCTTGTATAGAGGGAGAAGACCTTCCTATTGAAGAAAGGTTGGGACTTCTTCGTTCAGAGAAAAGGTAAATAAGAGACATGAGAAAATTGAAAAATAAATAAATCATGGCATGGAGAAAATGGAGAGAGAGTTCTCCCCACCCACCCTTCTTTCATAACACTAGAACTCATGGGCTGCCAGTAAAGCAGAATATTGGGAGATTCAGGATGTGTAAAAGAAAGTAATTTTTTACATGGGGCGGAGTTGAACTGTGGAACTCATTTCCACAGGAGGCCATGATGGACATCAACCCAGTTGACTTGAAAAGAGGATTAGACAAATGTGTGGAGGAGATGACTATCAATGGCGACTAACCATGATGGCTGGGGCTTGCCATTATGGTCCTTGTGTCCCTTTTTCAACACACCTTCTAAGTGGAGAGTTTTATCCCACTTGATATTTGTATTGGATATAATTTTTTGTAAGATGTGTATTGTTTTAACTGTGCTTTTCAAGAAATGTGTTTTTTTATATGTACATTCAATGTTGTTGTTTTAAAAAGTTGGCATAGCTATGAGATGTTTCAAACAGAGTGATGCATAATTGAAAATAATAATGCCACTAGTGCTACATAATGTTAATCCTACTCTTTGAAGGAATAGACTTGTTAGTGTGGCAACACCTGCACTCTTGTCTATTGAAGTCAGGAAGGCAATTTTTCTGTACTCTTTTTGTGACCTGCTGAAAACATTTTTCTTTAGGCAAGTCTACCCTTAGTCCTTAACGTGTAGCTCAGAATGTTGCTATACATTGGGGTTTTTTTGCATTTCTCAAATGTCCTAAAGTAGTCATTAGCTCAAAAAACCCTCTGAAAATTGCTTTTAAAATGTGTGCTTTGAGATAAACTATGTCTAGAAATGAATCTCGTGAAATCCTACAAAAATCTCAGTACTGCCCACCCCACACAAAGAGTCCAAGGAGAATTACTCCCAGGGAACTATAAGACTGCAGTCACTCTCTCTCTCTCTCTCTCTCTCTCTCTCTCTCTCTCTCTCTCTCTCTCTCTCCCTCTCTCTCTCTCTCTCTCTCCATCCCTCCCTCCCTGTGTGTACCCCCTCCCCAAATCTGATCAAAGCCTTAATCTGGGACTTTGAATTAGTCCCAATCTGAGTGGGGAGCATGTTGGCAAACCTGACCTCTGCAGCCAGTATGATTGAACCCACTGCTCACTTGTAAGCAGAGAGCCAAAATACTGCTCAGGTTGGCTTCTAGGATCAGACACCTGCAACCCAAGCCTGGTGAAGGGCTGTATGAAAGCCATCTTCTAATCAGCCCCATGCTACTCTTTGCAGAGGTTGTGTGCTTCTCCTTCAATCAAGGACTTTTCTCAACATGATTGGGCTAGAGCCCAGATCCACCTGAACTGGCCCAATTTGGTTCAGGTTTCGTCTGAATCTGGCGAACTGTATACAGACACAAGATAAAAAGGTAAAGGTCCCCTGGAAGGTTAAGTCCAGTCAAAGGCAACTATGGGGTTGCAGCACTCATCTCACTTTCAGGCCGAGGGAGCAGCTGTTTGTCCTCAGACAGCCTTCCGGGTCATGTGGCCAGCAGGACTAAACCGCTTCTGGTGCAACGGAACACCGTGACAGAAACCAGAGCACACGGAAATGCCATTTACTTTCCCGCCACAGCAGTACCTATTTATCTACTTGTACTGGCATGCTTTCGAACTGCTAGGTTGGCAGGAGCTGGGACAGAGCAATGGGAACTCACCCCGTCATGGGGATTTGAACTGCCGACCTTCTGATCAGCAAGCCCAAGTGGCTCAGTGGTTTAGACCACAGTGCCACCTGTGCACCTGTGTCCCTACACACACACACACACACACACACACTCTAAAGGTAACATCTGTGTAGATTATTAAAAATGCAGATTAATCCAGAAACAGGGCAAATCTGACTTCTGGATGAACACAGGACATGAGATTGAAAGTGACCAGACCGACATGGGCTCAAATTACAACGTGAATCCGTCCCTTTGGAAAATGGGCACTTTCATATGGACGAAAATATTGCTAGGGGAAAGTAGTTGCCTTGGAGGTTTTGCATTTTATAATTCACTCTTGCTTGTTCCATCAGGGTGCTCCAACAACTATTTTTTTCCCCATTAAGAGGTTGGAAATGTGCTTGGTGCAATTTGCACTTATATAAAGCTTACTCGGATAGATTACAGTCACTGGTCATTTATTTTTATTGCTGTCTTTGCTGCCTTGTTTTAATAGGAGGAGTTTGCTTACGGTGGATGGCTCGATTCCACTCCCCCCACCAAGGGCCAACATAAGCTTTCCATTCTCTCTTCAGACCTTCTCATGACCATATCCCCATCCTAGTTTGGGGTTGTGACGATGCTGAAGTTCAGAAATTGTGCCTTCTTGCTTCTTGTCTTATTGATTTGGCAATGTGCTTCCCACAATTGTCATTTATGGCAGCTGCCCTTTGCTTGGTGGTGATGACAATTGTTGGATTGCTATGACTTTGCCCATCTGTCCTAATCCTTTCCTAAATGGGCTGACCGGGAAGCAAATGGTGGTGAAACTGAAGTGAGGAATGGAATCCAAAAGGATGAGCATGCAGCTTAGAAATACAGGAGAATCTTGTGAGTTTGGGGGTGGTCTGTTTGCATGATGCCCTGTGCCCCTTCTAATTCTTGGAGTCTTGTATCCAGGAAGGGTTAGAACAGCCTTTCTCAACCTGTGGGTCCCCAGATGTTGTTGAACTACAACTCCCCTCACCCCTAGCTAGCAAGGCCAGAGCTCAGGGATGATGGGAGTTGTAGTCCAACAATGCCTGGGTACCCACAGGTTGAGAACCGCTGAGTTAGAACCTGATGGAAGGTCCCATTGCCAACTGGGCAACTGCAAGTTAATGCTCATAGCTTCCCACTTAAGCACCTCAATCAGCAACTCTTTGTCTAGGGCAATGGCTGTGAATCATCACCACTCCTGGCTGGTACATCAAAGGTAGTTGTGGGTAGTGATGTAAGGTGAGACTATTCTCTGAAGAATAGTTGTGGGTGATCTGAGCTGAGATCAGGTTATAAGCCGAGGGCTTATTTAGAATTCTGTGTCCAAATTCCTTTTTCATTTCATTTTGTTTTGTTGCCTCCTCCAGAGCTTTCCTCATGAAAACTCACTCTCTAAAGCTGAATAAGAGCAAACAGCAATTTGTGGAAAACCTGGGTTGTTGTTTGTTTGCACTTCAGCTTCCAAGAGTGGGCTTTCATAGGGAAAGTTCTGGAACAACAACCAGGGCACTCAGACACAGAATGTTAAAGTGTGGACCTGCGCTTGCAAAGAGCAGAGGGAAGGTGAGTGTGGATAAGCTCTGAAAAGCTAGGCTTGGTTTCTGCTGCAATCCTAGGCTGTGAGTATGATAGAAGTAAGACCTTTTCAGGTGTTAATGCCTTGAGACCCTCCATCTTAGGCTCAGGTTGCGTATATGTGTAAATAAACCATATATCCTAAAGTTACCACAATCTCTGCTGTCCTTCATTCCAAGGGAACCAAATCCTGGGCAAGTACTGGGAACCCTGTAGTATCACACCACTTGGAGTTTGGGGTGGTTTGTTAAAATGTATTGATGGTGCATTATTTGGACACCTTGATAAGGTGAAAGAATGGGAGAAGGAGGAGGAAGAGAAGGAGAAGGAAAAGGAGAAGGAGAAGGAGGTTTTTTCTTTTTGGAAAAAACAACTGAGTTAATAAATTTCATTTTAGGGTCTTTTTAAAATGTAATTTTTTATCAACTGTTCTAGTGTGTTTTTTTGTTTTGCCAGCACTCTTAATGAACAACAGCTCCCAGAATTCATTGGGAGGAGCCTTGACTATTTAAAGCAGGCTTCCTCAACCTCGGCCCTCCAGATGTTTTTGGCCTACAACTCCCATGATCCCTAGCTAGCAGGACCAGTGGTTGAGGATGATGGGAATTGTAGTCTGTAAACATCTGGAGGGCCAAGGTTGAAGAAGCCTGATTTAAAGTGATATCACTGTGTTTTAAATGTGGGCTTAGAATAGAACAAATCACAATGGAAGTTGTCCGATCCACCCTTCCCCTGGGCAACGTGAGAATGTTTGAAATGCTGAGAGCCCCGCTCATTGTCTCCAGCTCACTTCAAACGTGCTGCGAGTTTCTACAAAGCTGCTCACCAGGGAGATGGTTCCATGGGCCAATCAATCTTTCTGCGAGCAAATGTTTGCTGATAAATGCCCTCCCTCAAAAGGCACATCAAGCGAGCGCCCCATAGCCAAATTAAATATTCAACCAAAATGTCCCTTGGTTTTAATTCAATCATTTCATTCCATTATCCCCACTGGTTGCAGCCCCTCCTCTCTCACTTTGGAGGCTCCCTTGTTAATGCCTATGCTCCCTTAAAGTCTTACAAATTGCAAGGGCTGTCAAGACCCCTAGCCTAATTCCCCATCACATTAACACAAATTGAAAGAATGCTGTTAGTTAATACCAAAGAATCCGGGGTCTATTGTTTGTCGAAGCTGCGCATGTACAGCCCCTTTAATCCCATCCTCATAAATCAGAAACTCTGGGCCTTTAATAATATTTTGTTGCTCTCCTCTGACCCTCGTCCAATTTGTCACCATCTATGTGCCTCCCCCCCGCAACCCCCCAGTTCTGAAGGGGGAAACCTTCATGCCACGTTCTCTCAACAACCCGTTGGTATTTGACTTACACAAGGGAACCCATTAAATGTACACATGGGAAACATAATTGAATCCCAGTCGCCTCTGGCAGGCGAATCACAGATGCTGACGAAATAATGAAAGGCTTTATGTTTGTGTCGCCCCCGAGGCGGAAAGAATTCTGACCAGCAGTTCTGTCCAGATTTGTAAAAATAAATGTTAATGCAAAAACATGAATGCATTTTGAGCCTGACAGAAAGATGATAAATGGCTTCAAGTTGAGCGAAGGCTTTTTCCTCCCAGGGATGGAAGCTGCTCTGCTTATTTGTTCATAGGATCTTCCAATGTTTAAAAGGTTTTAAGCCAGAGTTGGGGGAACTATGGACATCCGGGTGCTGTAGGACTTCATCTCCCATCATCCCTGACCACTAGGCATGCTGGTTGCGACTGATAGTTTTATTATATTATCTGTTTGTTTGGTTGGCTTTTTGTATAATAGCGTTGCCATATGTCTTGGAAATCCTGGACATGTCCTCTTTTGGGGGACCGACAGGCCCATTGCAGGCATTTTTTTTTACATTTTAGAGGAAATGTCTATTTTTTTGAGGGGGTTATTTGTTTGTTTGTTTGTTTGATTGGTTGATTTTCGGCTTGGGCTCAGGTGCACGTAGCTCAGGCGTGGGCAGCTCTGTATGCCACAGCCACTGCCAACCCGAGCCAGGAAAGAAGCACACGGGTGCTCTGCATGCCGCAGATGCTGCCAGCCTAAACTGGGGAAAGAGGTGTGCAAGTGTGGTGGCAGTGGCCCCATGTGCCTCTACCTGCATGCCTCTCTGTCCGGCTCTGGCTGGCAGCAGTTCAGGCTGTCCTCTTTTTTGCTCTTCAAGATATGGCAACCCTGCTTTATATAAAAATGTTTGTGTGCCGCTATATCACAAAATGTATGGAAGTGAGAGCTGGACCATAAAGAAGGCTGACCGCCAAAGAATTTATGCTTTTGAATTATGGTGCTGGAGGAGACCCTTGAGAGTCCCATGGACTGCAAGAAGATCAAACCTATCTATTCTTAAGGAAATCAGCCCTGAGTGTTCACTGGAAGGACAGATCATGAAGCTGAGGCTCCAATACTTTGGCCACCTCATGAGAAGAGAAGACTCCCTGGAAAAGACCCTCATGCTGAGAAAGATGGAGGACACAAGGAGAAGGGGACGACAGAGGACGAGATGGTTGGAAAGTGTTCTCGAAGCTGTCAACATGAGTTTGACCAAACTGCAGGAGGCAGTGGAAGACAGGAGTGCCTGGCGTGCTCTGGTCCAGGGGGTCATGAAGAGTCGGACACGACTAAACGACTACACAACAACAACAATATCACAAAAGTATATCAAAGCAGTTTGCAACAGTAGAAATGAATTACAGCCATACAGTAAAAGCACAAAAAGTTTTTAAAAAGTTAAAACTGAGATCAGTAAAGCATTGTGGAAAGATGTACTCTTAATTGCCTACATAGGTCTGGCAGAATAGGAAAGTTTCCAGCGGGTTGTTAAAAGCTGGCACAGTGCACCTCCACTGAGTCTATTGGCAGGCTGTTCCACAGGACTGGACCAATGGCACTAAAGTTTCAGTTTCTCATGGTTGTTGAATGAGCCTCACCATTTCGGGAAATGACCAGAGGCATTCCTGCAGATGGTCTCAGTGATCCAACAGAGTCCAACAGCACACAGAGAGCCAAAGATTCCCCAAGGCTGTTTTAAACAAATACAAGTAGGTGCAACAGGACATTCAGCATAATTCAGCCTAAAAATGAGGCTCTTAAATTGCTCCAATTCGCAAGAGGGTGGTGCCCAGACAGGAAGTGAGAAGCCAAAATCTATTAGGAATTTTCTTTTTAAAGACACCAGCAGAAGGCCAATGAACACATCACAGTTTGTGAAAGATTGGAGCGTAATGAAATCAAAGGGGGGAAATCAACAGCACATTATGCATGAATAAATCTCGGGAAAGAAAGAAATCAGAAATGGTATATGCAAATAAGGATTGAGTGGAAAAACAAAATAGAATATGAATATGCAGCTTAACTTTTAAACTGAACAGTATTCAGAAGAATGATGTGCAAGATTCAAATCAGTTACAATTCAACCATTGTTGAATCCTGCAGTAGCTCACCTTGATCTCTCTAGTTAAAGCTCACTACATTATCCCAGCTGTCCCAACCCCATGGTCTTTTCATTTGAGAGAAGAACAGAGCTAACAATCCAGTGTGAAATGCGAGGAATCAGGAATCCTGTGGTCTTTGGTGCACATTGCTACATATTGATCTGGTGTCCCAGATACAGAATCACAAAATCAGTCCAGGTAAAACTTATAGGGGGGGAGCTTTTATATGAAATAGTGAAGTCTGAACCAGGAATAAAAGAACCAGAGCTGGTAAAAAAAATATGAAAAAACTCAGCACATGAAAACATTCCCAATGACACTGGTTCTGAAAGACCTGCACTGGTTGCCAGTGAGGTACTGAACCCAATTCAAGGAGCTGGTACTAGCATATGAACTCCCAAACCCTTGGCTTGGGGCCCAAATACCTAAAAGAGCATCTCTCAAAGTATCAGGCATCTGAAACTATGATCAGCAGGTGAGACTTTCTTGGTGGTGGTTCCATGGGGACCTCCTGGTTGGCATTGACCCTCAACAGGGCCTTTTCAGTGGCAGCTCCCAGTTTGTGGACTGCCCTTCCTGGTGAGGTGTGCCTGTCTTCATCATTATTGTCTTTTAGGAGCACCTTGAACACAGTCCTGTGTACCCAGGCATGTGATGGCTGAAGAACACTGTTCCGAGCAATCCTGAGATTACCGAATACTTGTTTTTAACCACAACTATTTTTAGGTTGTTTAAACTGTTTATAGAATGCTTTTTAAGCTTGTTTTCTTCTGCTGCCCTGGGCTCCTTCAGGAGGAAAGGCAGGATATAGATCCAAATAACGACAACTGCACAATCCACAAAGGAAAAACTGCTTGAGGGTGGTGCAAGGCTAAGGAGGAGGCATAGCCTGTGGAGAAGGACACTGAGAGGGAGGGAGAGTCTTGAGGGCCTGATAGAGATTCTGAAGGGCCACATTTGACTTCCAGGCTGAATGTCCACCCAGCCCTGTTGTATCCCATTCACCATAACACTGTTGTTAGGACAGCATCAATTTCACTGACTGCACTGCAGGGGGATGGACTAGATTAGGCTTACCAGACACCCCCATTTCCCAGGGGCAGTGCCCGGATTTGCGAATAAGTCCCTGGACAAATTCCATCCCCAGAATGTCCCCGGATTTCATCTAATGTCCCCAGGAAACGCAGCAGCGGTAGTCTCAGCAGCCTGGAGCAGTTGGCTCTGGCTGGCTTCAGGAGCTGCTCGGAAGTCCCCATATGATGGCGGTGCAGGGGCTCAAAGATGGAGCTTCTGGGCTGCCTCCACCTTCCCTGACCCCAGCAACCAAGCTGTGAAGGGAGGTGTGATGGCCTGGGATTCCGATTCGGAGGATGAAACAGAGGAATCCCAGCCTGCACAGGAGTCCCCGCCTCCAGGGCCGGCTGAACTGGGGCAAGGCCTAGATGCTGAGGAGCCTGCACCTGTGGCAGTGCATCAGGAGCTGGCCCCAGGTGAAGCCCTTCTGGCCCCAGAGGGGCTTGATGACTCAGTGGCCACAGGTGAGCCTCCTCCAGGGCCCAGTAACCCTTCGGTCTCTCCTGATCTGCAGAGGCTTAGGGCAGAGAGGCGAAGGGAACTGGTTGCCCCCAGGAGGAGTGCTCGCCTTAAGGCCAGAGGAGGCGGGGCTCCTGGGGGTCGGGACCGCCCCTGACCTTAGTAGAGGATAAAAGCCCAGTCAGGCCGGCCCCAGGTTGCGGGAGCAACGTCGTTGTTGGCTACGGACCTTCCTGTGTTCTTGATCCTTGCTCGGCCTCCTGTTCCTGACTATCCGGTACGCCTGTCCCCTGCTCGGCTTCCTGTTCCTGACTATCCAGTACTCCTGTTCCCTGCTCGGCCTCCTGTTCCCGACCATCCGGCGTTCCTGTTACCTGCTCAGCCTTCTGTTCCAGCGTTCCTGTTCCCCGCCCGGCTCCCTGCATCGGACCTCGCCCCTCTTCGTGTGGACTCTGCTACACTCACGGTACCTTACCCCCGGGGCCAGCACAGGAGGCTTCGTGCTGCCTATCAAAGCAGCCTCCCAACTCCTACTTGTGTGTAAGCAGGAGCACGGCAGGGATCTCTCAATTGTGAAGGGAGGCTTCACGCTGCCTATCAGAGCTTGTGTGCAAGCAGGAGGGGACAGGAATCTCTCAGTTAGGCAACGGGAAGCCTCCATTCCCAGCTGAGGGATCCCCACGCCCTCCTGCTTGCACGCAAGTAGGAATGGGATTGGGGCTGCTCTGATGGGAAGGGAGGCATCGCGCTGCCTGAGCCTCACCACCGCCACTGCTTTCGGCCCTCCTTCTCCACCTTCCATGCCTGACCCACCGCGCACCGCTTCCCCACCACCACCACCACTGAAGAACCAACAACTCTGGGGCTGCCCAAGCTCATGGAGAAAGGAGACAGAAGCCTCAGAGGAAGGGGAAACATGGTATTTGAGGTCAAGGCGGCTGCTGCTACCCCTCTGCCACCACCATCGCTGCAGCATCAACGTCCCGAACGTGTAGTATTTATTTAGTCCCTGGATTCATTGAAAAACATCTGGTAACCTTAGATTAGATGGTCCTTCCAACTCTACAATGGTTTGATCCCACACTGAGGCATTGGGGAGCTGCCACTCATCCTTGTCATTAAACTAAAACCAGATGGTTCTTTCCAGGGCCTATGAGGCTTTGCCCACCTCTTCATATAGTATGGCACCCTGCGCATTCCATCCCACTGTGAGTCATCTAGTAATTCCAGTTAACTCAGGAGCGAGATGTCAGTTCACTCTGGCTTGTTTAGAGCTCCTTCCTTTTAGAATGCTTAGCCCAATGCTTTGTGCAGCCCTCATGGCTAATTACTGCAAACACTGAGCGGAGTGCATTGTAATTAATTATAGTTATTAGCGTAATTAGCATAACAAATTTAAAGACTGGGATGCAGGGTCCTTTAAATATATTTTGTGTATCGCTTGTTTCGCGTCTAAATAAGAGGGTAGTAAAAGGAAGCTGTTTGGGCTTTGCACAGACGGGCTGTTTTGGAAATGGGGCAGCTGGCTCCCTGGCAGATGTGTGAGTTTTTCCTCTTGGGCCAAAGCACTCCTCTCTGCTTTGCATGTCTTCCCTTTGTCTGGTGGAATCATAATGTTGGAAGGGGCTGGTGGGAGATCCACACACCACAAGACACAGCACCTGTTAAGTTGTGGGTGAACATATCAGATGACACAGTGATTCTTCAAACAGCTCTTGTTTATTCACAGGCCAGAACAGAACTGAACTGAAGGGTTCAGCTAGCCTGCTTATATAGAGCTCCACTACAACGCAACTGTAACCATTTTCTGTAACTATCCAATCACTGAACGTCACTTTCAACCCCCTATTTGCATATGTGGACCTGAGTGAAAACTATCTACAGTATCCCCCTGCTGGCCCAGGGTGAGAACTTCAGTCCATAACAGCACCCACCCTGATCAGGGTCTGTCATTCAGGTCACCATGTGCCACAACAATCTGAGTACAGTTTCTGTGTGATAAGCATTACCCTTTGGATCCCTTTCAACCCCATAATTCTATGATTTTATAAGAAGAACATAAGTTGAGCCCAACTTGATTGAGGAACCATTTTGTTTGAATGCTATTGCACCAGCATCACCATCATTTATTATCTGTAGCCCACCCATCTGGCTGGGTTTCCCCAGCCACTCTGGGCGGCTTCCAACAAAGATTAAAAATACATTAAAAAGTCACACATTAAAAACTTCCCTGAACAGGCTGCCTTCAGATATCAGGTAGTTGTTTATCTCTTTGATATCTGATGGGAGGGCGTTCCACAGGGTGGGCGCCACTACCAAGAATGCCCTCTGCCTGGTTCCCTGTAGCTTTGCTTCTCACAGTGAGGGAACCGCCAGAAGGCCCTTGGCGCTGGACCTCAGCAACTGGGCAGAACGATGCGGGTGGAGACACTCCTTCAGATATACAGGTAACATACATTTTTAGGACCCACCTTATTTAACAAACTACAGCTCTCAGGATTTGTTGAGGAGAGCCATGATTATTAAAGTAGTATCCGAAGGCTTTTCATATGTGGCATTTTGTAAACATTGTTTGGGTGGAGAATCGGCGTGACAAAATTTAGAGAAGTGAAAATTTCAAAGGAGAGCTCTGATTCATTTTGCATATTGCTTCCATGAAGTGCAAATTTGATAGACTTGGCTTTAAAAGTGTATTGACTTGAATTCCTTCCCCATCACCTAGCTAGCAATCCTTTTAGGATTGCACTTCAGGCAAAACTTCAAGCACAGTCCTACATAGTGCAAACCTAGCAGATGGAAAGCCTCTTTGAGCACATTGCTTAGAATGGGCCCTGTGTTTCTGCAAGAACTTGGAACTGATGCTATCTTTCTCAAATTGAACAGAGTGCATGGGCCAATGGCAGCTCTTTTGTCACTTCTTCCCACCCACCTCCTTCCTTGTGTCAACCCTCCATCTCCCTATGCAAAGCCATTTAACTCTTACTTGAGATTCCTAGAGATAAGGACCAAAGAAGATCCCTGCTGGGACAGGACAAAAAGGGTTCCCGCCTCCCACCAGTAGAAATAAAGACACGTGACACCATTATTTAGGTTAATGCGCTAAAATTGGCCACAACTTTATTGGTTACAGGTAAAGAGCGGTACTGGCTTAGGCATTGGTCCTATCCGACTATCCGGCTTCAGCCTGTTTGCTTGACGACCGGGAAGGGTTAACACCAGCAGGGGGAGACCTGCTGATGCACATCAACTAGGAACTCCCCCGGGGTCACCGCTCGGGGGGGCGCTTAACGCCCTGGCCTCCATAGGCTTCGGATGAGGCCACACCCCCTGGAATCCTTTACCGGACTACCCTTCAATATTTGGAGGAGGTGATGGCGCTCCTCCCCCCCCAACACATCTACATAAAAATATCCCTACCAATGCCTAACCTCCAAAACCAAAGGAGTTGTGGTGATTTGCTATGAGGTAGGCGAAAAAAACCCAGTGGCCAGTGCCAATTTGCCAAGTGGAAAAAATTCCTACCAGGCCCCTTAACGGCGACCAACTGAGGTCCATAGCAAGGTCAAAAGGGGAACCCTGAAGGGTGGGTGGGAAACCTCAGCAGCTGAGCGGTCAAAAGAGGGAGATCCTGGGGCCGTGCTTGCCTTAAGTGAGGCACTCCACAACCCCGCGAGCCAGCCGATTGGCTGGCTTAGGGGATGACGTGGCCCCGAGGATTCCCCTGATCGCACGGAGACTGAAAGCCAGCCTCTGCGTGTGTGTTGGGGGTGTGAAGCCCTCGACACCACCTCCTCCCGAGGTCGGAAGTGGCTTTTCCTGCAGAGGAAAGACAGATTCTTCTGGAAAGCCCTGAAACAGGTTTTGAAAATTAGTACCTTTCCCTGCACTGCAGTCCTTCAGCAACTGCAGCTTTCCCCTTGACCATCATGACTGATAGTCATAGACTCATAGAATTATAGAGTTCAAAGGGATTCCAAGGGACACCTAATCCAACCTCATAAAATTCAGGAATCATAACTAGACATTGAAACACAGTGCCATACCATGAAGTTAGCTTATCCCTCTTAAGCCAACTAAACTAGTAGCTCTCACCGTACCATGTGAATTCTAGCAAAATGTGAAACTTACATTGAGTCAAACCATGGGACCAGCTAGCTCAGAATTGTCTATACTGATTTCCATTGGTTCTCCAGAATTTTAGGCAAGGGGCTGTCTCAGTCCTCCCTGAAGGTTCTGGGGACTGAACCCTGAGACCTTCTGTATGCAAACTGTAGATGTTCTGTCACATCCTTCCACCATCCTCTGTTCATTTAACACCCACTGTATCTTCTGTTGTCAAGATCTGCTGCTGACCAGTTTCACTGAGTGACTCCCCCCATGAAATGAAATCTTCTAGGAAGTAAGCCTAATTGTGTCCTGGTGAAAATGTGCATAGGATTTCAGCCTTGGTGTTAAAAAGGGGAGAGAACATTCTCTCTATCCACTTTAGAATGTGCATATATATGTTAAACTTTTTAAATATCTAGCACATTCCCTCTTAAGTTACAGTCTGCCCTTCTAAACAAAAAATATCTGGACATTTTCTCCTTCCCTCAAAGGGCAGATGTTCTGTACTGTTGGATATTTCACCTGAGCAGCACCCTCCAAATTCACTTTTTATTTTTTATCTTAAACTAAGTTCAGCTGCGGTGGGACGTGGGTGGCACTGTGGGTTAAACCACAGATCCTAGGACTTGCCAATCAGAAGGTCGGTGGTTCGAATCCCCGTGACAGTGTGAGCTCCCATTGCTCAGTCCCAGCTCCTGACAACCTAGCAGTTCAAAAGCATGTCAAAGTGCAAGTAGATAAATAGGTACCGCTCTGGCGGGAAGGTAAATGGCGTTTCCGTGTGCTGCTCTGTTCGCCAGAAGCGGCTTAGTCATGCTGGCCACATGACCCGGAAGCTGTACACCGGCTCCCTCAGCTAATAAAGCGAGATGAATGCCACAATCCCAGAGTCAGTCACGACTGGACCTAATGGTCAGGGGTTCCTTTACCTTTACCTTAAGTTCAGCGGCAACTTAGAGGCATGTGACAAACTTTCACCAACATCACAATTAATATTCCTACAGACGCCTGGGCTGCATAGAACCCTCTAAATCCCTTCCACGTGTAAAATGTACAGGTTGCAAAGTCCAGATGTTCTCTAATATTGTGTCAGACATAAGGGCATCAAGGTGGAGGAGAGAAAATCCCCTCCCCATTTGTTTGCTCAGTTCCCCTTTATAGATTGCTCACCACCCTGAAACTCTGAGAGATTCTAAGCAGGTCAATAAAATGTAGCTGCTTTTCACACCTTGTGTTGTCAAGGTGGGTTTTTTTTTTTAACAAAAGGAAAGCACAGTTCATATACAAAATATGTACAGCTTGATTCAGCTGTTTGTTCAGTCTAGTAGTCCTGAGCCTTAATAGAGTGTACGGGGTTTAGCAGATGTAATTATAGGCATGTTTCAGAGGCAGGTACATCATCCCAGAAAGCAAGTGCCAAGACAGACTCTGCGTGCTCAGCAAAGTAGCTTTAAGATTAGAGGATGTTAAGTGTCAGCAAAGATAAATCAAAAGGTTACAATCTCTGGCAAAAGACAAACACCAGACCTAAGTAACAGCTCATTCGGAGGATACCGCAGCCACTGAACAACAGCATCTCTCTCTCTCCAGGGCATTATAATATGTCCGATACCAACAAACTTCTTGTCCAGAGGGAGAAGGAGAATATCAGAGTTACATCCTAATAACTTTGCAGGCAAGAGGTGACTGTATTATGAGCCAAGGTCTAATGGTAAGCCATAAAGAAGTCAAAAGGAAAAGTTGGGGAAAGTTAGCCGCAAGCATCCCATTCACTTTGTCACTGCTGAGCTGGCATTTTCATCGGCCATGGGTGGGCTCCCTTGCACAACTCTAGGATGGAAAGTTGAAGGGGAAATATATAGGCCAATTCCTACTATCCCATTATAGCATGTAGCATCTGAAACTCTGCAGACACCGGGTTTCAGGTTCATCAGGCCCACACTCAAAACATCCAAAGGGCTATCACATCCATTGGACTCAATATGAGTTGTGCATTTGTGGTTTGACACAGCTCCTATTCCCCTCTCTCTTTCCACAATCAGTACAAGACTTTGACAATAGTAAATTCTTGGCAAACCAGCCCTTGGCTCAATGAATAAAGTCATTCAAAATCATTTTATTATTATTATTACAACCAACAGAAACCGACTCTCTAATCCAAATTACGGATCGATGGAGAGCAGGATTTCCGACGCTATTAAATGTGCCCTCCCCCTATCCATACATCCATGTTCATCTCAAACACTGCCCTTCAACACATACCCTAGCCCACCCAAAAGCAACAGCAGAAACTTACCACTCTTGCCTACTCCACCTGATCCCAACATCACCACCTTGTACTCCCTGGAGTCTCCTGGAGAACTGTTGGAGGAATTGGGAATTTCACGTTCAGTCTCCATCTTCTTCTGGGGAACGGGAGGGGGGGTCACACAGAAGTGGCAGATGCTCTCTTTCAAACAACTATGCAAGCAATTGGGGAGGGGAAGAGAGTGAGAGAGACACGAGAGGTACAGTTTAGCAGTCTCTCTCGCTGGCTGCGGTGCCTGCATCAGCTGCAGAAGGTCTCATAGCAACCAGTTTAAGAGCTTCCAATAAAAATCCAGCTCGTCACCCCCCCCCCTTTCTCACATACTTCCCTCCCTTCTGTGTATCGCTTTTCTTTCACTGTCCTCTTCCCGGACATGCAAAGCTGCCTATTGCTCACCAACCAAGCACCTTTATGAGGTTTATAGGACTTGTCTTGGTTATCCGTTCTGCTGTAAGAACAAGCTTCCTTCAGCAACGTTGAGATCGGATTTGTTTTCACAACCAAAGGGTTGCTCCAAGCCTGAAGCAAGGTGACAGCTCAGCAAAGAACCCCCTAGATAATCAGGGACCCTGGATTTAACACTCTTACATACCAGAAGGCAAGGCTGCATAAATAGAAGGGTAGTTCTTATTTATACCAGGGAGTGTAAATAAGCAGGGAGCAGAATTCAGAGCAGTGCAAGGAACTAATCCACATAATACCAGTGTATTCTCATAGAAGCATAGAATTGTAGAATTGGAAGGTCATCTAGTCCAAACCCCAGTTAAAAAAAGTAAAGGAGCACTGGACGGTTAAGTCCAGTCAAAGGCAACTATGGGGTGTGACACTCATTTCACTTTTCAGGCTGAGGGAACCGTTTGTCCACAGACAGCTTTCTGGGTCATGTGGCCAGCATGACTAAAGCGCTACTGGCGCACAGTGACGAGTGCCAGAGCTCATGGAAACTTTGTTTACCTTCCCACCGCAGCGGTACCTATTTATTTGTAATGGTATCCTTTGGAACTGCTAGGTTGGCAGAAGCTGGGACAGAGCAACGGAAACTCACCCCGTCATGGGGATTCAAACCGCCAACCTTCCGATCAGCAAGCCCTAGAAACTCAGTGGTTTAGACCACAGCGCCACCCGTGTCCAACCCTCAGTACTGCAGGAATCACGCGGTTGTGTGAATCAATACCTCAGATTTCTATAATATGAGAATCCTAGCAAAATGGGTCTCCAAGGAATTGGGCTCACCAATGCTAACCCTGCAGAAGGTGCAAGATACTGGTATCTTAGTCACGAAATTTTTGTTGAGTGATCTCGAGTAAAAGGTTAACTCCATGCAGGGCCAGGCACAGAAGGAGTTCCACAAGATGAGCTTGTGGTGCCATGTCCCTCTGGCCCAAGGATGTCTCATTACCGTCCTCTGACTTCAGATGACTCCACTGCAGATGCTTCAGTAAAGCCAATTCTGTCCAGCTCCACTGGTAAGGAGAGGGGAGATGTATTCACTTGAGTTCACATTTATGGGTGAACTTGCCAAGTATGCTATTCCTGAGACAATACGCAAGTGGAAACACAGCCATCCTTTTAAATTAGCATTTTAAACCAATCCAGGTTGGTAGCAGTCACTGCCTTCTGCGGGAGCAAGCTCCACATTTAAACTGTACACTGAGAGTTCCACAGTCGGGGACTACAAGGAGGACTCTGCATGTACAGAAAAAACAGGGGTTGAGTAAGTGTTTACAAGGACCATGGTTGAATGCGAGATGGAGGGGTGAGCGGTGTTAGGATTCCTGCTCTGTGTTTGCAGTCATGAGATTGTTGTCTATCACATGACAGTGTATGTTTTCATTCCACAGTGTGGGAAGTGACGGAGCCAGGATGTTTTGTACTACTGTGTTCCGTGAAGTAGGACTATTGTTCTTTGTTCTTTCTCTCTTTGCTGTCTGATGAGAAAGAGGAAGGAGCTGAGTCAGAATGCTCCAAGTGTATTATATGTAAATAAAAGTAGATTAGCCAACATGCTGAGCTACTGAGGTCTGTTACGCAAACTGTGGATCCCTAAGCGTGCTGATGTTTCTTGGTATCAGTCACTGTGATGTTCGGGCTGAAGGAAGCTCCCGAATGATCAACCAGGAGGGAGAGAACATGCCAGTCGGGCATGTGTCTCTACCAGGGTCCTACACGAAAGTAGGACGCTCCTAACAGTGGCAGAAGATGGTTGGGGAGAGGATGATACAGCTAAGATTGTATTTTTTAATGGTGTGTGTCATAATGGAAAGCTCTTGCAGACTTTGGAATTTGTCCTGCAAGTGCTATTTTTTCTAGAAAAAGAGGTGCTGGAACTCACCATGAACACCTCCCTTATTCTCTTATAATGAAAATGGCACCCACCTGAGTTTCACCAAGTTCCAGCTGAGAAAAAGCCCTGCAGGCCATAATGCATTCATTAATGAATAACGTCTAACCAATTGGGAGCTTGGTGTGAGCCTCCATATTGAACCCCCAAAGGGAATTTTCTTCCATGGGGATTGTTCATGCTCTGCATTATTAACGTAAATAATAAAACCATACCTGTCAGGGGTTCAGAAGCAGAGACGCAGAGAAGGGTGGAAACAGAGAGCGAGGGGGAGGAAGCCGAAGGGAGAATGAGTGATGATGACGAACCGAGGTCTCCAAGCCTAAGCAGTGAGTCAGAGGACTCCCAAAAGGGAGCCCCAGTGAGCAGAGCAAGGGGGGGATCCGAGGGGACACCCCAGGAGGAAGGGAACAGAGGAGATTCAGAGAGCAGCAGCTGGAAGTCGGGACCCACGCTCAAGACTGAGAGCAGCAGGGAGGAAGGCAGCCAGGCATCGGGTTCCGGAGGCCGTCAGCAGGAGGGAGGGCACGAGTCAGGGGTGGTCACGCCCTCCTCAGAGAGCGAGGCAACGGTCAAGAGGAAAGTAGAGAGTTGGGCGCGCGCGCCAAGTTCAAATGCAGCGGAAGCTGGAGCAGTAAGCAGCCCGGAGAGTGAGCCAGGTCCCAAAGCCCGCCGAAAGGAAGCGGAAGGATCAGGGGGGTCAGCGTCAGAGGAGAGTAGAAGGGAGGAGTCCCAGGGGGGCAGAAGGACCCAGAGACGTAGGGAGAGGCGAAGGAGGTGGAGCAAGGCTAGGGTATTAAGCTGGTGTGCAAGAGGCGGGGACTCAGATGGGTCTTCGCCGACCTAGGGCAGAAGGTGTAGAGCTGCACGCTGCAGTTCGGAAATGAAACCTGTAACTCAATAAAGACTCTTTTAAAGTGTACGCTGTGTGGCGTGGTCCTATGTGAGCTGGGACCTGGTAGCAGCTCTGACAGTAAGACCCATCTCCTGAAAGCTTCAGAAACCTGAAACCTCGCAGCGGGAGCAGAAGCCGCTAGGGGAGGAAGAGGGGTGTCTGTAAGCAAGCTCACAAAGGTTAGCAAGATGACGGAAGAACAGAGGATCTCCGCGCTGCAAGAGGCAGTAACCCAGTTGTCCTCAGAGGTATTGGCTTCCAAGAAACGGGAGGAGGAGACTACAGCCGCCTACAGAGACCTACACGCCAGGTTTGAAATGCTTGTTAAGCAAGGGCAACCGGGACCCAGACCGGAGGGCGTGGGATTGGCACGGAGAGCAGGAGGGCTTGTGGCTCACTTCGATGGGACTTTGCAACAGTACCCTAATTTTAGAGCAGACGTAATGTGCGCACTGCAACTGCTGGCAAAAGACTTTAGAGATGAGGAAGAGAAGGTGGGGTTCATATTGTCCCATTTGCATGGGGATGCCAAAGCCTGGCTGCGCAATTTGTGGAGGGATAAAGATCCGGCGCTTCAGAATGCAGATGCCTTTATCAAAGCGATGGATGCGTGTTTTTTGTCTACTATTGATGTGGATCTTGCCAGACGGGAGATTCATGGACTAAAACAAGGGAGGGCGAGCGTCCGGCAGTATCACGCCCGATTTTTTGCGCTGGTCAGTGCTTTAGAATGGGATCGGGATTCGCCCCCTGTCAGAGACCTCTTCTGGGAGGGTCTAAGTTCTGCGGTTAAGGATGAAATTGCAAGGGGGGAGAGGCCCCGAAGCACGCAGGAGGTGGTCCAAAGGGCGCTGACTGTGGGGGTGAGGCTGGAAGAACGTCCATGGTGCAGAGATGAAGGACGTGGAGGGCGCGAAGCAGCGAGAAGTTTCTCTTTCGTTCCGAGGGAAGCAGCGCGTGCGCAATCCACACCTCCGCCAGGAGGGGGAGGGGAACCGATGGAGGTTGGAGGTGCAAGGGCTCAGTCAGCAGCCAGAGCCCTAGCACCGGCAGCAGTGAAAGCGAAGCCTCCTAGAGGGAACAGGAAGTGTTACATCTGCGAGGATCCAGGCCATTTGGCGAAGGAGTGTCCCCGGAGGTTCCACAAGCACACTGCAGCCTCAGCAATGGTGACTGCAGCAACGCAGCAAGGAGAACCACAGCAGGGAAACGACGATGTCTGGCTGGAGACGGAGGCACTGGGGCCCAGCCAGACGCATCTGTGAAGCAGTCCCCAGCGATATTGCAACCCACGGATCCCCTCCCACCCAAACCAGTAGTGCAGCTCACAGCATCTCTCCAGCTACCCGACGGCGTCACTATCGAAGTGCCGCTTTCTGTGGATTCTGGAAGCAACGCAGACTTTATAGCGCAGAGCTTTGTAGAGCAGCACGCTATACAGCTATTGCCTGCCACTCTGCCCCTGCAAGTCGTCACAGTGGATGGCAGAGAGTTGCTAGGGGGGCAGGTGGTGAAGCAGACGCCACCGATGGTGATGCGCCTTGGCAACCACAGGGAAGTCATCAGTTTTAATGTCACCCAACTGTCGGACACGCCCATTGTGTTGGGCATGAGTTGGCTGGACAGGCACAGTCCGACACTGGCTTGGTACCAGAGACAACTGATCTTCGGCTCCTCTTATTGCGCAGAACACTGCATCCTGCCCCGACGGGAGGGAGAGGAGGAGGAATCACAACTGCAGTTGGGAACGTTGCAAGCGGTCCCCCACAAATACGCGAGCTTTTTGGAGGTCTTCTGCGAGAAGGAGGCGGACAAGCTACCCCCTCACCGGCCATATGACTGCAAGATTGACCTCCTACCGGGGGCGACGCTGCCGAAGGGGCGGCTATACTCCATGTCTGAAGATGAAATGCAGGAACTCAAACAGTTCATCGAGCATAATCTGGAGCGTGGCTTCATCAGAGAGTCCAAGGCAGTGGGGGGCAGTCCCGTTTTCTTCGTAAAAAAGAAAGACACGCCCCAAAAAAGACTAGTTGTGGACTACCGCCTTTTGAACCAGATGACCAAACCGTCTGATTACCCCATGCCCAGGATTGACGACCTCCTCGCGACGGTGCGCAAGGGACGCGTGTTCACCAAGTTGGACCTGCGAGGGGCGTACAATCTCATCCGCATGCGGGAGGGCGATGAGTGGAAGACGGCCATGTTCACACCGCTGGGCACCTACGAATACAGAGTTATGCCCTTTGGATTACAAAATGGCTCTCACTGTTTTCAAGCTTTTATGCATCACGTGTTGGAGGGACTCCTCTACAAGACATGCGTCTGCTTCCTGGATGACATCCTGATTTTCTCTGACTCGCAGCAAGCTCACGACCGAGACGTGAGGGAGGTGCTCAGCAGGTTGCAACAACATAGACTGTACGCCAAGCTGGAGAAGTGCCAGTTCGACACGACGGAGGTGGATTTCCTGGGATACAAGTTGTCGGACAAGGGGATAGCCATGGACAGCACCAAGGTTCGTGCGGTATTGGATTGGAAGAGCCCGCGCAACCGGAAGGAGGTCCAGCGGTTTGTCGGCTTCGCCAACTTCTATCGCAAGTTTATCAAGGGGTTCGCGATGCAGACGGCAGCAATTACGGACACGCTCAGCTCCAAAAAAAAGAAATTCATCTGGACTGAGCAGGCGGAACAGTCCTTTCAAGCGCTCAAGCATCTCTTCGCATCGGAGAAGCAACTGCTGCATATCGACCCCAGTAAACCGTTGAGGGTAGAGACAGACGCGTCAGACAGAGCCGTGGGAGCTGTCCTGCTGCAGCGAGACCCGCAGGGGGTGTGGCGGCCGGGAGCGTTCTACTCCAGAAAGCTCAGCAAGTCGGAGCAGAACTACACCATCTGGGACAGGGAGTTGCTGGCCATTCATGCAGCTTTCAAGGCGTGGAGGCACTTCCTAATCGGCGCCAAGCACACGGTGCAGGTCTGCACGGACCACAAGAATCTGGAGCACTGGCGCACGGCTCAGTTCCTCAACCAGAGGCAGATACGTTGGGCGGAGTTCTTTGCTGACTTCAATTTCCGAATAGAGTACGTCCCAGGCGACACCAACATCATGGCGGATGCACTGTCCCGAAAACCGCAATACCTAGAAGAGGTGACGCCAGCGGCGGCCATGCACATCTTCGCACCGACGGCGTGGGCGTGTGCCTCAGCTACAGTAGACCTGGATGCGGTGCGACGTGCATTGCGGGACGACTCATTCGCGCAAGACAAGATGGCGGAACTGCTCAGAGGCACGGCTACCACGGACGAGTTCCAGGTGCGGGACGGCTTGCTCCTACGCAAAGGGGCTGTCTATGTACCAGGAGACGACCTTCGCGCCAAGGTACTGCAACAGTTGCACGACGCACCCACGGCCGGTCACTTTGGCACAGAGAAAACGATGGAATTAGTCGCGAGAGACTTCTGGTGGCCCAGGCTGAGAGGAGAGGTCGCGGACTACGTCGCGAGGTGCGACACCTGCCAGAGGGCCAAGCCGGTACACAGACCACCGGCGGGACTGTTAGAACCGCTGCAAACACCGTTTGAACCGTGGGAGAGGGTGGCCCTGGACTTTGTGACGGATTTACCCAGCTCGAGAGGCAAGACAGCTGTGCTAGTGGTGGTGGACTTGTTCACCAAGATGGCACATTTCATTCCGTGTGCGAAGGTGGCCACGGCGGAACAAACCGCCAAACTGTTCATAGATCACGTGTTCAAAGTGCATGGCCTGCCACGGTCTATCCTGTCCGACCGCGGACGCCAGTTCATCTCGTCTTTCTGGCAGAAGCTGATGGGTTTTCTAAATGTCAAGGTCAATCTGGCATCAGCAAGACACCCGCAGACCAACGGGCAAGCAGAGAGGGTCAATGCCATCATGCAGCAGTACCTGAGATGCTATGCCAATCAACAGCCTGCGACGTGGGTGGATTACCTGCCGCTAGCCGAGTTCGCTTACAACAACACGAAGCACGTGTCCACAGGAGTGACGCCGTTCTTTGCCAACAATGGGAGGAATCCCAGAACCTTCCCGGGACTGGAGAGAGTGGGGGAAGGAGAACCACAGACGGCGGACGCGTTCGCGTCAGAGCTGCAGGCGGTCCACGATCAACTCAGACGGCAGCTGGAGCTAGCTAAGCACGCCTACAAGGTGCAAGCTGACAAGCACAGGCGGGTTGGCGAAGTGATCCAAGTGGGAGACTGGGTCTGGTTGGCAGCCCACGCAGTGCCGACCAGGTCACTTGCCAAGAAGAAGTTGGGGCACAAGCAGATCGGTCCGTACCAAGTCGAAGCGCAGATCAACCCGGTAGCCTTCCGACTGGCGCTGCCGGAGGGTTCCAGAATGCATCCGGTGTTCCACAGGTCGGTGCTCACTCCCTACAAGGCACCTCACAGGTTCCAGGAGCCAGGGACGGCGCCAAGTCCGCTCCGGGAACGGACGGAGACGCGGGAGGTGAAGCACCAGGACCACATCAACGAGGTCACGGAGATTTTGGACTCCAGATGGGGGGAAGAGGGAGTCGAATACCTCTTAGCCAGAGAGGGCACCCGGGCCAGCGCCAATAGCTGGGTACCAGACTACGCTTTGGAGGAACCCCTGCTCAAGGACGAGTTTCATGCCCTCTTCCCACACAAACCCATGCCAGCGAGCTTCTTCGACGACTGGTTGTTCACACCCACACTTTCTTCCAGCACGTTCCATGGATTCGACTCAGAAGGGGAACCCGCACGGAGCACCCGTTCCCCAGAAGGTTCACCGGCAGGTTCGGCATCAGGCAACTCGTATTGGTGGGACGATCGACCAGAGGAGCAATGGCGCAGGAAGTGGCTGGAGAGGCCAGGTCGAGCGACCGACGCAGAGACTGACATGGACGTGTTCGGGGAGGACCTCGGGTTCGAGCACGGCGGTACAGAGATGGAAGAGCAACAAGTCAACGTCGACGACCGCGAGGGGGAAGACTCGGAGGTCTTCAGTTGGCGGCCACCCACGGGGAGCGACCTGTATCCAGCATTCCCTCCCATGATGATGGAGCGCCCAGCACCCACACCTGACAGCGGGGAGGGGGGAAGGGGGGGCTTCGAGGGGGGGATGGATGTCAGGGGTTCAGAAGCAGAGACGCAGAGAAGGGTGGAAACAGAGAGCGAGGGGGAGGAAGCCGAAGGGAGAATGAGTGATGATGACGAACCGAGGTCTCCAAGCCTAAGCAGTGAGTCAGAGGACTCCCAAAAGGGAGCCCCAGTGAGCAGAGCAAGGGGGGGATCCGGGGGGACACCCCAGGAGGAAGGGAACAGAGGAGATTCAGAGAGCAGCAGCTGGAAGTCGGGACCCACGCTCAAGACTGAGAGCAGCAGGGAGGAAGGCAGCCAGGCATCGGGTTCCGGAGGCCGTCAGCAGGAGGGAGGGCACGAGTCAGGGGTGGTCACGCCCTCCTCAGAGAGCGAGGCAACGGTCAAGAGGAAAGTAGAGAGTTGGGCGCGCGCGCCAAGTTCAAATGCAGCGGAAGCTGGAGCAGTAAGCAGCCCGGAGAGTGAGCCAGGTCCCAAAGCCCGCCGAAAGGAAGCGGAAGGATCAGGGGGGTCAGCGTCAGAGGAGAGTAGAAGGGAGGAGTCCCAGGGGGGCAGAAGGACCCAGAGACGTAGGGAGAGGCGAAGGAGGTGGAGCAAGGCTAGGGTATTAAGCTGGTGTGCAAGAGGCGGGGACTCAGATGGGTCTTCGCCGACCTAGGGCAGAAGGTGTAGAGCTGCACGCTGCAGTTCGGAAATGAAACCTGTAACTCAATAAAGACTCTTTTAAAGTGTACGCTGTGTGGCGTGGTCCTATGTGAGCTGGGACCTGGTAGCAGCTCTGACAATACCAAACAGAAAAAAGAAATTGCACTTACTTTATTAACCTCTAGACGTTCTCAGTTTACGTATCAGTTTTCCTGGGAGGGCTGATTCCTATATCCCTTCTCCAGTTAGATACCTCCCAAATTGGGCTACTGTGGCACCGGCCACAGTTAGCATACAGCAATGCCTTCTTTTGATGGTATGATGCAGGATAAATTCTGCCAGGTCCTATGGAGCAGGAGAGGGAACTAGATGCAAAGCTGCCATTTTTGGTGCAGCTACACATATAATACCGCATTGACTTTGGCCCTCAGAGGAGTCATCTTGCAAAGAAGAAGCATGTGGGATTAAAATAATGGGATCTTGATACAGCAAGCAGTCACTGTATACAGCACCATGAGACTGCATTGGAGATCGTTTTGTCTTTAGGAGATCTGCACACTTCCTCATCAATTAGCCTGCATAAGTATCCCTGCCACTTGTCTGATGAACTTGGGAGTCTACAAAACTTCAGTCCCAAGCATTATGCAAATCGTAAGTGATTTTTGTGCCAGCAAGCGGTGGCCTTAAAGACATGTGGATCATTTTAAAATACATGAATATGGATGAGGGCATACAAATGAAAGATCCTGTTAAGTGGCAAACACTGGGCGTTTCCCCACTCCTTAGCAATCATATTTGGTTAGAAATGCAGAAAGCAATTAAAAAAGACCATATCTGGGGGAAAGCTTGCAAATTCCTTCGTTCCAAGACAAGAGAGGGAAAGTGCAATAGAGTGTGTGGTGCTGTGGCTAGAACTGTGACTGGGGGGGCCCCAGTTTGGAATCTCCTCTGGTTGAAGATGCTTTCTAGGTAAACTTGGTCCAGCCGCTGTCTCTCAACCTAGACATCCTCACAAGGTTGTTGCAAGACAGGGGTGGGGAAATTCAGACCCAGATTCCAAATGTAGACCTCTAGATCCCTCTGTCTTGCACTCTTTTCAGGTTACACTTCCTCTCTGCCTTGCACCCTTGAAATATACTCAGAGTCGAGTGTGAATTTCATGCTCTTTATTCGACTCATAGTAGCAATGAATGAAGCTTTCCCCAAAACGTCTAGCTATATATACATTATTTACACAATGGGCCCCGCGTGATTGGCTAATTCCGGGCTGTTCCTGTGGGCCAATCAGGTTGTGGATTCACTTCCTCCAGAAGCCTGATTGGCTTACTCCTGTAGGCCAATCAGATTGCAGATTCACTTCCTCCAGAAGCCTGATTGGCTGCTCCTGCAGGTCACTGCTGCATTCTGGATCCTATTGTTCTAGGATTCAGCTCAGTACATAACAACCCTCCTTGAGTGTTTTGGCCTGGCTGGAATGTCTTCCTGAACTCAAGATAATGCCTGCCACTTGCATGAACTCAAGATAATGCCTGCCACTTGCATGGATGGAGGATAGAGAAGGTTATTTGTGTGTCTGCGTATCATCCGCTCCAACATTTATCCCATGAAAATTGAGACATCCTATTTCATTATAATAATAATTTTATTATTTATACACCCCCCCATCTATCTGGCTTGCCCCAGCCACTCTGGGTGGCTTCCAACATATATAAAAACATAAAAACCATTAAAAAATTTACCTCTACAGGGCTGCTTTCAGATGTAGTCTAAAGGATGTATTGTTACTTATCTCCTTGGCTTGGGGAGGTCTCATAACTCCATACACACTGCAACATTTATCTGAAGAAAACAGGGACGTCCTAAGGAAAAGTGGGACATTCCGGAATCAAATCAGAAACTGGGACAGCTTCTCTAGATCCAGGACTGTCCCTGGAAAACAGGGGAACTTGGAGGGTCTGGTGTAGGTGTGTATAATATGTGCATTTTTCTCTCTGCCCACTTTTGCCTCTGGTTCCACCCACCGCAGGCATGGGGCTCTTGGCCAGGTGCCCAGAAGGGATCTTGAACATAAGAATCGATTTGGTGGATCAGTCCAAAGGCCCATCAAATCCAGCAGTAGGCAACCATATGCTAATGGAAAGCCTGCAAGCAGGACCTGACTGTAACAGTCCTCTCCTTGCATGTGATTCTCAATAACTGGTATCCACAGATGTACCTTACAAGCCCTCTACCTTTCCCCTAATTGGTTTGATCTTTTTGTAGTGGGCTCATACAGATGGGAGGGGGACGCGGGTTAAACCACAGAGCCTAGGGCTTGCCGATCAGAAGGTCAGTGGTTCGAATCCCCGCGACGGGGTGAGCTCCCGTTGCTCGGTCCCTGCTCCTGCCAACCAGGCAGTTCAAAAGCACCTCAAAGTGCAAGTAGATAAATAGGTACCACTCCAGCGGGAAGGTAAACGGCGTTTCCGTGCGCTGCTGTGGTTCGCCAGAAGCGGCTTAGTCATGCTGGCCACATGACCCGGAAGCTGTACGCCGACTCCCTCGGCCAATAAAGCAAGATGAGTGCCTCAACCCCAGAGTCGGTCACGACTGGACCTAATGGTCAGGGGTACCTTTACAGATGGGCATCATAGGGACATAGCTATTTGCCATCCACTGAACCAGACCATGGGTCTAGCTAGCTCAGTACCGCTGACACTGACTGACAGTGCCTCTCCCAGATTTCAGACAGTGCTCTTTCCATGCTTTACTTGGAAATGCTATAGATTGAACCTGAGATCTTCTACATGCAACTCAGATGCTCACCCACTGAGCATTAGCCCTTCCTCAACATCTATAGACGTTCTGGTGTTCAGCCATGAGAAATGGACAATAGTAAGCAGGCCATGAAATTTCAGTGCAGTAGTTGAACTTCCCCCACTGTGGTTTTAACTCTGTTCCTTTGCTATGATTCTGTTGCATCTGTTTCCAATAGCCTCACAAGAGATGACAAGCTGATTAAAAATAAACAATATGATGGTTGACCTCACAGCATAGAGCAATTACCCACTTCTTCACTGTTCAGCAATTTGTTCACAAGAAACCCTCACAAAAAATGCTGTGGAGTTTTATCCCCTTTGAGATTAAGGAATAATTTGCTTCCTACTAAGGATGTAAGAAGGCATCATTTTTCTATCGCATGCAGCTCTGCTTCTGTTTCACTGCAGTTTGTCTTCTGTTAGGGTTGCCATATAAACTGGGAAATTCCTGTGATGTCCGGGGGCAGAGTCTAACGTGATCATCCGGGGGGGGGGGGTTAATTTAAGATTAAATGTCCAGGATTTTGTATGTTCCCTGGCGGAAGCGGAAGCACTGTGGAGAGGTTGCTTCCTTGTTGCCTCCCATATGGAGATTTCACATGCCCACTTGCCACCCTGACGCCCCCCAAAAACTCAGCAAATGAAATGGAAGCAAGAAGAAATACCGACAAAAGAAGAATGGCAGACAAAGTTAATGGACTACTCAGAATTGGACAAGATGACAGGAAGGATTCGAAACCTGCGGGACCAGAGATTCACAGAAGATTGGAATAAATATACAAACTACCTGAAGAGCAATTGTAATCAACAAATTACGCTAGTAGGACTACAAGAAGTTTTGTAAGGAGGAATATATGAAATATTGCAAAGACGATAAAGAAGAGAGACAATAGTTAAGATATTTAAAAGTAATAGCGAAGTAAGAAATGTAAATTAAGTGGAAAAAATTATAACATTTTCAGATGTGATTGATGGAAGTAAAAAAATATGTATAAGATATAAAAGTATGTTTTACAATGTTGAAATATGATATATTGAAATATATAAACTCAGCAACTATGTCTGGATTTTTACTTCTTGAAGTATGGCAACGCTATCTTCCACCCAATATATTTTCCTCACTGTCCACAGTGGCAAAATGACATAACTTGTATATTTAACATAATTAATCACTTCATGTAGTGCATAGTTAAATGATGGAGCTTGTTCCCACAGGAAGCAGTGATGGCCACCATCCTAGATGACTCATGGAGGAAGAAGAAGAAGAAGAGTTTGGATTTGATATCCCGCTTTATCACTACGCGAAGGAGTCTCAAAGCGGCTAACATTCTCCTTTCCCTTCCTCCCCCACAACAAACACTCTGTGAGGTGAGTGGGGCTGAGAGACTTCAGAGAAGTGTGACTAGCCCAAGGTCACCCAGCAGCTGCATGTGGAGGAGCGGGAACGTGAACCCGGTTCACCAGATTACGAGTCTACCACTCTTAACAACTACACCACACTGGCTCTACTGATGGCTACTGAGGTCTACTGATTG
Organism: Podarcis vaucheri; assembly: GCF_965113315.1. NCBI lineage: Eukaryota > Metazoa > Chordata > Lepidosauria > Squamata > Lacertidae > Podarcis > Podarcis vaucheri. Next base: position 7,971,538 of record NC_138749.1, read on the forward strand.
CTACTAGCCATGATGGCTCTTGCTCTGCCTCCACAGCCAGAGGCAAGATGCTTCGGAATATGAGTTCCTGGAAACCACAGGAGGGGATTGCTGCTCTTGCATTCCCTACTTTCCCACAAACATCTGGTTGGCCGCTGTGAGAACAGGATGCTAGACTAGAAGGGTCATTGGCCTGATCCAGCAGGCTGATCTTACGTTTGTAAGATCATTCATTTCAATGAAAACCAAACACAATCCAAATGAGAAGGGAAACGTAATCAATTACACATCAATCGTGGACTTAAAGCAACAGCAAATGCCAATCGTATTTGCTGGATTGATTTCTGTTGAGGACAGGATACAAATATGCAGCCATCAGCAATATCCACTCCCATGTTTGATGGAATTCTCTGACATCCCTAGCTGCTACCGAGTAGGAGAGATCACAGAATATTATTTAGTGGGGTTTACAAGAGACTTTTTAAAGCTGCTAACCAGAGGACCAGAGGAGGTCAGATGAACCAACTCTCTAACAGCTTTAAATTTTACGGGGAATCACACCAAAGTGGATTCAGATACACTGACTGACAGGTTGTGGGAGGCCTGTGATGGGAAGCTAAAGGTATGCAGGGAAAAGGAATAAGTACCAGCTACAAAATGCTGAACAGCCATATGGAAAGCAGTGAGCTATGAGAGAGACTATAATATACTAATTAAGATCTAGACACCATAGTGCAATGAATCTTCAATAGGTGCATTATATGGATTTGCATATAAATGTGTGTACCAGGGGAAACATTTGTGTTTTGCTACATAAGCCTGATACAAAAACTCTGGAGGAGAAATAAATTATGGGTTTTTTTTATTTATTTATATGAAAAACCCTTCAAAAATGATACGCAGACAGACACGATTTTCAAGCTGGCATTTTCTTACCTTCGTTAATTTGGTTTCAACATTATATTATACAGTATTTTAAATGAGGTGGTGGCATTTGTGGCCCTGAGTGGCTTAAAAACTACTGACTGCAGAGTCTTTTTTGCCTACTCACTTTCCCTTCTTCTCAGTTGATTTTGATGGCCCAATCTCTCAGTTGGGTTTGTTTTCACCCAATGATGCCATATAGAGAGATCCGATTGACTACATTGTGATACTTTGATCCTTGGTTGGCTGAGATTGCCCTTGTGATGAAAACAGGAAAAAGGATCAGACACATTGTGGCTCAGTTGTTGGGGCAGACCCACATGCTTCCTTTGTGGCAGGTGCGCTTTTTTTGGGGGGGGGGTGAGCTGCTGCATTTCTACCCTGCTCACATCTCCACCACCTCACATGCCTCCCTTTCACTCCTGTGTTAAGCAACAGCTCCTAAAGCGAGCACTATGCTATCACAGGGTCTATATAGCCAATCAGGTTTGGTTCCATGATGGCACTCTGAAAATAATTCAGAATGAGGGCAGTGCTTCTCTCACCCTCAGTCTGAATGGACGGACACTTTTTCTTTCTTTTTCTTTTAACAAACATGTACTTATGCATTTATTGATTTAAAATATTTTGTGGGCAGAAACCCTCTCAAGGCAGCTTACAAGGTAAAAATGTAAAAGGTAAAGGTAAAGGACCCCTGGACGGTTAAGTCCAGTCAAAGGTGACTCTGGGGTTGTGGCGCTCATCTCGCTTTCAGGCCGAGGGAGCCAGTGTTTGTCCACAGACATCTTTCCGGGTCATGTGGCCAGCCTGACTAAACTGCTTCTGGCACAACATTGTGATGAGTGCCAGAGTACACAGAAACGCCGTTGACCTTCCCGCCACAGCGGTACCTATTTATCTACTTGTACTGGTGTGCTTTCAGACTGCTAGGTTGGCAGGAGCTGGGACAGAGCAACAGGAGCTCACCCCATCGCAGGGATTCAAACTCCCAATCTTCTGATCAGCAAGCCCAAGAGGCTCAGTGGTTTAGACCACAGCATCATCCCATCACAAGGAGAGATAATTAATAAACACTAAAGAAGAAGAAGCTCAGCTGGCTCATAACTAAAGAACTCAAATGCAAACTAAAAATTGCCAGCCATATGCCACTAGAAATACCACACTACAGTGGTACATTGGTTATTCAACCCCAAAAAAATTGTCAAAAAAATTGGCTCCCGATCACTGCGAACCTGAGTGCAAAGTAAGTGTTCCAGTTTGTGAATGTTTTTTGGGAGCCAAACATCTGCCGCAGCTTCCGTTTGAGTGCAGGAAGCTCCCGCAGCCAATCGGAAGCTGCCCCTTGGTTTTCGAACAGTTTCTGGAGTCGAACAGACTCCCAGAGCGGATTAAGTTTGAGAACCGAGGTACCACTGTATCTCATTCTTTAAGCCTATGGGTACCCCAATGACCTTACCTTTAATGTATTGAAAATTCACACACACAAACACAAATTACCTTCAAAATTATTTTCAGCAGATTGCAATGCCAAACACATTCCCCAAGTATGAAATGGCTGTGGACATATTCAGCAAAAATATTTGTGATCCTCGGATGAAGGGCGTCATGTCAACACTGCCCTTCAAGAAGTGCTGAAGACCACGCTTATCCACAATGGCTTGGCCCATAACTTTCTGGAGCTGCCAAAGCCTTCAATGCATGCAATGTGGGCACATAGAATGCTACTTGGTACAGAGTCACTCCACTGGTATATCTAGCTTAGCATCATCTACAGTGGATGACAGTGGCTCTGCAGTATTTCAGGTGGGGGATGTTTCCAGCCCTGCCTGGAGACTCTAAGGATTGACACTGCAATTTTCTGCATGCAAAGTAGGTTATCAGGCATTGAACGGTGGCCCCTCCCAGATGCCATTGACTTAAGAGGACCTTATAGATTATACAGCAAACATTTGGCCAAAGATTTCTTTTTAGTATGTTTGTTAACATGTATACAATTCAAGGGGGTGGGGGAGAGAGAGAGCTTTGAGCCACTGGAAAAGGAGAAACCATTTTAGTGTGTTGTGTTGGGTTTTTTTAGAGCCCAAGCAAAGCCATTATTGAGATTTATATGTATTGACTGGTGTTAGTCCTAAATGGTTCATGTTAAGAGAAAAAATTGCAGTTGGGTACTGAAAGGTAAGACTTAAAGGAGGAATTAGCTTTCTAGAAAAAGGTCTAGGTCTGGGTACATTCTCAGAGCAGCCCCTTTCCAAGTGTATAGATTTGGTAAAGGCACCTCATTAAATAGTGCTGAGGTGCTTATAAGGGGATTTTGAAAAAGTAAGATCATCAACCCTTGACTTCCATTCGAAGGTCTTATGCCAAAGCTATTGGAAGGATTGCAGCCTGTCATTTTGCTGCTAATCAGTTTGAAGAGGCTATTCGTCTAGTGACTGATCAATCTATTAAGTTTCTTTTTTAAAAAGGGGGGGGGGTAATGTACAGAAAGAAAGACAATAGCTCAACAGAACCCTGTAAATCAACAGCAACTTGTACTTGATTCCACCACAAATTAATCAACGGTGTTCTTTGTTGGCCACAAAACCTTCATTAGCTTGTCTATAATAATATCTAAAGATGTCATTGAATTTTTTAATTTCCTGATGTGGAATATGTACCTTAGGACTTGCACTAGAAACCTCATAAGAACTTAAAGAGTAGACTGCTGGATAGGTCAATGGCTTATCTTGCCCAGCAACCTATTCTCACAGTGACTTTCAATATCACTTGAAAGTGGGGAGAAAGATGCTCGTTTTGAGCAGAAACCTGCAGTTTGTGGACTTGTGTATTTGCACCTGGAGCTTAATTCTGCAAAGACTCTTGCGGGGCTTGAACCTAGAGCAACCCCAGGATTTTTGTTTGTTTAATAATAATAATAATTTATTATTTATACCCCGCCCATCTGGCTGAGTTTCCCCAGCCACTCTGGGCGGCTTCCAGTAAAGTCTTAAAAACAATACAGCATTACATATCAAAAACTTCCCTAAACAGGGCTGCCTTGAGATGTCTTTTAAAAATAAGATAGCTGTTTATTTCCTTCACATCTGAAGGGAGGGTGTTCCACAGGGTGGACGCCACTACCGAGAAGGCCCTCTGTCTGGTTCCCTGTAACCTCACTTCTCACAATGAGGGAACCACCAGAAGTCCCTCAGCGCTGGATCTCAGTGTCCGGGCTGAACGATGGGGGTGGAGATGCTCCTTCTGGTATACAGGACCAAGGCCATTTAGGGCTTTAAAGGTCAGCACCAACACTTTGAATTGTGCTCGGAAACATACTGGGAGCTAATGCAGATTTCTCAGGACCAGTGTTGTGGTCCCAGCGGCCACTCCCAGTCACCAGTCTAGCTGCAGCATTCTGGATTAATTGCAGTTTCCGGGTCACCGTCAAAGGTAGCCCCACATAGAGCGCATTGCAGTAGTCCAAGCGGGAGATAACTAGAGCATGCACCACTCTGGCAAGACAGTCCTCAGGCAGGTAGGGTCTCAGCCTGCGTATCAGGTGGAGCTGGTAGACAGCTGCCCTGGACACAGAATTAACCTGCGCCTCCATGGACAGCTGTGAGTTCAAAATGACTCCCAGGCTGCACCCCTGGTTTAATCACTAGTGTGCATTTGCATCACCAGTTGTGAATATCTTGAAAAGTGTGCTCCATACTTGATTACACTAAGCACCCTCCCAATGACACCCTATATTTATGTTTAGATTATCTAATCGCTCTTTAATGTACCACTTAATCTACTGACAGCCACACAATGAGCACACTGTAGAGCCTTGTTGTGACATACAATATATAACAGATCTCCAAGAATCAGCACTGGGCATTGGGACTCTCATGTCCAAGTCTGGAATATCTAGGATGCAGGATAGCTGCCTGTAAGCAATTTGCTGGTGACTCTTTGCAGATTGTAGCAATTAATTGCATGTTATCCACACAGGATAAGGGGAGATGTAATCAGTCAACTTTAATTGACAACCCAGTAGAACAAAAGGAGGTTTGATTTTTGAGAGCTTCAAATCTTTGGGAACCTCCAATTAAGGACAGTCAATTAAGATTAATTGAAAGAGTACTGGAGAAATCAACTTGGGGGCACTGAATGAACCTAACCCCCAGTGAATCCCATAAATATAATGTTAAGTACCTTTAAAAGCTTAGCTATCCTTTATCTTCATGGCAGCCTGCAAATGTTTTCAAGATATCTGGGATGCAATTGTTGGGAAATAGTAACAGGTAGGTAGCCGTGTTGGTCTGCCATAGTCAAAATAAAAAAAATCCTTCCAGTAGCACCTTAAAGACCAACTAAGTTAGTTCTTGGTATGAGCTTTCGTGTGCATGCACACTTCTTCAGATACACTGAAGAAACACTGAAGATACACTGGGAAATAGTAGTAGTAGTTGTGGTTGTTGTAGTAATACATTATTTCCTAAATGGATGGAAGATTTCCTTTTATATTTGAACTGGAGGGCAAGTAAGTCTGTGCAATGGTGCTGCTAATGTTTATTAATAATATTTGACTTCAGGTGCCTTGCTGAAGTGAAAGCTCATGCAGAAATACCATTCCATGAAGTAGAATTTGCACACAGGAACTTTCAAATGTACTGTGCTTATGGTTTGTATGATCGGTTGCAGAATTGCAACCAAAATGTCATGTCAAGTGAAATTGAAGGTTTCTCTTCAACCAAACAGCAGAGGAACTTCATGGGAACCTAAAAGGAGTGAAATTTGTGGGATTCCTCAAGGAAGGCACAATCATAGGTTGAGATGGAACTTTGTCAGATGCCACAGTCACACCATATATTTAAAGCACTATGATACCACTTTAAACGATCATTGTTTCTCCCAAAGAACTCTGGGACCTGTAGTTTGTCATGGGTGCTGAGAGCTACAGTTTCCAAATTGGTTTGACAATAAATCACCCTTCACAGGCAACTTTGGAAATTTTAGTTCTGTGAAGGGAACAGGAAGCTCCTAACAACTCTTAGTACCCATAACAAACTACAGCTCCCAAAATTCTTTGTGGGGAGTCATGGCTTTTTAAAGGCACAACATAGCACTTTAAATATATAGTGTGGATGTGACCTAAAACAGGGGTAGCCAATATGGTACCCTTCAGATTTTGCTGGACTTCATCTGCCATAGATCGAGCCAACATGGTATGGGGTGATGGGAATTAAAGTCCAATATTTGGAATGCCCCCACACTGGCTACTCCTAAAAACAATATTCTGCATAAAGGCATCTGTGAAATATAATTTGAGACCTAAAGAGTGGAGGCTACATCTGTAGATGATCATGGGACTTCTGGAGTCAATGTTGAAACAAATATGGAGGTCCCCTTTCAGCAGAAACATTTGAGAAGTTTCAAGGAGAACCCAACATATATATTTTTTTCTGAGGTGAGGATGGGGTTTATATTCTGTTTGACAAATGACATTTTCCTCTCCTTGAAGTCTTCCATCAAAATTCCTGCACTGCAGTTGCAAAATCTCATTCTGAAACATGTGCCACCCGATCAGAAGCCTTCATTAGTGAATTCCACCCAAACGTTAACATTTATCGGTTTAATTTTACAGGCAGATAACAGAATATATAATATGATGTCCTTTTAACTTCAGGGGATGGTGCGATAGCCTTTCATGGATTTGAGAAGGGGAGTCAACCCTATATAATAAAAAAGTGATACTCTTGTCTCGCTATAATGTATCTGATTTCATTCACAGCACTGTCTGAAAACCCATTCACAATTACCCCCAGGCACTATTCAGGGAGGGTCTGCTGTTTAAAAAAGGTTTTCCCTGCTCTGTCAGTCAGTTCAGGTCTCATGCTATTTTAACCTGAAGGAAGGAATTTGAATGGGTTGTAAATTGTGGAGGAGAGACCCATATAGTACCTACCTACTGCAATTCCATTAACCTTCACTATGGCTGACAAAATAGAGGCCTTCAAGGTGGTGATAAATGCTTCTTTGTAGAAGTCTCTACCACACAAATAACTCAGGAGAGGTCCAAGAGGGTGAGGATAAAAGTTAAGCTGGTTTCATTGCCACCAGCAGTGCTGAAACGAAACCATTCTGAACAGATGGCTTCAAATTTGAGGGCAGATCTTGACCGCTTGTTCGATTTGATGAATACTTGACACATCCTGGGAACTTGTATGACAAGTTTTGACTGTAATTTGTAGGTGATTTGTGATGGAAAAGCCAAGCTGAGTACTTGATGGGAATGTTGGCTTCTACAATCCTATGATTCTAACAAATGTGACAAAAGTACGGAAGTGCTGTGAAGATGGCTATCTAACAGCCTCAGATCATCTATCATATTGTAGACCTGCATCTGAGGGCTCCTTGTAAATATCTAGATAGTACAGGCAGAACATCTGCACCAGGTTTCTGGGTGGTGAGTGGTGCCCCTTACTGGCATTTTTCATGTCTGAACTAAAGAATCTGCTCTGGCTACCTACTAGCCACTGAATCAGTAGCTGAATCATCCTTAAACAAGCCTTGATCAGGTTACTGGAAATGACCTTCTCCTCCATTGCCTTGTAAAGGCATTAAGTTCAACAAATGGGACCAAGTAAGTGTTGCCTCAGGCTAATGATTATTGGCTTGTGGGTGCTTCTTCTCAATGCAAGCAATATTTGCATTGTTTATTTCAGCTGACTTGTTTATTCCAGCCAACGTATCTAACATTATCTGGTCTACCTTTTGGGTAGACCTGGGAGCTGTTCTGAGCATTGAGCAGTTTCCTTCAAGTCCACACCTCCAAACAGCTTGAAACATGCTCTTTGTAGGCAAGCAGGAGAAAGGAGTGGTTGTTGGTTTCAGCAGCTTGTAGTTTTGTTTTTATTAGTATTAATTTACACAGAGAGAGCAGGCAGAGCAAAAGAGGACAATGTGAATCCTCTTCCATAATAAACTTTGTTCATATTTAAAACTATTTGCATCTATTTTTGTGAATGGGCTGGGGGATACCATAGGAGGACTAGGAAGCAAAATGGTGGACTGTGGATAGCTTGTGTGGGTTGCTACTTGCAACGGCTTGCATTGCTGTCTGCCTTGTTCTGGAAGAAGGTTAATAGACTATGGGGTTGTTGTGGTGACACTACAAGCAGTGAGCTTGGGACCTGACAACAGTGAGCTTGGGACCTGACAACAGTCCTATTCAGTCTAACATGGGTATGGTATCTGAAGTGTATCTGAAGAAGTGTGCATGCACACAAAAGCTCATACCAAGAACTAACTTAGTTGGTCTTTAAGGTGCTACTGGAAGGAATTTTTTTTATTTTGACTATGGCAGACCAACACGGCTACCTATCTGTAACTGGAACCATGGAAGGCACCACATTGAGCCGCATGAAATGGAAGTCCATCAACCTCACCAAGAAACTTGCACAGGTACAGACTGATATCTTCTTTCTTACTAAATGCAAGAACCTGGACATTATACCCAAGGGTCTTAGAATTAAGAACCCTCTACAATCCACGTATCCCACTGAATATGCAAGAAAACTATGCAACAGCAGTGTATCTGAAGAAGTGTGCATGCACATGAAAGCTCATACCAAGAACTAACTTAGTTGGTCTTTAAGGTGCTACTGGAAGGATTTTTTTTTATTATGGGTATGGTAGTCTAGGGCTCCCCCTGCATCCACTCTGACCTCCATCCCAGAGAACCATAGAATTGTAAAGTTGGACGGGACCACAAGGACCCTCTAATCCAGGTATCCCCAAACTCAGCCCTCCAGATGTTATGGGACTACAATTCCCATCATCCCTGACCACTGGTCCTGTTAGCTAGGGATGATGGGAGTTGCAGTCCCAAAATATCTGAAGGGCTGAGTTTGGGGATGCCTGCTCTAGTCCAACTCTCTGCAATGCAGGAATTACAAGGTGTGATTGGAAAGTTTGGTAAATGATCACAGAAATTGGACAGCGAGAAATATTCAGACATATATACCTAACAGGCCTACCATTGACAACATTCATAGAACTGTTGGAAACTTCTGGAGAAGTCCACTTTTCGTACTGCTCTCAATTCCCTCATCACAGCCACTTGGACATGTGAAATGTTGGGAAATCTGTGCATTTTCAATGCAGATTTCAGTTTTGGAAAAAGAAAGAAGTCCAGTGGGGCCAGATCGGGAGAATATGGAGGCTGGGACAACTCAGTAACCTCAGTAATGATTTCACACAGAATATGTGATTATTCTGCCATCATTCAGACAGACAGACACCGATCCTGCATCAATAACTCACGAACTCTGTCAACATTTGCCACCGTTCTGTTCATCGATGGTCTGTCAGACCAAGGGTCATCTTCGATGGTTTGCCACCCTTCATGGAAATGCTTAAACCACTCATACACTGTCTTTGAAGTTACAGCTTCATCTCTGTACACTATTGTGGGCATTTCATGGGTTTCTGATGTCGATTGTATGTTCAAATATTTCTCGCTCTCCAATTTCTGTGACCATTCACCAAACTTTCCAGTCACACCTTGTATTTCGCCCAACATGGGGCTTGTACCCATGACTCTGAGATTAAGAGAATCCCATGCTCTACCAACAGAGCCAGGAAGAAGGCTAGTTGCACCAAGCCCAGCCATAAGAACATATGTAGCATATATAGAAGATTCCCAGTTATGTAGTTGTACAAGCTGGCAGTACCATAATGGAGGAGACTCTCAGTTCCGTAAGAAGGCAAACAGGTCAGATATAATGAACTTGAGAGGCACATTGCAAGTGTACAAACTGGCAACATAATCCACTACACCAAGCACTTAGTGGCTGGGCCCACGCTAAACTGGAAACACACTTTTGCAAATACTTGAAGTTTAGCAAAACTTAAGAATTCTTGAAATTTCACATTGACAAATACTTTTCTTTAAAAAAAAAAAGTTGATGGATTTTAGGTCACCTGTGGTAACTCCAAATGTGACTACAGCTGATGGTGACACTACATTCTCTTTTAGCAAATAATAATAATAATAATAATAATAATAATAATAATAATAATAATAATTTATTTCTACCCCACCCATCTGGCTGGGTTTCCCCAGTCACTCTGGGCAGCTTCCAGCAAAAGATAAGAAATACATTAAAACATCAGTCATTATAAGCTTCCCTTAAACAGGGCTGCCTTCAGATGTCTTCTAAATGACATATAGTTGATTATTTCTTTGGCATCTGATGGTAGGGCGTTCCACAGGGCGGGCGCCACTACCAAGAGGGCCCTCTGTGTGGTTCCCTGTAACTTCACTTTTCGCAGTGCGGGAACCACCAGAAGGCCCTCAGCGCTGGACCTCAGTTACTAGAACAAAGATATAGCAGCCCTGCTCTCAATCTCTCCAGCATTTCTATACAATAGGATGCTTCTTAGTTCCGCACAGAAAGGTAAGTCTGTCTCAGCCCCTAATTTAATACCTTGTGTTACCAAAGGGAGAGCTTTCTTTCAACTTCATTGAGTGCCGAAAACAGACTGAAGGATAAATTTTCAAAGTGTGGTTTGGGGGCAGTGGGAAGATTCTATTGACTCTGTCAGAATCCATGTGGCTAAGACCTTGTAGGCAGTCTCACGAACTTCAGGCAAAAACATTGATTTCTCTGGAAATTCCACCTTGATGAATTGCTGTAGGGTCTTGGACCCTCACAACACATCAGAAATTGCAGCATTAGCATATCTGTCTCTACTTAGACAAGTCAAATAGATTTTTTTTTTGGGGGGGGGAGGGCAAGGGAAGGCTAACAACCTTATGTATTTAAAACTATTGTTCCTTTATGGATTTAAGCTTGGTATGGATTTTACAAATGTCGGCAGCATTCTCTGCCCTGGAGAAGAGGTCTTAACTTGAGATAACTCTCTGGAGTGTTAAGCAGGGATCTTTCCCAGACCAGCTACTTGAGATCTTTTTGGGAGGAGTGATCTTCCTCATGAATAATTTTGCATGCAGAGCTGCGCTCTTTAAGGTATCATTAGCCCTTGGTGAGCAGGATGCGTGTGGCGCTGTGGGTTAAACCACAGAGTCTAGGACTTGCTGATCAGAAGGTCAGCGGTTCGAATCCCCATGACGGGGTGAGCTCCTGTTGCTTGGTCCCTGCCCCTGTCAACCTAGCAGTTCAAAAGCACATCAAAGTGCAAGTAGATAAATAGGTACCACTCCGGCGGGAAGGTAAACGGCGTTTCCGTGTGCTGCTCTGGTTCGCCAGAAGCGGCTTAGTCATGCTGGCCACATGACCCGGAAGCTGTACACTGGCTCCCTCGGCCAATAAAGCGAGATGAGCGCCGCAATCCCAGAGTTGTTCACGACTGGACCTAATGGTCAGGGGTCCCTTTACCTTTAGCCCTTGGTTAAGGGCTAAGAGCAGCTTACTTAAAAAGCCACCTTAAGAGGTTTTGCAGGACCATTATTCAAACCAGGGACATTGTAGCTCATGGCTCAGATGCTCCAGTTATATGTAAAACTGCCAATTAAGAAAATCAGAATGAGTAGGGAAATGGCACAACTAGTCCAGCATTTTTTTTCTCCTGGTGGCCAGTCAGATACTAATGGGAAATGCAAAAACAGAACCTGAGTACTTAACTTGTGATTACCAGCAAGTGCACTTCAAAAGTATACTGTCTCTGACAGTGGAGGTGAAACAAAGCCATTGGGACTTTATCTGTCTAAAGGTAAAGGTAAAGGTATCCCTGACCATTAGGTCCAGTCGTGACCGACTCTGGGGTTGCGGCGCACATCTGGCTCTATGGGCTGAGGGGGCAGTCGTATGTCAACAGACAGCTTCCGGGTCATGTGGCCAGCATGACTAAGCCACTTCTGGCGAACCACAGCAGCGCACGGAAATGCCGTTTACCTTCCCGCCGGAGCGGTACCTATTTATCTACTTGCACTGGTGTGCTTTCGAACTGCTAGGTTGGCAGGAGCAGGGACCGAGCAACGGGAGCTCACCCCGTCGTGGGGATTCAAACCGCCGACCTTCTGATCAGCAAGTCCTAGGCTCTGTGGTTTAACCCACAGCACCACCCGCGTCCTTTATCTGTCTAATCCTCTTTTAAAGCCATTCAATACAGTCCATGTTTTGAGAGGTATGGAATGTTTTGAGAGGTATGGAATGCTTAACTGCCCATTTTCTTCACACCATGCATAATTTTAAAAGAAGCTCAAGTGTTTCAACTAAAAACAGCATTCCCTATATTTTAGCAATAGCTGCCAATCATAAAAAATGAACACATCCTATTTATGCATCATTGCATTTGGTGTGTTCTTTATTACTTAAAATATTATACTTTTCTGGTACTTTGTATCACACAGAGACGGAGAAATTCAGTTCAGTTTTCCTATCATAGAATCATAGAGTTGGAAGAGACCACAAGGGCCATCGAGTCCAACCCCCTACCAAGCAGGAAACACCATCAGAGCACTCCTGACATATGGTTGTCAAGCCTCTGCTTAAAGACCTCCAAAGTAGGAGACTCCACCACACTCCTTGGCAGCAAATTCCACTGTCAAACAGCTCTTACTGTCAGGAAGTTCTTCCTAATGTTTAGGTGGAATCTTCTTTCTTGTAGTTTGGATCCATTGCTCCGTGTCTGCTTCTCTGGAGCAGCAGAAAACAACCTTTCTCCCTCCTCTATGTGACATCCTTTTATATATTTGAACATGGCTATCATATCACCCCTTAACCTCCTCTTCTCCAGGCTAAACATGCCCAGCTCCCTTAGCCGTTCCTCATAAGGCATCGTTTCCAGGCCTTTGACCATTTTGGTTGCCCTCCTCTGGACACGTTCCAGTTTGTCAGTGTCCTTCTTGAACTGTGGTGCCCAGAACTGGACACAGTACTCCAGGTGAGGTCTGACCAGAGCAGAATACAGTGGCACTATTACTTCCCTTGATCTAGATGCTATACTCCTATTGATGCAGCCCAGAATTGCATTGGCTTTTTTAGCTGCCGCGTCACACTGTTGGCTCACTGTTGCATGAACTAAAGGTGAACCTATCTAATTCTCACTTTCCAAAACAATGCATGAACTGAAAAACAGGCGTCCGTTGAAATTTGCACTTCTCTGAATTGTGCAATGCAGTTTCCCATCCAAGTAACATGCACAAAAATGCATTGCTGTCATCCATCTGTCTCGAAAGGCAGTGGCGTACGCCTTCTCTCCAGGGCAGAAACTTGGGCACTATGTATGGAGGTCCTAGCCTACCCAGAGAACAAGACCCCTCCCCTTTCAACCTCCATGAAAGCAACTCAGCCAGGACATGTTCAAGAAAGCTGAATTGAAACACCTGTTGCCTTACTCCATTGATTGTGATCTCCATCAGTGTAAACCTTTACCACCCCCTCTTGTAAATTTAAAGTGCACTTGTAAATTTAAAGTGAATTTAAAGAGCATCAGACTTCTTCTGGAAGCATTAAGCTAAGAGATGATCCTCTAAAATGTCACTCCTTGATTAGTAACTGCGGGGGAGGGGGAGAGAAGGAAGAAGTTTTGATGCCCTGAGGCTTCCACCAGAAAAACTTAAAATAAATGTAAATCTTTCCTCCTCCCCACCCCACAGAGTGGAATAAAGTTGCATTTCTAGAAGGTTGCATTTCTCAGAGATTTCAACAAACTCTTCCTGGCTGGCACCATTTCAAAACCTTTCACATTCAATCACTGTCAGGAAGACGTGGTTTGTACTCGGTTTTTATTTTCATTTTAAAGCACAATTTGAGTCTAAAATGTTATGTTTCTCACCTTAGTAGTTAAGAATATTTTAGGTACCACAAATAATTCATTTTTCCACACAGGAAATTTCCTATGTAGCTCCACTCCTACCACTTCCATTCTCTAAAAAATTCTGTTGCTGAGGAGGCAACCTCATTCCCCACCACACTGAACCCTAGTGTCACAGAAACAAGGAAATGTATGAGCTCCGCTTCCACTCTAACAAATCCATCAGCAAGCCAAACCCTCAATCTTTTTCTCCCTGCTTCCTCAATCTTCTGCTTTCAAACCCAACCACACCCCTCTTTCTTGGAGACACCTGCTCTCTTTCTTCCCCTTGCTACTTTCAAGCTGTCCTCTAGCCATGCCCCAAAGTCTACCAATTGCTTCCTTCAGTGTCTTGTCATAATACCTTCCCCCAAATCATTACTGAAAGCCAGGACATTTTGGTACCTGAAATGTTGTTGGACTCCAACTTCCATCATCCATGATGGTTGGCCACGCTACCTGTGGCTAATGGGAGTTGGAGTCCAACCACACTGAACTATGTTGATGATCCATGTCTTAAAAGGATCACTGTCTATACCTTAGCTCATCGAGGTCATTCTGACCAGCTTGGGGAATTTGGTGAGAAGGGTGACTCAAACTCCAAGCCACCGTGGTGGAAATGGTAAATTGTTATCTTCCATAAACGAGCTAACCTTGGAAGGTTGTAAAGCTATAAAATTCACATCACAAAAGACAATGCTTTGAATGAAAAAGGAGCCACTATGAACAAGCAACAGTGGGCCATCAGTCTTCCTAATAGATGGACGAAGATTAATCTTCTGTGCACTGGTTCATAGCAAATCATGCAATGTCTACCTTTTCTTCACTTAAAAAAGGGGGGGAGGAAAGGAGGCTGTTCCCTTTTATGTGTCAGAATTTTCTTTCAAATGTAGATTAATTTGTGCCCTCCTTCACTGGTAAAACTCAGACTCTCAATCTTATATCCACACTAACAACAGTCTTCCATCTTTATTTTATCACACCTCTTTCCAGTTACTGGTGCCAAGCAAGGCAGGAGTTGGTGTTTCACTGGATTCCTGCTACAGGTAATCTTTGCAGCAAATAATTCCTCTTTAATGGTAATCCGACATACAAGGAAAGGAGAGTCAAGGATAGGGAAGACCATAGCAAATGAAAAGGAGCAGAGATGGTTCACCCAAGATAGGTCATTCAGGATGAACGAGTTTTTTTAACGAGTGATGTTGTCCACGTTTATTACACATTTTGTCTGCTGTTCCAACTTCAGGAATGCTAAAGTGTTTTTTTTTTAATGCTTTAGGAAATACATTCCACTTAGCTTCTTAGAGCTAAACTCCGTAGAGCGCTTCAGCAAGTAATTCTTCTTCAAAGACCCTGAACAGCAACAAAAAGAACTGCTCAAATATTTATAGAGATGTTATTGCCATCAGAACAAAAGGTAGAAGAGTATTAAAGAAAACTCTTTATATAGTACCCTGCTTTATACGGGTTGGGATCTCAGTGTGGAGTTGGGCTGGGGCTCACACCATTCCAATGTTTGTCTTCTTTGGCCAAGGACCCAAGCCCACGGGAAGGCTGGCTTCACAGCATCCCAGCAAGAGCATCATGGTGTCAGGCTTTGGGGGCTCTGCTTCCTCCCCTCTTGGCCGTAGATAAGCAGTACCAAGAGAAGGCAGTCTCTTACCAATAGCAGAAATGTTTAATGAATGCAGCAAAAGAACAAGTGACTATTCTCAGAGTGCAGGTGCTCCCAATTAAGGCTCCTCCCACTTCCCTCTAGTCACTTCCATCCTCTCGTCTCCTAGCCACCTGATTTCTCAACCACTGAGCCTTTTGTGAAGTCACCTTAACTAATCTTCTAGCCTTGGGACTGAGAGGCTGAACGTCTTCCAGTGAGAGAGTCTGCTAGCTCACTCTCTTCCCGTTCTTCTTCTTGCTGTTCACCTCCCAGTTCTGCCCAACTATTGTCCTCCGGACTGTGCCCCTCAGCAAACCATTGTTCCAAATCAACACTACTCCACTGCTCCTGTGGAGTTTCAGGATCCTGGCCATGAGTAGGGGGAGGGGTAGGCTCCCACCATTCCTCATCAGAGTTGCACTCCTCAGCCTGGTCTCTGACACATGGCAAGGAAGATATTGGCTCCATACTTGAGACAGTGAAAGAGCAGCTTCTCAAGTGCTTGCTCTCTTCTGCCATTCATGTCACCATTCATTTTCCATTTTTTAAATATTTTGAGCAAGTAGGTGATGGGACTCTCTTATCTATCTATATCTATCTATCTATCTATCTATCATCTATCTATCTATCTATCTATCTATCTATCTATCTATCTATCTATCTATCATCTATCTATCTATCTATCTATCTATATCTATCATCTATATCTATTATCTATCTATCATTTATCTATCATCTATCTATCATCTATCTATATCATCATCATTATCTATCTATTATCTATCTATCTATCTATCATCTATCTATCTATCTATCTATCTATCTATCTATCTATCTATTATCTATTATCTATCTATCATCTATCATCTATCTATCATAACGTTACCACATTTTTTTCAATGAACCTGGGGACACTTTGCAACTTCCTACTAAACAGATAGATTTTGTCAGGGGACTGATTTGTAAATCCAGGGACTGTCCCCGGGAAACAGGGACATCTGGTAACCTTAATCTACCATCTATCTATCTATCTATCTATCTATCTATCTATCTATCTATCTATCATCTATCTATCTATCTATCTATCATCTTTCTATCTATCATCTATCTATCTATCTATCTATCTATCTATCTATCTATCATCTATCATCTATCATCTATCATCTATCATCTATCATCTATCATCTATCTATCTATCTATCTATCTATCTATCTATCTATCTATCTATCTATATCTATCTATCTATCTATCTATCTATCTATCTATCTATCATCTATCTATCTATCATCACATCACCTAGCTCTTACCACCAAAAAGTCCTTCCTAACGTTTCAATTCTGTTTTGTAACAAGCCCAGGTAATTCCGCTCTCCAAAATCTGAGCAGGAATTTAGAGGAGGGGAATTTCAGAAGCATCACTAGTTTTAGAAGATATTCAAGGAGTGGAAGTCCCAGGTTAAGACCTAAGTAATTGGCTGGCTTTGTTCTGTGACCACCGGTGTAAGGCTCTGGCTTGCATTTCAAAAGCACCCTCGCCCCTCCCTTCTGGCTGTATATATTTGTGGTTCAAGAGGCTACGAAGCAATCTGAAGGTGTAGGTGAATAAAGTGGATTTGTTTTATATGATTTGGGTCCATTCCAAAAGATTAAGCTCTGTAGCTACTCGAGATGAGTAATACTCCAAGCTGTGATTGGACAGAAGAGACAGCTCCTCATAAAAGAGATATGGGGGGTGGGGGGAGAATCAATATGATTACGTAGATAGGGAAGGACATTGTTTTTCTTGATTGAAGAAGTGGATGTCAGTGTAATTTCATATAGTGGGCTAGCTAGCCCGCATTACTAAATCTTATGTGTTTCCACTATTCACTTCCATAGCAACCAAGGGGTGTCTTCTTCTTGTTCATTTAAAGCATTTTTGCCTCGCATTTTAGCTGCAATAGGCTCAGAAAGTGGTTTACAAAAACAAACTGTAAGATACAGTGGTACCTCGGGTTAAGAACTTAATTTGTTCTGGAGGTCCGTTCTTAACCTGAAACTGTTCTTAACCTGAGACACCACTTTAGCTAATGGAGCCTCCCGCTGCCACTGCACCACCACTGAACAATTTCTGTTCTCCTCATGAAGCAAAGTTCTTAACCCAAGGTACTATTTCTGGGTAAACCACCCAAAGGGAAATTGCTTCGGGGGAACCCACCCGCATCTCCCCTGGTGTTCCCAGAGGCCTGGCATGGCCCTAGCCCCTCAAGCGGCCTTCGGACAGGAACCAGGCACTGGCTTCCTTTAACAGAATACCCTTGACACTGGAGGGGCAGGCAATGGCTGACCTCCCCTTCCCCATTCACCATAAGCCAATGCATTAGCACTAAACCTTACAAAGTTGTGACGATTGCTAAGAGGTAGGGGAAAACCAAGTGGTCCGTGCCAATTTGCCAAATGGAAAAAATTCCTACCCGGCCCCCGACTCAAGCCAGGCAACCAACCAAAGTCCAAAGCAAGCATCTAAATTAAAGGCAGGGTGGTCGGGTGTTTGGCAGCGTGAAGCAGGAGCCAAGCACACATCGCGCTGCTGCTTTTATACTTTTCCCCACCATCACCCTTTGAATTGATTGGGCAATAGCCCTAGATGATTGAGGTGTCACCCTGGCGTGAGGGCGATAGCTCCACCCATGCCAGGGTGGGGGAAACCAGGTTGAGAGCCTGCCCACAACCAGGACCATCTATTAAGATGATCCCATTTGCCAGATTTTCCTCAAACCACCCCACCCCTGATTCTGCTTGGCATCATTCTTGAGGGTTTTTGCCTGGCTGGCATGTGTTACTGCATTCTGATAATGTCTCTTGCTTGCCTGGATGAAGCAGAGAGAGAGGTGGTGGCAACTTTACCTGTACGCAGGTAAAATCCACATTTGATGCTCTACCCATCTTTGGCTCTTACCCCATTCACCCTCAGAAGGCAATGTGACCCTAAGGATGGAAATTATTTCCTTTCCCTGCACTGTGTGAAAAAGCGCTTCTTTTCATTTGTCCTGAATCACCTGTCAATCAGTTTCCACTGGATGGTGCTTAATTCTGGAATTATGGGAGATTATGCAGGTGGGAGATGTTCCTTCTCACCTACCAAATTGCTAGTCTCTACATATTTGTTGAAAAGTCCCCTTTTTGTGCTTAACTCTCTGCACGTATGTGTTGGATCACAGCCAGTGATTTTAGTTGGCTGCGGCATTTCGAAAATAATCTTTGGGCAGCATTTTTTTTGTTATAGTTTTTGCATTGCAAAAGAATTGATATGGATGTGGGTTCCTTCCTTTGTTGCAGGGAACATTTCCTAAGAAGCCTGCATTTCTTAATTTAATCTTGGAATGTGAAGCAGAAATTAACTTGTATATGATCCAAAGCAACAACAACAACAACAACAACAACAACAACAAAAGCTTAGATGGGAGTCTGGTGAAGGGGAAATGGCTCCTTTTGAAAATCTGTCGGGAACAGCCAGTGTGCCAGGGTCAAGAAGTTCCACTCTTCTTATTTTCCTATTCTGACATATTATTTCAGACGTGTCGTATTATGTTGTGTCAAACCGAACAGGCCGCCTGAGAAATGATGATGGGACTAACGCAACCAGATGTGAAACATCATGTCATCGTGTGTGCCAAAAGGGATGTTGGAAGGATCAAGAAGGAGACAGCTATTGTGCTTAACCCTTTCCTTCCTCCATTGTGACCGGGATGCGAATGGAAACGGTGCAAAGCGGCTTCTTATACGACCTATTTCGAAAAGTGAAAATCCAGACGTGAAAGTTGTTGAGCTGTTTTGGCCAAAAGTGGTGGAGCCAAAGTTGTTTTGAGATATTTCTAAGGAAATTTGCCAAAAACGAGACTTCCAACATGGGTTTTTATACGTCTGGACATTTATTTTTATTTCCCCCCCCCCCATAATTTTTATTGATTTTTTTCATATTTCATTTAATTCAATACAGATATTCACAACTTATATTATTTGCTCAAAATGAGCTTAGACTTCCTTCTCTCTTTCTGACATCCCTCTCTTAGACTTTCTCTCTTTCTGACATCCCTATAGTCTATAATATATTTTTTTTTGCATTCCCATAGTTATTTCTTTATCCTATAGTCACCTTAAAAGATCACATTCTTGTTTACAAATCAACATCTTAATTTCACATTACAAAACATTTCACGTTAATGCTACAAACGTTTTCAAATTGAGTACAATTTTCTGTTAAGTAAATAATAAATTTGCTCCAGTCCTTTTGATATTTTTCTTCGGGCCGATTCCTGATTCTCCCCGTCAGCTTCGCCAACTCCACAAATTCTACCATTTTTATTCTCCAGTCTTCCAATGTAGGGAGTTCTTGCCGCTTCCACCTTTGAGCCAGGAGGATACGTCTGGACATTTAAGTGCTATCCAACTGCCGTATTCCAGCTATGTCTGGGAAATTTTGGACCTATGGCAACCCTAAGAGATGGAGAATTTTTTTTTTGTTGTTGTTGTTAAGCCTGAGGGTCCCATTTTCTACCAGGAGATACCAGCTCATGATAGGTAGGACAAGAGGCAAAGGTGGATTGAGTGATTACAAATGGTAGTCCAAGGACACACTTGCTCCAGTACTGACCATTAGGGTTGCAGACCCCACTGAGCAAACTGCATCCAGACCTATGCGGTCATTGCAATACACGATCCTTCATCTGAGGAGTGTTGGTGGGTATGCTCTTAAAGAAGCTGCAGCTCAGCATTCAGCGTATGTATTTCTCATACATAATTCATCCTATATTACTTAGCATAGGAAAACAGAGGGAATCAATCAGCTGCGGGAGGCCTTACATGAATTGCACCCCCTTTGCCGCCGCAAAAACACACACCAAACTAATTCTCTATCTAAAATGACTATCTTCATAACCACCAAGCACAGCAGAGTGCTTGTGGCACACTATTTATCACTTCTTAATTCAGCCCCCACCTCTGATAATACATTCTTATTCAAAACATTTTTGACTGGATAATAAGAATCTACAGTAAAGTCCGTCTCCTTGATTGAAGTATGATTATATTCCAACTGCCACGGTCAATAGGCAGCCCCCGTGCTCCCAGCTTTGTCGATATGGCACCATTTTAAATGCCTGCCTGAGTTTTAGAAGCTGACATTTTGGAGCCTGTGATCCATGCTGAGCTAATTTAATAGAGATGCAAACCGGGATGTTGCTGCCAGGCTGACAGAGTCTGCTGACAGACTCGCTAGGATCTGCTAGGGCCATGCCAAATATATCTCTCCTTTCCCCTGACCAGACTCCATCAGTTAACGGAGAATGGGGATACTTTTGAAAATTATCAGTGCCACCACCACTACACCAATGGGACACAGCGCACACGCCTTCCACCATCCCAAGAACACCCATTAATCCCAGTTTTACTTTATTCTTTGGCAGATTTAGAAGTGGTGACACTGCCCACACATCAATAAATAAATTTTAGAAAGGGGCAAGATAATGTCAGATGCACAAAGCATTTTTTTCTAAAAAATCAAGGTGACTTGAGCTCTGCTCTGTTTTCTCTTTATTCCCAACCAGGGTGGCCCTGCCCTCTGCCAGTCCTCAGAGCTGGCACATCACACAGGGCTGGTCCTCAGTGGTGGCAGCCTCTCCTCCTCCTCTCCTGCTCTCTGGTCCTTGCACCTCTTCCCCACTGGAGGTAGGGCTTTCCTACTCCCCAGAAAAGAAACTGCTTCACAAGATTTTTGGAGGCTTCCAGTAACACAACTGCCCTTCTATTTCTCGCCTCTGAGCCGATGGCAGTTCCCTGACAGATAACCATAATGGGCACCTGGTTTGCCCCAGTGAGAACAGGATTCTGGACTTGATCAGGGTTGCCTGGTCCAGCAGGGCCCTGCCTCTGTTCTTATGACACCTCTGCTTCATCCAGATGCTCTCCTGTGTGGTGGGACAGGGATTTCTGGCCCATTTCTTTCTGTTCCTTGGCTTAAGCTTTGGGGGTTGGGTGGACTGTAACTCCAAAGAAACAAGTGACATATATTTCACTGCATATTTTAGCT
The DNA here is from genome assembly GCF_965113315.1 of Podarcis vaucheri. Taxonomy (NCBI): domain Eukaryota; kingdom Metazoa; phylum Chordata; class Lepidosauria; order Squamata; family Lacertidae; genus Podarcis; species Podarcis vaucheri. Next base: position 7,992,954 of record NC_138749.1, read on the forward strand.
GTGAAAAAGAAGCCATTCCTTCCGCCCTCCTTTCTTTCCAAGACACTGGGCTGTCTGCAACATCTATTGTTCTCTTTAAAGGATCTGTCATTGTGATTTTTAAGGCCAAGCAGTGGCTGTATATCTGTGGTAAACTTTAAGGAAACTGCCGGTTTTAGATAAATGGATGCTATTAAAGTTATAAGTTATGGCAGGCAGAGAGGCCAATACAAACCTCTATTGTTTATGTCCCTTATTTCTGCCTGCAACACATTTCTGTGCGGCGTTCAGGTCCTTTCATCAAATTCCTGAACACGGCAATCAAGTATGTCTAAATTTCACTTTCTTTTATCAGAGGGAGCTGATGACGAACCTTTGTATATTGCCTCATCAGTTGAGGAAATGCCAATGTAGTAGTTCTGGACTTTACGGCCTTATCAAAAGTAACAATAAAACAAGCCATTCCTTCTCCTGGGGGTGCACTCAGGGCCTATAATATGACAGAGCTATCATGAACAGAGCCAGCAAATAAAAGGTCTTTCGGACAAAATCTGACATATGGACCAGGAACATAATAACAAGAGCAGCACCTGGCAAAGCTGAATGTGTGAAAACTATCCATGATGCTTGGCAGGGGGTTGGACTCGATGGCCCTTGTGGTCTCTTCCAACTCTATGATTCTATGATTCTATGCAAGGGGAGAGGAGAGGAAAGTCTTGCTGGGTCAGGACAAAGACCCATCATAGTCCAGTACCTTGTTCTCACAGTGGCCAACCAGATGCCTGGGGGCAGCCTACAAGTAGGATATGAACACAACAGCACACACACACTTGTGGTTCCCAGCAAATGGCATTCAGAGGTTTACTAACTGACAGTGGAGGTAGACGATAGCCACCATCGGTAGTAGCCTCACCCTCTGTTTCTTGTGTCCTTTCTTCTGTTTCCAAATTTATCTCAACTTTGTTGTTGTTGTTTAGTCGTTTAGTCGTGTCTGACTCTTTGTGACCCCCTGGACCAGAGCACACCAGGCACTTCTGTCTTCCACTGCCTCCCGCAGTTTGGTCAAACTCATGCTGGTAGCTTTAAGAACACTATCCAACCATCTCGTCCTCTGTCGTCCCCTCCATCTTTCCCAACATCAGGGTCTTTTCCAGGGAGTCTTCTCTTCTCATGAGGTGGCCAAAGTATTGGAGCCTCAGCTTCAGGATCTGTCCTTCCAGTGAGCACTCAGGGCTGATTTCCTTCAGAAAGGAGAGGTTTGCTCTTCTTGCAGTCCATGGGACTCTCAAGAGTCTCCTCTTTAAAGTCTCAACTTTATGGTCAACTTAATATGAACTATGCATTTGTTTTGTAAGCATCAGCAGCTACACTATTCAGTGAGCACTGATCCACTAGCATGATCCCTACTAGTATGAATATTTCATTGATAATTATTCAGTATATCCCGAAACAGTTGAAATGTTTTCAACTGAGACGTCTTCCTTTGAGAGACGGCTTGGCATTCCTCGCTATTCATTGATTTGTTTGATTCTTTGTTTGACTCTGATACATATAACAACTCGTAGTTACTTGTATATTTTGTGAGATGTGTTGTATGATATATATATATATACTGTTTTGAGGTGGCTTATTCATATATTTTGAATGACATCATAACCAATTACCGTAATTTTCGCTCCAAAACACACACTTTTTTGCTCCTAGAAAGTAAGGGAAAATGCCTGTGCGTGTTACGGAGCGAATGCACGGATCGGAGCCATGGCTGCCGTCAGTCAAGCAAAGCGGGAGCCGCTTACACACTCTACGAGGCTCTCACTTTGCTTGCTTTAAAGCGACCTGGAGCTGGGAAGGAGGGAGGGAAGGAGAGCCATGGCAGCAAAGCCGGCAGCAGCTGCTTACACGGGAGGAGGGACAGACGCTAGCAAAAGTCCGCGCGCTCTCTAAACAGAGCAATGAGGCTGCAGAGGGACGGCAGGAAAGATAAAATTTAAGCAACCAGCAGCAAAATAAAACCAACCTTGAGCTCTGAGCCAGCGCAGTGAAAACCAGGAAGTAAAAAAAAAAAAGGCTGGGGAGGGCATGAGGGAGAGGGGGAAACTTCGCAAACCCTCAGCTGAGACGGAGCAGCTTGTTTTCAGGCAGCTTGATTTGAGCATTGTCTGGGTCCTAGTGCCCCTACGGCTTTTTTGTGCTCCATTCTATTGCTGCTGGTGGCTGCTTATCATTCAGGCTGTAAGGAGGAGTGCTTTTACACAGCTAATGGCGAATCCCCTGCAATCCAAGTCCTCCTCACTTGCTCAAATCTATTCTGCCTCAAAACAAGGAGCGGAAGAAAAAGGCTGCAAACTGTTAAATGGAAAAAAACCCAGGCACAGGGCAAATACCTTAAGTATACCTTTAAAGCAACAGTGCTCTTTTCTTCCCTCCTCCCCGCTCAGCTCGCCGAAAAGCTCCTTCTCCACACACACCCCACGCGTGCTCCTTGTCCCTTGAGTTCTTTTCCTTCCCTCCCCACTTAAAACGTGGTTACAAAGCACGGATCCACATGGATCCTCAGGATTTTTGCACTGGGTCACCCCAAATTCACCATCAGATCACATAGCATTTCCATGGCTACAGCCTGCAGCAAAAAACACCCACCCACCCACTGTTTCATGGGGCCGCAATGGCGCAAAAACGTGGTTGCAAAGCATGGATCCACATGGATCCTCAGCATTTTTGCATTGGGCTACCCCAAACTCACTGTCAGATCACATGTCTGTGGCCACAGCATGAACCATAAAAATCATACATCCACTGTTTCATTTAGAATATTTTTTCCTTGTTTTCCTCCTCTAAAAACTACGTGCGTGTTACGGTCAGATGCGTGTTCTGGAGCGAAAAATACGGTATATATTCACTAACAGTTATTAGCCAGCCTGTTGCGTTGGCATTTTTGTAGATTGTTACATTTTGCAACACAGGAGTTTGTGTTTGTCCAAATTTATCTCAGCATAATCCAAATCACCCCAACTCCATCCTGGGGGAGCAGGCTGAAAGGATATTGCTCAGTGTATCTGCCTTGCATCCAAAAAGTTCTGGGTCCATCCCCTGGAATCTCCAGGCAGGAGTGTTCTTCTTATATTTAGTCATGTTCACCTTTTCCCCCAGTCTGGGATGTAAGGCAGCTTAGGCAAATAAAATACAACAAGCTAAAAACATAGCAAAGTCAATCATTAAAATGACTGCTGAATTAAAAATAGAAAAATATTCATTAACAACACAGACCAGGGGGAAAAAAGAAATCTTGTTGGCTAGAATATTGAATACTACAAGTCACATTGAAAAATTATTACAAATAAACTTTTAGAATCCTAGAACTGAAGGGAACCTGAGGATCTTCTAGTCCATGAGTAGGCAAACTAAGGCCCAGGGGCCGGATCCGGCCCAATCGCCTTCTCAATCCAGCCTGCGGACGGTCCGCGAATGAGCGTGTTTTTACATGAGTAGAATGTGTCCTTTTATTTAAAATGCATCTCTGGGTTATTTGTGGGGCCTGCCTGGTATTTTTACATGAGTAGAATGTGTGCCTTTAATTAAAATGCATCTCTGGGTTATTTGTGGGGTATTGGAATTTGTTCATTTCCCCTCCCAAAATATAGTCTGGCCCCCCACAAGGTCTGAGGGATGGTGGACTGGCCCCCTGCTGAAAAAGTTTGCTGACCCTGATCTAGTCCAAACCCCCTGCAATATGTAGAAGTCCCATTCGGGGATCGAACCTGCAGCCTTGGTGTTATCAGCACCATGCTCTACCCAACTGCGCAACTCTAGCCAATCAACTATGCAGTGATTTTAGGAATATATAGTTTCCCTATCCAAAACTCTGGACAGCCAGCAACAATCAATGTGGAAAGTATTGTGCTAAATGGACTCAGGGCCTTTACTCAGAGTAAGGCAGTTTGCTAAGTCTTCTGTGCTCAGATGTGTTTCAAGCATCATCATGACTAAGAGTGGTTGAATACGTAGATGAATGGAGGAATTTGTGTCACCATAGTGAAGCATGAATGAAGGAGGGGCAAAGCTCAGTGGGAGAGCATTTGCTTTGCATGAATAAGATTTCAACCCCCAACACCTCTACACAGGGATACCATAAACCTGGAGAACTGTTGCCAGTCCATGGAGATAAGGCTGAGCTAGATTGACCAATGGATAAAATGCAGCTTCTTAACTTCTAAGGCTTTTTATTAGGTTGCCCTACTAGATGAGAGCACCATTCGCCCAGGGCAGGGGAGTTCACCCATTACCAGCTTCCGCCATTTGGTGGATGCATTTCCTTTTGTTCTATAAACTCGTACATTTTCCTGGTGTTGGAATTCATGCAGAGGGAGAGAAAGAGAGAGAGAGAGAGAGCACTCTGTGAAAGGCATCATTTTTCAGATGTCTCAATTGCCGAGGAAGCCCACAAATGATGGGTATGAACTGCAAAAGGGTAATATAGCATGAAGATTAAAGGTGAATGTGTTTGTTTTCAGCTCTGATAGCAACTACCAATTCAGATAATGTGTATTTCATTTAAATTTATTGTGAGGAATAAAAAGAGAGCATGGGCGCTGTGCTAGATAATGGGATTCTTCATGCTTTAAAGCAGTTTGGGCATTTCACTTACCTAAGAGCACAGTGGGGAAGGACACAAAATTAAAACAAATTGACGCAATGGTTTTTTAAATGACTCTCAGTAAATAATTTAGCCTCCCGTTCCCAGGATATCCTTTCAGTCCTAATATTTCAGATTTGAATAGGGAGGTGGGGTGGGGGGAACCTTCGATACACAGTGGAGTCATACGCTTTAAGTTGGTTTTTGCAGCAAGGGACACATTCAATTAGCTTCTCAGTGTAATGAACTTCAAATGAAAAAGTCATATTATGCAACGGTGGAGGGATCACCGCTTAGGGGTAGATCACATGTCTCAAGCTTAATCCCTGGTAGGCTCAGTTAAAAGGATTAGGTAGCAGGTCATGGGACAGATCTCTACCTGAAACCCTGGGAGCAACTGCAGTCACATTACTGTGCTAGACAGAGGAAGAGTATGAACTGGAACCAGTCATTGGAATGAACTATAAGGACATCAACTAAAGCAGTGTTTCCCAAATTTGGATCTGCAGCTATTTTTAGACTACAACTCCCATCACACCTCACTAGCAAGGCCAGTGGTCAGGGAGTATGGAAATTATAGTCTGAAAACAGTGGGAGACCCAAGTTTGGGAAACAGTGAACTTAAGGTGTTGTTGTTTAGTCGTTTAGTCGTGTCCGACTCTTCATGACCCCATGGACCAGAGCACGCCAGACACTCCTGTCTTCCACTGCCTCCCGCAGTTTGGTCAGACTCATGTTTGTAGCTTCGAGAACACTATCCAACCATCTCGTCCTCTGTCGTCCCCTTCTCCTTGTGCCCTTCATCTTTCCCAGCATCAGGGTCTTTTCCAGGGAGTCTTCTCTTCTCATGAGGTGGCCAAAGTACTGGAGCCTCAGCTTCACGATCTGTCCTTCTAGTGAGCACTCAGGGCTGATTTCCTTAAGAATGGATAAGTTTGATCTTCTTGCAGTCCATGGGACTCTCAAGAGTCTCCTCCAGCACCAGAATTCAAAAGCATCAATTCTTCGGCGATCAGCCTTCTTGATGGTCCAGCTCTCACTTCCATACATCACTACTGGGAAAACCATGGCTTTAACCATACGGACCTTTGTTGGCAAGGTGATGTCTCTGCTTTTTAAGATGCTGTCTAGGTTTGCCATCGCCTTTCTCCCAAGGAGCAGGCGTCTTTTAATTTCGTGACTGCTTTCACCATCTGCAGTGATCATGGAGCCCAAGAAAGTAAAATCTCTCACTGCCTCCATTTCTTCCCCTTCTATTTGCCAGGAGGTGATGGGACCGGTGGCCATGATCTTCGTTTTTTTTGATGTTGAGCTTCAGACCATATTTTGTGCTCTCCTCTTTCACCCTCATTAAAAGGTTCTTTAATTCCTCCTCACTTTCTGCCATCAAGGTTGTGTCATCTGCATATCTGAGGTTGTTGATATTTCTTCTGGCGATCTTAATTCCGGCTTGGGATTCATCCCAGCCCAGCCTTTCGCATGATGAATTCTGCATGTAAGTTTAATAAGCAGGGGAACTTAAGGTACACTAAGTTAAACTTGGGGTATAACTTTGATTTCTAGTTCATCTTCACATTCATTTCCCTGTTTTGCCTCCTGCAACAGTAATTGGCCTGATCTCTCTCTCTCTCTCTCTCTCTCTCTCTCTCTCTCACGCACACACACACACACGCAAAATCAATGTATATGTATGTAAGTCAATTGAACACCTATAAAGTAAAATGTGGAAGCAACGTTCTAAGGCTTATTAGGCAGGGGTGGAGGCACTACTAGGGTTGCTTAGGCACTGTTGCTAAGCAGTCAGAAGGAAGGAATGTGAGGCATTCTGTGTATCTTCCCTGCTGAATATATTTCCGTCTCTTCATACAGTCTGCAGCAAGAAAGTGCAGAAACAAAGTAAATTGTGCCTTGGCTCTTTAACAGCTGTGTGAGTGGCACAAATTGAACAGGGTCAGCATTTTCTAGTATGAAAAGACAATTATGAGGCAAATGTGACCTGCTGACATTCTGTTACACAGGCATCTTAATAGTTTGCGTGGCCTCCAATTTAATTTTGCACATTAATTTTCTGATGTTCTTTGTTTAAATTTATATTTGAAGTTTCATTTATGTTTTAAATTTTGCATTTTGAATATTTTTTGAAACCTAGATGTTGAAAAGATATGAACATGAATTTTAAATAAATAAATGGTAACGCCAACCCAGACAGCATAGAAGCCAAATTCAGGGGGGAGTGGCTGCTTGGGCACCCACAATAATATAATTGTGGGGAGTTGGGCACCCACAAAGTCAATGAGAAATGCCAGTAGGTGGCAGCGGTGCTGCCTCCAAGAGAGTAGCAGTTCAGCTCCACCCTCTCCAGCCAGGCAGCAAGGCACCCTTTTCTGGGGGGTGGGGCCTCAGATGACATCACACACACTATGTGCAGGCATGTGCATGTGATGTCTCATGTCCGTGTTGCAGCGGTGGGCACCCACAATCCTGAGGGCGAGATGGCACCCCTGCCAGACTACCTTAAGTTTCCTATTGACCCGGAAGGACTAAAAGCGTTTCCATTCAAACTGAGACTTTGTCTGGACAATCATAGCCCCAGGTGTTCCTGATTGCATACCTTGAATCAAAACTCACTGGCTGTTACTTTGAAACAGGGGTAGGATATCTGTTTAAGCCTGTGGGCCTCACTGCCTAGTGGGCAACCATTCATGGGGCACATGGTGGATGGAGCAAGAGATCCTACCTTCAGCTTTGCACATTCCAGCCATATGAAAGTCAGTGGTTTCAACATGCACATATCTATCTTGGGGGACAAGGTAACAGTTTAAGGACACAGTCAAGTCAAGCAAACACACTTCATTAGGGCACAGAGTAGAGGAGAAGGAGATGTTACCTGGGGAAGGGGCATTTCATGAGACAATTCTCAAGGGCCAGATAGATACCCTGGGCCTTAGATGCCCTACCTCTGCTATAAAAAGATAAGTTAATGCCTGTCCTGAAAATGTATTCTTTTACACTGTTATAAGGGCAATCAATTTCTCAGGGAAGTACTGAAAAGTAATCAATAGCGCTATTGATATTTGTGAAATCCTTTTTTAATGCTTCTTTGGAGTCAATTGTGTTTGCAAAATTCTGCCTAAAATATTTACGGCTCTGGTCTGCATAAATATACATCGTATAATCAGATTGTTTTCTGTGGATATACTTAATTCTTAAGGCTCTTCATGGCGAGTGTTGGATAGAGAAATCACAATGGCTACTCCTATAAGGCTGCCTCAGACATATTGCTTATTACTTGGGGACTGCAACATAAGCTGGTGATTTGTGTATGTAACTGTTTGTTCATGAATAGAATGCACCTATGAACCATTTCATTGATTTGTCTGAGATGGGGGCCATTCTCAAGAAACCCCCACACATGTTCAGATAATACATGGAATGAGTTCCCCACCAACAGCCCCACATGCCAGCCACATCCATTCGGTGACCACATGGAGAAAATTAGTCTGAAAGAACTCTATGTGCCTACAGCTGAACATAGGAATGTGTGAATCTGTCAATTTTGGTCTTTCTCAGTTACTCACTTTTCTGATCTTAAACTCAGTCCTCCACATTTCCACATAAGTTTTCTATGTATTTATTTATTTTAAAAAGATCTTGAGAAAATTCATTGGCATTTTAGTGCATGTTTCTCCTAATGTACACGCCTCTCAAAATTTATCAGATGTTCCAGGAGAAACCGGTTTTTATGACTCAAGGTGTGCTCTAAATAATAAATAATTTTATTATTTTTACCCCACCCATCTGACTAGGTTGCTCAGCCACTCTGGGCAGTTTCTAACAGATATAAGAACATAATAAAACATTAAAAAGCTTCCCTATACACGACTGCCTTCAGATGTCTTCTAAAAGTCAGGTAGTTATTTATCTCCTTGACATCTGATAGGAGGGCATTCTATGATGTCCAGGCTGAATGATGGGGGTTGAGATGCTCCTTTAAGGTATTTGGGGCCAAAGCCATTTGGGGCTTTAAAGGTCAGCACCAACTCTTTGAATTGTGCTTAGAATTGTACTGGGAGCCAATGTAGATCCTTTAGGACTGGTGTTATATGGCCCCAGAGGCTACTCAGCCTGCCACATTCTGGATTAGTTGCAATTTCCAAATCACCTTCAAAGGTTCAAGAAAAATGAGGGCAACAGCTCTAGTCCTAACTCTGGTTTTCCAGATGAACTTATAAAATAGCTTTTAGTTATTCAGATCACATGTTCAGAGTGGCCTTTTTGAAGGTATGAAGGAACTAATGTTAGCATCACCTTCCTGGCTCTCAACCAGTCCCTTCCAGGGCTTACCATGTTAGGTCTCTGTTTCTGTATTCCTTGATGATGCCATGAAGTAAGTAAGATGTCATAGATGTAGACTTATGGCTAAGAGGCTGATCTGCGGAGCAGGGAGCTCCTGGTCTGAATCTCACCTCTTTATATCAACTCACTGAGTGGGCATAGACAAACCAACCCCTCTTGGCCTCAGTTTCCCCCATCTGCAATATGGAGGGCTAAAATATAATGAATGCTTTTTACCTTATAGAGTTCTTATAGCGACTAATTTATAATGCATGTAGGGTGCTTCAGACAAGTTTTTGAGCATTGTTGTGGTGCATGACAGTAGACAGGGTCTCTTAAAAACTCACACTGATTTTCTCTCTTTAAAATAAAATTAAAAGCAGATTAGCATGCATCTGCAAAAAATATTTATATTGGGATGGGATGAATGAAAGTAGCAGTTTATTCTTGTCTTACATACATGGCACAACATACAGATCTGGCACAAAAAAAGACATACAAATCCTCCAACATCCATGCTTCCTCCCAAAGAACTTCTATTGAATGTACAACATCATTAACAAATTGGTTATTGAGTTACAACAGATCTCCAAACATGAATAACCTCCCATTCAGGGTAATATTTTGCTTCATTGTATTAGTAGTAGAAGTTGTTGTTGTTAGCTACTTAGACAAACATTATTTTACATGTTTAATACAGGACATTATCCTTAACAGATTTCAAGATATTCACATTAAGAACCAAATACTTTATAAAACAGATTTTTTCCCCATTTCTTAAAGGCATGGTCACATGTATTTCAGTCCCATCTGGGTTAACAACTGGACTTTGCAAGACAAACGTTTCTTAAGAGCTAAAAAAAGGGACCCTATATACAATTTGCCCAATGTAAAAAGAACTGATCTCTCTACTGGGATAGCTCTTATCCCACCAGTAGGAAAACTACCCCTCAGGCCACTTAAAGCAGATATTAACCACTGGGTGGCAAAATGACAGATTGTCACAACCCTAGGTTTTATTCAGAAACAAAGAAAACAAGGCATATTAAGACTTATTTGGCCACTAGGGCTGGTGGCTAAAGCCTATCATCAAACAAGATAACTAGGTCTATTGTGTTAGCTAGGGCTTAGAACACATATTTTCAAACTTTCTAGGTCCAATAAGTTTTTTCTGCATGACCTATTGCATGCTGCAACAAATTCTGGGAAACCCTCTAAGTCTCATACCCAAGTTTGCATTAGTTGCTGCCCAGACCTCTAGATCTAACCATAGCTACACAAGAAGTTTGAATGTTTCCCCATGCAGTGCTTTTGAGACAACATTAGCCATATCCAGAGCAGACCCACTGAAATTAATGGACCCCAGTTAGTAATGTATATCCATTCCAATGGGTCTACTCTGAGCATGACTAGTGTTGGAGATAGCCCATTGTAAGAGAAGACCATTGATGGTAGAGAACTTTAAGGAAGGTTTCTCCTCCAATGCAAGACTTATCACTGGGAAACTTAGATGAACCTACAAGGAACCCAGCATTCCATCTGAAAACCACTAGGCTAGCCAAGTATTATTATTCAAATATTATCTTAAATCAGTCCCGATGAAATGTCAAGCTCATAGACCTTTCAACATGTGGCCTTGATGGCAACATTCTGTCCAACATGAATGTAGAATACCTAGCTTTTGATTAAGATTTGATCACATGCTCTTTCCCTCCTAAATTCTTAGTACATCTACTGTCCAAGTGAACATTACTTGCCAATTTTGACTATTCAGATCACTGGACTGATCATGGATTAACAGACATCTTTCCTCTAAAGCTCATCAAGGCCTTCTGGAGTATCTCTGTTGACTTCATAGAGCTTTAGAAGTGATTCATAATTTCACTGGGACTACCTTGGAGTAAACATTCTGAGGATTTCAAGCCTGGACTGATTTTGGCCTACAAATAGCCTGAACAAAACAAAATAGATTTGAAATTTTTATACACACAAGTTGCATTACTATTATTCTTTGTACATAGAGCATTTTCATAAAAAGCATGTTGTGAAAATGCCTTAGACCTTATATAAACACCATTATATCAAACACATCATTCAAAAACCTGGATAAATTACCAACACAAAAACCCGAAAGACCCCAAATGGAATTCTTTCAGTAATATTTGTTGCATATTTCACATTCCAGTCTCATCCTGTTCTGGCCAAATTATGGCTCTGGTTAAAAAAGAAGAAGAAAAGCAACCACACAAACCTCCAGAAGAAACCCAATTCCACTGTTAATCCACCATGGGCCTCATCCTTCTCCCCTTTCCTATGCTTTTAGGAATGATGGTTTTGATCCACAATTCAGTAATACTAAAGTACTTGGATTTCAGTCAGTTAAGTCCCACTAAGGTCAATGAGAGTGCTACCCTTATATCAAACATTTGCATCAAGTCACATGAAAGGCTGCCTGTCCTTGTACAGACCTGTAAGATCACTTAGATCGTTGGCACCTTACAGAATATCACAGGACAGTGACCTCAAAAGAGGCATTTTCTGTCACCACCCTTGCACTCTGGAAAGCCCTACTGTCTATTATCCAGCAGTTGCTTCAGATATCTTGTAAAGACATGTCTTTTTGCCTTGACTTTTCCTAACCTATAATATTGGACCCTTTGGTTATTACCGAGGGTTGTACTGAGTGTTAGTCATAGTTAGTTAGGTAAACAATCCATCATTAGGCCTATCCAGTGATAGGCATGATTATCTTTGGTCCATTAATTCCAAATGTTCTACTCCTGGGTATAACTCAGACATAGGGTTAGGACTAGGATTGGCTTGAAACTCCCAAAGACCTCAGTATTTATGAACAGTGGATAAAAACACACACATCTGAAACAGATCACTAGATCTAGTTTAGAAACATGCTGCTTCAGTACACTACAGAGCTATGAGAAAGTAGCTTTGCAACATGTTCTCCTTTCCAACACTTTAACAATTGTCACAATCCTGTTCTCCAAACAAAGCATTGGGGCACAATTACAGCAAGGGAATGAACCTGTGACCCTTTCAACAAAGCAAGACTCTCATCCTTAACTTTCCACATAACCTTTGCCTCCACTGCAGCCCATTGAGAATGATTTCCGTAGAGACACATGCCTGGAAAATGCTATATCAGGTTGGATTATCCGCATTGTGCTTGCAGGAAGGATCCCATAATAAGGATATTAGATCCTTGATGACTCCTGCTCGCAGGATCAACCTAGGAACTTCCAAAGCAATGAGTATGTATCACTGTGTTCTTCACATACATTTCTCAATGGGACTTTATAAAAAAAAAATGCACACAAAGGCAAATCTGATTCTGGAGAATCTCCTTCAGTAGCGTCCAAACCCACCCCCACCCCACTGCAGAACCATAATATCTACAGAAAGGATACTCCTGTATCTCAAGTATCTACCCAAAGAGGACAGGATAAGAAACTCTACTACTACAATTGTGCTAATCTGACAGATTAAAAAAAATGGTTTCTAGTGTAAACACATGAATAAGTTTCACAGGATTTCAATAGCTGTGCGTGTGCGCACGCCTTTGTTTCCTTTGTGAGGAGCCAGCACAATTTGCAATCGACCAAGTAGAATGTAACCCGCAAACTATGTAAACCAGCCCACTAGGGGCTCAGCAAAGCTGCTTTTAATATTGGCCTGAGGATGCATTTTTTTTCCTGGTGGGTCCTCAAGCAAGTAGTTGGCAGGACACTTCCCATACCTGGATTTGGCTTGGCAGGTCACAAGTTGGGCTGGCCTGGTCTTAAATTACACTTCATCCTCCTAATCTGGGGAAAAAATCCTGATCCTATTATCACATGCATACCATCATGTTATGATCCTAATATTACCCACCCACCCTCCAGAGTTCTACCCAGTTGCCCAGTGGCATGAATGACAGCTAATTAAGTGAGTTCTATGGTCAAACAGCTCATTTACACATTAGTCAGCATGAGGTATAAAGCTTGCTCCAGAGCCTGATTCTGCTAAAACCCACTTTTAAATCTTTACCCACTTAGAATGGATTATTATTTTTTTGCAGGATCAGTGCTTTGTACGTATCTCCTCTCTTTTTAAATTTTTTATAAGATTTTTAATTTTGATTTTAGAATAATCAAACAGAAACATATAAGGGATAAGTTTCAGTTCAAACAGTAATTGTTTCAAAATACACCGGGTGAAAGATATAACACTACAGTATTTTCAATTGGTTATAAATTTTCAATATTTTGTTTCGTTTTCTTTTTTGGCCAAAAACTTAAAGTAATCCCACCACAGGCTATACTTGAAGCACAAATCCTAACCATACTGTAAAATTTACACTCTCCTACATCAGTGTCTAAGCCCTTTATTAAACAAAGTGAGTTTTTTGGGGGATACTTACAGAGTATTTGAATGTAAGCTAATGGAACCAACCTCTCTCTTTCTCTCTTTGAAATCTAAACTATATCTCACAGGTTAATTAATAAAGTGGACCATAGCTATGCAGTGTGGCTTGACAAAAATCTCTTGAGTTTTTGGATTGCTCAAAGTATAAATAATGAACCTTATGAAAAGTGGTTGAGTTTCCATAAAATAATGTTTGTGACACATTATGATGCTGAAGGGATTGCCCTCCCCATACACTCCATTTCTCCAGATTTTTATTTTAAACTTTTACAAAATGCAGGTGCTTCTAGACTTAGCAACATATATTAATGAGATTATCTTCATCTGGGTGACAGCAGTAATCTAGGATTCCTGGTACTTTAATAATAAAAAACCAAGACTTCTTAATTGTGTTTACAGCATTTTGTGTCTCTATAGCTGTGTAAACTCCAGTAGAATATGAACCTCTGATGATATTACGTCACTTTCTGTATAGCTTGCAAAAGAAAAAAGAGAGAGCCTGAACTGATTGAGAAAAGTTAGTTACCGTCTGTTTTGATAATTCATTTCAGTCCTAATAACAATAACAAAAAAATGTCCTTTTAAAAATGTCACAAGCCTGTGATTATACATTGCAAAGAAAGAAAACTGATCCTTGCCTATGGAATTTTTGCTTAAAAGTTCCAACCTCTTGTTTCCGCTGTTAGCCATCACACAACATGTGCCATTTGGCAATTTGTCTCCTAGGATATTCACAGATTTCCTTCCAGTGTTCTCCTGCTGTTCCTTCTGCCGAAGCCCCCAAGGTTAACCGGCCAATGATTTCATTCCGGGATCCCCTATCTGAATCCAAAACCAAGAATTCGATGCTGATCTCTTCGAGACCCTCGCAAGGAATATCAAAGACAAAAAGTTCATTGAACACTGCATTGGGGGTGCACTTCTTGACGTGGGTTTTCTTTTTGGAGATCCTTTTCTTGGCGTGATATAGGTTCACTTTCACATAGGGGTCTGCAAAAGACAAGCAAAATCCAACCAATATCACACTACTGAAGAACCAAGTCCAATAGTCCAGACTTCCTTGTCTTCCCCTGCACTAAGGTTCTCACCATGCTTTCATCTCCACCAGTTATTCCTGTGCAGGAGAATCCAGCTAGAACTGATTGGTAAGATTAGCTTTGTCCACTGGGAAAAAGCTCCAATGAATAATAATAATAATAATAATAATAATAATAATAATAATAATGTGCCAGCTCATGCTTGCATGCTACCTGACCACCGGTTGCTGCATTTACCAGTAAGGGACAAGGTGGTGAGAAGCTTGGCACAACTGGAGGTACTACAGCATAATCTGGTGCTCTCACTAATGCACCCCATTGCAATCACCAGTAAGCCACATTTCTCTTGCTCTTCTGTCCCCCAGTAGAAACAACAATGTGCTGGTCTCCGCTCCAGGGATCAGATACCCTCCCCCAGATGCCCTGGTCTCTCCTCTAGTTGCCCCATCTTGTATGGATCTTTCGGCATGTCACATTTTCTTCATGATCTTTCACTCTCTTTCACTTTCATTGCAGAAGGTTGGACTCAGGTGACCCTCAGGGTACCTTCCAAATCATAGAATCAATTCTATGATTCTTGGTTCTTTGAGGGATGGGCAGAACCACCCTGCTCCACTCCAGCTACCTGGCTCCCACACCTGTAAAGCAGACTTCCGACAAAAAATTTGGGAGATAGCTTATATTTACATCCAAGTAACCAAAAATTCAGAAAAGATGAGCAGGTGAGAATTCCATCTAATTGGTAGGGAAACCTCCCTCTAGACCAGCCTTTCTCAACCTGTGGGTCCCCAGATGTTGTTGAACTACAACTCCCATCACCCCTAGCTATCAAGGCCAGAGCTCAGGGATGATGGGAGTTGTAGTCCAACAACATCTGGGGACCCACAGGTTGAGAACCGCTGCTGTAGACCACTGAATAGATGACACAGCTGCAGTCTGTGGCTCCTCATAAAGGAGGGGTGGGGAAGGACTCCCTCATTGCTAGGTGAATCATGGGTAGAAGCACACCTAGGCTCTACTGCCCAGAGTTCACCCAAAATGTGAAAGGCAGATCTAAAGGGTACCCCATTAAATCCCCCCAGGCATAAAGCACTGGCAGATCCCTAAAGGGTGCCATTAACCCAATAATCCCATAGTATGTCTACAATTATTCTTCCCAACTTCCTCACCTGCCTGGACTCCATGCTCAATGAGAAACAAATCCCAGCTGCTCCCCAAATTGTCAATCAAGTTACCCAACAGTGTGGAGCAGGCTTCCTCAACCTTGGCCCTCCATATGTTTTTGGTCTACAACTCCCATGATCCCTAGCTAGCAGAACCAGTGGTCAAGGATGATGGGAATGGTAGTCTCAAAACATCTGGAGGGCCGAGGTTGAGGAAACCTGGTGTGGAGCAAACCAAAAATGAGGTCCCTAAAGGTCAATGAAAGAACTGCCACCCAAAATATTCCTACTCAGCTCCTTGAACAGGTGACTAGCCAGGGCCCACACTGAATAGAGCGAAGGAGGGAGGGCACAGCTCCTACTCCTTTGCTACTTCTTGGTCCAAGCTCTTAAGTCTATGACAGTGTTAATTATAAATCCAAATATATGCATATAATAATGCAGCATTTTGAAATTACCTGATAATCCAGAAACATCAGCTTTGGGTAGGTGTCTGGCCTTTAAAACAACCACTGTGAGAGTATTTGTTGTAGACTGGTAACAGAGAGAAATCAGCAGCTCACCACGTCCGGATGACTTCTAGAGGATTAGAAAGATAGCTCATATGTAGCAGACATCAAAGAATCATAAAATTGTTGAGTTGGGAGGGATCCTAAGGGTCATGTAAACCAACCCTCTGCAATTCAGGAATCACAGCTAAAGATTCCCTGACAGATATCTATCTGGCCTTTTCTTAAAAACCTCCAATAAAGGAGAGTCTACCACTTTCTGGTGTAGTCTGTTCCACTGTCAGACAGCTCTTACCACAAGAAAGTTCTTCCCAATGCTTAGCTGGAATCACTTTTCTTGTAATTTGAATCCATTGGTGTGAGTTTTACCCTCTGCAGCAGCAGAAAACAAGCTTTCTCCATCATCATTGTGACAGCCCTTCAAATATTTGAAGATAGCTATCCATCTGGGATTACCCTACCCTCACCCTACCCCACCCCACCCAAAAAATGTGCAGATCTGCTACTAGATGGGCAACTCAGAACTATGACTATATATATTTGTGGTTTTAAAGCATATTGAATCCTTGGCCAGCCAGTCTATTGAAATGTTGTCACAAATAGCATCTGACAAATTAGTGTTTTGATGGACTTATGAGAACGTAAGGTAGAAATCAGATCTCTATCCTCCCCCCACTACAAAACCAATATAGTCCCCTTGCTAGAGGAAAATATTTAAGTATGAAAATAGAAAACATGGAAGCTTCAACACTCCAGGTCACATACAGGAGCTTGTTGCATTAAAAACCATAAATGCTGCAGATGGGAATATTGCTTGGTACACACAGAAGCAATTTGATTTGACGCTTGATCTTTTGAAAGCAATTACTAAAAAGTCAATACACAGGCAGGTTCTTGGGAAGGGCTATGGGTTGCCCAGGCTTTGAGACATCTATTAGGTTTGGAATTTTTTTAAAAAAATAAATGGGCTTCCACTTATGTTGAAGTGACTTCCAAATCAATTTACAAACACACAGTAAAGACACTGACTTGGAAGCAAGCCCCCTTGATTTTTATGTGCCTTACATCAAAGTAAAATGCTCAGGATTGGTGCCGGAACAACTAATATTCAAAACACCAATGCCTTTATCCTAAAACATGCTTACCCTGATTGGCCAGCTGAGACATAGTGAACTACTGGTAACTTCAACTAAATTGTTCGATGACTCAGATTTTGGTTGTGCAAGTACTATTAGTTAATTCAGTAGTTGGCAACTTTTGTCCAGAGAGCTCGAGATGCCCGATGGACTAATTACATATAGGGTAGGTGTGACCAGAAGGTGGAAAGAAGCAGTGGTGGGTGGAACCAGGAAAAAAGGCAAAATCAGTAGAGAAGTGGAAGGAGAAGGAGGGAATTTAGATGTGCAGTGGATATGGATAAATCCTGAGCCAAAGTGAGTTGCTTTTGAGGAACTCTGAACTTGTCTGATATCTATCTGAGGGACCCCGAACCAAGAGACGACAATACAAAGCTTCTCGTGGTGTCTTTATGACTCAGAATCACAAAAAAAAAGAACTGCAGAAAACTTGTCTGCTGAAAGCAAAACTAATGTCTCTAAGTTTACCATATAAGGAAAGTGACATGTTGGGAGTGAGAGTGAGGAATCACAAAGGCAAATGTGAAGGGAGAAGGGAGGGAGAGCTTTACTGTCATTGACAGATAATCAGAGATAAATATTTTACCTCAAAAGTGAATCCCAATTAATTTTAAAGAAGCCTAGCACAAATTCCCTTTGACCTACTTGTCTGAAGTTTAGCAGATTTCTTACCAATGGAACATCTCTCATATCTGCTACTTTCAGACCAATTGCCCAGAAAGTGTCACAGGAGATTAAGTGATATTGTTATCCCCCCCCAAAAAAAAAATTGTAAAGGCTGGAACATAAATCTCTGCAGATATCCTTTTGCATATCCTATGCCTGCAAAATCCATCATTTTCTGCCAAATGGAAAATGGAAAACTTTATACCTTTTCTTAAAAAACAAAACAAAAACAAACTTTAAAGTTGCACAGCAGCAGAAAATGAAATAAAAGCCTAGACCCATCTGCCTGTTATTTGGAAGGTTTTATCCACTCTGGAGAGGCTATTATGCCTGAAAATTTCATTCGCTTCTGTCAACAGGGAAAATACATATAGCTTGTCTTCCCAATATTCCTAATAGTAATTTCCAGGAGGCGATGGTGATTAAACCCAATTTTCCTAAAGCAGACTCAAACTTTGATGCTGTGCTGAATTGGGCAGCCTACAAAATACTTCAAGTGGCCTATTTTCTGAAGTGCAGGATTAGGGACCAAACTGAATCTTGTGGTTGGTACATACCCCTGGGGAAAGAAATCCATCTGTAAACTATCAGCTCAACCCCCTGGCAAGAGTGATCTGCCACTCCCATAATAACCTACTAGGTGGAGTGGGAGGGGGGAAAGGAAGTGACACAAAGAGGGAGAACAGGGTTAACTGCATATGGATCATAGCCATGGAGATGCAGGCTAATACTCATAGCCATAGAAATCAATGGAGAATTTTTATTTTTATTTTGCCATTGACTTTATTGCAATGTTGATTGCACTGTTACAGCCCACCACTTGGTTAAGAACTTAGATTAAACTGATTTTCCTGCACTGATGAAGTCAATGTAACTATACTGGTCTTTGTTCAAGGACTTCAGATTGAAACAGAACAACTTCTGCCTAGATATAGAGTTTGCATTTGGCTGCAACTCATGAACCTATTGATCCAACAAACTTTAGGTTATATGTTGTTTTGGGTCAGATTTGCATATCCATGTTGCCACTGTAGCCAGCATGTGTTAATGGGCCATAATGAGTTAATCATTGTCAATAGCACTTTTATATCACCCAACAGGAGCTCAAACCACTCCTTTTCCACTGAGGGGATTTATTTGTTTATTTATTTTCCTGAGAGACAAGTGTTGAGTAAGTGTTAAAAGTAACATTGCCTGAACCAGACCTGAGTTCCACTTTTGTTGTGAGACACTTAAGGTAAGATATCCTGCTAAGATTTGCACTGTCTCCTGGATTCAAAGTAATCCAAGCTAAGTCTACACTGGTAGGAGAAGGAAGAATCTCAAGGGGATAAGTTCCATTGCAGAATGCAGGTGAGATTGCCATTTTGAAATGCCACAATCTTTAAGAATGTTCAGGGAGGGAGGGAGGGAAAGGGAGATTACAATGGATTTTCCAGCTGAAGCATGAAGTGGCCCAGACCACTTGACTATGACTGGCTAATCTTGGCTAGGACTGGGTATTCTGACATTGCTGGACTCTAATCAGTTCCTGCTAGCATGGCCAATAATAACAGGTGGTGGAAGCTGGAGTCTGATAACATCCAGAGGGCCACATGGTGACCACATCTACTCTATAATCTAGAGCACTTCATTCCCACCTCATCCAAGAACTTCAACAGAACTTCTTGTGACTGTTGGAAATAGCAAAATAAAAAAATTTTTTTTCCTGTAGCACCTTAAAGACCAACTAAGTTAGTTCTTGGTATAAGCTTTCGTGTGCATGCACACTTAGTGTTCCAATACGACTTTCAGTTATGCACAGGTAGGACCTGCCAACAAAATGCTGTACTGCATATGGATCTGCACTCAGATAATTAAATCCACTACCAGTATATATAGGATGCAGAAATCCCACTGGTAACAATTACGTGCTGCAGGATCACACACTGAGTTGCTGCTTAAAACCCACAGAAAACAGTGGGAATCTTCTAGTTCATCACAATGGGTTTCCAAGTCGCAGGTACTCTTGCTCGCAAAGCTGAAAGGTTGATACAGTGTTGTCTACCCCCCTGAAACCTCTCACCACATGGAAACTCAATGAGCCCATAACATTATTTTAACCTAGCGGATTTACAAATGTAGGTCATGGACTGTAGACCTAAGATGGAAGGAGAAGGGCTTAAGAGTTTAATTTACATCTGTTTGGAACCCTACAGAGGGACAAGTAAAAGCAGGAGGGATCGTTTTGAGTGGGGGAAAATGGAACAATCCAATGGGTTAAAGTCTCCCATCTTCTATCTGTCTGTTCCTAATCAGCCCCCCCCCCGACCCCGTGATTTTTTATTTATTTCATTTTTAAGACTGTTGAATGTAACAATAAACTAGATTACATCGTAGCCCACAGATGATGCCTCCAGTGTGATGGTATATCACAGATATGGGGAACCTGTGGCACTCCAGATATTGCTGGACTAAACTCTCACCATCCCTAACCACAAGTCATTAAGGCTGCAGGGGTTGATGGGGGTTGGACCACGACAACATTTCTCAGCCATGGTATAAAGGTAAGTCACTTTTAGATACTTTAGTGTAAAAAAGTGACAAATAAATGTGATAAATAATTAAATACATGAATAACAGACATGTTTTTTTTCCCGCCTTATCCCATTTATGCCCACTCTACTGCTTCAATCTGTAGAACTGGCACTGTTACGAGCTCTGCATAATATCTGTTCTGCACTTGACTGATGAAGTCCCTTCCCTCTGAGGATTTATCAATAGACAAACTGGGCCATCATACCTAGATATTTTAAGAACCCTTGTTGAGATAAATGAAATGGGGATATAGGTAGACATCCTTTCACATTGTTGAGACTCTCTAGTTTATTTTATATATTCAAGATGCATGTAGGCTGTTGTCAGCGTGCTATACTTAGATTCTGCCTTTAGAAAAGCTGTTATGTGCTGAGTTAGGGCAGGCGAAATAAGATGATAATACAAAATATGACTCAAGATCAATTACCCTAACATTCTTTTTGATGATCTCCTTGTTCATCAGCATCCTTCCTTCAGACAACTCAATCCCGGACAGAGGAAAGAGAACTTCTCCAATGATGTCATCTCGGGAAAATCGGTCAAAACTTAGGATCATAAAGTGAAGGCTCAGATCTTGGACTTGAGTATAAGGGATTCCATAGAAGGTGAAGGTTTCATCAAAAGCTGGGTCTAATGTTTTTCTCAGTACTCGAGTTTTCACCTTGTGTTTCTTCTCCGGGAGTATCGTCATTTTGATGTATGGATCAGAAGTCATTGACTGTTCATCCATGGCAGGCAAGCCACGTGCTTCCTTGATGTTCACCATGAAAGCCTTCTTCTCAAAGTTATACTCAATGGAGAAGAAGAGAGTCCCTAATTTATCTTGCTTCTCTTCAGAAGTTATGGAAGTAACCGACTTCAGGCTATCAGGGGAGACAGAATCTTTTTCCCTCTCTGGAAAGAGCTTTGGAGTGAAGTTCTCGAGATCTGAGGAGTTTGGTATTTTGGGGGTTGTTTTGGGGAAATTGCCGTTCAGATCTCGTTTCTCCAGGTCAAGGTGGAGAGAGGTCTTTGGCATAACCGGCTTGCTCTTGCTTTCTTCCTTGTCCTCTGCCCCAAACTTCTTTTTGCTGTTGAGGTTCTCAGGATAGATGTCGACGCCCTTCAGCACATGAACAAATTTGTAAGGCGGGGTCTTATTTGATTTGGAAGATTTGCGTTGGCAGCAGATCCAAGCAAAGAGGGAGACAGTGAAGACCAGCCCAAAGGCGCTGAAGATTCCAACCACAGTTGGAATTTCATCTGCAAGTCAAAGCACATGGCAACAAATGCATGAACGGCAGACTTCAGAGGTTGAAAGCAGTAGTTAAACTAACTATGCAAAGGTGAGCCAGCTGGTGAAGCAGGGAGAATGAACTGCTAGGTATACTTTATAACAATAAAGCCTATTCATGTTGTGCCCCCTGCAGGTATGAACGTGTATCAAAATCTCTGGCTGGGCATGTTTGCTGTTGCATGCAAACCTGAAACAAACACAGTTCAACAATTGTGATTGTAACAACTGACATGCTTCTGTTCAGTTTTGCTGCTGCCCCATATAAAATTTATGAATTCAGTACACATATAAACATCTCTAGCTCCCTCCTACACCCTTCACATTAGTCTAAGTAGATAAAAGAGAATTTGAAATATGTGTTAGTCATATGCATGACATCCACTTTTATATTACGGATTTCCCTTTGTGTTCAAGAAGGTACATATTTGCATGGCCTCATTGCAGGAAGGAACTGGTGTTTGGCATGGAAATGCAAAACTTAGTGTCTTGGGATATTCTTGCCATCAGCCTGGTGTCAGTTTTCTATGCAACACTGAACATATGCAGCCAGCCATTTCACCCTGTGCTACTTGTCCATTATACAAGTGCATGTTTAAATTCATCTGTGCACCTAATATTTTGTAAGCATTGGATCTATCTGGTTGCAGAGGCAAAAAGACGTTCAAAGCTACCCAGAGATGAGGGCATCTAAAACAACATTTCAAGGAAGCACATTTTCCAGCCGTGGCAAGTAAATCAATTTCCCGAGAACTTCTTTCCATCACTCGTATGAATCAGCCCACATTCCAAATGGCAATAGGGAAAATAGCATGAAAGCTGCAATGACATCTGGCGCATGGATAAAAGAGGAGCATTAGCATTTCATGAGTAAGCAGTGCAGGGCCAAATGAACGCCACTAATTGGAAATCCAATTCTGTCCATAAGTAACATTTCTAAGTGAGTCTAAGTACCGCACGCTGGTAGCACCAATCAAGGATAAGTCCACATTCTCCAAGCGAAATGGGGGACTCATGAAATATTAATGCAATGGCATTGCTTATGCAGGAAGGTAGCAAGAGTGCTGGTGTTCTAACAAATGATCAGCATCCTCTCTGTTTAAGAGAGAGTGAACGAACAGTTCCCTTGAAAGGATAAGTAAATCTCTGCTTGAGATGCAGAATGAGCCTCCCGAACTTGTGTAAGCAGATCCCTGATCTCCAATTTAAACAACAGGGGGATACACACACACACACACTAGACTTGCACACCCAACCTCGGCATTAAAATAATGACTTGAATTGTTTTTAATCGAATCCATGGAGAAATGAAGGGTCCCACATATAAATAAGCTATTGAAGACTTAGCATCAGCTCTCAGTACCTACCTTGCCACTTTTATAGGTCTGTTAGCATGGGAGATCTTTTCTCACTCTGGCTGACTGCTTTTGATTAGAGTAGATTTGTAATGAACTTACTACATGCAGGGCATGGGTTAGTGTGCAGACAACCATGCTTTGGGGTAGAGCACTGGTCACTGGGTCAGTTCCACCCCTTACATTTATGTGGACTGGGTCACTTTTTCTTCATACAAAATATGGGGTAGGAGACAAGACACAACCCATCAACAGTGAGGTAATGACAGTTGCATAAGATGCTTTGGGAAAGAGGCCAGGCTGGATCATTAACTCAGCTGAACAGATTTTAATGGCCAATTGACATATTTGCAAATACTCTTTTGAAGCTTGCATGCCGAAGTATTGTCTCCAGCAGCAGGAATGATGGTGCAAGTTACAACCCCAGCCTCTGAGAGGAAGAATGCCACAGTTTTATATTAATTATCCTCATAAAGTCAGTTATCAGGTGAGCAAGCTGTCACAAATGAAATTAGAAACACCCAGGGGGGGTGATACAAGACGAAATCAAAACTAAATGTGCTGTACAATAGCTGCCAGTGGGCTTACAATCTGCCTTCCTTGCTGTTTTCATATGGCAAAGCAATTGCTTGCGTATTATAGCAGCTATATGGAAATGGTAGACTGGTTTGAAAATGTGCTATTTCTGAAAGTGAGTAGGACAGATTACAGAAGTGTTAACTGGAAGGGGCAGAATCTAGACACACGGCACAAATATGAACTGATCCAGTTTGAGTTGGGACCCAAAGAATTCAACTATGCCAACATAATTTTAAACTCCTATTAACTTCACCTAGAGGCTAGTTAGCCGCCCTGAGCCTGGCTTCGGCTGGGGAGGGCGGGATATAAATAAAATTTATTATTATTATTATTATTAGTGGAACTGACATCTATGACTTACAGTTTACTCTCACAGTCTCGGGTGCACTTTGACTGTTGAGGAGCTGTGCTGCTATCCTGGTATATGGCAATGGTAGCTATCAGGACAACATGAATAAAAGTAAGGTAAAAAGGAAAAGTGGTCACGAGATGAACCACCCTCTAGGGACAGGGGAGGAAAACAACTTTATTTATATGAACGTATTCAGTTCTCTCTAGGTCTAAAAGATAATGAGCCTACTTATTTAAAGTTTAAGGAGATATATTGGTGCAGAAAAGTGTTTTTTTTTTAATTGCCTACTTTGAATATGAGAAGAGAACCAGGGTTTAATTTTCGTTTCTGTGCACACACACACAAAATACTTAGTTCAAAGCATTTTTTAAAAGGGAGGGGTACTTTGCATACACTCCCTTAGCAACATCACTAATGACAGGAGACAGACAGTTGCAGAGGAAGAGAGAGAGAGCCTATGGACAGATGAGTGGGTGGGTGGATGACTAATCTATTTGAGTAAATATCTATCTGTTCCTCTCTTGAAAGAAGCAGTTATGGCAATTATCCTGAGAACATGTAGAATATGGATTTGGAATGAAATGCATCTAACTGATTCTTCTCTAAAGACAGATCACAACAAACAGTATCTTTCTCCAGACACTCCCCACCCCCACCCCAAAAGACACACCTCACGGTGCATATATTTTACTTCTGAATTTTTGGGAGCTATAGAAAGAGCACAGCGGAAATCAATAAACTGTAGAACTAATAAAAAAGGGGTATCAAACTTCTGTAAAACCCATGCATCATATAAAGGATGCTTTTAAGGAGAGGCGACTGACGTCGCTCATATCAGAGCACAGGCACAGCCTTAGCTTTCCAGCGCTGGCTTTCCCCCAGGAACCCGAAATAGTAGTCATATAATTGCCTTTTCCAAAGCACCTGAATGAAATGAAATTAATCAAGCCTTCAAGATCGGGTTTTTTTTAAAGAAGACGCTTACCAAATTCTTCCCGGCTGGCTGCAATCGGAGCCATGTTGCTTGCTGCGCGCTCTGTCCAAGGTGCTGAAACCGCTCTTTCCTTTTTTTGCCCCTGTGCTCAGCCGCTCACTGAAGAGGAGGGAGGGAGAAAACGCATATACGCACACACAACCAAGGGAGTCTTGTTTTCCAACGTGATGAAAACACAAGCCTGAAAGATCGGGAAGGTTTTAGAAGGAGGAGGAGGAGGTAGAGAGGAATGGGTGGGGGGAAAGGGGAGGGAGGGTCTAGTACAGTCCTCCTTTCCTGAACACTGATTCGTGAGCCCTTGTCCTGTGGTTCAGATCTTCTGACTAACTGAGCTCTGAGACTGAAGACGTGGTTGAAACCCAAATTGACGCAATCCTGACGCTACAGAACTGAAATCAGTACCTCCCCCCCCTTTCTCCCCACTCCTGGGAATCCGGCACACATTCATCAATTATTTTAACGGCTCTGCTGCAGGAGATTAGCTCACGTTCTCAGTCGGACACAGACGGCAATGCTAATTTCTAGGGCCAAATCTCCCAATGTCTTATAAGACACAGTCAGACTTTTTTAAAAAAGTATATATTATTGATGTTTTATCCATGTTTTCTGTGACGGTGCTCTAAATGGAGAAGACGAAAGCCCTGGAGGCGAATGACCCAGATCCGTGCCTTTTCTGTTCTTCTCTCTCTCCCACTCTCTAAGATGAAACGCTTGGTTTGACTGGATTGCCAAACGGTTTTGGTTCTCATTGAAGACTGCAGGAAGTGGAACGTTTGTGTTTCTGGGAGTTACTGCAATATCTGTATCATCCCCTTCTAACAGACTACATTTTTATTCTGTTGTATCTAGCCCCACCCCCACCCCCGCTTTTCTCTTTCACACAAAACCTTTTCATAACAAAATCTTTTTTAAAAAAACAAACAGCTTTGATTCACAACATAGTTGATACACAATATTCTACTTCCCAGAAACATATAAAATTGAAACTCTAAATTACCCAGAGTTGCCAAATGGCCTATATCCTTCATGGGAGTAGCCAGACTATTTGAGGGGAGGGCAGAAACTCTTATTCGTGTTGGTACTATAAAGTTTCCATGGGCAAATAGTCTCCCCTATATATTCATTTTTTTTAAAAAAATATGAACCTAGCTCACTGAATCATTTCTAATACAAGACAGCAATGTAAGCCCCATTGAGCTCAATGGGATTTACACGATTAGCATTGGACTGTGAAAGATGCTGTCATGAGCACTGGTGTTTTTCACACATTATGTGATGCACATGTACATATGTTTGTGTGAATGACTATCCACATATGGTAGTGAATTTGAAAGTCAACATGTGGGCTGAGCTCCTCAAAAATGGGTACAGACTGGGTGTACAATAGCATGTGTGTTGAATGCACCAATGTATAATCATGTGCGGAATACTACAGTAAGATTCTTGGTCCACCTAGCACAGTGTTGGCTACACAGACTGGAAGCAGCTCTTTGGGTTTTCATGCAGGAGTCCCCTCCCCCCCCATTCCTTCCTGGGGATGCCAGAGTTTGAACGTGGGACATTCTGAATCCATTCTGACCTGGAAGTTGTCCTGTATGGTTTGGGGCTAGGTGTATAATGAGAGAATGGAGCTCTGTACATGCTCAAAATCACTATTAATGAGCTGAGCTATGGAGCCAATTAAGCCTTGCCCCACATCAAAACAAAAGCCAAACTACCCCACTCTTCCAAATACTTTATAACTCTGGTGTGCACAAGTGCATAATCTTTAGTGTCTTCCCTCCATATTCATGCTTGCCCAACTAGGACAACTACACACAAGAATAGAAAGTAAAGTAAAACATAGTTAAATTTCAACCATTCTTGCTCAACAGTAACATTATCAAGGGAAGGCAACAGAGCTCAGCTCTTGACTTGTCTCCTTGCTGTTCATTACCAATTTTCTTGTTGTGTTCGTTCTTGAAACATCAGATTCAACCCAGGAGAGTACATGGGGACGCACAGTGTTCCATGTGAACAGGGACTTTGTCATTCATTGCCGTACCAGGGAATGTTTTGGCACACTTTGGATATATGATTGGGTCATGATATGAACACCCTTGGCAAGGCACTTGGTGAGAACTGAGGGTCAGTTGCATGTCCACCCAGCTGAAGCCAAGGTAGTGAACTGTGTGTTGATCAGCCAAACCAGGAAGAAAAGCTCCTCATGGAAACATGCCCTCTGATCCATGAGCTTGTCTAATCCTTTTTTAAAACCATCAACATTGGTGGCCATCACTGCCTCCTATGAGAACAAGTTCCACAGTTTCTATGGATTGTGTGGTTGCAGCTCAGCCATGGTTGAACTTTAAACTGTATGGGGGGATGCCTAGTCAGTCAGCTTCCCAGATAGATTTGTCCCATGTATTATGTTTAAAGTGTCCACCAATGTGAAAGGTAAAAGGTAAAGGACCCCTGACAGTTAAGGCCAGTCGCGAATGACTCTGGGGTTGCGGCACTCATCTCGCTTTACTGGCTGAAGGAGCCAACGTTTGTCCGCAGACAGTTTTTTCTGGGTCATGTGGCTAGCATGACTAAGTTGCTTCTGGCAAAACCAGAGCAGTGCATGGAAATACCATTTACCTTCCCGCCAGAACTGTACCTATCTATCTATTTGCATTTTGACGTGCTTTCAAACTGCTAGGTTGGCAGGAGCTGGGACTGAACAACGGGAGCTCACCCCATCATGGGGATTCAAACCGCTGACATTCCGATTGGCAAGCCCTAGGCTCAGTGGTTTAGACCACAGCGCCACCCGCGTCCCTGTGAAAGGAGCAGGCCTCAAAGGCTCTGTGTGAGTGCCTGGAAATAAATAACGAAAGGAAAGAAAAGGCATTATCTGGATTGATCCCACTTTACTCCCCCTCCCTCTCTGTGTTGTTTTGCTAAAAGACACACACACACACACACACACTTCCATCTGTCTGGTCCACCCTCCCCTACTGACATCTCAAAGTCATACTTCTCCCAATGGTGAGTCGTGGGACATAATTTCATTTAATTTCAGGCTCACAGCCAGACAAGACACAGTTAGCTACCCATGATCAAAATGATAGTTAAAAAACAAAGCAAAATAACAAAAAAGTCAGGTTAAACAAAAGTATGATAGTGAATCATTATTTAGCTACAACCGTGGCCAAATAGTAACACAACAAAACCAGCACATCAATATGCAATATGTTCTGCAATTGCATTGAGCCTTATTGATCTGCCTGTCTAAAGAACATCAGCTTTATGTTACAGGCATACAGAGAGAGGAATAATATAGATGCTCTCCGTGACCCATCAATGCATTCACAGTAGTTTGCAGTGGAAGAGATCAGGGACCATATCTATCTGCTGGTGCCCATTAGAGCTATGGAGCAGGAGGGAGCTGTCAATTAGCAGCTGCCAAAGGTGTTCTCCCCATTGGGTTTCCTGGGAAATGGGAGACAATTGCAGGGACTTTACAGCAAAACATGCTGTTGCACAGCTTGCAGAAATGCCTTGATGTCACAGCAATTGGGTGCCCCTTTAATAAGAATCAGGAGGGATCAATTATAAGATGAGGGCAATGTTGCTTTTGATGCAAACTATAGGAAGGCAAAATACACCGAGACTGAGGAGTCTGCAAATTTTGGATCACAGCAAATGTCTACTTAGTCAACCATGTCTTGTCTGCTGCAGTAGCCTGCCAGATAACACTCAGGAAGGCCACAAGGCCCACAAGCAAGTGGAAAATATAGGAAGTCAAGTTTTGTTTATATGGAGCCTCTGACACTGAAATATATTCTGCTTCTAAATTTGGAAGTGCAATTCCTAGCTGGTATCATTTGTTGTTTGTTGTTTAGTCGTTTAGTCGTGTCCGACTCTTCGTGACCCCATGGACCAGAGCACGCCAGGCACTTCTGTCCTCCACTGCCTCCCGCAGTTTGATCAAACTCATGCTAGTAGCTTCAAGAACACCATCCAACCATCTCATTCTCTGTCGTCCCCTTCTCCTTGTGCCCTCCATCTTTCCCAACATCAGGGTCTTTTCCAGGGAGTCCTCTCTTCTCATGAGGTGGCCAAAGTATTGGAGCCTCAGCTTCACGATCTGTCCTTCCAGTGAGCACTCAGGGCTGATTTCCTTCAGAATGGAGAGGTTTGATCTTCTTGCAGTCCATGGGACTCTCAAGAGTCTCCTCCAGCACCATAATTCAAAAGCATCAATTCTTCGGCGATCAGCCTTCTTTATGGTCCAGCTCTCACTTCCATACATCACTACTGGGAAAACCATGGCTTTTACTATACGGACCTTTGTTGGCAAGGTGATGTCTCTGCTTTTTAAGATGGTATCATAGGTCACAGCTATTGACAAGCCTATGTTGTCATTGTTGTTTCAAAAACTCTCATCCTTCATTGTAGAATCATAGAATTGCAGAGTTGGAAGGAACCTCAAGGATCATCTAGTCCAACCCCCTGCAATTCAGGAATCTCTGCTACAGCATCCATGACAGATGGCCATCCACCCTCTGCTTTAAAATATCCAGTGAAGGAGAGTCCCACTCCTTCTGAGACAGTCTGTTACCCTGCCAGACAGCTCTTACTGTCAGAAAGATCTTCCTATTGTTCAGTCAGAATCTCCTTTCTTGTAATCAATCAGTTGTTAATTGGCTGTATATTGCGTGATAACTTCCTTTTGCACATCCTGGACCCGTGGACCCCAGCCTTTGGAGTGAACTCCCCACTGAGATGTTGATTCAGCCAGCTGTTAAGAACATATCTATTTATTTGCACTTTCCCTGGCCTCTGAAACTGGTTGAACAATTCCTAGATCTATTGTAATTGTGATATATTGGGTGGTAATCTACTGACTCAGCTCAGCTCCACAAGGATTACTGCGAGTGCAATGGGATTCCCCCTTCCCCTACATTTACCCCCACCTATGCCCCAAATGTGTTTGTGGGGGGGGGAACCCCTTGAACAGATTCAGTGGATGTATAGAGGGGGAATTCTGTTGCGCCAGCAGTAGACCTATTGTAATCATAGGAGGTCATAGTTGGATTCCATCCATTGCATACAGAACTAGTTCTTTTGCACTGAATTGCTTTATTGTAAACTATCTTGGCATCCTTTTAGTGTGTGTGTGTGTGTGTGTGTGTGTATTCTAATAAATAAATAATACATTGCTACAACACTCTTATTATGCATAGTGCTCGGCAAACCTATCCTATTTTGAAGCATTTTTCTTTCTCTCCCAGTATATAGGAAATGGAGAGATTATGATGTAGCTAATTCAATGACCAAGTCTGCAAATGCATAGTCCATTAGAAGAAGAAGAAGAAAAAGATAATATCAGACCTGCTTGAGAAGAGGAGAGTACGGGGTTGGATTTAGCCAGTGCCCTCCAGGTCCCTCTTCAGCTGTCAAAGATCTTATCAGCAGGATTTCAGCCTGTTTGTTTTTCAAATAAAAAGAGATGTGTGTTCATCCCTGTCTCCTCTATGCAGGCTCTGTGAGATTGGAGTCGGTATCTTTCCTTTGTCAAAGCTCAATATTCTATCCAATGCATCACCTTTTTCTCCCCTCAGAGTCTTCTCCTCCTCACACTGTTGTCTAATTTGCACAGAGGATGAAAATGTGGATTATCAGCTGTTCCAAGATGGGGGTCATGGCCTCCATGCCTTTTCTGAAGATTGGGGGACCTGTGGCTCTCCAGGGGTAGTCAGACTCCACCTCCCATCAGCCCCAGTCAGCACAGCCAATGGTCAACGGTGATGGAAACTGGAATTCAACTACATCTTGAAGGCCACAGGTTCCCAATCCCTGCCTTATAAAATTCTCTTTCAAAGGCCTACAGATTCTTGATGCAACTTATTTCCCATCCTAATGAATGCAGCCTTGACATCCTTGCCCAACAAATTTTCGAGAACCTCCTCACTGCCTTAGTTTTTTGCAAGTGGCAAAATCAGGCCTGTCGAGCTGTGTCTGGCTTCGCACATGGCAGAAAAACTACCATGTGTCTATGATGGACTGGGCTAGAGAAGACTTTGTATTATGAGCTAGTTTTGGCACATACACCCTCTCCCCTCTCTAATCTGGGGAGAGTCCTGATGGACATATACAGAGGACTGGTATGTGTGTGTGTGTGTGTGTGCTGCATTCTGCTCCCAATTCTATGGTTCCCCACCTATGGCTTAGTAGATCCCCATCTATGCAGTTCTGTAATGAACTCTGTTCACAGTCTTTTGACAGTGCTAATTGTTCTCTGGAAAGTGATGTCAGGGAGGATGTCAGGCAGAATGAGAGTCATTTCCCATGGTGACATTCCATCTGTGGTTTGCATGGGAATATCACAGTTGATTATCAACCTTCCTCCTTGCAGGGACCCAGCCTTCTTGCCACTGACCATTCCTGGGGCAGGTGCTGTGGTCTAAACTACAGAGCCTAGGGCTTGCTGATCAGAAGGTCAGTGGTTCAAATCCCCATGACGGGGTGAGCTCCCGTTGCTCGGTCCCTGCTCCTGCCCACCTAGCAGTTCGAAAGCACATCAAAGTGCAAGTAGATAAATAGGTATTGCTCAGGCGGGAAGATAAACGGTGTTTCCGTGCGCTGCTCTGGTTCGCCAGAAGCGGTTTAGTTATGCTGGCCACATGACCCGGAAGCTGTACGCTGGCTCCCTCGGCCAGTAAAGCGAGATGAGCGCTGCAACTCCAGAGTCGTCTGTGACTGGACCTAATGATCAGGGGTTCCTTTACCTTTACTTTACCATACTCCCCTGCTTTCATATGACTTAGGCTTTTAACATTCAGTAACACGGATTGGATCTGGCACCTTCTACATACCAAAGAGCTATAGGGCTAGTGGTTAAATAGAAATTGGTCAGTTAATCATTTTGGTTTCAATCAATTCATTCATAATTACCTGATTATTAACAGTGCAGTCTGTTTACTCTAGCAGAAGTTCCAATGTACTCGGTGGGACTTTCTTCTAGGTAAGTGCCTATAGGGTGGCATCCTAAATGTGCATCCATTTGAAGATGAATAAAACAAGACTTTTGAAGGAAAGAGGCATTCTCAATCTCTTTTTGGGACATGCACTCCTTTATCACACAAGACACCACCACCTTGGTTTCATTCTTAAACCAAGAGTACTGCCTTTTCTAATATGTGTAAGTATTAATATTTAAAATAATTAACTTCAAAAAGCTGCTCTTTTAATAGAATAAATGTGTTTTTATTCAAATGATTTAATCAACTTCACTGCTGAATCTTGCTGTCCTAGTATAATTAGATACCAGACATTTGCTCAATCTATTCCATGCTGTATTTAGAACCCGGCTTTCTTGCTAAACTCTAAAGTAAGTGTGTCATGCGGTACAACTAAGTAACAGCATGGGCTTGATGCAGTGAAAAGCCCTAGACAGATATGTTGTGCAAGCTCCATCTAGTGTACATATTAGACCCACCAATGGTTCATGAACAAATGATACACAGATTCGTGAACTTTGAAGGCATGAATCCTGGGGCCTAAGTGGAGAAAACAGGGCTAGTAAGACATAGTCCAGAAGCATTTTCTAAATGCTTAGTCACAAAATGTGGAATGGAACATTAATTTGTGAGTTTAACTCTCTCCCACCTCTTTTGCCTTGTTTTATTGTTCTCTGCAACTGTTTTACCAAAAGGTGGAAATCACAAGGAAACTGGCTAAATGTTAAGAACATAAGTAAAGCCCTTTTGGTTCGAGCCATTAGCCCATCATAGTTCAGCATCGTTTTCTCATAGGGGCTGATCAGCTGCCTGTGGGAAGCCTGCAGACAGGACCTAGGTGCAACAGAGAGCCAGTGTGGTGTAGTGGTTAAGAGTGGTGGACCCGTAATCTGGTGAACCGAGTTCGATTCCCCGCTACTCCACATGCAGCTGCTGGGTGACCTTGGGCTAGTCACACTTCTTTGAAGTTTCTCAACCTCACTCACCTCATAGAGTGTTTGTTGTGGGGGAGGAAGGGAAAGGAGCTTTGAGAGTCCTCAGGATAAAGCGGGATATCAAATCCAAACTACTACTACTACTACTACTATTCTTCTTCTTCTTCTTCTTCTTCTTCTTCTTCTTCTTCTTCTTCTTCTTCTTCTTCTTCTTCTTCCTTTCTTCTTCCTCTCCTGTAGTTCCCAGAAACTGGTATTCAGAGGAATACAGCCTCTGACAGCGGAGGTAGAACATAAGCCATCCAGTTGAATAGCCATTGGTAGCACTCTACTCCATGAATTTGTCCAATCCTCTTTTAAAGCCATTGAAGTTTATGGCCACCACTACCTCGTACGGAAACCAGAGGCCTAGCATGGGCAGGGCAAGAGGGGCTGTTGCCCCGAGCACAGTTTTTTCAGGGATGCATTTTGTAGCATGGGGCTGAGAGGGCGTCAGGAAGACTCAACAGGCATGCACCCGATTGGACTGATTGGAAGGGTGAGCACCTGCCCTGTTGCATTCTCTTCACATCGCCCTCCGCACCCTGCCCTCCCCCAGAGTCCCCGGGCATGGCTGCCCCAGGCACCACAAAGACATGCTCCACTGCTAGTGGGAACAAATCCCATAACTTAAATCTATGTTGTGTGAAGAAGTATTTATTTTTGGTCTGTCTTGAATCTTCCAACATCTTCATTGGATGTAAACAAGTTCTATTGTTCTGAAGCAGGGGGGGGGGAGGGAACTTTGCACTCACCTCTTTCTCTACACCCTAAAGGTAAAGGTAAAGGGACCCCTGACCGTTAGGTCCAGTCGCAGATGACTCTGGGGTCGCGGTGCTCATCTCACTTCATTGGCCAAGGGAGCAGGTGTACAGCTTCCAGGTCATGTGGCCAGCATGACTAAGCCGCTTCTGGCAAACCAGAGCAGCGCACAGAAATGCCATTTACCTTCCCGCAGGAGTGGTACCTATTTATCTACTTGCACTTTGACGTGCTTTCGAACTGCTAGGTTTGCAGGAGCTGGGACCAAACAACGGGAGCTCACCCCATCGCTGGGATTCAAACCACCGACCTTCTGATTGGCAAGCCCTAGGCTCTGTGGTTTAGACCACAGCGCCACCTGCGTCCCTTCTCTACACCCTACAGAAGTGTATATCCTTCTAAGCTATCTCTTATGCCCCCCATTAATCCAAAAGCCCTAAATTCTGTAGCTGTCCTCATTAGGAAAAGAAACTCTCTGGTGGTAGAAGCTGTTCAACAGTGGAAGAGACTGCAGAGAGAGGGGTAGGCTCTCCTCTACTGTAGATATCAAAGCAAGGGCCAGAGGTCCACCTGTTGGAGTTGATGTGCTCCTATCCTGCACTGTGGATCTTGTCGAAAGCAGCAGATTGGTCTAGATGACATGCAAGGTCCTTTCCAGCTCTATGGTTCCAACAAACAAATCTTTCTTCCAGAAAGATCTATATGGGGATATGAAATGATCCTAGCATTGTATGCAATCCTGCTCCTATCACTTTGCATGCACAGTCTCAGTAACCCAGACAACATGCCTGTAATTTTAAGACAGTATTATGGTCCCAAGACACTGCGAAGCTGGTGACTGAGAGGAGACTGGCCTTTTGAGTTCATGGCCACAATGAATTTTGAACCAGGGAGCCATTCTCAAACTTACTATTTCTTACCCACTTATGCAACAACTGTTGCTTAGAGCATGGTGCTGCTAATGCCAAGGTTTGGAGGTTTGATCCCTGTATGGGACAACTGCGTCACAGGGGGTTGGACTAGATGATCCTCAGGGTCCCTTCCAACTCTACAATTCTATGAAAGTACAGTTCTATAATTCTCATGTAAACAAAACTATTACCTATCCTATGTTCCAGTTGGGGGGGGGTAATAACAAATGCCCTTTCTATGCCTATGCAGTCTGATCAACTTTTGATGCTTGGTTTGCTTCACTAGCCTTGCAAATAAGAGTCTCTTTCAGAAGTCATTGGCCTCTGAACTTAATATTTGTTATCATATTTCAGGGGTGACTATTTCTTCTCTTCCTATTGCAGCGAATGCGTTGACTGGAGAAAGGCGTGTCTCTGGGGCATGTGCAGAGTGCTATCATAATTAACTCTCTGTCTTTCAATGGAAGGCTTTATTTAGAGGGCCGGGGCAGGGGGGGGGGGTCTCGGGCCATCTAAGAAAGCTTATCCGAAAAAATGGAAAGAAAAGGTTGATCTTGCAATGAGATTTGGAATTTGCATAAGCCGATCAGCTTCACTCAAAGTGCTCCTGGGGGTCTGAGAAGCAGATTATCGCAGCACCAGGGCCTGCACTCACCACCTTCCTGCAGCTGAAAGAAAGCAGGAAGCGTGGTTGCTAGGAGATCGCCCATACACTTCCAGAAGCAGCTAAGACTCAAATGAGCCTCTGGGCTTGGAAAACATTTCTCTCCCCCTGCCCACTTCTCCTACCCAACTGTAAATAACAGCTCAGAGATTCTTTGTCACCTTTAAAACCCTTCAGTAAAAGGAGGCTCCTCCCACCTTCCTTGCTATGGTACTGAAACTTCACATTTTTTCCACGCCATGCAAAATTTCAACAGGCCAAAGGTCCTCTCCTTGATTCCCTTCTCATCGAATTGCTTGCTTTTTTGCTGCATCTTTTATACATGTTCTGCCAAGCCAATTAATGCAGCTTACAGGGTAAAATCAAGGCTTACATTGTAAGAAATGCGATACAGAAGGGGGGAAAGAACAGGGACGGGAGGAAGTTGAGTTGGGGGGCTGGGGGAGCAAGTTCAGTCATGCTGTTGCATAATAAATTTATACAATGACTAGGGTCGCATTCACACCTCACATTTAAAGCACGCTGCTCCCTCTCACACAAACCAAGACTCTGTACTTCACTGTGGCGATCACACAGAGTCCCCGGACGTTTCACCGTCTATTGATCCCTGTGCCACCACTTGATTTCTCGCTGCCACCACCCAGGCTCTACGTGGTACAATACTGAGTCCAGTCAGGTTTAAATTGCAACATAAACTTCTGTTTATTTATTGCAGTTTAACAAGTGTGTGGTTTCATAAACGGTATTGGTCAATTATAACCATGGGGTGCCTATCCAGACCTATAACTTCCGCTCCCAGCTCTCACTCACTAAACCACCTCTCAGATATTTACTTGTCTTCCTAGCTCCTAACTGTTCCTGACTCAACTTATTCCGCTACACTAACTCAACCTACCCTCAGACTCTATCCCAATTCACTCCCACTCCAACCAACAACACAACTCCCAACGAACTCCCCTTTCGCCCCTCCCAGAGCCCCTCCCCTTTCGGCCCTTTATAGTCCCTCTGACTCCACCCCCCCTGGGTTCTGATTGGGTAACTTGTTTAACTAATTCACCTCCAGCACTCTCATATGTTAACGTCACATACCAGGTAGCAGTTCAGTCATGCTGTTGCATAATAAATTTATATAATGACTAGGGTCACATTCACACTTCACATTTAAAGCACACTGCTCCCTCTCACACACACCAAGACTCTGTACTTTACCCCTCACACAGCTACAAATCCCAGCAGCCTTTGCAAACTACAGTAGCCACAATTCTTTCAGAGAAACCACACACTGTAAATATGCTTTAAATGCATGCTGTGGATGCATTTCTTTAAGTATTGCATTTATATATCCAAGGAACTCAAGGTGGTGTACATTGTTCTCTCCCCTTCCACACAACAACCTACCTGTGTGGTAGCTTAGGCTGAGAGGTAGTGACTGGCTCAAGGTTCATGGCCAAGTGAGGAACTGAACCCTGGTCTCCCAGGTCCGTGTCCAACACACTAATCACTATGCAACACTGTCAATGCCTGCAAGTGGAGGTGGCCCCAGGAAAGGAGCAGCCAGGTGATAGTGGGTCCAACCAGACCAATGAAGGTTCTCTCACTGTCAGGACCAGCCCTATCCTTAATCAGAGTGAGGCAGCTACCTCAGGCGGCTGGTGCTTGGGGGCATGTGTGTGGAGAGGAGGAGGAGGAGGAGGAGGAGGAGGAGGAGGAGGAGGAGAAGAAGAAGAAGAAGAAGAAGAAGAAGAAGAAGAAGAAGAAGAAGAATTTGGATTTGATATCCCGCTGTATCACTACCTGAAGGAGTCTCAAAGTGGCTAACATTCTCCTTTCCCTCCCTCCCCCACAACAAACACTCTGTGAGGTGAGTGGGGCTGAGAGACTTCAGAGAAGTGTGACTAGCCCAAGGTCACCCAGCAGCTGCACGTGGAGGAGCGGGGAAGCGAACCCGGTTCACCAGATTACGAGTCCACTGCTCTTAACCACTACACCACACTGGCTACACCACACACTACACCACACAGCAGCAAGATGTGTTTGAAGTCCTAAACGACTCAGGCCCCCGAAGAACTAGGAGTAATAAGCCAATGGCTTCCATGACTTTTGTCTGTTTGCTCGCCTATAGCAAATGCATCTTGCCTTGGTTTTTCTGAGAGTAACAGGAGACAGTAGAGTGCGGGAGGGAGGGAGAGAGAGAGAGCGTGTTCACCCGAATATGATTTGCAACATGACTCAGCATGCCTCATCAGACCGCAGTTAGCCTTTCCCTCACTGAGCCAGTTCAATCAGATAGATGGGAAGCTTGGTTCAAACTAGGCAGTTTCACTAAGCCTGAGACTGTCAGCGAATCTGGCCAAACTGTTCCCAAACTTGGCAGCTGAGTAATCCTATGTCACAGGGCCTTTAATTAAGGTGATCCCCTTGGGTGTTGTTCCATAGTAGCAAAATCCCAGAAAGTTCTTGAGCCATGCATGCATTCCCCATGTTTGCTCCAGGGACAGGGAGACCCTTGAATGGAGTATTTTCACCAGTGCTAAGAATGGCTCTTGGACACGAGCAGTTCTATCCTGTCATGTGCTATTACAGAGGGGCCAGCTTCTCCAGAGGATTGAGGGGCCCCGACGTGACATCACATGATGTCCTGATATCACATGTATGCAACATCACAAGGGGCCATGTGGCAGAGCCCCCAGTGTGGCCCAGCCACCTCAAAAATGCACAGGGGAGCTGAAACTTCCTCTGCCTCTAGGAGTTGGCATCTATGCCAACCTATAGCTAGCATGTTGTGATTTGGAGGAAACCCATGTTCCTCAAATGCTAAATTAGGGGTATTAGACTATCATCTGTCTGTCTGTCTATATCTAACATCTATCTATCATCTATCAACATGTATTGGCTGATTATTGCATTTCTACCCCACCTTTCCTTCTACCCCTGCTCACTTTCTCCTCACAACCCTGTGTGGTTGGTTAAGCTGAGTGATGGTGACTGGTCACCAGTGAGTTTCACAGCTAAGTGGGGATTTGAACCCTAGTCTCACAGGTCCCAGTCAAATACTCCAACCACTGCATCACATTATTTACTCTGACTGGCAGCAGCTGTCCAAGCAAGGTCCAAGTTGAAATCCTTTCTCTTTACCTTCCTCTTTATCTTCTCAGATAAGAAATGAGGTGGGAGGATATGCATGTATCCAGGAAATGTGTGCCTGAAGCAGAAAAGGAGTGTCTCCACCCCCATCGTTCAGCCCAGACACTGAGGTCCAGTGTCGAGGGCCTTCCAGCAGTATCCTCACTGTGAAGAAGCCAAGTTACAGGGAACCAGGCAGAGGGCCTTCTCGGTAGTGGCACCCGCCCTGTGGAACGCCCTCCCACCAGATGTCAAAGAGAACAACAACTACCAGACTTTTAGAAGACATCTGAAGGCAGCCCTGTTTAGGGAAGCTTTTAATGTTTGATGGACTATTGTATTTTAATATTCTGTTGGAAGCCGCCCAGAGCGGCTGGGGAAACCCAGCCAGATGGGTGGGGTATTATTATTATTATTATTATTATTATTATTATTATTATTATGGCTATGTCCACATTGCTTTCTAAATTCATTTGTCACTAAAGGGTCTTTAAAAGCTGATTGAATTCCTCTCATTTGCAAAAGAAAGCAGCCCTAGTGCATAGGAGGATAGAATCAGGGGTGGTAGATGATGATGATGATGATGATGATGATGATGATGATGATGATGATTTTATTTATACCCCAACCATCTGGCGGGGTTGCCCCAGCCACTCTGGGCAGCTTCCAACACATATAAAAGCATAATAAAACATCAATCATCATCATCATAATTAATAATAATACAACTTCCCGATACAGGGCTGCCTTCAGATGTCTTCTGAAAGTTGTATCATTATTTATTTCCTTGACATCTCCTGGGAAGGCATTCCCCAGGGAGGGTGCCACTGCTGAGAAGGCCCTCTGCCTAGGCCCCTGCTGTAGGAGGCAACGCAACTCCCTTTGGCCAAAGCTCTAACAAAGTCCATCCTGTTTTAGACAACACATGCCAGAATGCCCTTGCAGCCATGGGA
Source organism: Podarcis vaucheri (assembly GCF_965113315.1). Lineage (NCBI taxonomy): Eukaryota > Metazoa > Chordata > Lepidosauria > Squamata > Lacertidae > Podarcis > Podarcis vaucheri. Next base: position 8,032,337 of record NC_138749.1, read on the forward strand.
ATGAATTGGCAGTGGTGCAGTGAGGTCCTTATACATTCCCGACTGCATGGTCTTATGCAGCCCCCCCCCCATAGGCAGTCATGGATATTACTTCACTTACTTGTGGTAAACGAGCTGGGCTGCATCTGCCCCCCAAAGTCCTTCCCTAGCAGCCCCCGCCGCGAAAGGGTTGACAGCGATGCCAGACCCAGCCCTGTGCTGAAGTGCGTTCTCCTTTGACTTCTCCTTCCGGGATAATTTTAAGATATTTAAATCTTGGCTGAGAGGCAGGGAGGAGGAAAAGACAACCCAGCTCTGCAGTGAGTAAGGTATTTCCCACAATGGATTCTGAAGTGGCTGCCGTCAGTGCGCGCTGGCAGAGATGATGTATTCCTGGCCCTCTAGTGCTCTGGACACATTTATATAATGCAATATCAGAGAATTGCGCTCGCTAGCAAGCTATTGCCAAGAACTCCCCTCAACTCCCTCCCTCCCTCCTTTCCAGACCGACTTTCTGCTCGGTAAAGGTTAGCTTTTCTGTACAATGCCTCTCTCTCTCTTTCCTGACAGCTTTATTTTGCCATGGTTAACACTCCACCGCTCCCGGTGAGATTGTGTGTGTACGCGTATATGCACACACATACATGAGTCCGCAGCAGGTTTGGGGGTCATGGCTGAGCTTAACCCCTGTTCTCTTCTGATGGTATACCTCAAAGGACTATAGCTTGGGGCTTGGGTGCATATTATGCTCCAGGAGGTCTCAGGTACAAACTGTGACATCTCAACTGAAAGATTAGCACTTAGAGGTAAGACTTCTAGCTGAGACTGTGGAAAGTTGCTTGCACTCAAGGTGGACCAACCTTCTCTAGTCTGGTACCTTCTAAGGCTGGATGGTCTATAATATCAATCAGAATCCTGGCCCTCAGAACCTCCATTAAGCCACACCCTTTCCTGGCCCTGCCTGTTAGCCCCGTACTGTTACAAAAGTCAGATGCCTCCCCCGCTCTCTGCCAAGCGATGTCAAGAACCCATGGGGTCTGTGATCCTTTGGGGAATTGAGACGACGGTGGAGACTATTGTAGCTTTAAGAAATATGGTTTATTCACCTATTTACACCATCAGTCTGCATGGAGAGAGACCAGAGTTTACAGCATGGTCATTTCAAGAAGGGCTTCTCACCCACAGCAGTGCAGCCCTGAGTCATCTGAGTCATCTTTCCCAGCCAGCCTTCAGCCAGCCTGCCCAAGATGGATCACAGTCCTCCTTCTTCCTTCTTTTCCCCTGCGAAAACACTCTCTTTATCTGTCACCTCACACCCAGTTAGTCTGGAAACCTTCCAAACCCCTGTCTCTGTTCACACCTCAGGGCAAGGGGGGGGGGGGAAGGACAGTTCCCTTGTATTGTCAATGACTTTCAATGGCCCTCTGTTGTTTCTTAATGGCCTTAGCTTGGCCTGGTCATTCTGCATAGGCTAGCTCAGGCAGCGCCATCTTAAGCATATCCAGTGCCGTGGTGCAACCTATCTCCGCCGCACCCCTGTTTCCCACAGCTTTTTAGGGAGGACGGCACTGCCGGCAGGGCTGGAGGAGGCGGGCAGCGGCTGGAAGGCGGTTCCTCCAGCGGGGAAGAGACGGAGACTGGACACAGCGCCTCCTGGCTCAGCTGGCCGCTTCCTGCCACGGTGGCCACTGCAGATGGAGGCTCATGGTGTGGCGTTGCTTTGGCGGGCATGGCGGAGCCGGGCGAGGGTGGCGAGGTGATGCCAGGAGGTACCGCATCCAGCCTCCACCTCTTCCTTGGCGCTCTCCAGAACTTGGCTCCCTGGTGCCCTGCACCACTAGCCTCTATGGGTAAAATGCTCAGGAATTCCTCTGCAGCTTGTATTTCTCCCTTCACAACCCAAATAATCAAAATCCTACCATTTATTAATTTCTAGAGTTTGGGGGGGGGGTCCCCCTCCCATATCTATAACAGTATTTTGCTGGGCTGGAATGCATCATTGAACTCTAATAGTGTCTCTTCCTTGCCCACATGGGTGTCCTGAAATCAGCTTATTGCACAAAGGCAAACATTTCCATTTGTGGTTTTGCTCAGTTTTGCCTCCGGCCCCACCTACCGCTGGCATGTGGCCCTCGGAAAGGTTTCCAAGAAATGAATGTGTGCCTAGGGGCAAAAACAGGTTCTAGGCTGTTGGTTGAAGCTCCTGCCATGGTTCTGAGACTTGGCATCATTGGCACAGGATGCTGCCCGCCTGCTCCTTTGTGTAGCTGATAGGCAGGGGAAGCATCCATAATGCACACACAAACGACTCTGGGACACAAATTTGTCTCTTGGTTAGATTGCCAAGTGACAGGAGCGCAGGTGCCAGGGCAATATATCAAGGTTCAGTAAGTAGGGCTGTTAATCTTTTCTACAGAACCTATGCAGGAACAGAGATCCTGAATTCTGTTGAGAAAGGGAGGGAGAGATCTGGAAGGGGCAGGGGGGAAGCTGTGGCAAAGTGCATACTCACCACTCCCAGATTTAATTTTATAAATGATCCTAGTTACCTGGGAAATAAGGCTGGGTGCAAACAGAGGAAGAAAATGGGGAAGGGACACCGACCCATAAGATAAAAAGAGCCTGCTAGGTCAGACCAGCGCTTCATCTAGTCTAGCATCCTGTTCTCACAGGGACCAACCAGGTGTCCATGGGAAGCCTGAAAGCAGGATTCAACCACAAGAGCTATCCCTCCTCTCCTGTGGTTCCCAACAACTGTTATTCAGAATCATTAGTGGCTCTAATAACAGAGATACAACAGCTACCCAGGGATAATAATAATAATAATAATAATAATAATAATAATAATAATAATTTTTTATTTATACCCCACCCTCCCTGGCCAGGGCCGGGCTCAGACCGGCTAACACCAGTAAAATCACAATTAAAACATAATAGGGGACGGGGAAAAAACAATGTAAAATACAGGTTAAAATACAATTTAAAATGCAACCTCATTTTAAAAGTAGCCCATAGATGAAAATCATAAGGAGAGGGAAACATAAGGGTCATACTGAGTCCAAACCAAAGGCCAGGTGGAACTGCTCTGTCTTGCAGGCCCTGCTAAAGATGTCAAGTCCTGCAGGGTCCTAGTCTCTTGTGACACAGTGTTCCACCAAGTCGGGGCCAGTACTGAAAATGCCCTGGCCCTAGTTGAGATCAACCTAACCACCTTGCGACTTGGGACCTCTAAAATGTTGTCACTTGTGGACATTAAGGTCCTCTGCGGGGCATACCAGGAGAGGCAGTCCTGTGGGTATGTGGGTCCTAGGCTGCATAGGGCTTTAAAGGTCAAAACCAGCACCTTAAACCTGACCCTGTACTCCACCGGGAGCCAGTGCAGTTGGTAAAGCACTGGATGAATGTGATCCCGCAGCAAGGACCCCATAAGGAGCCTTGCCGCGGCATTCTGCATCCACTGGAGTTTCTGGGTCAGCTTCAAGGGCAGCCCCGCGTAGAGCGAGTTACAATAATCAAGCTTGGAGGTGACCGTCACATGGATCACTGTGGCCAGATCAGGGTGGGAAAGGTTAGTAGCACTCATTGGGTTTTCTGCTTTTTGAGTCCTTACTCCAATTGGCTTTTATGAGTTGTGCCTGAAAAGACTCTCCTCCCTGAAAGAGAGGGGAGTAGTTGTGGGCAGGAGCCGAGCGCCGCCCAGCAGGGGGCGTTGCCCCCTGCCTCCAGCTCACCTGGCTGGCACTCACGCCCCCACCCCCCGGTGGCCACCCAACCAGGTGCCGCGAAGGGGGCATGTTCAGCAGCCTTTTGCTGCAGCGCCAGCCACTCCCTAGCCTCATTCCTCACCGTCGTCTCGTCGCGAGTCACCCACCCTCCACTCCCTTTTAGTTAGGGCTTAGGTCATTGGCCTTGCTATGGACCTTAGGTTGGTCACCCTTTTTGCCCGGGGGGCCTGGTAGGAATTTTTCCATTTGGCATTAGGCTTTTTGGTTTTTTTGCCTACCTCGTAGCAATCGTCACAACTTTTGTGGTATTGGTGGGTAGGTTAGGCATTGGAATAATGTGTTGTGGTGTGTCGAAGTGCTAGGTGTGGCCATCGCCTATGCCTTCAATTTTTAGGGGTATTCCGTTAAAGGAATCTGGCGGTCGTGTATTCTGTCCGATGCCTGCTTGGCGGGAGGCCTTGGCACGACCCTCGGTGACAGCAGGGGTGAGCCTATAGTTGGATTAGCATCAACAGGCTCCACCTACTGGTGAATAAACCCACTTGTTGCGATCCAATGCCTAAGCCAATACCTTTTCATTGCTGTAATCAATAAAGTTGTGGCCTTTTCTAGCCCATCAACCTTATTTCACGTGTCCTTGTGTCTTCATTTCACTTCGCGGGGGTCGGGTCCTCGAACCACAACAAATCACTGTGGTCTATCTCCTCCTCCTGGCATTATTCCTGTCCAGGGTTCCACTCTGCCACCCAACACCCCAGATGGACTATTTTTCTTTTCCAACTGTTGCTGTACGTTTCCTGACTTCTGAGCATGATCAGTCCCCTTTGACTTTTTTTTTTAAAGGGGGGGGTTAAGGTTCTACCTTATGGTTGTTGCTTTTTTAAAAATGTACTGCTAACCTTGGGGCATCTTTAAGTGTGCTCCTGATCATCTCTACTTGATCCTTCATGACTCATTTGTCTCAAGAACAGCCTACATGCACCCTCTGATTTTGCTGTTAGTGGGAATGATTACTCAGTGATGAGTAATGCACTCTGCATAGGCTCATGGTCACTCTCCTCACAAATGCTGCTGTTACTGCAGATTTTCCACAAGTATATTATCCTAAGTCCTTAGTTTATCATAAATTTTAACTTGGCATATTTCTGAAGTTACACAGTTTTGGTGCTTTAATTTTCCTACGAAAGCAAGTATATTCTAGTCAATGGAATGGTGCCTGGGTTGTACCATTTCAGACTACAAATGGGGTTCAGATGGCTGAAAACTTCTTCATACTCTTCCACCACTCTCTCTTTTACCCCCCAAAGGGAAGATACCAAAGGGACGTTGTACCTTTAGGGACAGTACTTTGGGGTGGAACCAGGGCATGGGCCAGCCCTTGTGCTAAAATTATGGTGTTAATGGAGATTGGGTTTTAGCTTGGGTGGGTGGGTGTTGTTTATTTGGGGTGGGGTGGGGTTTTAGTTTTATAAGGCTGATTAATGTTCTACCTCCTTTAAAATGTATTTGAGGGAGGGGGGTTATTGGTTTTTGTTGTTGTTGTTTTAGCTATTTATTTCTGTTTTTACCTTGTATTTTATTCCTGTGAACTGTCCTGAAATCTTGTGATGAAGGGTGGTATAATAATAATAATAATAATAATAATAATAATAATAATAGATTGGGGGAATCTGCCAGTTTCAGTTTCTCTCAATTTGTTGTTTTTCCCAGTCCTCATTGCTACATCAGCTTGTGATTTTTCTTAAGGCCTCATGAAAGGTTATCAACATTTTAGTGCGAATTTCTTTTAACACACACATTTTATATGCTATTTTGCCCAATATATTGATTGTTGCAAAACAATTTTCTGTGAGTGCGCGCATGTACACATTTCCTAGCTTATATGTATATTTTAATGGGCACGCTATCCTGGTATATGCACTTGTGTACACATTAAAGGTAAAGGGACCCCGACCGTTAAGTCCAGTCGTGGACGACTCTGGGGTTGCGGTGCTCATCTCGCTTTACTAGCTGAGGGAGCCAGCGTACAGCTTCCAGGTCATGTGGCCAGCATGACTAAGCCACTTCTGGCAAACCAGAGCAGCGCACAGAAACGCCGTTTACCTTCCGCTGGAGTGGTACCTATTTATCTACTTACACTTTGACGTGCTTTCGAACTGCTAGGTTGGCAGGAGCTGGGACAGAGCAATGGGAGTTGACCCCATCATGGGGATTTGAACCGCCGACCTTCTGATCAGCAAGCCCTAGGCTCTGTGGTTTAGACCACAGCACCACCTGAGTCCCTTGGCTACACATTACCTGGCTGGATAAATGATACTGCAAAATTCAGAGGAGTGCACGTTCCAAAGGATTACTTTGTTCCGGTTCCCATATCGTTTCAGAAATTGTGAATGAGGTAGGATCTCATTTAAATGCAAAGTGGGTTGGATTTGCCCCTCCTCATCCCTTCCTGCCACCGAGCTGTGGCCCTTTCTCAAAGAGGAGAAGTCAATGACTCAGGCGCCAGTCATCTGATGCCTTCACTCTGGTTGCCATTGACTATGATGCTTCTGTACTCCAGAGCTTTGCTTCCTTGCTGTTAATGGATGCTGCTCACATAATGAGAAAGAGCAGAGGCAGTGGAGGTTTCACCTTGCTGTGGAAATTTCCAAACTGTAGTTGGGATGCAGTTGAGTGTCTGGATGTGGGCAGATTTCCATGGAAAGTAGCAGTGTACAAGAAACTTGGAGGAAGGCACGGAAGAAGGGGTGGCTGGAAGGCGATGATATTGATCAATGTCTAGTATACGCTGGGAGAAGAATTAATAGTGCAGGGAAGGGGAGGCTTGCTGACAAGCAGACATGGAAATCTACAGCTCCAATTTCACCCTGCCGGATTCTTTCCATGTTGCAGTTTGCATCCCATCTGAGTTGTGGCTTTCATTATAGAGGGAACTACTCCTACCACCCACCTTTAAAAAACAAAACATGTGCAATGTTTCAGATGTTATGTGGCTCCATTTGATCATGATAATGAGAGGGCCTGCAGAAAGTCAAAACGGTTGTACATCATGTTCACATCGCTGCAGCAGTCAAGTGGGGATTTTTGCAGGCTGGAGTGTGGTCTCAGCACGATAGGGAGATGGGGAAGAGATCATAGTGGCACAACACACAAGATGTCTGCAAGAGAAGAAAAGAGATACTGTGTGGCGGCAGCGGGAGGCCCCATTAGCTAAAGTGGTACCTCAGGTTAAGAACAGTTTCAGGTTAAGAACGGACCTCCGGAACGAATTAAGTTCTTAACCCAAGGTACCACTGTATTCTAATTGTGTTCTGCTGAACATGCTTAGAACCTTCCCTGTGATCAGGTTCCTAAGGGTGCCTAGAGGAAAGCTGCTGGAATCTGCCTCCATTTATTTGCAGTGCATTCAACTTTCGAAAGTCAGAAGTAGACCAGGCAAGTGTAAGGAAAAGGAGGGGACATTTTATCATATGTGGTGAGACTGAAATGTAATTTAAAAATTTTGGGAAATGATATACAATGAATTGAAGAAAATGTTCCACTTAACATTTGTAAAAAAAAAAAAAAAAAAACCTGAAGCATTTCTGTTAGGGATTGTAGGGAAAGACCTGCCCCAAATATTGAAAACATCTTTATGTATGCGACAACGACCGCGAGAGTCATAGCACAAGGATGGAAGACTGAAGATATTTCAACTAAAGAATCATGGCAAGAAAAATTGATGGACTACGCAAAGCTGGCAAAATTGACACAAGTTACGGGACAAGGATAACTGTGACTTTAATGATGAATGGGAACCCTTTACAAAGTATTTGAAGATGCAACAAAGTGAATTGGACTCCTTGGCAGGTTTTGAATAAACATTCACAAACTTTTTATTGACAATAGTCAGTTAAACAATTTAAGGATTTATACAACTTTGTAACATGCAGAGAACAGCATTCACAAAGAAACCAAAAACTGGAACTGAGGGAAGTCAGGATGGGAGGTGGGTTTTGTGTGGGAAGGTGGGGGGGAGGGAGGAAAATGGGGGGGGGGATTAAGGATGACATGTTTTTGGATAATATGTTTTGTTTGAATTTTTAATAAAAATTATACAAGAAGAAGAAGAAGAAGAAGAAGTAGACCAGGCAAAGTTGGAGATGTTGCAGAGGGAGAGACTGCTGGCATGTACTGCCCACTGTAAGGTCACATAGGTGCACCCAACTGGATGAATAGTCTGAAGGCATCTCAGCTTCCAAGAAATATGAAAGTTACTGGGTTGGGGGGGTGAAAGGGGGCAAGTAGACAGAATGGATCTGCTCAAGCACTCCCTCCACAACTTACAGTAAGCATCCTGGAGGAGAGGTGGTGTTATGAAGTGTGCAGTTTGCATTCAAGTCTGCAATTTTCACATGCAATCCTGACCTGCAGTTCTAGGCTTCTTTTAATGTTGAGACCCAAATGCTCTCCAGAGTTTGGCACCCCAAGACTTAACACAGACCATAGAGATTCATTGGAAGTGAACTTCATTATATCAAAAGGGAAACATCTTATTAGAGTATCTACTAAAATATTGAACTAAATCAATGAGCAGCACACCTATACTAGGCTATGCTTAGAATAGTTTCTAATGTTGGAGTCATTCTTAAAGCAGAAATTTAAGAATGCTAAATGCTAAATGAATAAAATTTCTCCCTTATCCTTGCTCTGAGCACAGCATGTCCAGGTGATACAATCTCACTTCTGCTTGCAAATTCCTTCTCATCTGCCTCCCTGCACTAATTGCCATCAATAATGAAATACAGGCCTGCCCTTCATATGGGGCAGAAATTCTTAAATTAAACATTTTTGAATCATTATAGCAGATTTTCTATGTTCGGCTAAATGCTGAGCCAGGGCTGATTATGATGGAATGCAGTAACAGTAAATTACATATCGATTCCACAAATATTAGTGGACACAAAGTTTCCCAGCAACTGGGAGAAAAGATTTTGCTTTTTTAAAAAATGCACAGGATTTCCCCCCCTTCTCTCTTGCCCTCCTTTCTCCTCTTCCCATCCTGTCTTTCTCCTGTCACATTTTACATAGCGCTGGCATCGCCAAGCTAATGAACAAGACAGGAGATTTCTTCCAAGCCATCTGGATTATGTCAGACATCAACAATACAATGATGACAAGCTTGTAAAATGTCTCTTTTTAGACTGAGTCTAGATGGCAGCTTCCTGAATGTCTGATTTGGATACCAGAGAACACAACTTGGAATGCATTTATTTCTTTAGTTATTCTTTTAAAAAAGTAAGATTAAAGACCCCCACCTTTCCATTTCCCTAGATCTTCCAGGTTGCCTACAACCCAGAATAACAAAGGAAATGAACTTAAATAAAAAGCAAGCAGTCTGAAAATATGTGTCCAGTGGAGAAAATGAGTGACAGGCAACAGAAAAATCTAATGAAGGGCCACAACTTAGTGAAGGAATGGGTTTCCCAAACCCAAAACTGACTGTGCAGGCAGTTTTAAACTGCACCAAAATCCCTATTTTTCCTTAGCTAAAATGCATAAACTTGAGCCATTGAGCAAATGCATAACAAGAACACAGCTCTCTCCTTTATCAGTTTGTGACGTCAAGGATGACCCTGACTGTACCAGTAGAACAGAGAAAACACATCTGTGCCTTATCTTATGTTCTGACCACAAAGACACACAGACCCAAGTCTGGGAACAACACCAGTGTGTGTTCTCGGAGCAATGGATCCAAACTACAAGAAAGAAGATTCCACCTAAACATTAGGAAGAACTTCCTGACAGTAAGAGCTGTTCGACAGTGGAATTTGCTGCCAAGGAGTGTGGTGGAGTCTCCTACTTTGGAGGTCTTTAAGCAGAGGCTTGACAACCATATGTCAGGAGTGCTCTGATGGTGTTTCCTGCTTGGCAGGGGGTTGGACTCGATGGCCCTTGTGGTCTCTTCCAACTCTATGATTCTATGATTCTTGGAAATGGTGAGCTCTGGCTCCAAGATAAGAGTAGGGACAGGAATATCCTTTTATGGTCAGGAGTGCAGGAAGGAAATCCCTTTTATGGTTAAGAGTGCCGGAGCAGGAACATCTGTGATGTCAACCTGCGTACATAGGCTGACGTGGTTGGATTCCTGGGGAAGGAGGGAGAGGGTGCCTGGAGGATATACTGCATGAAACTTCTCATTTCTTTGGACTTGCTGTGGACTCACCACACAAGTGCCTTCTGCTATCCGGAGAGCAGAATAAAGCCTTTCTTTGAACCAACCTCGCTGTCATTTGACTTCCTTCCTCCTGTCCCGGAGCAACACAGACCCAATCGGTGAACTCCAATAAGGCTACATTAGTGATACAGAATATGCTTTGGAAGCAAAAGATTCCAGATTCAGTCTCTAACATCTCCAGGTAAAATTGGGAGAAGTATTCTGCCTGACACCCTGGAGAGCTGCTGTCATGCAGTATCAACAGAACTAAGCTACATGGACCAATGGTCCAACTCATTATAATGTAGATTCCTATGTCCCAATGTTCCAGTCCTCTTCTAGACGTTTTAGGAAGAGCCCAAGACATATCCCAACCAAACATTTTTACTTGAAGCAGCCAATTTAACTACAAAAGCACCTTATCATTGTCCCTTAGCTTTCCTTGGAAAATGCCAGCAGCTACAATGGCTGCCCTTTTCTAAGCCTGACTTTGTTATTTTTAGCCATTTCCTGGAAGGCTCCAGTAGATTGTCAAGAGTCATGATAATGAGGTACATTGCACCAGGTGATTCACCAATTCCCAAATATAGCTGGAAAGGTCAGATCAATTAAAAGTGTGTTATGGATGCTCTGAAGAGCGGATATTTTAGGGAATGTGGTTTAGGGTTGCCCAATGATCAGAGGGAGAGAAGGGAAATAAAGAAGCCTTAACCAGTCTTGAGTCTGGACTGCTCCTGCGCTTTGAACAACAGCTTTGTCAGCAGAGATCAGGAGTTTTGTACAGTGGTACCTCGGGTTAAGTACGTAATTCATTCCAGAGGTCTGTTCTTAACCTGAAACTGTTCTTAACCTGAAGCACCACTTTAGCTAATGGGGCCTCCTGATGCTGCTGCGCCGCCGGAGCATGATTTCTGTTCTCAACCTGAAGCAAAGTTCTTAACCCGAGGTAATATTTCTGGGTTAGCGGAGTCTGTAACCTGAAGCGTATGTAACCCGAGGTAACACTGTATAGTGTGGAAAGGAACAATGAGTGAATATAGCCAACTACCAGTTGCCCAACATGACAGAGTGTTTATAGGAACACAGGGACCTTCCGTATAGAAAATTGGACCACTGGTCCATTTCACTGGTGGAGGAATGGGAGGTGGGGGAAGCACACCGCCCCTGGCATCATCGGGGAGGTGGGTACAATCGTGGCGGCCCCTGACACGCGATGCACACCCCCAACTGTGCCGGGCGCCACGCCCCTGTGGGCAGTGTGACACACTTCCGGGACACACGACACACACCCCGGATGCATGCCATTCTCCACCTTCACCTGCTTTCTGCTCCTGGTGCCGGAGCATGCAGCTCTGCCACCAGTCCATTTAGACCCGTATTGTTAACACAGGCTGGCTGTGACTATTCCAGGTTTCAGGTAAGGGTCTTTCCCAGTCCTACCTGGAGATTTAAGGGATTAAACCTAGAATTTTGGATGCAAAGCAGGTGCTCCACTAAGTGTCTTAGGAGAAAAAATAAAAAAATTCCTTCCAGTAGCACCTTAAAGACCAACTAAGTTAGTTCTTGGAACTAACTTAGTTGGTCTTTAAGGTGCTACTGGAAGGAATTTTTTTATTTTGACTATGGCAGACCAACACGGCTACCTATCTGTAACTGTCTTAGGAGAGTTGAGCAAAAATGAGACACATAGTTTAGATCTAATTTTCATATCCAACCCCCCCAAGCTATGTATTCACAGAGAAACCTCCACAACTTCCCCACTACTTTAGTTGGTCTGAAGGGATGCTATATTATAGAACTAACAACAACAATAATATTGTCTGTTCTATAATTGCAGAACTCTGTCACCTCATTCTGTTGCATGTGTATAGACCAAGCTACAATGCTAGACTAGATGGATTGTGGTCTAATTCTGGGGAAGCCGAAGTGATGTCTTCTAGATGTTGTTGGATTATAGCTCTCCTCAGTCCTAGTTAGCATGGCCAATGGTGAGGGATGGTGGAAGTCCAACAACGTCTCATGTGGATAAATTGTGTCCTCCCTAAAAGAGGGCACATGTCGTGGTGAGACCTGGAGACTGACCTCCTGTGTTGTGGGTGGGTTGGATTAGTTAGCCACAACACCCAATTGGTAGGTCCCTCAATGTTGGGTTCAATCTGGCCAATGGGGCACAGTCTAAACTGATTGAGGGACCTATAAATACCTATGCACGTGACCCAGAGCTTCCTCTTTCGGCTCATGCATTTGGAACACCCGCCCATCTTTCCCTAATTTTAGGGCATTGTGTGATTGACCTTGCTATGCCTTCATCTGTCGTCTGTCATTGGGACAGGGGCACAACAGGAATTTCCCCACTTGGTTGATTGGCTGTTGCCATTTGGCTTTTGCCTGCCATGTAGCAAATCATCACAACTTGTAAGGTTGCGGACAGGCACTGGTTCAGGTGATAGGGATGGGAGAGCAGTCTCACCATCACTATGTGAAGGGTATTCCGTTAAAGGAATCCAAGGACTCAACTGGTTTGGTTAACTCCCAAGAGGGGGTTGTGCCTGTGCCTGAGTCCAGGGGGGCATCTGGGTGGTGAACATAGTTTGTTCCCGGCTTTTCACCTACCCAGGTGTTCACCCTTGGCTGACCTATGCTGGTGCCCTGGGTCAGCGCTGCCTGCAAGGGTACAGGGAGCTAGTCGAACCAGAGCCTATGCAACCAGTCACTTTCTATAATCAATAAAGTTGTGGCCTAAATTCTGCCAAAAACCAAAACTAAAATTTGAGTCAAGCGTGAATTTATTTAGGGGGGAGGTCTCTGGGTCTGAACATGCAACATTATCTAACCATGATCTAATTCCAGAAAGAAATTCATTGGCATTTTTCAGCTATCCTTTCCTCTTGTAAACTTTTTGGACTACAGCTCCCATCATTCCCAGCCTCAGTGGCTGATTGCAGAATGCTGGGAGTTGAAGTCCAACAAAATCTGGAGGGTGTCAAATATGTCTAACCATGATCTTATTCCACAAGGAAATTCATAGTAACCTGAAGCGTCTGTAACCTGAAGCGCCTGTAACCTGAGGCGTCTGTAACCTGAGGTACCACTGTATAATTTTGTAACCTAAGTCTGCCTTCAGGGATCCAACTGTGAACTGAATGAATGTGAGTAAATTACTTTTATATAGACTTTAATAAGATTGTTGTGTCTATTCATTTTAAGAGGGACAAGAAGGGAACTTACCGGGAATCTCATCTAGAGAGGCTCAGACAAGCCTGCAAGAAGCAAACCGCTGTACGTTAAAATGGGAATGTTTAAACTCTGCTAAGATATAGAACTTGCTAATGTAGGTTAGGAAGGACACTATTAAACAATATATCACCTCCTGCCTCCCTGAACATTCTCACAGTGCACACACTGTGGGGCTTGTGTGAGTGATGTCAGCATGCCCTGCAGCATGTGCAAGTGTCGTGAGCATACCTCGCGGCATGCATGCACAGTCAGCACGGAATTTTGAGGGGGTTGGCCCCCTACTTGAAAATTTTGGGGGACTCACCCCCAAGTTGACTCCCCTGTTCTTGCATGAGCAGGCTAGCCCAGCACCCCTACATAAACATGCAATGCATGATTAGGGCCTATGCATAGTCATCCTCACACCTTAAGGCCCCCCTTCAGACTGACACCAATCGCATGTTGAGTGGAGCGAGGCATAATCAACACATGCATTGGTGTCTACAGAGTGAGACTAGTCCATTTGCGCAAGAGAGATCCTGAACAGGGCTACTACAGAACTATTTATAAAGGAACCATGATAAAAGACAGCCTTTTAGAAAGGCAACAGGAATTGGCAGAACAAAACCATGCAAAAACTAATCCTGAAATAAAAGGAAACTAAAATATGAATGAATGAGCAGAAGCAAACAAGATTCCGTCATTAGGAGTCAGCTCGCCCATAGATGTACACAGGCACAGGGACATCCAATTCTTCTGGGCTGTTGCTCAATCTACACTTCACCAGTTCTGAGATAATTACTCTTTGAGTGTATTTTGCCTCTATTTATCATTCTGCAGCTCTCGCCAGACTACGATCTTGATCTTCTTTCGCCTCCTAACGAGTCTTTGTGCTAAAATAGGCTGACAGGGAGAGAAGGAGAGCAAATACTAGAGGTCACTTGCATTTAGCTGGGAGGAACAAAGGGAGTTGCCTTTTGGTTGGTTCTCTAAGTTCCAGTCACACAAATAGGTGTGAGGCGCAGGAGCTGATTGGTGCAAAGGCTGCTGATGTCACTGAAGACCTGAAGCCTGAATTTGGTTACAAAAGCTTCCCCTCCATATGAAGATATATTTCTGTCATGTCCAGAGATATGAACTAGAAAATCCCCCAGGAGATTTGTTTTCCCTTCATCAGAGCTTCCAAGTGGTGCCTTTTCCAGAAATGTCATCCAGGAAGGGAAGGAAGAGGGACAAATAGAAGGACCCTCACTTATAAGCCCTCTTTTTACCACCTGAAACGGCGCTGAAGAACATGTAACAGATAGTTTGTATATTGTTTTCTTGCATAAGCTCCCTTCTTTCTTTGTCTTTCTTTGGCAAATAGCTCTGTGAAATGTGCACCACTTGCACAGCTTTAAATCCACCCCTGCTCATTTGGACTTCCGGATTGCCGCGAGGGGAGAAGGAAGCCGGAGCTGCTATCACAGCAACCCGGCTGCTGCGTTTTGGGGTAGCTTGAAGGCAATGAGTCCTCCTTAGAAGGTACTGGGGATGACCAAGACATCAAGGGGTCCCACGGCGACAAGTGAGCTCCTAATGGGCCTGCTCCGTTCCATCAGGAGCTGGGTTGTCCTGGAGGTAGAGCCATTGTTGCTGGGCTATAGCACACTCCAGCAGCAGGCTGCCCTGTCACTCCTCTCTCAAGAGTAGTAAAGTTAAGCAAGTGAACAAAAGGATTGATTTTGAATTATTTTGAACTCTTGGATCTATTTGGTGTATTGACTGGAGAACAAAAAGGGAGTCTTCTCCAGAAAGAAGAAGAAGAAGAGTTTGGGTTTGATATCCTGCCTTTCACTCCCTTTAAGGAGTCTCAAAGCTGCTAACGTTCTCCTTCCCCTTCCTGCCCCACAACAAACACTCTGTGAGGTGAGTGGGGCTGAGAGACTTCAGAGAAGTGTGACTGGCCCAAGGTCACCCAGCAGCTGCACGTGGAGGAGCGGAGACGTGAACCCCGTTCCCCAGATTATGAGACTACCGCTCTTAACCACTACACCACGCTGGCTACACAGTTGGTGCCCTGCATGGAAACAAGTAATGTAAAATGTTTCTTTTGAAATGTAGAAAAATGAAAACTCAATAAAATTATATAAAATAAATCCACCCCGCCCACCAGTGTGGTGTAGTGGTTAAGAGCGGTAGACTCCTAATCTGGGGAACCGGGTTCGCTTCCCCGCTCCTCCACATGCAGCTGCTGGGTGACCTTGGGCCAGTCACACTTCTCTGAAGTCTCTCAGCCCCACTCACCTCACAGAGTGTTTGTTGTGGGGGAGGAAGGGAAAGGAGAATGTTAGCCGCTTTGAGACTCCTTAAAGGGAGTGAAAGGCGGGATATCAAGTCCAAACTCTTCTTCTTCTTCTTCTTCTTTATGGGATGCTTCATATTTCATGGTGAGTACAGAGATGTATGAGAGCAAGCCCCACTGAATAGAGAGGAGACTTATTTCGAAGTAATGAAGTAGAGAGTTGGGTTGTTTCTTTCTGCCCATGCATAGCTCTCTCTTCCCCGTCCTCCTAGGTTGACATACAACAGGGATTGGGTAGTCTGTGGCCCTCCAGATGTTGTCAGACTGCAAATTGCCTCATCCCTGACCTTTGGCCATGCTGATTTGGGCTAATGGGAGTTGTAGTCCAACAATATCTGCAGAGCATATTGGCTCCTCCTGCTCTATGGCTTGAACAAGCAGAGGCTATATTTACCTTTGCCACATTGGATGGGGCTGAGGGGATCCCACTGAATGTAAGCACATTCTCTCATTTTGCGAGTTCAGCACCTAGTTGAACTGGCAAATCCTTCATAGTGACTTGGATCACGCAAGCTTACAGTTTGGCCAAAGGGTGTCTGCAACAACCAAAGGTAATCTTTGCCAGTTTATCACCCCTTCTGCTCTGTTCTCTAATTCATGCACATATTTAATATATTCCTACCCACCCAGTGAAAATTATATGGTTCCTTAGGAACAAGCTTCAAAATAAATGTAGTATCAACACAGGCAGGCTGGCAACTGAAGACAAACAGAAACCAGCAATTTACAGAGAATGCAACTCTTACCTTTTTGTAACACTGTGTGTGTGTGTGTATTTTCCATTTAAATGGCCTTTGACAAGGATCTTCTTTCCCTCCATTTTACATTTATGCTTAACAAAGAGTGAATATTCATTCAGGAACATCCTGCTAACAGCAAACCCGACTGCGGCGACTTCAGGAATGTTATCACGCTCCGGGTTCAGGGAGGGGATAAATAATTAAAAAGCAGTTGGCATTTATGCATTTGTTTTTATGTTTTATGGATGTGTTTTATTCCATATCTGCCGATGAGCAGGATCGCTTCTTCCCTTGAGCCGGGACAGTCTGTTCCTCCATGGTGGGATCCAAAAAGGGCTATTAATTCAGTTATGAGCACAGCATCTGAAGACTTCAGCTAAACTAAATGGCCTCAGTATTTTGATTCTGGATATTAAAAGGCTATTTCAGGAGATATGGCTAGAGGGAATTACAGTGTTTCGCCGTCACCTGCTTGCTTCAGGTATTTTACCCTTGTTGCTCTGGGAGAGGATTGCATGGACCCTTCACTTTAAAAGTGCCAAGTGGCAGCCATGCCAACTCCAGCATGATGCCAGAATGGCAGGCAGGTGAGCAAGCAAGCAAGCAGTGTGGGCAGCCCAGGCAAGCCGTTTAGCAGAGGGAGATTAGCAAACTGCTCTGCGAAGCAACTTCGCCCTCTGTTAAACATGGCTGAAGTGAGGTTTAGCAGAAGAGTTGGAGGAGCTTCTGAAATCTGTTCTCTGAAGTGCCTTCCCCCTCCTTTAAAAAGGGTCAGGGATGAGCTGTGAGCAGAGGACCCTGGGGTGACCTATGGGGGCATGAGGTTGGGCAAATTGTAAGGGAGTAGGTGCAGCAAGGCGATAGGGGGGGGAGGTGTAAAAGGAGAAGGATTTTGTCAGGTGTAAAGTGAAGAGGAGTTTTCCAGGTGTGGGAGAGAGGAGGGTTGGCAGATAGACAGGGTTGGCGATCAGAGATAGCAGAAATAGTAGCCCTTATTAAAAGTGTATAAATCAGGCATAGGCAAACTCGGCCCTCCAGATGTTTTGGGACTACAACTCCCATCATCCCTAGCTAACAGGGCCAGTGGTCAGGGATGATGGGAATTGTAGTCTCAAAACATCTGGAGGGCTGAGTTTGCCTGTGCCTGGTGTAAATCTTACATTTATCCAGTTCTTGCCCATAAAAATCCACAATATTTGGGGCTTTTGAATGGCACATTACCTATCATGGTCATTAAACAGTATTATTATTATTATTATTATTATTATTATTATTATTATTATTATTATTATCATTATTATTGGCTTAGCCTTCACAAGGTAGCTTACACAACAAAACAAATAAATCACCTGAAAAGCATTTGTATTTTATACACATTTTATCTTGCATTCTCCATTTGAGATTTACATTCAACTTAAAAAAAAAATGCACTTAACTCTTGCTCGTTGGGCGGATAGATGTGCATTTAAACTACAAAACTGTTTTCTTTTTTTACCTAGAAAATACAGTAGTCAATAACTTTATGATTATACAGAAGAGGAAATGCTTGCGCAATCAATGGTAATGATATCAAATTGCCAGTAATTGCCCTTAAAATGTATTCTATAGGGGTAAGATTTCTAAATGCATAATCCTTCAGTGATGTCACATTATCTGCTTTCTGAAACCCAACAAAATTGGAAATCCACTCACCAGGTTGTTGGAATTGCATTTTGCCTGATGCTATTGCCTCATTGTTCTGAGGAAGTTTCGTTAAAGGTGAACAAACGGGCATGAAGCTGAGCTTTGAAACTACGAGGTAGGGTTGTATGTGTGCCAAATTTGCATTTGGCTCAGGGGTTCTCTGAGGGGTTGAGGGAAATGTCTTTATTTCACCAGTGGTGGAAGCCCCACCACTGGTGACTGAGAAGATCTGCCAGCTCAATGGAAAGTAAATATGACCTAGCCAGAAGTAAACACAGCAAGACATGAAGTAATGAAGTAATGTTATGGATTTGTTGGTGCCAGCACATTAGCATCCTAAGGTGGATAGAGAACTTCCAGTTTGTTCCCTGCTTATGCCCCCTAGACCTCTCTGTCTGGCCCTCAGAGCTCTCTTCAGTCCATGTGTCTCAAAGAAGAAGAAGAAGAGGAGGAGGAGGAGGAGGAGGAGGAGGAGGAGGAGGAGTAGGAGTTTGGACTTGATATCCTGCCTTTTACTGCCCTTAAGGAGTCTCAAAGCAGCTAACAATCTCTTTTCCCTTCCTCCCCCACAACAAACACTCTGTGAGGTGAGTGAGGCTGAGAGACTTCAAAGAAGTGTGACTGGCCCAAGGTCACCCAGCAGCTGCATGTGGAGGAGCGGGGAAGTGAACCCGGTTCACCAGATTACGAGTTCACCACTTTTAACCACTACACCACGCTGACATGTTCCTGTCAGGAATTCAGCCTACACTCGAGTAGGATCCTGGCAGAGACATATGCCCGACTGGCATGTTCTCTCCCTCCTGGTTGATTGTTCGGGAGCTTCATAAGCTTTCTTCAGTCTGAACATCACAGCGACTGATGCCAACCGACACCGGCACACTTAGGGATCCGCAGAGTTTGTGCAACTTGCGTGACAGACCTCAGCAACTCAGCATTTTGGCTAATCTTCTTTATTTACTTATAAACACACTTGGAGCACTGCACCATGGCTCCTTCTCTCTCTAGCATCAGACAGCAAAGAGAAAAAGACAAAGGACAATAGTCCCACTTCATGGAACACAGTAACACAAACATCCTGTCTGTGACACTTCCCACTCTGTGGAGTCAAAACATATACCGTCAACAATCCCATGACTGCAATCATGGAGCAGGAATTCTAACAGTTCCACCCCCTGGTTGAGGGCTTTTGCATGGCTGGAATGTGTCCTTCAACTTTGCCTTTTAGGGTCAGAACCACAGCTCAGTGGTAGACCACATTTTTGTACGCAGAACGTCCTTCTGGTCTGTCCAATTAGAGCTGTGAAATATTCCCTGCCTGTGAAATATTCCCTGCCTGAAACCCTGGTGACCCACTGTCGAGTCAGAATAGTCAAAATTGAGCTTTTCTTTTTGCTTGCCTAGAGGAAGGAGAGATGTGTATCTCCCTCTGTGTGTATGTTTTGGGGTAGAAACCTCTGCCATTACATGGATGGAATGTAGCCTAAATGAATGTAAAGATCAATCTATTGCTTCCCTCACTTTTCCTTATGGCACCACAGACCTTTGCATATGGCCCCAACACTGTGGCCCCATTGACCACTTCCATCATGCCCCAATAAGGTTGTCCATTAGGCAGCATCCCTTAGGCTGAAAAGGGCTACTCACTCCTGTAATAAGCACCCAAGTTCAACCTCCAACATCTCCAGGTAGGGATGGAAGATACCCATCTGCTAGTCTGGTGCGCCACTGCAAATCACTTTAAGCAACACTGAGCTAGACGGAGCAATGGTCTGACTCAGTGTGAGGCCACTTCCTAGGTTCCTATTTCATAATTGGGGGGGGGGACATAACTATGACCACCTTGCAAATACAAATCTGGCAGAAAACTTCAGCTATACGATGACTCATGTTCAACACATGCTGGTGTGTTAACAGGGAAGACAAAGACAGTGGTGAGAAAGATTTTTTTTGGGGCCAAATTTAGCTCAAGAAGGAATTTGAGATTTTAAAGCGAGTTTCTCCTGTGTGTGAATAGCTTCCTAAATTGACGGGAAATGACTTATTGGGGATTGTGAGGTCCTCCCCAGCCCCAGCAAAATAAAAATAAATGCTGTCTCTTTTGCTTTGCCTTGCTTCAATTTTCACCAATTTTCACCTCAGAACTTTTTTGATCCGAGGGCCACATATCCCCTCAGCCAGCCCTCTAAGGGCCGAATGCCAGCAGTGGGCATGGCCAAGACAAACTGTGTTGCTTAGAGTTGCACATGCAGCCAGTCCTTCTTCTCCCGCATGCTTTGTTTGCGCATTTGCAGACTCAATATATGCACATAGTACACCTTTGGGTCTAAAATGCCAATATATTTTTCAGTACCAGGCGAAGAACTGTTCAGTCATTTACGCCTCTTCCAATGCAATTGCTCAAGGAATTGCCACATTTGCTGATACAGAGCCATTAAAAATAACAAGGCGTGACCTAGCAAAATTGCTCAGTTTACACAAGGCAATAAAAATCTTAACTGGGCATGCAAACTTCTCTGTAGTTGAGTTTTCTTGCTGTCGCTTTTGGGACCACCCCAAATAGGAACTTTAATAGAAAATAATTATCAAACCATGAAGTCTGGACAAGAGTCCCGCTTTCGCTCCCTCCCTCCCTCTCTCTCTCGATGCAGCAAAAAGCCTCTTATGTCAATGCAATCACAAAATCTAATCTCCGAAAAGCCACTGGATAGACCTTTATGGTGGCTTCTGTCAAAGAATGCATACATTTCAGAACAAATTGATGATCTCTGGCAGCGGCTAAGTCATTGAAATGTAAAATAGAATGAACTTTCCCTCTGCCACCCAAATCCTGTTTGCAGGAAGTTAATCACAAGAACGCTTGACTAGCAATGAGCTGGCTACTTGCTCAGGTGTTAAAATCGCACACCTACAATTAATCCTTAATTCATACCATGAACTACCTGCCTCGTCTCAACCGTGGAAGCAAGAAACCACTAAGGTTAAAAACCTTAAAGCCGGATCCTGGGCAAAACAAGGAAGTGTTGCAGTGCCCTTATACACATCTATTTGAATAAGGAGAACAGTTCCAATTGCTCCCATCTTGATAAGGGCATTGCAGAGTTGGAAAAGGTGCAGAAAGGAGCAAGCGATCATATCAGGAGAGTAAAGCAGACCCTCATGAGGGAAGGTCATTTGAGGGTCATTTGAGGCTTTTCAGTTTAGGGGGAAAGGTGAATGACCTGGCAAATTATGCATAATCTGCAGAAACTGAAAAGAAAGAAGGTTTCTCTCCCTTTCTTACAATACGAGGACTTGGGAGATATCCAGCGGAAATGTGTGGTAGGACAGATGAAATAAGGGACATGACAAATAACTCACTGCCACAAGAGGTGTGATGGCCTGGGACTCGGGCTTGGAACCAGAGGAGTCTCAGTCTGCACTGGATCCTTTGCCTCAGGCCTCATCTGAACCAAGTCTGAGGCCTGATCCTGAAGAGTCCCAGTCTGCAAAGGTTCCCTTGCAGCAAAGCTGGGCTGAGTCAGGGGCCTGAACCTGCCCTGGCTCCAGATGTGGGGATTACCTGGTTGCCTTCAGCTGGGCCATCACTTACAGCTGCTCCACTACTGGTTTGGTCAGGGGAGGATGAGGCAGCCTCTGGGTCTAGTAACCCACCAACATCTCCCGAGCTACAGAGACTTAGGTCTGAGAGAAGGAGGAGTGCTTGCCTTCGGGCGAAACAGGGAGGTGAGTCGCCGGGAGATCAGGACAGGCCACTAACCTGACAAAGGCTGTCGGACCCCGCCCCAGGTTGTGGGAGCAACATTGCTGTATGCTAGATCCTGCCTGAGATCCTGTACCTGTCCTTGCCTGGTTTCCTGCCTCGTGTCCTGCCTTGGCCCTGTCGGACTGACTCCCAGCGGAACCTTTGGATTCTGGACTGGTCCTGGACCGCTTTTCATGGGTTACCCCTGGGCCCAGCACAAGAGGTGATGACAGATGGCCACTATCATAGATGGCTTCAAAATGAAATTATACAAATTTGTACAGCTGAAGACTATCCAGGTCCACTCTTCATGGTAGCTTTATTGGAACATCAAGGTCTTCAGAGACATTATGCCACTGAATAACCACTGCTTGGGAGGAATATCAAGAGAGGGCAGTTGGTTTCATGCCCTGCTTGTGGGTTTCCCAGCAGCCCCTAGTTGGCCATGGTGGGTTACAGGATGTTTGACTAGATCAATGTTTCCCAAACTTGGGTCTTCAGCTGTTTTTGGACTACAATTCCCATCATCCCTAGCTAGGAAAACCAGTGGTCAGGGGTGATGGGATTTGCAGTTCTGAAACAGCTGGAGACCCAAGTTTGGGAAACACTGGAGTAGATGGCCCTTTGGTGTGATCTCTCCGGACTCCCTTATGTTCTTATACTCAAGTCAAGAAGGTGGCAAAATGTACGAGGGCCATTTTGGTCAATTTCCTAATAGGATTTTGGTGGGAGGGTAAGGCAAGCACTGGGTGCTGCTCTGGGTGTCAGTGGTGAATTTTGCTTCTCCTCACCCAAGTTTTACTATTGGCACTTTCAGAATTTTTAAGTTAGCATACATCTTCCACCATAATCCCACCTCTCTCTCTCACACACACACACCATCCTGAAATTCAAGCTGAATGGGAACTTTTAGGTTCCATACTAGATTTACAAAGGGACTTCAGTTCCCACATTCTTACACAGCACCCTGAAATACCCCTCTACCACATTCATACCCTACACCCAGAAATTTAAGCTCGATGCTCTCACGTGGAAATCAACCTCTATCATCTATCTATCATCTATCTATCATCTATCATCTATCTATCTATCATCTATATCTATCCCACCGGTATGAAGTTTACTGCATGTAATGCTCTGAAAGAAAATATTATGAAAATGGTATACAGGTGGTACATGACCCCGGTCAAGCTGGCTAAGATATACCATTTGTCCGATAATAAATGTTGGAAATGTAAGGAAGCTGAGGGGACATTCTTTCACCTTTGGTGGACTTGTCCAAGATTGAAGGCCTTCTGGGAAATGATCTATAACGAGTTAAAAAAGGTGTTTAAGTACACCTTCCCCAAGAAACCGGAGGCCTTCCTTCTGGGCATTGTCGGCCAGAAGGTGTTAAAGAAGGATAGAACTTTTTTCATGTATGCTACTACAGCAGCAAGAATTCTTATTGCTAAGCATTGGAAGACTCAAGATTTGCCCACACTGGAGGACTGGCAGACGCAATTGATGAACTACATGGAACTAGCCGAGATGACTGCAAGGATCCGAGATTTGGGAGAAGAAGTAATGGAGGAGGATTGGAAAAAATTTAAGGACTATCTGCAAAAGTATTATAAGTTATATGAATCTTAAGATGCCGTATGACTTGGAATGTTAACCCCAGCAACGAAAGTGGAGTATATATGAAATCGGATAATATTTATGAAAGAATCAAAGTTTAAATGGGTAAAAATGACAATGTGTTATATTTTTAGAGTAAATGGAAAATAAGAGATTTAAACTTAAACTGCAATTGAAAGTACAAAGAAACACATGAAACAAGGTTATAATTTGCTGATAACTTTATTATCAAGAATGCATTATGTGGGAGATGTGGGGAAGTCCGATAGAAATCTGAAATAAGTTGTTGAAGTGGTTGGTGATTTTCTGTTTTTTCTTTCTTTCTATTCTCTATGTTCTTTCTCTTTTCTGTTTTATCTGCAATTTGGAAAAAAAAATGCAATAAAAATTATTATTAAAAAAAAATATCATCTATGTCTATCATCTATCTATCTATCATCTATCTATCATCTATCTATCTATCTATCA
Organism: Podarcis vaucheri; assembly: GCF_965113315.1. Classification (NCBI taxonomy): domain Eukaryota; kingdom Metazoa; phylum Chordata; class Lepidosauria; order Squamata; family Lacertidae; genus Podarcis; species Podarcis vaucheri. The sequence goes on from NC_138749.1 coordinate 8,056,053, forward strand.
TCTATCTATCATCTATCTATCTATCTATCTATCTCTATCTATCTATCTATCATCTATCTATCTATCATCTATCTATCTATCTATCTATCTATCATCTATCTATCTATCTATCTATCTATCTATCTATCTATCTATCTATATCTATCATCTATCTATCATCTATCTATCTATCATCATCATCTATCTAATCTATCATCTATCTATTTTTATCCATCTATCTATTTCCTTTCTTCTCTCACTGCACTCCCATAATCCAAGCTGAATATTCTCATATGAGATATTCAGTTCAGAACTAAAATATTGTGACCGTGATTTATATTTTTGGGTCTTCTTGTACCTATCTTCTGCTTGCAGCAGAACTTTTCTCTATGAGCAGTTTCAGAAGAGACCTTCAGTGAGGAAAACAAAACCTTATCCCACTTACTTCCATTCAGATGTGAGAGCATCTTCTGAAGAAAAGCAAAAGAGAGCTGTTATTCCACTGCCTCCTTCCAAATCCACGTCTCATGCTAGCAGTTTTGCATCCATGCAGATAAACTCATAAAAGGTCCTTCCGTCTCCGACTCTTTGGATCACAACCAATTTTCCCCTCCCACCCCTTCAGTATTACAATAAAAACCAAGATCACTTCACCCTTTATAGTGGAGAATGTTCACTAGTACTTTCAACGCCACATTAAGAGAGTGAACTGTGACCCCCATTCGGAGATATCAGAGGAGAGTGCTTCCTAATTGAATATGAGGCATAATGTTTCCTCAGCCATTTAATTGTTAGTTTTGGCCACTCCATAAACTGCATGAGCAATTGTGATTCGTTCATGTGTCAGGGAAATCTACATTGAATTATAACTTTCTTTTATCATCACTTAGGAGGGCAGAGGTTGGGGGACAGGCAGGGGGAGATGAATACGTCACACTGGTATAAACAACCTTATTTGATTATCTCAGCATTGTTTTAAGAGACTAATTAAATAGTGTCCAGACTGACATTTGTCCTTTAACTTAGGCATAATAATAATAATAATAATAATAATAATAATAATAATAATTTGTACCCCGCCCATCTGGCTGGGTTTCCCCAGCCACTCTGGGCAGCTTCCAACAAAATATTAAAATAAAGTAATCCATCAAACATTAAAAGCTTCCCTAAACATGGCTGCCTTCAGATGTCTTCTAAAAGTCTGGTAGTTGTTGTTCTTTTTGACATTTGGAGGGAGGGTGTTCCACATGGTGGGCGCCACTACCAAGAAGGCCCTCTGACTCATTCCCTGTAACTTCACTTCTCGCAGCAAGGGAACTGCCAGAAGGCCCTCAGCGCTGGATTTGATAGCTGCACCAAAATCATACCAGTTTGTTTTGGACAATACTTTGCAGCAGCGGATTCAGCCATGAGTAAAAATCTACCACACTCATGACTAGAAATGTCAGAGAATTCCAGCAAAAGTGGAAGTGGAAATTACCTGTTAGCTCGGTTTTTTTCTCATTTCTGGAGCAGAAATCACTCCAGCAAATATTATCGGCATTAGCTGTGGTTGTTGTTAATTTCTGTCCTCAACTGATATGCAATTGGTAACATTTTTTCCAAATTTGCATTGCATTTCCTTTGCCCTGAAATAAATGGGGTAGAATAGCATAATGGTAACGTAACTTAACTTACATAAATATCATAAGTAACTTATGCAATTAACTTAGATAAATTACGTAAGCTATGCAGTTTCACTGGGACATCCTGAGGCTTTCTCCTTTTCCATTCCTGATATACTCATGTACATTGAGGAAATAATACAGTTGGGAGACCTCAAAGATCACCAGTCCAAACAGGGCATACTTTTGTAATCTTTTTGTAACTTAAATTACACACATTTAATGAATTTTAGTGCTTTTTTGAGACAGCAACAGTGTCACAACATTTGGAGAATATTGTTCCAATCTGTCTATTAGTTTGGAAGGTGCAAATTGGGTTAATTTGCTTAAAAATGAAGATCAAGCAAAATTCTCCTCCATCCCCAAACATTGGTATTTTATGTCTCCATTTGCTTTCCCCACTCCACATCTTTTCCCAAGAAACACAACTTACCATTTGCGCTTCCATTCAAATTAAAGTAGCATCTATAACATTTTATCATTTGTTAATTTTACAAAAATAAAGCTGGCACATCTTGCAAATGATGGTTTTTCATCGCAGCCTATAAAGAACAGTAAAGTAAAGCAGCTATAAAGCTTCATAGCATTAATACAATTTACATCTAATTTCCATGATTTTGCTTCTGTTGTGTGTGTGTGTGTATGTTTATTAAGATATATATATATATAAATTTTTGCTGATTTAAAAAGTCTTCTTCCATTTTTTTAAGACAATAGTGGTCCCACAGGATCAAATATTGATGCATGCATTTCAATTTTATTAGAAGTTCACTTATCATATTAATTAATTCCTCAATAATTTTATTCAGCAGGCCTCTTTGCATTTTCCAGCACTGCAAACCTTAGTAAAATCCTGGGAATAAATATGGATATAAATGGGTGGCGAATAAAGAAAATACTAACTGCACTATTTTTTAAGGGTGAAACTTGATATTGTGCAATATTACTTTTGCTTCCGAACTTAGTTAGTTAGTTAGTATACCGCTGTGGCTTCAACCAGGCCACAGCGATGGCAACAGCTACCTTTGGAGGGTGACAGTAATTCAGCACTGGACTGTGGGCCTAAATTCAATCTACCAGGCCCCTTTATATGGCATTTAGAGGCCATTTCCAGGAAACTCTGCCCTCTCACCAATCACATGACATGATTTGATGTCACCTGTCAATCATTTTGATTGGCTGTTGTGGCGTTTGCCCTCCTAGGTGTGTGACATCATACTGGCATCATAAAGAAAGTGTTAACTAATTGTAAAATGACTAACCAATGGGAACCGAAGGGGAGGAGTTAGAGTTAGAATTAGGGTGGTTGAGAAGTCAGTCTCGAGTTAGAGAAGAGATAGAGAGGATAAGGCTATGGGTTGGGCTAGTCTGATGTGAGAGAATCTGTTAAGAGGAGTCAGTCAAACAGTTGAGATAATCAGTCAGAAGGTATTAGGCAGGTATAGGCCAGTAAAGAAACTAAAGTTAAGAAACTGACAGGAATTATCTGAGAAACCATAAACTTGTTAATGCTTATAAAATAAACTTGTTTATTTGGTTCAGTTTTAACAACTGTCTGGACTCAGTGTTTTACCCGAGAGCAACAGGTTGGTGGCAGCAGGGAAGCGAGCACAGTGGTGGCACAGGGATCAATAGACCGTTAAACGTCCAGGGACCCTGTGTGATCGCCACAGCCACCCTATACCCACAGGTCTCAAGGCAGTTCTCTTCCCCACTCTCTACCCGCCCAAGCAGCACCCTGCCTCTCTGCTCCCCCAAATCTGCTCCAGGGAATCCACAAGCTCTTCAGGCAAACATGGCACTGCAGGAGGAGGAAAGGGATGCCCTCTTGTATGAATGCAGAGACACCATTAGAAATAACCCATTGTTTATAGGGCAACACACACACACACACGGATGCCACCCCTGCTCACTCCAATTTCCAACTCCCCTTCTCCCACACTGACCAATCCCTTCCTTTTACACCTGAACCTTTCCCACCCCCTTGCCCAAATCTCCCCACCACCTGCCATCTTGTCCCAGGCCCCTCAAAGATCACCCCAAGCCCTAGCCCCTTTTGAAGGAGGGGGAGGTGCTTCAGAAAGTGATTTTCTTCAGAAAGTGCCTCACCCTCCATTAAACAGCTTACCTGGGCACCTGCCACCCATACTCCTTGCTTGCTTGCTTGCCTGCCTGCCATTATGTCATCAGCAGCCATGTGAACTGCAGCGTGATGACAGACTTGCATTTTTATGTGCATAGGAAGATAACTGATGGCTTGCCTACACCTGTATGCATTATCCTACATCCTATATGCATTCCTCTTACTTAAGCCTTAGAAACTTCTCTTAGCACACATTTGCCAGCTTATCTATATGGCTTAGGGTGAAAGCTAGGGCAACAGTTTCCAACAGTCACTAAAAATAGGAAGTGCAGATATGCCTAGAGTTAGAGGTAGGCTTGAGACAGAATGCAAAAGTGCAAAAATGTGAACACAAGGGGACTTTCTGAAACACTCAGCAAGATAATAGACATGCCTGAGGTGTAGGTCAGATTCACACATGAAGAAAGGGGGCTAGTTAGAGAGACAACAGGGTCCTGCAACTGCAGTACACCACCATATATGGAACTTGAAGTTATAAGAACTGCATGGGTTGAGAACATAAACTTAAAGGTAAAGGTGAAGGGACCCCTGACCATTAGGTCCAGTTGCGGACGACTCTGGGGTTGCGGTGCTCATCTCGCTTTACTGGCTGAGGGAGCCAGTGTATAGCTTCTGGGTCACGTGGCCAACATGACTAAGCCGCTTCTGGCGAACCAGAGCAGTACACGGAAATGTCGTTTACCTTCCCACCGGAGCGGTACCTATTTATCTACTTTCACTTTGTGCTTTGGAACTACTAGGTTGGCAGGAGCAGGGACCGAGCAACTGGAGTTCACACCATCGCAGGGATTCAAACCGCCGAACCTTCTTATCGGCAAGTCCTAGGCTCTGTGGTTTAACCCACAGCACCACCTGTGTCCCTATTGCCACCTGCGTCCCTATAAACTTAGCAGGTGTTAATTCTTTTGGACCTGGAAACCGTCCTCCTTTATGGGCTGTGAGCTGGAGGGCATGGGAACCTGGGCTAACAGGTCACCACTGCTACCTTTAATCTCTACTACCTTGGGGATGTAAGCAATTTCTCTCTCTTTTCTTCTTCTGCTTTATATGCTTATGTGAAGCTGTTTGAGTGTTCTTAAGGCACCTAGGCTTCAGGTTACCATCTCTGCCTCAAAGAGACGTTGGAGATGGTTCCTTTCTATCTTCTCCATATGATTGCATGACATTACTCTTTTAGTACTTGTGTGACACTGCAGGTGTTTTCAAATAAAGCTCTTGTTAAACCACAACTTCACATGTTCTGATTGCAACTCTTAAGTCACAACTGATGAGCAAAGGCCCCAGGGACCAGTTGAAATGTGAGAGGGATGTTCTATAGGAGTTTCCAGATCAAACTTCTGGTGCCTAATTAAAAATCTCCTAGAACAGCCAAGCACTTTTTATAAAAGGCATCCTCTGTTCAACATCTCTAGCTGTGTAATAGAGCAATTGTGCTTCTCAGTTTTAATCTGAGCTAAATATAGCATCATTGGGACATCAAGTTTGCAATTAAGACTCACATTTTCGCATCCATGAGGGAAACAGAGCCTGCGGCACATTGATTAATATTACTCCATGCTTCCTAAGCTGGGTTCACATGTTACAAAATGCCAGAGAAGTCACAGCAGTGTGGCACATGACATAAGAATCGTGGCACAAGTGTAACTGGGCCCAATCCTAATTCATCTGATGGATCTGACAAACTTGGCTTTACCTAATGAATTTGTTATTGTTAATTTAAAGCATTTTTAAACTGCCCTTCATCAATAGGATGGGGTGAAGAACATACAATAAAAACAACCAACAGGACTGCAGAATAAATGACAATTAAAAAACACACACCTTAAATAGATTTAATGCTAATCAATTTACAATATTTTTAAATGCAAGTAGAATGGGGTCACAACTGTTGCAGCCATTGCTGTCCAGTGCTGTCCAGTGCTGAAAACTGATGCAAGCCATTGCTGTCCAGTGCTGAAACCTGCTGCAGCCATTGCTGTCCAGTGCTGAAACTACAGTTCCACATGTGGCAGTAGTGTGAAAGAGGTTTCTGCTTACACAAATGTGCATATTGATACACAAAGTGTCCTCCGTGTCAATAGGAGCCTTGGCCATACAGAGCCCCTGCTCACATGGGGAACTGTATGGGCATAACATATGGCACCCAATGTATGTTGGCAGCATCGCAAGTGGGTGCATTGGCATCTGGCATGTGGCACATGGGCTTTCCCCGAACATATGCTGAGGATCATTTGTATAGGGCTAAACGTGATACGTTTGCACAAGGGGTGAATTTAGAGGAAGGGCTGGAATTCAATGGTAGAATATCTGCTTTGCACACAGATGGGTCCAGATTCAATCCTCAGCATTTCCAGATATTCCTGAGAAAGGCTCTCCTCTTAACCCCTGGAGAGTTGCTGGCAGTCAGTGCTGTCAATACTGAAATAGATGGGCCAGGGGGCTGACTCAGTGTAAGGCAACTTTCTATATTCTTTCTATGAAGGATCATCACCTAGGATGAGCTCCATATAGGTTTCATGAATTTTTTGTACCAGTTTGGTGGTTCCTTCCCCGCTTTTCACAGCAGCTTGATCTGCAGATATCAGCAAGTTGCAGTCAATACCATGAAAACCTTTACTTCCTGGCTTCTGCAAACCAAGATGCTGTTGAAGGCACAGGAGCATTTAATCTGGTCAGTTGATAATGCTATGGATCAGAAGATCTGGTTGCATGATTAAGCAAACCATTGAAGTTGGCTACATCTTGCAGATCTAAACGGTCCCATTAATATTTTGGTTACTATGCAGGGCATTTCAAACACATGTTAATGCATTTTATTATATATACCGTATTTTTCGCTCTATAACACGCACCAGACCATAACACGCACATAGTTTTTAGAGGAGGAAAACAAGAAAAAAAATATTCTAACCAAAATAGTGGATATATGATTTTTGTGGTTCATGCTGTGGCCACAGACATGTGATCTGACAGTGAGTTTGGAGTAGCCCAATGCAAAAATCCTGAGGATCCATGTGGATCCATGCTTTGTAACCACGGAGGAGGGAAGGAAGGGGAACCATGGATCCTCTGCTCACAACTGCAGCAGATTCCCCCACCCCCCACCCGCAGGCATTCGCTCAATAACACGCACAGACATTTCCCCTTACTTTCTAGGAGGAAAAAAGTGAGTGTTATGGTGCAAAAAATACGGTAGGTACCTGTTCTATTGCTCATTCGAAGCAAGTCTTTCACATTTTACCAGATCCATGCCTTCATTAATATGGGTGAAGCACAGGCCTATAAAACTATAGGCAGCATAATAATTATCAGTATAATTTGATGTGACTCAAGGTCTCGGGCTCTGTACGTCTCCTGCAGTCAATAGACATTAAAAAGCACAGCAGAATTTCAAGAGATCCATCTTTTTACATGAATACCAATTTCCATTTTGCTACTGTAGGCTGAAGTCATTTCAATAGGGGAGGGGAAGAAAGAGAGTTTGAAGGCCAAAGAGACACAAAGAACTGGAGAGAGATTCCCAGAGAAGTGATTTATACAAGAGGAAAATGCAGGGTGAGGAGAGAAAGCCCTTTTTTTTTTTTTTTTTTTGCAGAATGGAAAAGAAAGATACTGGCTGAGGCTGAACAATGCCAGTGGTGGAAATGAGACCTGGGACCTGAGTGTTTACTTAAAGAAAGTCCCCACAGTAAGACAGTCAAAAATGTAGCTGATGTGCTGGTGCATTGCTCAAGCGTATGCTCTAAAAATGGTACAGGTTAATTATTTAGTCAAGCATCTTCTAAACTGAATCAAATGGAAGGGAAGGCATCTTTCCTCTCCTTCAGATTAAATATGAATGGCCTAAATCCCTTAAGGAGGACATCTAAGCATGAAAAGTGGCAGGCATTGCCCGATGCCCCCTGCTGGCACGAAGGGGCAGCGCCCGAAGCAAATCGGTTGAAGTGGATGACCTGGCGACTGCAAGTGGTGATTACTGTGTTAATTGGACCAGCCACTTTGTTGTTGTTTTTTTGTTCCCTCCTGAAAAAGTAAAACAGCAGTGTAGCAGTAGATTTACCGTATTTTTCGCACCATAGGACGCATCTTTTCCCTCCTAAAAAGCAAGGGGAAATGTGTGTGCGTCCTATGGAACGAATGCAGGGGGGAAGCAGGCGGGGAAAGCCCCCAAGAGCCGCACACAAGCTCCGTGCGCTCTTGCGGGCTTTTCCACAGGAGGGAGAAGGGACTGACTGGTGGCATCAGTCCCTTCTCCCACCTCCCAGAAAAGCCAGGAGAAGCCGCAATCTCTTTAAAGGGGTTGTGCGGCTCCTGCGGGCTTTTGCGAGAGGTGAGGGAATCCCCCCACCTCCCAGGAAAGCCAGGAGAAGCCGTGCAGCCCTTTTAAAGTGCGCGCGGCTTCTGCCGGTTTTGCGGGAGGTGGGGGAATCCCCCTACCTCCCAGTAAAGCCAGGAAAGCCCTGCGCAACCCCTCCACCAAGGAGAGGCTGCACAGGGCTAAAGGGGAAGCCAAAACAGTGAGCAGAATCCATCCCGCTCGCTGCCTTGGCTTGATCCATAGCTGCGCGCAACCCCTCCACCAAGGAGAGGCTGCACGGGGCTATGGATTCTTTAGCCCCACGCAGCCTCTCCCGGGAGGGAGAGGCTGCACGGGGCTAAAGGGGAACCCAAACAGCGAGCAGAATCCATCCAGCTCGCTGCCTTGGCTTGATCCATAGCTGCGCGCAACCCCTTCGCCAAGGAGAGGCTGCACGGGGCTAAAGGGGAAGCCAAAACAGTGAGTGGGATCCATCCCGCTCGCTGCCTTGGCTTGTTCCATAGCTGCACACAACCCCTCCGGCAGGGAGAGGTTGTGTGCAGCCTGTACGCTGCTCTTTGGGGCTGCGGGGGGGGGGAGATTTTTTTTCTTGAATTCCCCCCCTAAAAACTGGATGCGCCCTATGGTCCAGTGCGCCCTATGGTGTGAAAAATACGGTATTTTAGGTGCGTTCAAATCACTGTATCTTTACTAATGTAGCTGAGTCATATGTTTTAGGGAAAGGGGCTAGAATCTGCATGTGCAGGAGTTGCTCAGAAGGCAAGGATACTGAAGGCGCACCAGTTTTTCTATGAATGTCCAGAAGCATGAGGAAACTCTAGAAGCAGACCACTTGGTGGAGATAAAAGGACAGGTTTTGCATATCTATGATCTTATAAACTCTTCACTGATTCTGAAGGTTCCTTGGAAGTTTTGCTTGAACAAACAAGTCCAGATGTATTCCAGATTTAAAATTTAAAATCGAAGTAAAATTTGGTGATACACATAGCGGGGAAATGCAGAAGACAGCAACCAAAATGCTGGTGTTTTTCAAACTCTTCTAGATCTCTCCCTCAACATTCCTTAGATTCAACCCATTTATTTATTTTCTTTTTCTTTTGACCATTTATCCCCTGGCATTCCATCACAACTGACCTCCAGGACAATTTAGAAATCTACAATTAATTCCCAGAAGAAAAACTGAGCAAATCAAACCAGTTGGTGGCAGTAAAGAGGAGCAGAATTCTCCAAAAGCCTAGACAAACGATTCTGACCACATCTACGCCACCATTTAAAGCACCTTCAATAGTCGGGGCTTCCTGCGAAAACTCCTGGGAACAGCTGGGGCTTCTCAAGTTTTCTGAGAGCTGTTAAGAGATCCCTATTCCACTCACAGATCTACAATTCCCACATGTTCCTGGGAAGAGTGATTGACCATTAAACCATTCTTTCCTTCAGACCACTGGTGGGGAAGGAACAGGGTGCTTAGATATGGATATAAATTTAGAAGCTGCAGGTGGTAGGATTTGCCATTTGAATTACCGAAGAAGGGATGATAAACCCCAAAATCCAACTCAGGCATTTGGGCATGTTGTAAATTGTGCTTATGCATGGGTTATGTGTTGAGAATAAGGCTGTAATCTTATGTAAGGGGATCCCACTGGCATCTATAGGATTTATGTCAAAGTAGATGTGCATAACATTTCATGGCAGTAAGCAACAGTTCTGCCCAGAAGTGCTTACAATCTAAATTTTGACTTCTACTGGGTGAGTGGGTGTGGCATACCTTTCAAGATTTCTCCAATGAAAATAGGGGCATCCTAGGGACATGGGTGGCACTGTGGGTTAAACCACAGAGCCTAGGACTTGCCGATCAGAAGGTCGGTGGTTCGAATCCCCGTGATGGGGTGAGCTCCCGTTGCTTGGTCCCTGCTCCTGCCAACCTAGCAGTTCGAAAGCACAAAGTGCAAGTAGATAAATAGGTACTGTTCCGGCGGGAAAGTAAACGGCGTTTCTGTGTGCTGCTCTGGTTCACCAGAAGCGGCTTAGTCATGCTGGCCGCATGACCCGGAAGCTGTACACCGGCTCCCTTGGCCAATAAAGCGAGATGAACGCCACAACCCCAGAGTCGGCCATGACTGGACCTAATGGTCAGGGGTGCCTTTACCTTTACCTATTCCATAATAATATTGGAGGAGAAGGAGGAATGACCTGAAGTGTAAAAACACACAAACATGGAATGGGTGTAATGAAAGGCAATTCTGTGGATTTGAGCTAGATTGGCTTTATAGTTGTGGTTCAGACCAAAGGAGTTAAGCAGGGGGAAAGATAGGAAGATAATTCCTGCCTTTTACAGAATGGAAGCAGAGGGGAACAAATCTCTCCCACTTATGTCTTGAGGCCAATCCCACAGGGTGCCTAGGTTTACTTAGAAGACTTGAGAAAGGTTATGTATTATCCCTAAGAAAGAAAGAAAGAAACGCAGTGTGCTTTTCTGTGCTGAGGAGAAAGACAGCAGGGTGAGTGATTATCTTCAGATTGGTTTGGATTAGGCTGCCCAGTGAATTTCAAAGACAAAGAGGCACTTCATGAATGAACTCCACTCACACCACAAAAGCCACACCTCACTGTCCTTTACCATGAAACACAGCGGTTCATTCACAGAACTGAGAAACTGGCAGGTTGTGCTGAGTCTTCATCATCATCATCATCTTCAACTTCTTCATCTTCTTCTTCAAATGTCACAAAAAAAGAAAGGGAGAGAGACAGCATCTGCTTACATTAACAGCAGAAAGAGGAGATTGATGATTATAAGACTAAAGGTAAAGGTACCCCCAACCGTTAGGTCCAGTCGTGAACGACTCTGGGGTTGCGGCACTCATCTCACTCTATAGGCCGAGGGAGCCGGCGTTTGTCTGCAAACAGCTTCCAGGTCATGTGGCCAGGAGAAAACAAGCTTGTTCCATCTTCCATGTGGCAGCCTCAAGAGTGAGATAGAAGTGAGAAGCCTCAAGAGTGAGATAGAAAGTTTTGGCCGGTCACACTTGGTTCCCGCCCCCAACATAGGCAAATGTTGACAGGTTATAAATGCTCAGATCCTGAAGCTGAGGCTCCAAAACTTTGGCCACCTCATGAGAAGAGAAGAATTGCTGAAAAAGACCCTGATGTTGGGAAAGATTGAGGGCACAAGGAGAAGAAGACAACAGAGGATGAGATGGTTGGACAGTGTTCTCAAAGCTATGAATATGAGTTTAACCAAACTGCGGGAGGCAGTGGAAGACAGGAGTGCCTGGCATACTCTGGTCCGTGGGATCACAAAGAGTCAGACACGACTAAATGACTAAACAACAACAACAGCGAATGCCTCTAGTCTAAATATGTCCCAGGTGCAGTGGTATTGTTTATCCCTCTGCCTCCCAAATTTTCTCTGAACAGAAGTAAGGTAATGAAGGGGACATTTTGCTCTGAATAGCTGTATACTTATCCCATATTTATTTGCCTTGTTGCTACGGCTCAGGCACGATTGCCGGGACTTTAAAAGGCTTCGCGGATTCTCGTTAATTTTACAAACCTTGTTTTGATTTACCAAACCAATACAAATATTATTGTAGTTGTGCTAACTTTTCCTATAAGCTCCTTTTAAAAAATGTATGAGAGCAGGCCCGCACACGAGCAGGAGCAAGGCACATCATACTCTGGCTACATAAAAATGATACAGTGAATTACTTTCTACAGGAAATCGCTATGGGGAGGGGAGGGGAAGGAAATTCCAAGAGACCTGAAGGAAAATTGCTGCCACCAACTTCGCATAAAAGTTGCAATTAAACTTTAAATTACAAATATAGTTGAGGCGCCTGAACGAAAGGAACTCTCCAAGCTGTTTTTGTGATGGTTGTTGTTGTTTTACTGGAAGGTATTGCGTTTTATGTGGATAGCTTAGCTTTATTAAATCTTGTTTTACAAGGAAGTCTTTATTGAGGCTACCGTGAGTTGTCCCTCCCAGGAGTTCCAGTGCTGGAAGTAAGTAAGAAAGGAAGGAGAGAGGGGGGGAGAGAAAGAAAGAAAGAAAGAAAGAAAGAAAGAAAGAAAGAAAGAAAGAAAGAAAGAAAGAAAGAAAGCCTTCATCAGAAGTTTCCACAACCTACTGTCATATTTTGAAAGAAATTCCTTGCAGGTTCAGCATTGTGTCTCATGAAGGAACAGACTCCCACCATGGGAGATGCTCGCTATGAGTACTTCTGTCAATGGGTCTCCAGGGCCAATCATGTTATTATGTCTCGGGTTTCATTGTGAATCCTTCATTATCTTTCTTTTTAACAAGCTTTGTGTGCCCAGGCGGAGACCCCAGGTGACACCCGGGTGGACTAATGACTTGTGAAAAAGTGTTATGGGATTAAAATTGGCCACAACTTTATTAAACTTTCAGATGTAGGAGGACCTTGGCTCAGGCATTGGGCGTTTATCCCTCCCAGTCCCCGGCCAGGGATCTGGGGCACATCAGGGTTAACCAATCTGTCTGGGAATTGGGCTGGCCCTGGAAGATGTATGTTTAAGAAGAGAGCCCAACCCCAATTTCACAGCAACACAGGGGAATGCACTGACAACCTTTCAGCATATGGCCAGTGACTCCCCTCAACACAACCCCTTTAATGGGGAATGGACCCTATGCTTACCTGGTCCGCTCCCCTGGCTCCGCCTCCCCAGTTGGAATTGGTTATTTGAACTGAGGTTTGGTGGAAACCTCAAGGTTCGTGACTTGGGGAGGTGGTCCAGGAGTGCTCTGCCAGAAGTCACGTAGGATCGGGGGTGCTGTGCGCAGGCACATAAAGGGCGCCCTCCATTTGATGTGGAGAGTGGTCATTCTGGCTGTGGGAATTGGAGCAGTGGGAACCAGTGTAGCACTATGTAGTTGTTGTTGGGCTCCAGTTCCCATCACCCCCAGACAGTGGTCTGTAGACCCAAAATACACAGTACAACAATAGTAAATATCAACAGTTATTAAGGTGTAAAATCAGCCTTGGTTCAACCCATGGTATCCTCAGATAGGGCTGTGAGATCACCTTGCCTGAAACCCTGGAGAGCAGCTGCCAGGGAGTGTTGCCAAAGCTGAGGGAGATGGAGTGATGGTCTGATTTGGCATAAGAAAGGTTCCCTCAATTTCCATTGGTAGGGTCATAGAATTGTAGAGTTCAAAGGGACTACAAGGGTCATCTAGTCCAACCACCTGCAGTACAGGAATCTCAAACAAGGCATCCATGACAAATGGCAATCCAACCTCTGCTTAAAAACTTCCAAGAAAGGAGCCCACAGCCTCCCGAGGGAGAGCATTCCACTGCCAAACATCTTTTCTGTCTTCTGTTCTGGCATACAGTCTGGCTCAATGCTATCTCTACTGTTGGGGCACTGAAGCATTTATGCAGTTCAGAGAAGGTTGGGGGCATCTGATCCCATTCTCTGCAGATTCCCCAGGTAAGAACACTACTGGGATCAGTATATGCAGGAATCTCAGCTAAAGCATCCATGACAGATAGCCAACCAACCTCCAAGGAAAGGAAGTCCACCACCTCCCAAGGAAGACCATTCCTCTGTTGAACAGCTCTTCCTGTCAGAAAGTTCTTCCTGATGTTGAGTCAGAATCTCCTGTCTTGTACCTTGAAGCCATTGGTTCGAGTCCTACCCTCCAGAGCAGGAGAAAACAAGCTTGTTCCATCTTCCATGTGGCAGCCCTTGAGATATTAGAAAATGGCTATCCTCTCTCCTCTTAGTCTCCTCTTTTCCAGGCCAAACATGCTACCCAACTCCCTCAACCATTCCTCATCAGGCTTGGCTTCCACACCCTTAATCATCTTGGTTGCCCTCCTCCGCAGAAGATGGTGTATGAGCTGAGTGCATATTTAGGGGGCCACAAAGGGATCAAACCACATTTGAGGGAAGCTGGGTAGAAAGAGGGGTTGCAAGGAACCACTGTATGTGTCAGTGTCACAACTGGTGAGGATGCTATTATACTCAGGTCCAGCTTTTGGGCTTCCCGTAGGAATCGAGGCTAGATTGACTTCTAGCCTGATGAAGTGGGCTTTTTTTATTTTCACAGGTGAGAAGGACTAAGGATTTAGGAGCAGAAAGGAGCTGGTGGTGGTGGTGGAGAGTTATCTTCCTCAGGGTCTAGAAAAAAAGTTTGGATAGATGCTCTTGGTGGGATGAGGAACTTAAGGATGGCATATAGAGAGAAAGGGGTGGATGGATATGCCAATTTTGGATTCTCTCCATTCTCTCCATTCTTCTTTTTAAATATTCTTAAGTTTCCACACCAGTTTGTATTTTTTAAGATGCATCCTCACAAAAAAAGCACCAACATTTTAACGAGCATTTCCCCTAATATGAACATTTCGTCAATACAGAATTTTTTTGCTTGCAATTCCCCTTAAAATATCCCATTTTTGTATGTTGTCTTCACTAACATGTGATGTTTTTCTGTTCACATCTAATATATGCATATTTGCACACATTTTGGAGGTGGAGAAGAGCATTTGCAAAATTCAGAAAAACGTTGTTTTCCAAGGATATGCACTTACTACAATTCTTGCATTGGAGCAGGATCTATATTTGCCTTTTTTTGATTGACAAATGGCTGCACAGCCACGATTCTCGATCTGGAACCATTTGCTTAGAAAAAGCTGGAAGGAATTTTGCTAAAACCCACTGAGCTGGCTTCTTGCCTTCTGGCTTCACAAGAGTGTCGTAATAGGAGCCAGCATCAGGCCCATTAGGCTGAGACAACTGTACACAATGTCTAAAGCTGCAGCAATTGTCTTCCATTCTGAATCCATCCTTAAGATGATGCTGTCACCTAAAGCAGATGGCCGGTATTGCAGCGAAGTTGATTGCTTGCTCGGTGCAGAAGGAGCAATGAGGTGTTCCTTTCCTCGCGCCTCCCTCTTATTTCTGTCAGCATTTTCCTGCCCTATCCAGATGGCCCAGGGCAGATTGCAACATCGATAAGCCTGAAATCGCAACAGCAAGAACAAAATGTCATTGTGTTATCACACATGGAAAAAAAGACAAAACTCGACAGAATGGAAATGTCATCTTTTTAAAAACCGCCAGCTTAATACCAGACAGTGAAAGCCAGAGTGCATAATGGTTCTCTCTCTCTCTCTCTCTCTCTCTCTCTCTCTCTCTCACACACACACACACACACACACACACACACTGGACAGTCAGCACAAGGACTTGGTGTTACATTGACTCGGTGCACAGATGGCGAAAAGAAAAGAACATTCTTGGCTGATCCTGAAGGTTAAAAAGGAACAGGAAGACCAGCTGTAACCTCTCTACTTTCATACTTACACTGCTATACTCATGTTTGGACTAGTGCAATATGTTCTATGTGGGACTTAGAGCCCACGTTCAAAATGCAGCAGTCCAGCTGTTGCACACATTAGCAGAGTGACTCAAAGCAGTAGGAAAAGAAACCAATGCAAATTCGATTTAAGAAGCAGGGCATAACTCGAGGTAAAATATCCAGGGAGGTTTGCCTCGCCCAGGTCAGGCCTACATAGGAGGGAACTCCTTCAGAACTACTTCCCCCTCCAACTCCACCAACAGTACCTTTCCAAGCACAATTCAAAGTGTTGGTGCTGACATTTAAAGCCCTAAATGGCCTCAGCCCAGTATACCTGAAGGAGCGTCTTCACCTACACCGTTCAGCCTGGATAATGAGGTCCAGCTCCGAGGGCCTTCTGGTGGTTCCCCCACTGCGAGAAGTGAGGTTACAGGGAACTAGGCAGAGGGCCTTCTCAGTAGTGGCACCCGCCCTGTGGAACATCAAGGAAATAAACAACTATCGGACTTTTAGAAGACATCTGAAGGCAGCCCTGTTTATGGAAGTTTTTAATGTATGACATTTTATTGTATTTTTAATATTTTGTTGAAAGCCACCCAGGGTGGCTAGGGAAACTCAGCCAGATGATGATGATGATGATTACAGTGAGATCTCAGCCATCTTCCACCCTGACAGTCAATCAGAGGCTAGATCTAGACACATTAAAAAAAAAAAATCTAGGAAAATGCATTGTAAACCTCATAATGGGAAATCATGTTGCAGAAAGACGGGACTCCACAGCACCACCTGGTGCCACAGTGTTATAACACATTTAAAATGCTTTTTCTTTACAGAGTGCCCTGTCTGCTGTCTGCCAGACAGATAGCAAAATTAACCCCTGAAGTCATACTGTTATACTTCCAATAGTCTAGATCTTACCCCTAAGGGCATCCCTCTGTCTCTCACTCTCCAATGCTGATAGAACTGTCCAGTGTACCAACTGGCATTTAGGCACAATTCAAGGTGCTTTTACCTACATGTCAGTTAATCCCGGGATATTTGAGAAAGCATGTTCTTTCATCTGAGCCCTTAACCATGCTCAGTGTGCTCATTAGACCCTGACCCTTCATGTCTTAAAGTCTCTGTGTGCCTGATGGAGAAGGTCCCAACTCTGAGATTGAAAAGAGCAATGAAAATGGTCATTCTTATAAAAAGGTAAAGGTATAGGGACCCCTGGCCATTAGGTCAGTCGTGACCGACTCTGGGGTTGCGGCGCTTCTCTCGCTTTATTGGCTGACTGAGCTGGCGTACAGCTTCCAGGTCATGTGTCCAGCATGCCTAAGCTGCTTCTGGTGAACCAGAGCAGCACATGGAAACACCGTTTACCTTTTCACCGGAGTGGTACCTATTTATCTACTTGCACTTTGATGTGCTTTTGAACTACTAGGTTGGCAGGAGCTGGGACCCAGCAACGGGAGCTCACCCCGTCGCAGGGATTCGAACCGCCGACCTTCTTTATTTATTTATTTATTTATTATCATTAATACACATATACAAGCATACAAACATGCATTTCATACAATCTTTAAAAATGTTCAAACATACTTAGACTCAATCCCACAAATAGTTCCTTTCCCCATCACCATCTACCAACCCTTCACCCCACCTTTGTGTTTGACTTCCAATCTACTCAGTTACAGTTTCTTTCCACTTCTATTACTTTCTTTCACACACCTTTACCCTAATTTCATACTTCTTTTTCTATTACACATTGTTTTCCATCTTATTTGATATTTCAGTATTTGAAACGGAACTTGTTTATTCTAATAGTTCTGATTTTTCGATATGATTTTGCAAGTATCTTTTAAACACCTTCCAGTCCCTATCTATCTTTTCTTTTGAAATCCTTCCAATTTCTTCCATTGTTTTGGATATATTGTAATACTCCAATAATTCGGCAAGCCACTCTGTTTTTGTCGGTATTATACCACTTTTCCAGTTTTTCGCAATCAATAGCCTTGCTGCTACTGTTGCGTATAAATATAAGGTCTTATCTTCTTCCTTTAGGCTTCCTGGTACTATTCCCAATAGAAAACCTTCTGGTGTTTTCCTAAATGAGTATCTAAACATTTTTTTTTCATTTCATTATATATTATTTCCCAAAATTGTTTGATGTTTAAACAATTCCACCATATATGTATCATAGTACCTTTTCCCGTGTTCCCGCCGACCTTCTGATCAGTAAGTCCTAGGCTCTGTGGTTTAACCCACAGCGCCACCCGCGTCCCTCATTCTTCCTATACTTAAAAACTAAAACAGGGGTGGCTTTCTCCCAGCTCAGTAGGGGTCACAGATCTGCCCCCCCCCCCACACACAATGATTTTGGTGGTGGCACATCTTTCTACTCCTTATTTGTAAAGGAGCAAAATCAGCAAGTTTTCCTGATCTGTGATTGGGATGAACTGGGTTGGGGATGTGTGTGTGTGTCTATTTGAATAGATAAACACATAAAAGTCACACTTGCAGCTTAGCTTTCAAAGCGTAGCTTGGGGACTCGGCCACATAATTCCCCCAAATTTCAATCACAGCCATGTGCCTGCAGCCCCCTTTTATAGCTCTTTGAAAATGTGCCAACGAAGGCATGCCTGTCGTAAAACCTACAAAGCTAATGGCAGCATTCGAATTTGCTTCGTGTGTCTGATGGAGGAGGTGGGAAGTTTCTAAGTTGCCTAAGTTTCACGTAAACTTAATGACCTTAGTGGCATTTGCAGCCCATGTTGTTCAGGGGTTGCTGACCAATCTGGAAAAATATATATATAAAGAACCCAGTGTGGTGGTGGTTGTTCTCAAAAGTACAGATATAATAATGAAGTAAAGGTATTTTAGACAATCGGACTGCAAGAAGATCAAACCTCTCCATTCTGAAGGAAATCAGCCCTGAGTGCTCACTGGAAGCACAGATCCTGAAGCTGAGGCTCCAATACTTTGGCCCCCTCATGAAAAGAGAAGACTCCCTGGAAAAGACTCTGATGCTGGAGGGCACAAGGAGAAGGGGATGACAGAGGACGAGATGGTTGGACAGTGTTCTCGAAGCTCCCAGCATGAGTTTGATCAAACTGCGGGAGGCAGTAGAAGACAGGAGTGCCTGGCATGCTCTGGTCCATGGGGTCACGAAGAGTCGGACACTACTAAACAACAACAACAACAAATGCCACATAGAGCTTTTATTGATTGAGTGGAGGGAAAATCATTTTGCAGGAATATATCCCACCAGTTCCATCAAGTGTTTATGGTGGAAGCTCCTTAAGA
The DNA here is from genome assembly GCF_965113315.1 of Podarcis vaucheri. Taxonomy (NCBI): domain Eukaryota; kingdom Metazoa; phylum Chordata; class Lepidosauria; order Squamata; family Lacertidae; genus Podarcis; species Podarcis vaucheri. The sequence continues at coordinate 8,074,766 of NC_138749.1, forward strand.
GCAGAACGTAATTGCTAACTTTGGTTGCAGTGAAAGGCGCCTCTTAATTTCCAGAGGCTCAGCCTGCCATAGCATCCATGAGCTCTGATGGAGCATGGGAGCTGGTGGTCCCACCAGAGCAGGGATGCAGAACTTTCTATCCAGTCCAGGGGTCACATTCCCCCATGAGTAGGAGGTCAACTGTGGTTGTGGATGGAGGAAGATAAGTAGAGCTCTGCTGGATCAGGCCAAAGGCCCATCTAGACCAGCATTCTTTTCTCACAGTGGCTAACCAGTGAGAGAGCCAGTGTGGTGTAGTGGTTAAGAGTGGTAGACTCATAATCTGGTGAACCGGGTTCGCTTCCCCGCTCCTCTATGTGCAGCTGCTGGGTGACCTTGGGCTAGTCACACTTCTCTGAAGTCTCTCAGCCCCACTCACCTCTCAGAGTGTTTGTTGTGGGGGAGGAAGGGAAAGGAGAATGTTAGCCGCTTTGAGACTCCTTCGAGTAGTGATAAAGCGGGATATCAAATCCAAACTCTTCTAACCAGATGCCCCCAAAGGGAAGCAGCTGCATCACATTCCAATCACACAAAAACATGAATAGTCTCTACCTTCAGGGGGGGCACTAGGGGTGCATTGGAAGATGGCTGACAATAACATCTCTCCGACCCACACGAGGTAATTAGGAGGCTGTGATGGGAGTAAATAGCCTCCCTACCCCCCCCCCCAAGGTTGTGGGGGGGGGCTGCCCTTGCCTGCTGTGCCCTATACCACCCTCAAATTTGTGGGGATGGAGGCACTAGGCAGAATGCCCTCCTGTGGGATCTCGGCGCTCCTGGACGCTGTCTCTGATCCGCGCCACTAGCTGCAAGAACTTCAAAAAAATCAATTAGGAGGAAGCGAATGCACATATTTCACGGAAGGAGGGGGAGTAAAGGCTGCTAACTGAAGAGATTTCTGATAAACAAGATGAGTCGGAGGAACAAGAATAAATCATGAGAAGATACGCCAAGACTCGGTATGGCAAAGGGACTGGATGGGGGAGGGGAAAAAAACTTTCCTTTCTTTCCTCAATGTGATTAAATAAGAACACCCCCCCCCCTCACAAGTCAGAAATGTCGTTTTCATGACTTACGTTGTGGATTTAAGACTGTGTGGAGATAAATTTTCTAACCAAAGCATGTTTTAAGAAGATCGTGGAATGTATAAGAGCTTTGGAATGACGCAGTTAAAAATACCGTCACCATGTTGGCAAGCTCTGTCGGAGGACTTGAGTCTGGGAGGAGGAATAGAGCTGCTTTGTGTGTGAGACGCCTCAGAGGGACTTAAGAACAACAGTTTGCGAGATAAATGATGGAAAGAGCGATGTTATTTATGAAAGCGATGATCTATGGAAACCATCTTGATATGAGGATTGGACGAATGGAAAAATTCACACAGGATTACAATTGGTGTTTATCTGCTTAAGGAGATTACCAGAAGAGATCATAAGGAAAAAATAAAAAAATGTACGAACAAGATGAGATGTGGAAACAGCAAGATAAGACTGGATAGAATTATGAACTTTATTTGGACTGATTTGGATATTAACGCAGTAGCAAGAAAATGATCGGAATCCCCCTTCGGAACTTGAAATATGGGTCTCCTCAACAAAATTTTAAAATTCGGCTTTGTAATTCGGGTCCCCTCAACAAAAAATTAAAATTCGGCTTTGTAATTCGGAATTTATGTCATGTGATGTGATTTGATTTGATTGGTCGGTTAATAAAAATTATTTTTTAAAAAAGAATAGTCGCTACCTTCAGGCCATAGAATCTTTTCTACAGATCATCTACATCTGATGTGAGACATTAAGGTTGGGGAGAGAGGGGGGGAGGGAGTGGTAAACTTGCATTCTTTTATTTAGTGGATGTGTGAGGCTTTTGTGCCAGTTGTCACTTGGGTTGGTTCTCTTTCTATTCATTGGCAGTGAGAAAGGTTGTGGGGGCCCAGAGCCTGGTTGGCTGCCTTCAAAGGACGCGGGTGGCGCTGTGGTCTAAACCACTGAGCCTCTTGGGCTTGCCGATCAGAAAGTTGGCAGTTCGAATCCACGCGATGAGGTGAGCTCCCCTTGCTTTGTCCCAGCTTCTGCCAACCTAGCAGTTCGAAAGCACACCAGTGCAAGTAGACAAATAGGTACTACTGCAGCAGGAAGGTAAATGGCATACCAGTGTGCTCTGGTTTCCATCATGGTGTTCCGTTGCACCAGAAGCGGTTTAGTCCTGCTGGCCACATGACCCGGAAAGCTGTCTGTGGACAAATGCCAGCTTCTTTGGCCTGAAAGCAAGATGAGTGCCACAACGCCATAGTCACCTTTGACTGGACTTAACAGTCCAGGGATCCTTTACCTTTACCTTACCTTGGCTGTCTTCAGTTGACTGCAGTGGGTGGGGGTGTTTTTGGATCAAGTTAGCCATATTGATCCATATGCTGGTGGTGGATTCCTGTTGTTGTATTGTTGGGCTGCGTGTGTAATAAAGGAGAGTCACACCAGGGCAAAGGTGTTCTCTTTAATTTGTCCTCATGTCAGTTTCAGTCTGTTGGTTAGCTTTACTAGTAAGGCTGTTTCCCATATGATTTGGTACCAGTGATCCATGTTCTACTCTGCTCCCTGGCCGTCTATATGAGTCAAAGGGAAGAATGGGGCCAGGCCAGGGTGGTGAGGGAGGAGGGAGGCTGAATGCAGGGAACCCCCCTCCACAAGGGGGGAAGACTTGGCATCATGAATGTGTGTGTGCCCCCCAATCCCCACCCCAACCTGTCCTTTATTTTATCCAACCTGTCCCATATTTTGCCCAACCAAAGGTGGCAACCCTAGATGTATCTGAGGGCAATTCACCCCCCCTCTAAATCCGCAGCTTCATTGCCCAGCAACAGGGAGACTGATTTCAGGATCGTTACAATGCCAATTGGCCAAGAAAGATACAGTTGCAACCTGGAAATGCCGATCCTACATTAACTAGCTAGTTGATCTCCATGGTTCCCCCTAACTCCAGAATTCCAAGATCTTTGTGTTCAACAAGTTGTATGCATTTTTATTTTGCTTTCCAGTTGATTCTGGAGCATTGTGGATTGGGAAGAGTGAACATTAAAAAACACACAACTAAACTAACTTAATTAGCATTACGATAACAGGATGTTTGGAAATGTCAAGAGCTCTGTGTAGTTATTCTCAGGCCATTTAATAGGTAACCAGAGAGAGACCCAAAGTTGCCCTTTGCAAAAAGAGGCAATGCTTTTGAGGTGCTTTAGTGTAATTGTGCAGCATGAATCAGACACCAAGTCTAAAAGTAGCAGCATAAAAGCTTTCTTATCTTTGGTTGCCATGCCACTGACGTCCTGATGGCAGGTGACGTCGCTGACTTTGTTTTTATAAAAGCCAGCGGGTACTTTTCATCCCCGCTCCCTTCGGTGTGAGTTCAATCAGCAAAGAGCAGTGCACTCTCTCTCTCTCTCTCTGAAAAAAAGGCACAAGATTCTCCAATGATGTTTCCTGTAGCACCACAGCTTTCCATAAAAGGCGCTATTGAAACGATGTTTACTTGGACGGTCTCCAAAAGCAGCCGGCCAGCTGCTGAAGAAAAGCCCTTGCCGAGAAACAGAGACATCTTCAGTGTCATTGTCACTCCTGATCGCATCCCCAAATTCTGCATACCTTCCTTAGACGTGGACCACTTTGCAACTCAGCCTGAGACAGTGGGAGATCCTCAGGAAGAGTCTCTGGGGAACAGACCCTCTGGGGAACCTGCCAAAAGACCCAGACCTATCCGAAGCAAGTCTGAGATGTGTGTTCGAAATGGAGGCATTCCACAGCAACAGGTTTGTTGCAGACGAGAAACCCTGTGTCTGAGAGATGTGGCTGTTCCTTCTGAACATTTAGAAAGGGGAGGGTACCATTCAGATCCTGTGACACAGGCTGCTTTTTCCCTGCCCCACCTCCCTAAAATCACCACCCCATATGGGTTCTTGACATTGGGAGAAAGCCCCAACATCCGAAGGAAAGAATCTCTGTTCTTTGAGTATGGACCTGCGGAGCTCAGGATTCTCTTGTCCCAAAAGAAGGAGACAGCCTGCCTGTCACAACATCCAGCCCTTCCTCTGGCTGTTCACAGCCAACCAAAGAGCCGTGGAAAGTCCTCCAGCGGGAGCCCCAGGCCTGTTTTGTGGGACAAACATTGCAATAAAGAGGCTCCCTCTCCTCTCTGCTACACTCCGAGTTCTGAAAGATGCACAAACAAATGTAAGAAGAAAAGATTTCAGCTGCTGATGAAGAGACATCTGCCCAGCATTAAGAGATTGCGATCGAACCGTGCACCGGACAAAAGGACAGTGATTGAGTCAGAGATTTCACCAAGGGGCCTGGTCTCCTGATTCCAGCACTGGAGTTCCATTTGGGTGCGAAAATAACTGTTCTCCGAAAGCTTGGAGGCAGGCCAAGAGTTCACTCTGTGAGATCCTGCCTGGGTAAATGTTTAGATTTTACCCCCAAACCATAGTGGATCAGTTGCCCACATCGACTCCACTTAAGTCAGAATGCAAAAGTTGCCTCTGCAGGCTCATTTGCAATCAATGGTATTTCCCCTCAATTGACGTGAGTGGGGAGACTCCTTGCAATGAGTTTTGTCTGCACAGAGTGACACTTGCGGAGCTCTATATCAGGGCATGAACGTTCTCATCCTCGACGCTGGTAAGACGGGCATAAGCCTGGTATATCTTAGGAGCTGCTTCCTTTCTCGTGGCTTGTAGTGATCTCTTAGATCTATGAGAAACCTCCACGCCCCAGATTAGGTGACATTCCCAGCGGTTCTTCTACAGCTATGGAATTCCGCTCTTTAAATGAGACTTTTTTGCTGCCTTGGGTTTATCTTATATTTGGGTGATGGTTTTCTCCACTCTGTTTCTCCTGAATGTATTTGGATGTTTTGCACGTGGGCAAAATCCAGTGGGGACTTTTCTCTGTTGTAGCTCTCACGAAATGAAGGTGAGCAGCACAGAAGCATGAGAGCATTTTGCAATAAAAACCATGTACTGGCAACGATAGCTATGTACTATCTTCATTGTTAGAGGTAATATGCCTTCAGATACCAGTTGCTGGGAATCTCAGCCAACTAGTTGGCCACCCTCAAAACAGAGTGGTGGGTTCGAGGGGCTTTGGCCTGATCCTGCAGGGCTCCTCCTGTATTTCATATGTTGTTGGCATGTTTCAGACTGTAACATGATGAAAGCTTGAGCTGGTCTCACGCTTATAATTATTTTGTTGGGAAATACAGACTAGAAGGAATTGCCGCAGTCTGTAAAATAATGCCATTGTTTGCAAACCACCTAATACTTTCAAAACAGAAGACTTAAAAAAAATATATTCATGCATAGAAATTTGGAGTCGAAGTGAAATAAAATATGTCAAATGAAATAAAAGCTATATTAATACTTGTCCAGTCCTCCTAATTGGTCTTTCCTGGTGCACTGAAAGCAAAGGAAATTGTGGTCTGGGTAAATTATGCTGTTGATTCCTTGACATTTCATTTGGCTCTGTATAGAGAGATAGGAAGTATGGGGAAAATGGTAAGTTTTCACTGATCTGGAATGCACTATGGATGAACCGTGCACTCAGATCATAAGAATATGTACAACCAGTATAAATATTCATAAATTGAAGATGATTAATTTTGAGAGCACAGTCAAGTAATTAATTTACATTAGGTTAAATAAGATTAAGCAAAATTACACCAATGGGCAGGTAGAAATTTAGGGGAGAAATTTGATTTTCTTTGCTTTGGAATGAGAAGCTACCCAGTTCATACTTTTTGAACCAATAAACATAGCTATCCTTCAAAATCTGTACGTCTCTGAATTTTGGGATGTGGTTCTGTAACCAACCAACGTATACAGAAATGCATAAATTAGTAAAAAAAAACCTGACATAATGTTATTACTTTAGGGAGCGTTGCTTGCAAAAATGTGCATGTTAATAGAAACTGCGTACAAAAATATTTATATCAGGAGAAATTTACACTAAAATACAATGGTACCTCGGGTTGCATACGCTTCAGTTACATACGCTTCAGCTTACAGACTCCGCTAACCCAGAAATAGTACCTCGGGTTAAGAACTTTGCTTCAGGATGAGAACAGAAATTGTGCTCCGGCAGCGTGGCGGCAGCAGGAGGCCCCATTAGCTAAAGTGGCACCTCAGGTTAAGAACAGTTTCAGGTTAAGAACACACCTCCAGAATGAATTAAGTACTTAACCTGAGGTACCACTGTACTGGTGAGTTTTCGTTAGCATTTTTTTCAGTTAAAAAACATGGAAGTTGCTGCGGAAATGTGGATAACTGAATTTAGGATTAGAAAAAAATGAGAAACAAAGAGAAACATAAATGGGAGACATTCATCTGTCCCAAGAAGCTAGTCCCTTGGAAGCAGCCAGTTTCCAGTGGTTCTAAAGCAGGGCTGGGGAAGCTAGGCAGCTGAGGGGGCTAAAAAACTGCTTTCTGGAAAGATACACATTTACACACCACACCTGACCACCTGGCAGTGATAAGGTAAGCTGAAAACCTCTTGCTCACTGAATTTCTATTGAAATTCTCAAGTTTCTGGGAAATGAGGCAGAAAAATGGAAGCCTATTTTGCAGAGGAAGTGGAGGGGGGAATCAGGAATTTGGGGAAACAGCACAACACTATATTTATCAGGTCTTCCGCATGGTGGTTAAAGGGAGGGGCTTCTGCCATGACCTATTATGCCCCACTATGCAGCCACTACTCTGTAATCACAAAGACAGGGCTGTAGCCCAATAAAGCCACCCCCTCTAGATATTTTGGACTACAACTCCCATGTGCCACACAGGCTGCAGCTGTTGGGAGTTGTAGTTCAAAACATCTGGAGGGCACCGGCTTGGGGAAGGCTGATCCAACACATACCACTGGGCATATCTGTTTGGAAATGGAGGCGTTTATGCTGCTCTCCCTGGAAGACAAGACATGGCTCCATGGACTGAGCCAAACCTTCTTTCCAAAACATTTTCAGCTCAGAAGAAGGGGTTGGGGCAGCGCCGGCTCAGGGTGTTTTGGCACCTGAGGTGAACCACAGAATGGTCTTACAAGGAGGAAGGGGTGAGTGAAGATCTACATCAGGAACAAAGTGGGGATGAAGATCTACATTGGGAACGGGTGGGTGGGTGTCAAATCAACCTACTCAGTGGTTGAAGTGGGTATCAAAGGCCATCGCCAGGGGGAAAGGGGCCCATTCTGAATCCTGCTAGGCGTGAGAAGACCCCAGAGGGCAACCTCTGTCCTTTCCTCCCTAGGGGTGGGAAGAAACCAGCAGAAGAAGAAGAGGAGTTTGGATTTGATATCCCGCTTTATCACTACCCGAAGGAGTCTCAAAGCTGCTAACATTCTCCTTTCCCTTCCTCCCCCACAACAAACACTCTGTGAGGTGAGTGGGGCTGAGAGACTTCAGAGAAGTGTGACTAGCCCAAGATCACCCAACAGCTGCATGTGGAGGAGCGGGGAAGTGAACCCGGTTCACCAGATTACGAGTCTACCACACTGGCACCTCCTATTCACCAAGAGGCCACTGTAGAAGTGGCATTGAGGAGAGAAGATGCTTCTGAGGAGGCAGATCTGGACTTCAAGGAGTGTGTTGCAGTCATTGCTGCCACCACAGGAGTAGCAGCAGCAGCAGGCAATTCATTCCTTTGAGGCCAGATCTGCTGCCCCTGTGAATTTGCTGCCCGAGATGGTCGCCTCACCTTGCCTTCCAGTGGTTTGGCTCTGGCTGGGGTTGTGAGTACACATGCATGTGTGAAGGTTGCATGAACTCACTGCTAGCCCCTTTTACTGTTTTTTTTTTCTGAAACTGCTTGTTTCATGGCCCTGGCAGTAGCGGTGTGGTCATAATTGCAGAACCCAACTTGGCGACTGTTGGGTACCATTTCATTTTATCCACTCTGCTCCAGAGTCAAAGCAGGAAGATTTGTCTCTGGTCTGACTCAAGGTAACACCTTCAGATTGGAGCCTTGAGGGTTAAGAGAAAAGTGCCCAGCAGCAGCTGCGACCTGTTGGGCAAGAGCTCACCATTGCCAGCAAATCCATACCCAGATGTCAAATGATAACATAGATTCTGCTATGCATGCAGAAGGTCCCACATTCAGTACCCAACATCTCAAAGTAGAGCTGGCAACATATCTCACGTGAAATGCAGTAGAGCAGCTGCCAGTCAGTGTAGGTGATACAGATGAAACAATGGCCTGACTCGATGTAAGGCAACTTCCTGTGTCCTTGTTTTTGCATGTTGCTCTGCAATTCGCTGGGCAAGCCCAGGTTCCAAACTCTGCTTGGCTGAACTTGAGCAGAATCGGCCTAGTCAGCCTAAAGTACCTCACAGGGCTGTTGTAGAGGGTTTGGAGGGAAAGCCACATGTGCTATTCTCCTGAGCTCCTCAGAAGGGTTTGGGCAGGGAAGTAATCTATAATAATAAGTTGGGGGCGGCTAACAGTGGCCATGGGACGCGGGTGACGCTGTGGGTTAAACCACAGAGCCTAGGACTGGCTGATCAGAAGGTTGGCGGTTCGAATCTCCGTGACGGGGTGAGCTCCCATTGCTCGGTCCCTGCTCCTGCCAACCTAGCAGTTCGAAAGCATGTGAAAGTGCAAGTAGATAAATAGGTACCGCTCCAGCAGGAAGGTAAACGGCGTTTCTGTGTGCTGCTCTGGTTCGCCAGAAGCAGCTTAGTCCTGCTGGCCACATGACCCAGAAGCCGTACGTCGGCTCCCTCGGCCAATAAAGCGAGATGAGTGCCGCAACCCCAGAATCGGCCACGACTGGACCTAATGGTCAGGGGTCCTTTAGCAGTGGCCACGAACAAGTTACAGTATCTGTATTTGCAGAATGCAAATTGGGTGCATATCTGAAAGACCGCCTCCTTCCTTTCAGACTCTCCTGGGTATTATGTTCAGTGGCAGTTCCATCTTCCTCAGAAGTTCAGGGAGTCCTGGCTCAGATGAGGACATTCTCTGCGGTGGCCCCTAAGTTGTGGAATTCCTGACACAAGACTTACCCACCTTGGAAGAATGGCAGATGCAACTAATATATATGGAAATGGCGGAAATGACTGGCAGAATCCGAGACCAGGGAGAAGAGTCGGTGGAAGAAGATTGGAGGAAATTTAAAACTTATTTACAGAAATATTGTAAAATTTTTGAATGCTGATGACATTGAAATGAATTGAAGGGGTTCTAGCAACAAGGTAAAATGTAAGATGGGATTGATAATAGAAAAACTAATAGGATATGAATTTGCTGAACCAACTCTTAAAAGGGATACAAAAAAGGGAGGTGTGAGGAAGTCAGGAAAATAAGTTAACTAAAGATGAGAAATTAAAAAAGAGGGAGTTTTGTTTTCTTTTATATGTGTTTTCTTCTTCTTCTTTTTGTGTTTAATGTTTGTATTTTTGTATTTTGTATTTTTTTATTTTTCTGTTTTTGTATTTTTCTGAACTTTTCTATGGATAAAACTTAATAAAATATTAATTTAAAAAAATAAGTTGTGGAATTCCCTTTCATTGCACAGCTTGGGCAAATGTTGAAGACATGCCTCTTTATCCTGACCTTTGACACCTGAGTTGTTTGTTTTCAGGGCCCACCCTATTCCTGCCACTGCAATCTGTTTTAACTGGGTTTATTATTATTATTATTTTAGATTTTAAATTGTTGCAACCTGCCCTTGAACTTGCTGATGAATGGCATGTTAATGATGATGATGATAAACAGGTTTTATAGGACAGGGTAGGGGGGCAGAATACATGAAATTTGCAACTGTCTAACTCTCCTGCAAACTGCCTCTAATTTCCAATGCTACCACTGCTGCCCCAACCATCTGAACGATGGGCTATTTCACTGGCTATGTAGATGTTTAAGGCACAGAAGCCTGTCTCCACCTGACAATTTGAGTCCCATTAGAGATCAACTCTGCACACATTTCCACCCATCCACTCAGACGCCATGGGTAGCGTAATGACCTCCATTTGTTTTTAATAAGTTATACAATGTTGTGAAGCCTATGAAATATTTAGCGCCAATAAACAGGATGATCATTGCTTTGGAGTGTAATGAGAAAAGTAAATTAAAGGGCTGGCATTTAAATCAAACATAAATAGTTTATGCAGTTTCTATTTACCACATCGAGGAAGCAATACATTAAAAAAAAAAGTCTATGGGTAACATAATTGAAAGACTCGCAAAGCAACAAGAAGTACTAGTTCTGTTTTTTTCTCTCTCTCCATAAAATCCCTTCTGCTGTAAGGCCTTGAAAGGAACAAGGACTGCATTTGCAGGATCCTGGGACAGAATTGTATTTGCTGTCCTCAAGTACAGAAGGATTAATGAGTACAGTGCGTTGTTCAAGGCACACGTTCCAAAGTACTCAGCGTGAACCTTGAACATCGACACATGTTGAGAATTTCAGTGAACACTTTGTAACCCCGCTGTCATCGTTTCATGGGTTTTTTCATCCCAACATCATGTTCCTAGAACCATAGAATTATAGAGATTGAAGGAATGCAGGAATGCAGGAATCATAGCTAAAAACTCATTGACAGATGGCCATCCAACCTCTGCTTAAAAACCTCTTGTGAAGGGTAGCCCCCAACCTCCTAAGGGAGTCCGTTCCATTGTGTGGCAAGTCCCCCCCCGGTGGAAATAATGACACATGACACAATTATTAAGGTTAATGGGCTAAAAAAGGCCACAACTTTATTGGTTACAGGTGATGAGCGGTATTGGCTTGAAGTCCAGGAAGGGTTAACCACCAGTAGGGAAAGTCCTGCTGATGCACATCAACTAGGAACTCCCCCGGGGTCACCGCTAGGGGGCGTGCCTTAGGCCCTCACCTCCTTAGACTTCGAACAGGGCCACTCCCCCCTGGAATCCTTTATCGGATTACCCTTCAATATGCAGGGCAGGTGATGGTGCTACCTCCCCTCTTCCATCTACAGAACTATAACCATGCTGATGCGTGGCAAAGAGGGAGATCCCCGGCTGCGTCCTGCCTTTATAGGGCAGGCCACGCCCCCTGAACCAGCCGATTGGTCGGCCAGGGGGTGACACGGCTGGGAATCCGCCCAATCATGCGGGGGCTGGTCTCCACCCATCACGTGCGTGGAAGGGCTGTGAAGCCCGCAACCCCACCTCCTTCATAGGGCGGAAGTGGCTTTGTCAAACAGCTCTTATTGCCAGAAAGTTCTCCCTGATATTGAGTTGGAATTTCATTGGGTGAGTCCATGAAAGTCTTGTTTTGATCCAGAGGTGGGAACATAAGAGGCTGCTGGATCAGGCCACTGGTCTATCCAGTCCAGCATCTTGTTGACACAAATGCATATGGGAGATATGCGAGTAGAAACTTGCACATGAGCATTCTGCCCACACCCTGCAGTTTCCAGCAACTGGTATCTGGAAACATTAATGCCCCCCAAAATGGAGGCAGAATGGCTGGAAGCAAACTAGGAGAGTGGCCATAGTTCTTCAATAAAGTAAATGCTTTGCATTCAATCCAACTTTCAACCCCAGAAGCAGTGCTGCTGCTTTTTTCCCTCCCTGTCTTAGCTGCTGGTATCACAATACTATCTAAACACATCATTTTTTGACCCAGCAGGTGGAAGAGACCCCATCCTCTATCAACACCTGTTTTTATTTTTTGGTCACCCAGAAGTATATATCCTTATTCTTCACGGCTTCGGCATAATTTCCCATATTGTTACATATTACGCAGGGGAAAAGGAACCTTTTGGCTATATGGGAATAGTGTGATCTATAATGTCAATTGGCTTCCTAGGCTTTATTGTATGAGCCCACAATATATTCACCATGGGAATGGATGTTGATACCCAAGCTTATTTTAGCTCAGCCACAATAATTCTTGCCATCCCTGTTGAAGTAAAAGTTTTTAGCTGACTTGCAACCCTCCACAGCGGAACAATTAAATGGGACACTGCTATACTTTGGGCCTTAGGGTTTATTTTTTTATTTACAGTAGGGGGTCTCACAGGTATCATTTTAGCTAACTCCTCATTACACGTTGTTCTTCATGATACTTACTATGTGGTTGCTCACTCTCACTATGTCTTATCAATAGGCGCTGTATTTGCAGTTATAGGTGGACTTGTTCACTGATTTCCACTCTTCACAGGCTACACTTTACACTCTTCATGAACAAAAATTCAGTTTGGTGTAATATTTACAGGGGTCTCAGCCACAGGCCAGACAAAAGTCCTAGTCATTGGAGAGCTATTGCCCATCAGAGTAGGATAATGTTGTCCAAATCAATGGACCAATGTCTCAGCATATAGCAGCTTCATGTATTCAGAAGCCTTTATTCTGCACTTTGGATTACATACTGTAGTTAGCCCAATGACGTTTTGGAGAAGATAACTGAGTATTAGCACAGTGATGATATAACCTGGCCAGGATCGGCTTTATTAGCATAGACAAATCCCAGTGATGAAGACTGTTGCTTTAATTAAGGCTAACTGGCAGGCTTATAAATGTCATAAGAAATAGCAGCTACCCACCAGAGGGTTGTCGATTCCATATGGTATTCTATCAAAGCAACGCTGTAGATGAGCTCTAATGAGGAACATGGCAGGAGGTGAAAGCCCTTGGGGGATATTTGAGATCTTAAAAAAAAAAAAAAAACAGCCAGTGTGTAGATAGTTGAATCATCTGGGAAATTCTTCAGAGCTCAGTATTGAGTGTTTCTCTGGTGCCTTTAGGGTGTTTTGCAAGCTGACAAGCAAAGAAATGGAATGAGGAGGAGGAGGGGACTTGGAGGATTTGAGCATCCCACACATACAAACAGGGCAGTGAGGGTGGGGGAACACTCTGAGTCTGCGCAGTGCAGTAGGGTGGAAGCTTGGCTTGGCTTGGGAAACGTGAGTTTGAGTCCCACATCTGCCATAGATACCTTCTGGTATCTATCTGGTATCCACCTGGTATGCAGGCTGAGACCCTACCTGCCTGCAGACTGTCTCGCCAGAGTGGTGCATGCTCTAGTTATCTCTCGCTTGGACTACTGCAATGCACTCTATGTGGGGCTACCTTTGAAGGTACAACTAATCCAGAATGCGGCAGCTCGACTGGTGACTGGGAGCAGCCGCCGAGACCACATAACACTGGTCTTGAAAGACCTACACTGGTTCCCAGTATGTTTCTGAGCACAATTCAAAGTGTTGGTGCTGACCTTGAAAGCCCTAAACGGCCTCGGTCCAGTATACCAGAAGGAGTGTCTCCACTCCCATTGTTCTGCCCGGACACTGAGGTCCAGTGCTGAGGGCCTTCTGGTGGTTCTCTTGCTGCAAGAAGCCAAGTTACAGGGAACCAGGCAGAGGGCCTTCTTGGTAGTAGCACCCACTCTGTGGAATGCCCTCCCATCAGATGTAAAAGAGGAAAACCAGACTTATAGAAGACGTCTAAAGGCAGCCCTGTTTAGGGAAGCTTTTAATGTTTAATAGAATATTGTATTTTAATATTCTGTTGGAAGCCGCCCAGAGTGGCATTGAGAAATTATTTGCAATCATTACGGAAAGGGGATAAACTAAATTCAGTTCTCATTTAAAGGCAAAGCTACACAATTTACACTTTCTAAAACAATACCTAAACTGAAACACAACAATCTTTCTAAATTTGCACATCTCTGAATTTTGCAGTGCAGTTTTCCAGCCACAAAGTGGGGACCATTCATCATTGTTCCACCACCACACCCTGGGCAGGAGGCAGAGATGAGTCCAGCTGGTGAAGAGTCACAGGTGTCTCCCTCTCCTGTTGCAAGAAGCTCTGCTCCCCACCTGGTCTCCCAGAACTAGGAGAGGCATGAAGAGAGATGAGGAGAAGTTTGATTCATGCAGGCGCACTCTCCGATTGCACAGTGTGATTTACTGCTGGCTCACCTCTGACATAGGAGAATGTTTTTAGGATCTATCTTATTTGTACAGTAGTAAGTTATTTTTAATTGTGAGGTGTGTGTGTGTGTGTGTGTGTGTGTGTGTGTGTGTGTTATATCCTGCCCTGGGACCTTAGGGTGAAGGGGAAACATAAATAAATACAAACAAACAACAAATAATAAACAATAATCCTAACTCCAATTTTCATATGTTGGAACCTTTAGAGATGGGGGAAAACCATCACAAGCTGCTTTTGTCAACTGTACTTAGGCCCAGGATTGGGCCCAGAGCTGGAGAAAACACAGGGACAAACTGTAAGGGGCAGACAGTCTAAAGCCACCCCCTTTTTTTATGTGGAGACGACAGAATAAGACAGTGCAAGTAGGACCATAGTTCTCTCTTCCAGGGAGAAATCTCTAGCCTTCCAATCTGTGGTGGGGGATGAAGCGAGCAACTTTCCAAAGCGGTTGAGCCAAAGTTTGCTCCTCAATACACAGCCATCAGTCACGATCCTGGATATCCAGCATAACTGCCACATCTGCCATGAATATCTGTGATGGCCCCACTCCCTGGTGGAAATCGTGTATTGTTGTAGATAAATGTTGCAAAAACAGAAATTGGTTTATGAATATCATCACTGGATGCGCATGCACACGCACACACACGAGTGATTGCACAGGCTGATCAGCAATTAAGCCAACTGTGCAAAAGAAAAAGGGGAAAACATCAGATTGGCACCATACTACTTGTGTCTGTGCTTTGGAATGGGCAATGATGTGCAGCTAAGCAGACGTCTCTGAGTTTCATTAGGCTGGAGATGTAATAAGGCAAAGGCTTCTTTGAAACACACATTTATGCAATGTCCAAATTTTTGGAGGAAAGTACTAGGTTGCATAAACGCTACGGGGGGGGACTTTAAAATTGTAAGATGATAATATTATTCTTAACTATATACCATCTATATGGGGTTTGACAATGGGTCAGCGTAGATGGACTCTCTGCCAAAAGACTGGTATTGATTCACTGGAAAGATAATACCATAGCCCCATTTGATCAATGGATAGAAGACATGACAGCTCTTGCGATGGAAGGATGGATGAATTGCTTTTGTAAATATAATATTTGGAATCCATTTATGAAAATCATAATGACTTGTTAATAATTTTACATTTGTTGGAATAACTGTATATCGTATTGTATCATAATTTCAAGTATTTTTTGTTTTGCATTCCTTTCACATAAAACGAGAGAGAGAGAATTTAAAAGAACAATTAAGTCATAAATAGGACATAAAAGGCTGTAAGGGTACTGATGTGCATCTAAGCTAGGTCTGTGCTTCTGAAAGATGAGCAATGCACAATCAAAACCAAAATCACAATGTGCCAAGTTCTGGAATTTATGAAATGGGTATATCTCAAGCGTACTCTGCCAATGAGGAAGCCCACTTGACACTACACGGAAGGAGTTGTGTGGGAGCCAGACATCCCTTGATATAAGTCAATCTGGGCAAATCTCTCCATTACAGTTTCTCTTAAATTCTCATTTCCCCCCATGTTATGTTCATATCTCCCTATTTCCAAATCAGTTTGAGAATTAGTTGTTTCAAGCCCCTGTGGAACTTCATCTCCATCACTTCCCACACTGTGGAGTCAAAACATACACCGTCATGTGATAGACAACAATCCCATGACTGCAATCACGGAGCAGGAATCTTAACATTTTTGTGTAAAATTATCCAAATATACACATTTTTACATTCAATTTCCCCTAATATAATGTTTTTGGTATTTTTTTTTCATGGAAATACATAATTTTATGCACATTACTTGTCTGGAGAATTGCATCACAACATTTGGAGACCAGATTAAAAAGGGTGCCTGAATTTTGTTTCACAAGTTATTTCAGAAAGTAGGAAATGGGCAGGTTTGCCTTTCAATGAGAAATGTATCAAATTTCTATAGAAATCCTTTTTAGACCTTTGTGCTAAGATCAGCAGAGATCTTCACAGAGATGTGCCTCACACTTCACAGTTGGGAAAGACACACCTGTGCAACATGGCTTTTGACACTTGAGATGTATATTTTTAGGATTCATCTTGTTTTTCTGATTGTAAATTGTTCTAAACTCTTTTTAATGCTGTGTTTTGATTGTTGTAACCCACCCTGGGTGTCAGGAATGAGCCAGCTCCAAGAGACGGTTTGCAGCCAACTGCAGAAAACAGCCAGGAACAGAGAGGCATTGATGTTAGTTAGGCAGGGGAGAGCTGGCAGCTGCAGACTTCAGCTCTTTCTGACCTTCACAGGAAAGCTGATAAGGCAGTAGCTGAGAGCAGGCTAGAATGCAGTCAAAGCTTGCCGGAAACACAAACAGGCACAAAAGAACTCAGAGACAGCCTCTCAGAAAAGGAAGAGGTGGGAGCTGATCCACTAAGTCTGAGGGGTCAGCAAATGGGAGGGTTGATAGACAGGAATCAAAACAAGAGACATAAAGTTCGTAAGTTCAATATCTCCTGTCAATGCTGGAAGAAGTCTTCAGAAGGATCATCTTGAGTAACGGAGCTGGAGGCTTTGTTAAAGCTGTCCAGAGCTATCTGTTTATTTTTGCAATAAATCCACCTTTTTAATTAGCTACACTTACTGTGTTATCAAGCTGGGAACCTGGACTGGGACCTTAGGGTGAAGGCTGGGCAATCAATAATAATTGCAACATGTGTTAACACATGAGTTTTGGGGGGAGGGGCAGGGCTTCATGCAATCTCACTGCTCCCCACCTCTCACATGTTTGGTCCAACACCTGAACAGGTCTTTGGTGAGGATTCTAAACCAGTGGTGCAGTTTGGGTTGTCAGCGCCCAGGGCAACCCGACCAGCCAGCAAGACCCTTGGCAGGCAAATCCCCTGCAATGGCTGCAGAGAGGAGCACTGGGACAGCCTACGCTGGGGTCACCCTTTGCCTGTCCCCTCCATTTGTGCCCACTCACTGTGGGCCTGAGTTGCTCTGCCACCTTTCCCAGGGCAGGGATCCCCATGGAAGCTGATAACTGCACAAGGGTGCTTGGTTGTGCCCCCTCAGAATTTTGCACCTGGAGCAATGCCCCCCTGTGCCCCCCACACTATGCCACTGTTTTGAATCAGGGTATCACATACCTAGCCTCTGAAAACTTTCCTCCCAGTTTGTGGCAGGGAAACTGTGGGGATCTGTGGCAATCACACAGGGTCCACAGACGTTTAACAGTCTATTGATCCCTGTGCCACCACTGTGCTCGCTTCCCCGCTGCCACCAACCTGTTGTCGGAATCTCTACTCGGCCAAGCTGATAAAGCTCCATTTTCCGGCTGAGTCTCCGGAATCGCCTCCGACGAATAATTAACGACCTCGAGCCTTTGATGAAGCTCCAAGGCACATTCTTCCATTAAGCAGAGTTTCCAGCACAGGAAAAAGACGAGAGGTTTGGCTACATGCTATGCTTTATTTCTTACTACACAGACAGCAAAGAAATATACACCCTCTCTCTATGAAAGCAGAGAGCAACAGAACAAAGGAACAAAGGAAACAGGAAACCAGTAATGTCACATCCGTCTCTAGTCTCCCGTGAGACTTCCAATAGCCTGGACTGTCTCTGGAATGTAAACAGAGTCCTGTGACTCCCAGCAGCTGCTCAGTGGCAAAACAGAAACTAACACCCGTTACTCTCGGGTAAAACACTGAGTCCAGACAGTTGTTAAAAGTGAACCAAATAAACAAGTTTATTTTACAAACATTAACAAGCTTATGGTTTCTCAGATAATATTCCTGTCAGTATCTTAACTTTAGTTTCGTTACCAGCCTATACCTTCCTAATACCTTCTGACTGATCATCTCAACTGTTTGACTGACAAATTCTCTCACTCTCTCACACCAGACTAGCCCAACCTACAGACTTATCTTCTCCATCTCTTCTAACACCAGACTATCTTCTCAACCATCCTAACTCTAATTCTAACTCACTTCCAAAAAAAACAAAAACCCACCTCTGTGTTTAAACCTTATACACAATTAACTCCGCCCCTTGGGTTCCCATTGGTTAGCCATTTTACAATTAGTTAACCCTTTCCTTATGAAGCCAGTATGATGTCACACACCTAGGAGGGCAAACGCGACAGGACCATTTAGCCTAATTTCTCCAAGGGGAGGATGAATGCTCTGCCAGATTCTCAGGTACAGGAGACATGGGAAATATTCTTGCAGCTTTTGAAAAAGAGACACACTTGTCCAAGGATGAAATCCCTTCACTCCCATTGACTAATGACATTCCAGCTGGTTTTGACCTCTGCCTTCATCTGGTGGCCCAGCAGGAGGCTCACATATTAACAGGAGAAGATCACTTTGCCCAGCGATTACAAATCCTTTTGGAAAACCTTTCTAAGTGAAAATTGCTACTGGTTAATATAGAAATGTAAGCGTGTTATTGTCCTCAAAATTGGCTCTAAATTTCTGGTGGGATGAGCAGAAGAGGCTCCTTTCTTTCCCATCCTATTCTTTCCTGGTGTATTTAACCATAATGGATTCTCCATTTAGACAGGACTGTGTCCAGATGGCTTCACGCAGATTCGCTGGATCCATTTCAAAAGCTGCTTTCGTGCAGATGCTCATTTCCCGTTTATTGCAGATACTCTCATAAACATAGCTAATAATGGTGCTTTGAGCCCTCATATTGTTCAGCCTCTAATATAGCCGTCTCTCCAAATAATATATACATAACACCAGGGTGTAATAATGGCAAGAGATACCTTGCCAATGCAGCTCCACCAATGGGAGGGCAAGAATAATCCTGCAAATTCTATATGGAGCGCAGAGTTGTGGCAAAGGAGGAATGCAGGTTTTACCTCCCATCCCAAAAAATAAAAATAAAAATAAAGGCTTGAGGCTTGGCCTGAACCTCCAAATAATAACACTGAAAAGTTGTCAGTGAACTACCCTGCGTGCGGGGATATGGGCTGGGCTGCTGGCATACACATACGTCTCACAGTGCACCCCCATATCCCATTTACCCTGATGTGCCCCACTTCCCCCGGCTGGGGGGCTGGGAAGGATACACGTCCAAGGCCAAAAGCCAAGGTCTTCCTAAATTTGGAAGTTTAATAAAGTCATGGCCTAATTTTAATTCCATAACATATTGTCAGAATCTTTATTCCTTTCTTATGACCCCTTGGGGCTGGGGCTGTTGCGGTTGGTCATGCAATGAGCTAGCAGTGTCATCCCATTTGTGTCAGCTTCCTATATTCCTATGAACAAAGTCGTTTCCTCCATATCTCTTTTCTTAACTTCTTCAGATGGTCTCTGCCGCGCACTATGGCAGTAAGTAAATAAAATGGTGTAACTGTTGGAAAATTCCATTCCACCTTTAGTTGCAGACATGGAACTGTTGCATGTCACATGTCTGTTTACATACCAGCACAGCTTGTGGGGAACTTCCATTGTGTGTATAGCTTTTGCTTTTCTCTGTCTCTCTGAGAAGACAAAGAGAGAGACAACATGTTTCTTTGCCCTGATTTATGATTAATAAAACCATAGTTGTAGTATGCTTCCAGTGTGGTGTAGTGGTTAAGAGTGGTAGTATCGTAATCTGGGGAACCGGGTTCGCGTCCCTGCTCCTCCACATGCAGCTGCTGGGTGACCTTAGGCTAGTCACATTTCTTCGAAGTCTCTCAACCCCACTCACCTCACAGAGCGTTTGTTGTGGGGGAGGAAGGGAAAGGAGAATGTTAGCCACTTTGAGACTCCTTAAAGGGAGTGAAAGGCGGGATATCAAATCTAAACTCTTCTTCTTCTTCCACAAGCCTCACACCTATTCTGTTTGCGCAGTTCACTCTGCTGATATAGTGTGCCCTGGGTTTGAAGCCTGGGTCGCTGATTTATGGAACGCAGTCATGAAGGGGCTAACACCCCAGAAACCCCTGCCAAACACTGGGACTCCAATAACGGATGATATGGCAGTCTGCCTTCATGAATCTCCTCAGGTCACAGCAGAACATACACCCCTACTCTGCCCAACTGAAATCCACGCTGAAATCTCTGAGGCGCCCCTAATCACATTATCGGAGACTCAACCATCCAATGGTTGCATCTTCCACGACCCCGGGAAAACCCTAGATGCTATTGAAGAGACAAAATGACTCTCACCCCTACTATTATCCTGGAACGTTGCTGGATGGCAATCGAAAAGAAGGGACAAAGACGTTTTAGCCTACGTATCACAGTTCAAGATCATCCTGCTCCAAGAAACCTGGATGCAAAATCCTTTTGAACTACACAATTACTTTGCTTTCCATTCCCCTGCCTCAATCGGCCCAAAAGGCGGAAGACCGGCGGGAGGTTTGAGCACCTTCGTATCGACGGATCTAGGAGCCTCCCCTATCCAACTGAAAATCGACAAAAAATGGATTTTGGCCGTTAAAATATTCTCCACCCATTTTAAGATCATATGCATCAATGTTTATATTCACCCACTTATGAAACAAACTGATCTTAAAAACATCTGGAACGAACTGGAAGACTGCATTCTCCTTGTCTCAAATAAGTTTCCCTCTGCCTCCTTAATTATTGGCGGGGATTTTAATGCAAGGCTAGGCCACTCAGACGAACAGTTAATCAAGGAAAGTGGAATGGGTCCCCTAAATGCTAATGATGAACACTGGCCCCTATTCAGGCGTCACTCACTTGACCCAGTTACCAATTTTGCTGGTACATGTCTTTTTTTAATGGCACTTAGATTAAACCTTGTTGCGTGCTGAGGTCCCCCAAAACCCCTACCCCAATAACTCAGACATCACACGTAATTTTTGTTTAAGGTTTTTGGCATAATTTTGGCCACAACTTTATTTTTATACAAATTGAGAGTGGTTGCTTAGGCATTGGTTATGACTACCTGTCCCCCCCCCCCCGCCTTGGGGGGACAGCACTGACTCCGTAGCCAGTCCCGGAGGAAACATGGTCAGAGTCAGATGGAGCTGCGTCACAGACTCTCACTGCTCCGCGCATGTTCCTTGAAGCTTACACGGCCCGCACCCTGCCGTCAGGGTTTGGACGAGGGGGATGGTAAGCTTCAGAATTCCTTTAACGGAATACCCGTCTGCAGCAGCATTGGAGGGGCAGGCACAGCCAATCCATACCCCTCCACCAACCAATTTTAACCAATGCCTAACCGCCAACCTTACAAGTTGTGACGATTTGCTAAGCAGTAGGCAAAACCCAAAAGGCACGCACTAATCAGCCAATTGGACAAATTCCTACTGGGCCCCCGCACCAAGGCGAACGACCCCATGACAGGCAGAGCAAGGTCAAAGCGCAAGCCCAAATCAAGGGAGGGCGGGCGGGAGATCCGATGTCCACAGCGAAAGAGAAAGAGAAAGCTGTGGACCCTGCTTATATAAGGGGTCTGACCCCACCCCTAAATTGGCAACATCAATTTTTCCCCAGTAACAACTTCTTCCAATCTGCTCCAGCCCATTGCCATCAATGGCCTGGTCACTAACTGGGGGTTTTGTTCGGCCCCATCCGCAACACGTGCTCTCTCTTTTATGAGAACACGCTTTATCTTAAACGGCCTCTCCTTGGGAGACTGCCCTGGCCAATTTACTTACTGGTCAGGCTTAAGGCACTCTGTTATTGACTACATCCTTGTCTCCCAAGAACTCTTTGATGAATATATTGAATTTACTGTAGACATAAGAACCGAAAGTGACCATTTACCCCTAAATCTTAAAAGGACTGAATTTTGGGAACCCTCTCGACGCGGGCTTGCCCCGCAGACTCCTGATCCTAGTGCTTTACAACAAATAGGCAAATCCAGAATTAAATGGTCCCCTTATGTTAATAACAATTTTGGTATTTGGATACAATCAATGGAAGGTCAACTCCTCTGGGCTGATTTGACTTCCAACGACACTGAAGAGACCTCCCCAATTGACCATTATAACACATTAATCCGAAAACTCCAACCGTTATTGTCAAGACCCAGAAGATCTAACCAAAATGACTTCCCTACCAACAAAAAATGGTTTGACCACGAATGCACTCAGGCAAAACTTATACTCAGGGAATGCTTTAAGGTCTTCCAGCAAAATCCTAACCCTATCACTAAATTAGAGTTACAACTTAAAAAAAAGAACTACAAAGAGCTATTAAAAACCAAAAAAAAGAACTGCAGACTCTCTCATTTGGCAGGCCCTCATAAAAGCGTCAATAGAAAAAGATAATTCCAACTTCTGGAAAATTATCTCCAGTCAAACCAAAGCTCCTAATGAGGGCACAATAATTCCTGCAAATTCATGGGAAGAGCACTATAAAGGGCTGTTTAGGGAACATCGTCCTTCTGCGCCGCTTAACATCCCCTTAGATAATGCTACACCATGGCCCCCAACATCAGAAACTGAAATCACTTCACTAATCCTACAAATGAAATCTGGCAAAGCTCCAGGAAGTGATTTCATTGTCGCTGAACTTTTGAAAGCGCAAATAAACTGGTGGGCCCCGGTCCTTGCAAATCTATTTTCATATATAGATAAGACGACTGAAATCCCTAAAGATTGGGGACTAGCTATAATTGTTCCCATATTTAAAAAGGGCAACCCCTCTGATCCATCCAATTATAGACCAATTAGTCTCCTGAATGTGATCTGTAAACTTTATACAAAACACCTATGCCTAAAACTATGTGAATGGTTAGATCATAACAACTTGCTAGAAATTGAACAAGCAGGGTTTACATCCGGACGTTCCACCATTGATCACTGCTTAGTGCTTGATTACTTTGTCTATAAGTATGCGAAACATTGGAAAAAGTCATTATATGCGGCCTTTGTGGACCTAAAGGCAGCATTTGATTCTGTATCCAGGAGTAGGCTCTGGGCCAAATTGGCCAATATGGGTATCAACAGAAGGTTATTACTTCTGATGATTAAGCTTCATGAGAACAATACCCTCCAGATAAGACTTGCACAGGACGGCAGACTCTCCAGAGAAATCCCAGTCCAAAGAGGAGTTAGACAAGGATGCCTATTAGCCCCACTCCTATTTAACATCTATGTTAACTCCCTGGCCACATGCTGCCGTGAAATTGAAACCCACCCCCCTGTGCTCTCTAACGGCAGAAAAGTACCAGTCTTAATGTATGCGGATGATGCTGTTCTTCTCTCTCAAACCAAAGTGGGTCTGAAACGTGCCCTAGGAAAGTTTAGCGACCAATGTAACACTGAACTGTTAACAATCAACTTTGCCAAAACCAAAATTGTACATTTTAACCGCTCCTTCAGGAAGGATAATTGGAGCGTAAAGGGAAACGCCATTGAACAGACTAAGACCTTCCAATACTTAGGCATTACTTTCTCTTATAATGCCAAATTGTCAACACACCTGACCACATCAGCTATATCAGCAGAAAGAAGTGCAAATGCTATCCTTAGATTATTCAGAAGGAAAGGTGCGGGCTTCCTCCCGATGGCCCTAACAGTCTTCCAAGCAAAATCTTTAGCCCAACTTCTATATGGCTCTCAAATTAACCCTTCTGCCAACCTTAAGACCCTTGAAACAGTACAATCTAAATTCTTAAGATCATTATTTGCTACTCCTAAGTGTACACCTAATGCAGTCTTGAGGCAAGAGGCAGGACTGCCCAGAGTGGAATTAAAAGTCTGGGTACAAGCAATATCCCTCTGGCTGAAAATCCACTACAATCCTAAGGGTCTATTACCTTGTTTCCTGGCCGCAGTTCCCTATCCTCCTTGGCTTATGCAAATAACTAACAAGATCAAACAAATTGGTCTAAACCCTGAAAATCTTTTTATTGGAACTCTGAACAAGGCAAAAGCTATTGTCACTCGGAGACTTTATGATATCGAATTACAACAAGAAGGCGCCCTACTCCCGGAGACGTATAGATGTTTAAAAGCTTGGCCTAATTTTGCAGCTGCCCCTTACTTAACCAACATCACTAACGAAGCCTATAGATGGGCTTTCTCTAGAGCCCGCTTTGAGACAATGCCCTCAGCAGTGCTGTACGGCAAATTCACGCGGGTTCCAATGCATGCGCGTCTCTGCCCTTGTATGTCTAATAAGGTAGAATCTGTCACACACACTCTTCTATTCTGCAAATTT
Organism: Podarcis vaucheri; assembly: GCF_965113315.1. Classification (NCBI taxonomy): domain Eukaryota; kingdom Metazoa; phylum Chordata; class Lepidosauria; order Squamata; family Lacertidae; genus Podarcis; species Podarcis vaucheri. Next base: position 8,098,848 of record NC_138749.1, read on the forward strand.
TATAGTGAAGAACGAGTTCAACTTATTTTACCGCTTCTATCAAAATTTATACCCCTTCAATATTATTTGGAATCCTGCCCTGAAATTCTCCGAAAATACCTCCTGGAAGATTCCTCAAGCTCAATATCATATGAGGTGGCTAAATTTTGCACTTTAGTAATTAGGAAGCGTAAATCTCTTCTGTTGAATGGCACACTGCGAAGTTCCCTTGCGTAACCATTTTCCTTTTCTGAGGTTGTTGTTGATTTCTTCTTGTCTGATCTTGTGGGGTTTAGTGTCACTGGCTTTGGCCGCAATAAAACTTGAAACTTGAAAAGGACAGCATGGTTTTCATGAAGCAGAACTCTGTCCTGATACCAGTACCAAATTATTTTAGTTTCTTTTCGATTTTTATAGTTCTTTAGATATACCCTCTGTTTTAATACTGTTTAACTTTCCAAAATGTTTTATAGATTCTAAATGATTGTGCTCCACCCTACTTATGCTGGTCTATGACCGTAATAAAGATTTGATTTGATTTGGTTGGAGCAGAGGCCAATGGGTCTACGCAGTGGGATGGCTGGAAGGAGATGACCCAGCTGGGGCTAGCCAGCTGGCATTGCAACCCTCTGCATGCTGACAGTAACCAGTCTTTACCATGAAATGTTTTTCACCTAGGACCTAAATGTAAAGGATGCTCATACAGGAGAAATCAGAAAGGGGGACAATGTGGATAGCAAGTAGGGATAGCTGATTTTTTTCAATTTCAGTTTCTCATTTTTCTTACTGCTGAGTTCAGTCATCCACAATTCCACATCTGTTTGCTTCTTCTTTTTAACTCCTCATGAAAATTTATCAGCATCGTAGTGCAATTTTATGTGAATATAAATATTTTTTGGAGGCAACTTGCCTAATACACACCCTTTTTTTGAAAAACAATTTCCCGCTTTTTGCATTCTGTTTCACCAATGCGTTCATTTAAAGGCACTTGTTACCCTAATAGATGCAGTTTTATATGCAATGCTCGTCTGGAAAACTGCACTGTAAAATTCAGAGAAGTGCAGATTTTGAAGAATGGCTACATTTCACTTCGCATATTGTTTGCATATTTGCAGGAGTGCTGTGCTTCTCTTTGCGTATTGTTTCATAAAGTGTGAATTAAGCAAATCTGCCTTTAAAAGTGAACTGAATTTAATTTCCCATTCATCCCTAGCAGCAAGTGAGGCTAAACTGTGTTTAACAGCCTCAGTGTCTGATGTAGGTTGTCATTTCAGACATACCTCCACATCTTCAATTCTTCAGCCCAAAGTGGCCTCATCAGATTGAGCCATTCCATTCTTTTAACACAGCAGACTCAGCCTGTGGGTGAAATGTGGCATTTGCTTTGTGTGTATCAACAACGCTCCAGAACAACAACAACAACGAAAGTCTGGGTTTGAGAGATTCTTGTTGGGGGCCATCTTTAAATCCACTTAACCGGCAGAGATTTCATTTCCTTGACATGCTTCACGTTTTCTGATCAAAATGCTCAAGCCTTCCAGCTAAGAATGATAAAATCCCAGCTCCATCCTTCCAACTCTCACTAAAGCAATACAGTGGTACCTCGGGTGACAGACACTTCAGGTTACATACTCCGCTAACCCAGAAATAGTACCTCGGGTTAAGAACTTTGCTTCAGAATGAGAACAGAAATTGTGTGGCAGCAGCAGGAGGCCCCATTAGCTAAAGTGGTGCTTCAGGTTAAGAACAGTTTCAGGTTAAGAACGGACCTCCAGAATGAATTAAGTTCTTAACCTGAGGTACCACTGTAATAATAATAATAATAAAAACCCGAACACTTTGCTAATCAAGAAGCTAATGGCCAATGTGAGTTGTGATACAGAAGTCTATGAAACGGACGGAACTTAATTTATCTAACCAACCATTAGCTCATCAATAAAAGGATTACTAACAGAGAGTATTAAAATAGTGCATATAAATCTTTGTTATGTTTCTTCTATTAAAAAATATTCAATTAGTTTGCAGAAGTCATTTACTTTTCATCGTTGCAGTGTTAACGACTGTGATTTATCACTAATCTTTCGTTTCAGTTAGCCTGGGACTAATAGGAAGTGCTATAACCCAATCACACTCCTAAGTAGAGAAGATAATTGGGTAATTGGGGATTTGTATGGAGAGCCACGCAACACATGTGACACTTGGTATGCGCTGAGGATCATGAGGACAGCAGGTTCAATATTGCCATCCCATAACACACCAGGATGAGTAAAAAAATTCCTTCCAGTAGCACCTTAAAGACCAACTAAGTTAGTTCTTGGTATGAGCTTTCGTGTGCATGCACACTTCTTCAGATACACACTGAATCTGAAGAAGTGTATCTGAAGAAGTGTGCATGCACACGAAAGCTCATACCAAGAACTAACTTAGTTGGTCTTTAAGGTGCTACTGGAAGGAATTTTTTTATTTTGACTATGGCAGACCAACACGGCTACCTATCTGTAACTGACACCAGGATGAGATTCACCCATGACAAGAAGAAACAAGGAACAGAGAACATATCTTCATCATTTAGGAGGCAGATAGATGATAGATAGATGATAGAAAGATAGATAGATGATAGATAGATATGATAGAGAGATGATATAGATAGATGATAGATAGATAGATTAGATAATTAGATCTAGAGATCTAGAGATGATAGATGATAGATAGATAGATAGATAGATAGATAGATAGATAGATAGATAGATTGATAGATGATAGATGATAGATGATAGATAGATAGATAGATAGATAGATAGATAGATGATAGATAGATGATAGATAGATGATAGATAGATAGATATAAACAGATGAGAGAAAGGGCGGGAGAGAGAGAGAGAGATGAAAGACTAGTTCAGCATGGATCAAGAAGTTCCTGTAAACTATGAAATCCTATCTCAATGAAATTTCAATATAGGTTCTATCTAAAGATGGTTTTGGGATAGAATTAGAAAAAGTTAATTTGAAGGAACACAAGAAGCTATCAATGAAAACGTTAAAAAAGTTGACATAATAAAATTATTAAAATATGGATAAAATTGCATGTCTGGGTAGGCTAGCCTTACTTTACCTTACCTTACCTTACCTTACCTTACCTTACCTTACCTTACCTTACCTTGCCTTGCCTTGCCTTGCCTTGCCTTGCCTAAATAAAAAATATTTTGGCATCACAAGCTGCCCAATGAATGTGTTATATATAAATAGGCAGCGAAGAGAGGTTCCTCACAAGCGTGAAACAAACATTATATGGCAACTGTAGAAGTGCCAATTCTTCAGAGCGAAGTGGTCAAGTGGACATGTATGGAGTAAGTCAATCCTTCAAGTAAACAGGCTCAAGGCTGTTGCAGGCATTATTTACTTTTACACCCCACCCCAGTCTCCCATTTTGCTATTCCTCCCTCCATTTTCGATGTCAGGCACAGCTTGTTCACAACCTTTCCTCCAGGAAACACCAATTCTTCTTCTGACACCACAGTTGCACCCCACCCCGCTCTCTTAGCAGGGTGAGATTCCAGGGGTACCAAGCACAGTTACCAGGGTCTGTGTTTCCTTTTGGAAAGGGTATTTATGATATATGGTTTATTTACACATACATACAACTTAAACCTAGATGGAGAGAGTGCAGAGCATTCATCTCCCAAGAGGGTCTTGTTCCTTCCATTGCTGCAGCTTCAGATTCCAAGGAACTCCAAACATTACATCTGACCCTCTCTGCAATTTAAAACAAGACTTTCCACCTCATTTTCTGCTCCTCACTCCAGTTTGCAACATGGACACTTTTTCCCTGTTTGCTTACCTCATTCTGCCCCTCCTTCCTGAAATTCTGGCCTTTTTTCCCTGCTAACTATCTCTCACCTCTGGTTGGAGGGGGACTTCCCCTGTTTTCTGTCCAGCCCAGGCAGTCTCTGTAAATGGTCTCCTTAATAGGTTATTGGCTTGGCCATTATTAGCTTTGTTCCCCCAGTGACCCATGCTATCAGGGACACTGTCAGTAACCACCTGCTAATTCCACTGTCCTCTCCTCTCCTCTCCTCCCCTGTCTCCAAGATCAAGTACGGCATTGCATGTAGCAGAACAAAAGGTACAGAGAGCCCCTGCTCAAAGGAGTTTGTGACACTTGGGAAGGAAGCTGACTGGAGAGGAGCCTCAGGAGGAAGTGGGCAGCTCAAATCCTCAGTCCTGGCAATTGCTTCATCAGGCTGGTCCTGCCCGTGGAGTTCTCTGTTGTGTATTGTCTCTCTGAATAAAGAATCAACCTTACTGCTCATTTCTGAGTTTCTGAGCTGAACCAGCCCTGACACAATCAGGCTGGACTGGCTCACTGGCATAAAACTGAATCCAGCAGAGTTTGGCACAGCTTAATAAAACCTTGATTAATTCTAACTCTTACTAAAACCAGGAATTATGGGGAGGGTCTGGCACCCAGGAGTTTAGAGGATCTTTGCCCCTGCCCGACTTATAACAGTACTAATTGTAACACCTTGAAGTTGGCCCAGTAGCAAATTGGCAGACACCGTGCAAGACTGATACTCCCTTTTCTTTGTGCTCAATCCCCGGCTTGTCAATTTCACTAGATGACCCAGAGTCCATTTCCTATTTCTATCCCTTTTCTTCACAGCACAATACTTCCAGAGGCAAGATTAGCTCAGTGGCAGCCATACAATGGCACCATCCATGGCGTTTGCTCAGCCCGGCTAAAAGTGGCTCTAATCACACAGAAGGAGTTGGAAACTTGATTATTTTAAACCTTGGAAAAGTATATTGCTAGATATTTCATTCCACATGAAGCATTCATGCACCGAATGTATCTTTTAATTAAGAAGCTAGTATAGTTTTTAGAGGGTGGGGGCAGAATCAGCTAATTTCCTAATTAAATCTAACACGCAGCCATAAATTTGGGTTTCCAGTAAATTGCTTGCCGGTGTCATCATGTCATGTAGGAGTGTAAGACATAATTTTTTAATAGCCAATTAGCCCATTCTTCATGATCCAGAGTGTTGTTGTTCTCTTGAATGAGTAATTCAATGAGCCTGTCATCTTGACACTTGTCACATGTTGGATTTCAGCACTGGGCAAACCATGTCACTGGGCCAAGAAACATGCTTTCTTGGGGAAGTGACCAAATTCATAAAAGAAAGGGGTGAAGGATTAACATTTCTGCTCAAGAGAAGCTCACAATTTCACCAGGTCTAGAATGCATTTGTGAGAGTAATGATGGAGAACTAGTGATTTAAAGTACTTCTGTGCCAAACCTCCCCATCCCCTCCCATTTCATGAAGCTCAAAGAAAGCAGGTTGTATCCCCACCCCTCTGCTTTAACAGGGATTTGTTTGCTTTCTCTTAAGGCAGGCTTCCTCAAACTCAGCCCTCCAGATGTTTTTGGCCTACAACTCCCATGATCCCTAGCTAGCAGGACCAGTGGTCAGGGTGATGGGAATTGTACTCTCAAAACATCTGGAAGGCTGTGCTGGTCCCGAGGGTTAACCGTGCAGCGAGGTCCGAGTCCAGTCCGAGGTCGAGGGTGCGGTATGGAGGCTGTCCGTCAAAGCTGTAGCTGGGTCCAAGGCAGGAAGTCGGGTGAGGTCAGGAACTCTGGCAGAAGAGCAGGACAGGGTGCCGGCAGGAACAGGGTAGCAACAATGTTGCTCCCGCAACCTGGGACTGGGGCTGGCTGGCTTTTATCTGCCCCGAGGCATAGGGCGGCCCCGGTCCACAGATGACTCGCCTCTCCTGGCCTGGAGGCGAGCACTCCTCCTGCAGGAACTTAGTTCCCTCCACCTCTCTGCCCTGAGCCTCTGCAGCTCAGGAGAGGCTGGAGGGTTACCGGACCCAGAGGCAACCTCCTCTTCCCCTGACGGGGCTGAGAGTGGAGCACCTGCAGACAATCGGTCCTCCATCCCCTCAGGAGCCAGAGCAGACTCAGCTGGTGCCTGCACCTGAGGATCCAGCACAGGTGAGGACCCTTCAGGCTCAAGCCCCAGTCCTGGCTCAGCTGGTTCTGGAGGCGGGGACTCCTGTGCAGGCTGGGATTCCTCAGGTTCAGCCTCCTACTCCATATCCCAGGCCATGTTTGAGGAAGCCTGTATTAAGGACATAAAAAGAGCGCTGCTGGATCAGGCCAAAGGCCCATCCAGTCTAGCATCTTACTCTTACAATGGCTGACTAGATGTCTGTGGGACACAAGCACAACTGCACTCCAGTTCATGGAGGGTAAGCCTATCCGTGGTTACTAGCCATGATGGCCATGTTCTGCCTCCACAGTTGTGTTGGGATGGGTTTGGAAGGCAGGATAGGATATAACAGGACCAGCTACCCCCAACTTGGACAGCCGCTCTAGGAGGATACCATGGTTGATGTTATTGAAAGCCACAGAGAGGTCACAGAGAATTAACAAGGAAGTGTTTCCCCAGTCTCTCTCTCAGCAAAGCTCATCGTCAAAGCAGTTTCTGTGCCAAAACTGGGCCTAAACTCTGATTGAAATGGATCTAGATAATCAGTTTCCCCAAAGAGTGCTTGGATCTGGTCCATAACCACCCACTCAAGAACCTTGCCCAAAAAGGGGAGGTTTGCAACTGGCCGGTAGTTATCTAGGTTTTCTGAGTTCAGAGAGGGTTCCCTACCCCTGGGCCTCAGGCCAAACTATTTCCTGGTGTATGGAGCTTTCTTTATGTCTCTCAAGTTGTCACAGATCTGCGTTGCAACAGTTTTTGAAACCAACTTGGTTTAATGATTGACAAGCACAAAAAAGAGATGGCTTTGAGCACCACCACCAGATCCTCCATGTGTTTGAGTGATTTGCATTTACATTACAGCAGAATTTGCATTTACATTAAAATGATTTACAAACAAGGGAAGTGCCACGTTTTAATTTAACGATGCACATCTGTCACAGAGCTTCCTATAAATACATTGTGGCTATCCTTCCTTATGTGGTATTTCATACAGAACAAGAAACAGTTGACAAATTAAATTGGAGCTGCGAAAGAATCGACGGCCAATGCCGCGGGAAATATGATCGGGTTACTAATCACCTTACATGTCCAAAAACTCATTTATATCCCACCAGGTGCCGCCATCCATTGGCGAAGGGGGTTAAAGCATTTAACACAATTGTCAGTTGTTTTTCTGGTGTTGTCACCCAAGATAAGAAAAAATCTTTTTGGATACCTTTTCAAAAGGGAAAGCGGATTGAGAAAGTGCCTTGCTTAAGTGTCTTGAGTAGCGATGCTTGGAGGATTTGATCTTTGTGAATTTTGATACAAAGTGACCTAATCCCAAACTAATGTGCCATCAAATTGCATGCTATTTTACACACACATACACACACACCCAAACACATTTTAAAATGAATATTTTGAAATGACATAATGTTTTAGAAGTATGCATTTCAAGAGAAAATTTGTTTAAAATTGCATCCTATTTTAATGGATTTTAAAAAAAATGCATGTTAATGCAGAAATGTGTAAAATGGCCTTATGGGTGGATGAATATAAAAGTGACATAGCTTGGAAAGAGACTGGTCCATCCATATGCTGGGAACGTTTACCTGCAGAGGTAATCTGTCTGTAAGCATAGATGGCCATTGATCCAGGTTGGCAGCTTCCTACATTTTTCTGTGCCCTCTGCTTGGCACTTCATAGCTGCATAAAAACAATAAAAGGAGCTAGATCAAGCAATGTAAAAGATCGAGGCCATATGCAAGGATATTCTGTATACAGGTGCAATAAAGCACTTTAAAAACAGTGCAAAATAACCATTAATATAATCAATAAAGTTTAAACAGCTGTATAGGTCTGTTGGCATTAAAAGGGTACAGTGGTACCTCAGGTTACAGACCCTTCAGGTTACAGACGCTTCAGGTTACAGACTACGCTAACCCAGAAATATTGCCTCGGTTTAAGAACTTTGCTTCAGGATGAGATCAGAAATCGTGCTCCAGTGGCACAGCAGTAGAGGGAGGCCCCATTAGCTAAAGTGGTACCTCAAGTTAAGAACAGTTTCAGGTTAAGAATGGACCTCCAGAACAAATTAAGTTCTTAACCCGAGGTACCACTGTATTTGAGACACACCTGAAAGTCAACAGCTATGATGTCTTCTGACTCTCTAGGGAAGGATTATACCACAGCATGCGACTGGTGACATTCAATTCCTGATTTCTGCTTCAAGCCGGTCAAGCCTTCTAAAACTCAAGGGACAAATTCTGAACTTTACGGACAAAACTAGGCAGAAATAGTTTAGGTCTCACACATGATCTTCCCCAGTAACTGTTGGTTTCTCTTTGAACACAGAAGGGAAAAAATCATTTAGATTTCCTTTATTTTATCACAACAAGATAAAGAAAGGGGGGGGGGGGACTAAGCCAGTGGATGTCTATTTGAACTTCAGATTATAAATAAGTAGGCATATTATTTGCACAGAGCTATAAAATGAGAGGATGAAAAGATTTGGTAATGAACTTATTATGTTTTATGACCATATATTTATTTCGCACCACTCAAATTGTTTCACCCTACTGGAACTGAAAAGAATAAATGCATTAACTGTGATATAATTTTAAGCTACAGGCAGGTACGTAGTGAGTGAAAAACTACTGGGCAAAGAAATATGAGTGCCCTTGATTTCAAATACACAGCCATTTGAAGTGGCTAAACATTCACTCTCTAAGTATATTCTTTCCATGTATGAAAACAGATCAGGGAACTCTATTTTTTAGTTCCATTTCTGGATCTTGAGAAATAGATTGCTGGAGAAAAGATGGCTTCCAAATCCAATTTTGTTTGCCTTCCCTTCATTATGATAGACACTAGGCACTTCCAGTACAGTCACACTGCATCATGGGATTTGAAACCTTAAAGTTGCATAGAAAGACACACCACATGCTTGTATGTTGCTTTTGCAGACAATGCAATGTGCCTTGTAGGCTTAATACTATATAGCAGGGCTCAGCAAACTTTTTCAGCAGGGGGCCAGTGCACTGCCCCTCAGACCTTGTGGGGGGCCGGACTATATTTTGAAAAAAAAAAAAATAATGAACAAATTCCTATGCTCCACAAATAACCCAGAAATGCATTTTAAATAAAAGGACACATTCTACTCATGTAAAAACAAGCTGATTCCCGGACTGTCCACGGGCTGGATTTAGAAGGCGATTGGGCCAGATCCGGCCCCCGGGCCTTAGTTTGCCTACCCATGCTATATAGGGTGATGCTCAAGTGTATATAGGGGCACCACAAAGGTGAATGGGTGCCCTATGAGACTGCTAATATTTTTGAAGGAGTATTTCTTTGAGCAATGCCAACCATGCAATAATAGTGCATTAGTGATGAAATTAAATTGGACTGTTGTCATTCTGGTTTGCTATTTGCTCTGTGATGCTTCCCGGCTGATACCACGTTTTTGTTGCCTGAAGGGGTGGTATGAAGGTGGTGCACTCTCTTTCTTTGGAGGTTTTTAAACAGAGGTTGGATGGTCATCCATCAGGGATCATTTAGCTGTGATTCATGCATTGAAAGGGGGAGTTGACTTGATGATTCTTGGGGTCTCTTCCAACTTCACAATCCCATGAATTCATGAAAACTTCAGCAGGAAGTGACAGGACATGCATTGACTGGTAACAAAACTCTATTTCCATTCATAAACATTTGCAGGTGCAAGCAGTGTTGGAAGCTAAGTGCCCTGAAACCAGATTGATTTACCTATTACAAATTTTTCAAATCCCTGCACCTGGGGGGTTTGAATACGGAATTAGATTTCAATTGTTCTACCGTATTTTTCCATGTATAAGATGAGCTTTTTTGACCCCAAAAGGAGGTTCAAAATTTAGGGTTGTCTTATACGCAGGTAATGCGGGGGGGGGGGGTTGGCGCGAGCCCAAGAATGTAAGCGGCAATTGGCTGCTTGGTTGCTGGGGGAAGGATGCCGAAAATTGCTCACCCGCCAGAACAAAGAGCGAGCCCGAGATTGGAAGCGGCAATTGTAAGCCACGCCAGCAGTTGTGTGCTGTGTTCTGGCGGGTGAGAAGTTTTCGGCATCCCCCCCCCCCAAAAAAAATAATCTTCCCCCAAAACTCAATCCCCCCTATTTTCAAAATTTTGAGGCCCCCAAAATAGGGGTCATCTTATACATGGGGGCGTCCTATAGACGGAAAAGTACAGTATTTAAGTTTGCTGATAAGATGGCTACTATTTGTGTTCTCTTTGTTAGATTTTGGATACTGTATCTTTAAATTTCCTGAAATTGTATGTGATTCACTGCACCTGTGGATAGCCTTTATACCAGGGTTCTGCCAACAGTATCAGCTTGCTACACTTTTAAGTGATTGCTCATCCATGGCCATTGGACGTACCTTTAGGGACAATTTATTTGGTATGTATGTATTATTGGTTGTTTATATGCCAATTTGTCTTTTCAGTTTCTGTATTGTATTTGAATGTAATGGATTTCATTTTATATTATTGTCAGCTGATGAAGAATTATCATTGAAACAGTTCATTATCCTGGAAGAACTGTTCTGTCTGCTGCTGTGCTCTGAGTACCCTACTGCTACGTTCGGAGCACCTATCATCGCATTTGTAGGATATTGACTGTGGAAAGGCATTTTGCCTCCATCTTTGTGATCTTTGATAGTGACTCACTACTCCCACATTCTTGCTCTTGGAACATTTATTTGATTCCTATTATTTGTGACTCTATACGCATATTATTTGTCTTCTGTTGATGAATTTTTAAACAAGATAATGTTATAAATATTTTGTCAGTATATTAAGCATCAATTATCCTGAATGCACAATAAAAAGGATGTCTTTAGAGGCCCCTGTTGTTACTGGTGTCTTTCTCCTCTTTAATCCAGTACCCAGAGCTGCGCGTGTGAATGCTTCTTGAAATCCCATAATGCAAATTTTCAAGAGGGGAACACTAGTATCATCCCCTGCCCATCCCCCTCTCACTCTGCAACCGGTGTTGTTCTTGTTTAGCTTTTATATCCCCTCCACTATTTGATTCTTGATGAAAGCAAGGCCCGTGGCTTCCCTCTTCCCATTAAGACATTCGCTTTTGCCTTTGCTGTCGCACTAGCAGAAGGGCAGCTGCAGACTAAAATAATTATTTTTAATTGTTTGCATGCCATAAAGCTGATAAAAGCCATTTTAATTTTAACAGTAAATAGGTTTTATGGCCAAGTTATAGCGTTCCTTATATATAAGATGGTAACGGGTGGCTAAAGCTACTATTTGATTCTTGGCTGATGTATTTCCTTCATCAACTATATAATCAGTGAAGTGATTCTATTTTGCCCACAAGACAGAAAGAAGAAAGGGGGTGGACAGATATGCTAATGAAAGCAATTAAAACTTATGAATAATATTGACGTCTCTTTATTACTTTCCAGGTGCCTTCCACACAGCTGAACACTTTAAGGGGTAATTGTGCAACTACCGTTTTCAATTCTTGCAATTGGCATGAATTAAGCAGTAGTTAGTTATTCTGAGCTTTAGAAGTCCTTCAGAGTGTGTTATTGGATTATAGGAGAGGGGGAGTCGGTAGTTTTCTGTGTAGAATGATCTTGTCTTCCATTTAAAGCATCACTGATTCACAGCTCCTTGATACTAATAAAAAAAATATCCCTTGGATATTGTGATATTGTGGAAAGGTTAACCAGTTATTGAAATGGAAAAGAAACATATAGGTAGAAAATGCAACCCCCATCTCCTTTATCCAAATGGCCTTGAAGAATTCTAGGATATTTGCATGAATGCTGTCCCAAAAACACTAAAGCAAGCTTTCATTAGCTCAAAACTCCCATGAAAAGCAATCTCATTAAAACAGCACAGCAGTTAAAACAGGTGACTCAGGTTGAGAGATCAATGAAATGTCTGCATATACAGGGGCATCTTCAGAAGCCGGGAGAATGCCAATACAGATGAGGCCTGTCATATTTCTGCAGGGAATGCATTCTACAACAGCAGTGCCACCAGTGGAAAAGTCTGCCTCTGTATCACCTCAAGCTGGTAATCCTTAGGCTGTGGAAAGATCAACAAGTTTCCATTTGTTGATCTTAAATGCCCTTACTGGGCAATGGAGGGAACCCAGTCTTTCAGATAACCTGGTCCAGAGTTCAATGGTATCAAGACTGGCTGGGTAGCTAATACCCAGTTTCTGGAAACCACAGGAGGGGAGAGACTATGTTCTACCTCCTTTGTCAGAGTCATCAAGCCTCTGCATACCACTTGCTGGGAGCTGCATGTGGGCAGAGTGTTACTCCATTCACATCCCAGACTGTCTCGCCAGAGTAGTGCATGCTCTAGTTATCTCCCGCTTGGACTACTGCAGTGCGCTCTATGTGGGGCTACTATGTGACTCAGAAACTGTGATTAATCGAGGAAGCAGCAGCTAGACTGGTGACTGGGAGAAGCTGCCGAGAACATATAACACCGGTCCTGAAAGATCTTCATTGGCCCCCAGTACATTTCCGAGCACAATTCAAAGTGTTGGTGCTGACCTTTAAAGCCCTAAACGGCCTCGGTCCTGTATACCGAAAGGAGCATCTCTACCCCCACCATCCAGCCTGGACACTGAGGTCCAGCGCCGAGGGCCTTCTGGCGGTTCCCTCGCTGCGAGAAGTGAGGTTACAGGGAACCAGGCAGAGGGCCTTCTCAGTAGTGGCACCTTCCCTGTGGAACGCCCTCCCACCAGATGTCAAGGCAATAAACAACTACTTTACTTTTATAAGACAACTGAAGGTGGCCCTGTTTAGGGAAGTTTTTAATGTCTGAGGCTGTATTGTTTTAAATATTTTGCTGGAAGCCGCCCAGAGTGGCTGGGGAAACCCAGCCAGATGGGCGGGGTATATTATTATTATTATTATTATTATTATTATTATTATTATTATTATTCCACTTGAAGTCCACTTAGGCATCTGGTTGGCTACTGTGAGAACAGGATGCTGGACTAGATGGGTCCTTAGCCTGATACAACAGGCTCTTCTTATGTTCTTAACAGTAAGCCCTTAGCATGGGCATGCAACGAGGACATGGGTATGCAGTAAAGGTCACCATTCACCAGCTGGACCATGACATTCTGTACTAATTGCAGCCTTCAGGCCAGCCATGATGGAATCCCAGATAGAGTGATTAGAATCATAGAATCATAGAGTTGGAAGAGACCACAAGGGCCATCGAGTCCAACCCCCTGCCAAGCAGGAAACACCATCAGAGCACTCCTGACATATGGTTGTCAAGCCTCTGCTTAAAGACCTCCAAAGAAGGAGATTCCACCACACTCCTTGGCAGCAAATTCCACTGTCGAACAGCTCTTACTGTCAGGAAGTTCTTCCTAATGTTTAGGTGGAATCTTCTTTCTTGTAGTTTGGATCCATTGCTCCGTGTCCGCTTCTCTGGAGCAGCAGAAAACAACCTTTCTCCCTCCTCTATGTGACATCCTTTTATATATTTGAACATGGCTTAACCTCCTCTTCTCCAGGCTAAACATGCCTAGCTCCCTTAGCCGTTCCTAAGTGCATTGAAGGTAAAGGACTCCTGACAGTTAAGTCCAGTCATGAACGACTCTGGGGTTGTGGTGCTCATCTCACTTTACTGGCCAAGGGAGCCGACTTTTGTCCACAGGCAGTTTTTTCCGGGTCATGTGGCCAGCATGACTAAGCTGCTTTTGCCGAAACCAGAGCAGCGCACGAAAACGCCGTTTACCTTCCCGCCAGAGCGGTAGCTATTTATCTACTTGCACTGTGTGCTTTCGAACTGCTAGGTTGACAGGAGCTTGGACCAAGCGACAGGAGCTCACCCTGTCTTGGGGATTCCAACTGCCAACCTTCCAATCGGCAAGCCCAAGAGGCTCAGTGGTTTAGACCACAGCGCCACCTGCATGCATTACAGTGGTTTAAATTTGAGCTTGCCAATGCATGAATCACAATGGACAAGCTATCTATTTCCAGAAAGGGGCACAGTTATGCACCTGCCCAAGGTGGTGATAGGTGCTCTTTGCCATGGAGACCACCTGGGCCTTCATGGACAAAGATGGTACCAAGAGCACCCCTAAATTGTGTACCTGTCCCTTCAGAGGTAGCACAACCCCATCTTTCATATGATAAAAGATTAGAGGAATTTTGTAGCACAAGCTGACAGATTTTCAGTAAAACCAGTGACATGGTTGGGCTACAACCAAGAGGTCCCAAGTTCAGGTTTCCATCAAGCCATGAAGTTCAGTGCATGATTCTTGGCCAGTCAATCTCTCTCTGCTTAACTGACCTCCCAGGGCTGTTCTGCAGATAACATGGTGAGAAGAATTTCTAGGAGGAAGAGTGGCATAATCCTGTAATGAATAAAATTAAAGTTAGGTAGCATCTCAGGGTAACTCTGTACCCACCCACTGGGGAAGCCTTTTCCATAATTAAAAGGTGTATGACTGGGGATACCTGCACGCATTTTCAAGCATTATATATCATTGGCCTGCAATTCCTTCTTTTTGTCTGATAACTTTATTTATGGCAGCTACGTAAAAAAGGTACATTTACCACCCACAAATATTTATCCAGCTTTGACAGTTGGGTCATAGTCTGTGGCTGTTTGTTCTTTGATCAAGTTGGAACAATGACCTTCCTGTTATGCCTCCCATATAAACCATTAGGCAATCAATAAACTCACTCAATCATTAGTTTTGCAGAAGTTTACCTACAATGTCCCCTCGCGCAGGTACTCTTTCCGAGCAAATGGCAGTGGCGACTCAGAGAGCCATTTCTAATTAAGTAACTTTTAAAAGCAAACAGATGATCTTGACTAAAACACCTGCTGTAATAAGAAGGTTCATTCAGCCAGAGAACTCGCATAAAATACTCAGAACTCAGGTAAAATCGTAAAGCACAACTGAAATGATTGAGCCATTTCCCTCTCATCTTATCCTTGGTAGCCACACCACTCCAAAATAAAAAGAATTGCTAGCCTATGCAATCTGTTAAATTAAGATGCAAGGCTTTTCCAGGATTTGCAAAGAGTGTGGTGAATATTTGCACGGTGCACCACAAAAACAAACAAGATCCCTGACCTATCTAGGTAAAAGGTAAAGGACCCCTGGACAGTTAAGTCCAGTCAATGGCAACTATGGGGTGTGGCACTCATCTCGCTTTCAGGCCGAGGGAGCCAGCATTTGTCCACAGACAGTTTTTCAGGTCATGTGGCCAGCATGACTAAATTGCTTCTGGTGCAATGGAACACCATGACAGAAACCAGGGTGCACGGAAACTCCGTTTACCTTCCCACCACAGCGGTACCGATTTATCTACTTGCACTGGTTTGCCTTTGAACTGCTAGGTTGACAGGAGCAGGGACAAAGCAATGGGGAGCTCACCCTGTTGCAGGGAATTCGAACTGCCGACCTTCTGATCAGTGAGCCCAAGGGGCTTAGTGGTTTAGACCACAGCACCAGCCATGTCCCAACACTGATCTATCTAGCTTGGTATTGTCTATGTCAAGCGTCAGTATTGTCTACACTGGCCACAGCCCTCCTTGGTTTCAGACAGTGGTCGCTTCCAGCCCTACCTAGAGAAGCCAGGGATTGAACCTGAGACCTTCTGCATGCAAAGAGATGCTCTACCACTGAACTATGATCTAGCTGTTTATATGAACATTATTTCCCTTGTGCAGGGTGCTTAAAAAATGAAATGCACAAACCAGAACATAAGAAGAGCACTGTTCTCACCTTGCCTCTTGAGTTGGCCAGCCACAGTGCAGATGGGTACCGAGTTTTAGACTGATGCTTTCCTGCAGATAGCTTCTGTGCCTCTGGGGATGTCATATCCTGTCTTTAATTTTGTAAGCTTTAATGAAAAGGATGCTTACCTGTACTTGACACTGCAATGTGCATTTTTTAGTTGTACAGCTGCAGACTACACATACCTTTGAAACCATTGAGGAGGAGAAGTGTGAAGAAGCTTAAAGTCATGCATGATTTTGTGCTAAACATCTGCATTTCCACCCACCCCCTGAAAGATCTGATGCAATTAAATATAGACTTCGCTTCGAGTGATTGACTGCATCCCCAAGGAACCGTTCCTGAGAAGCAGATATTCCTCACCTGCCCGCCACGCTCACATATAAGAGGAAAACCTCGTTTTTTTACAGTGCACTTAGCTTTAAAGTGGCTCTTGTCATTTTCCTGCTCTTGTCGGTTCTGATATCATAAAATGATGCAATTACAGTACAAGGCGCAGACAACTGAAGCATTTCCTAGTCTTTAGAGCTCGATTAAAGAACTCAGCAATATTCCGTGCCCAAAATGGATGTGGAGGGTGGGCAGGAAGCTTGAGGAATGTGAATTGATTCTCTGGGTATTAACTTCCTCGCAGATCAGTGGTTCCAGTGATGTTTTCCAGGACTTGACACATTCCTCGCAATATTACATTGCTAGGAAGCTCTTTGAGAATGAGTGACCTACCAAAGAAGAACAGCCTGATTTGAGAACCAGTAAATTTTTTCCACTTTCACTACTAAAATTGGTGATGTAGGAGTTTATCCCACCTGTAAAAATCCAGTAAAAATATTCAGATTGTGTTATGTATTGGGTTTAACACTTTTTATGCCACAAGGCGCGTTCTAACCAATCGTATAAGCGTTGGTAGACAAATGTTTTAATGGCAAGTAAGCGCATGCACTTTCAATTATCAGTTGTCAATGGTCAGTTCTTGTTGGGGCTTTTTATTGTGTAGCCCTGAAGTTCAGTTTTTGCTTTCCAATGAGTGAGCCGTTGTCACTGACAATGTTGAATAAACGTAGTTGAGGAACTTATACTGCCTTGGGCTTCTGATTTTTTCCGAACATTTAACAGATTGATTACCGAGCTTGGGCCAAACCATACATTTAAAACATTGTTGTTGTTGTTTAGTCATTTAGTCGTGCCTGACTCTTCGTGACCCCATGGACCAGAGCACGCCAGGCCCTCCTGTCTTCCACTGCCTCCCGCAGTTTGGTCAAACTCATGCTGGTACCTTCGCAAACACTGTCCAACCACCTCGTCCTCTGTCATCCCCTTCTCCTTGTGTCCTCCATCTTTCCCACCATCAGGGTCTTTTCCAGGGAGTCTTCTCTTCTCATGAGGTGGCCAGAGTACTGGAGCCTCAGCTTCAGGATCTGTCCTTCCAGTGAGCACTCAGGGCTGATTTCCTTAAGAATGGATAGGTTTGATCTTCTTGCAGTCCATGGGACTCTCAAGAGTCTCCTCCAGCACCATAATTCAAAATTAAAACATTATGATAGCATTTTAAACACTCATGGCTTCCCCAAAATAATAATAATAATAATAATAATAATAATAATAATAATAATAATAATAATAAATTTTATTTATATCCCCAGCCGAAGCCGGGCTCAGGGCGGCTAACAACACTAAAATAGTGCAACATTATAAAAACATCATAAGAATTAATTAAAATCAGAATTGATGGCAACCATAAACTAAAGTATTGTAAGGATTGCCAAAGGAGGGAGTCAGGCTGTGCCCCAACCAAAGGCCTGGTGGAACAGCTCTGTCTTGCAGGCCCTGCGGAAAGATGTCAAGTCCTGCAGGGCCCTTGTCTCTTGTGACAGAGCGTTCCACCAGGTTGGAGCCGCAGCCGAAAAAGCCCTGGCTCTAGTTGAGGCCAGCCTAACCTCTCTGAGGCCTGGGACCTTCAAGATGTTTTTATTTGAGGACCGTAAGTTCCTCTGTGGGGCATACCAGGAGAGGCGGTCCCGTAGATACGAGGGTCCTAGGCCGTATAGGGCTTTGAAGGTTAAAACCAGCACCTTAAACCTGATCCTGTACTCCACCGGGAGCCAGTGCAGCTGGTATAGCACCGGATGAATGTGATCTCGCAGCGAGGACCCCGTAAGGAGTCTCGCTGCGGCATTCTGCACCCGCTGGAGTTTCTGGGTCAGTCTCAAGGGCAGCCCCACGTAGAGCGAGTTACAATAATCCAGTCTGGAGGTGACCGTCGCATGGATCACAGTGGCTAGGTCAGGGCGAGAGAGGTAAGGGGCCAACTGCTTAGCTTGGCGGAGATGAAAAAATGCCGCCTTTGTTATAGCTGTAATCTGCGCCTCCATAGAGAGGGAGGTATCGAAGATTACACCCAAACTCTTGACGGACGGTGCTGGCACTAATTGCACCCCCGCAAGAGATGGGAGTTGCCCCCTCAATCCCATATCGTCCCGTCCCAGCCAGAGGACCTCTGTCTTCGAAGGATTTAACTTCAACCGGCTCCCACGTAACCATCCAGCCACAGCTTCCAAACATCTGGTCAGTGTGTCTGGGGCCGAGTCAGGATGGCCATCCATCAACAGATAGAGTTGGGTGTCATCAGCATACTGATGGCAGCCCAGCCCAAAACTCCGGACAAGCTGGGCGAGGGGGCGCATAAAGATGTTAAAAAGCATCGGGGAGAGAATCGCACCCTGAGGCACTCCACACACCAAGGAGTGGCGGGATGACAGTTCCCCCCCAAGCGCCACCCTCTGTCCCCGACCAGAGAGAAACGAGCGCAGCCATTGAAGGACTGTGCCCTGGATCCCCACGTCGGCGAGGCGGTGGTCCAGAAGTTCGTGATCGACCATGTCAAAAGCTGCTGACAGATCTAGAAGAATCAGCAGCCCCGACCCGCCTCGATCCAGCTGTCTACGAAGATCATCTGTTAGGGCGACCAGAGCCGTCTCGGTCCCATGACCAGCGCGGAAGCCGGACTGGAATGGATCCAGAGCCGATGTTTCATCCAGAAACCTACCAAGCTGTTCAGCAACCGCTCTCTCAATCACCTTACCCAGGAATGGGAGATTCGAAACCAGGCAGAAATTGGATAGATCTAAAGGATCTAATGATGTTTTCTTTTAAAGCGGGCACAGCACTGCCTCTTTCAGTTCCCCTGGGAATGTCCTGGTGCCAAGAAGTAGTGTGATGCTGCTCAAAATGTGTGATGTGAATGTGGCTTTGGTGTCCTTCCCCCCCCCTGTGCTTAGCCTTCTATGGGGCAGTTTCCTCCCTCCCATAGATCCTGTGGCTTCTATAGTCTCCTTCCTATAGGACCTATAGGCATGTAGGTTGACCCACCATAGGCGAAGACGTCACAAGGCTCTGAACAAAATTGGATTATGATGCCACCAAATGCAAGGGAACACTGTTAAACGTAGAGGTGGGGAAATCTGTCAGTTTTGGTTTCTCTCAGCTTTTCATTTTCCCAGTCTAAAGCTTCCTGTGCCAGATTTCCACATCATTAACAGGGCGGTGAATTCGGAGAAGTCACTCGTGCAATGCACTGCAGCTTTCTTATTTCCATTCTCCTAAAAGAATCAGCTGTCATTCACAGATAATGGTATGCTGCATGTGGATGTCTTTAGGAAACAGGGATACAAGAGGAGTTCAGCCTTTGTGAATTCCAATAGAAACTACCCTGATCTGTATCCTCCGGACTTCTGCGAAGATGAGGATTAAGGCTGCAAGCCTAACGGCGTCTGCTCAGAAGTGACAAGATGGCGGCGCGCATAGACGCTGCGGCTTAATGCTCTCCCTTAGCGTTTTGCTTTGTTTTTATTATTTTATTTGGTCTGAGTATGTCTGGCCGGGCAAGAAAGATTAACAGCAGGCAGATTTACAGCAGGCAAGACCTTTTTGAATGCTGTAACTCGATAGTGAGACCTGGGAGTTTGTGATGGGTGTGGGTGTGGGTGTGGTTGGAAGGTGGTTTGTTTGGTTGTTGCTGTTGTTTTGCTTTTGTTGTTTTTAAGGGATGGCATCCAATTTCGTTGCACTTGTGCAATGTTGCACTAGTGTAATGACAATAAAGAATCTATCTATCTATCTATCTATCTATCTGTTTAATTCAACAGGGCTTACTCCCATGTAAATGTGGTTAGAATAGCAGCTAGGTTTGGGCTTTTCTGCTCAAAAATGTGCATTTTGAAAGAAAATACTTTTAAGATATTGATTTCTTTCCCCTGAAGTTTTATTTTTTTTAATCATAAATGTGATGCAGTAATGTGATGGAATGGACTTATAGGTGACAGCCTGCAAAAGGAACACAGACAAGAAATACATTGATTTGTTCAGCCCCGATAACAAGTACCTATATTCCTCTTTTTCAAGAATGGCCTTGATTGTTTGAGGCCTGGGAATTGTGTAGGTGGAAGTCACACCTCCCCTGTTCAAACTTTATTGTCTAACAAACCAGCAACATTTGTTTTGTGGTTTGTGGACCTTTTGCCCCGCTTTGTTTCAATCTCAAGGACAAATAAAGAATGTGTCAGGCGAGTGAAGGAGCGTCACTTTTACATGAAGAGATAAGCGAAACAATATAGCGGCTGTGCCAAAATCCACAGGTGGAAAGGTGTTGTTCCAACGTGGAGCAACAGTGTAATTTTTCATCAGAAAATCTGGCTGCCTATTCAAGTTCTACCCAGTTCCATTTTTTGTTAAATGGAATGAGGCTTTCTGAATCCACGTAGTGTGCTTATTTGCCTGTCTTTCTCCATGATTAACTGAATAATCAGAAAAATGCAAGAGTATATAATGATTCAATGCAGTAAAGTACAATGCGAAATAAAAATCAAATTGAAATCTCATTCAAGAGCTTAAAGTCAGAATGAATGATATTGTTATAGACACAACAATATATTTGGAACTCCAGCTCAAATATATGCATTCAGAGGTACGGATGAGGGAGACATTTGGTTTTGCTTGCATTTTAAAGAGAAGCTGCTTAATTTACACTTCTCAAACAAATGTGGAAACTGGGGTGCATCTAGCCTTCAAAATTCGCACTTATCCGAATCGTGCAATGAAGTTTACCAACAAATAATGTATATAAAGCATACATTAGAGAAAGTGTACATAGTAATGCAAACATTAGTGGGGGAAAATACAAAAGTACATTATATTAGGGGAAATGGCTTGCAAAAGTTTAAGTCAAAATTGCATGCAAAAATGTGTTTGTTTGGAGAAATGCCTTAGAATTCTGATTAATTTTCATAAGGACATTGAAAATAGTAATCACAAATGGCAGAAGGAATGTGGCAAACTGAATTTAAGTTTGGAATAATGGAGACAAAGAGAAACCTAATTTGTCAATTTTTACTTAGGGTTTTTTTCAATGGTTGGCATCACAACAGCCGGCATGGATAGCACAACAGAATGAAATTATTTCAATAAAATAAATAAAATGTTTGTGTCCACTGCCACATTCCAGTGGCAGTGAATTCCAACAAATAATGGTGCATTTTGTGCAAAGAGTGTTCTCCATAACAGAGAGCACGTGTTGCGGTGGGGGCCTAGAGGACACCCCACTGTTGTTGAGCAAATTGGCCACGTGCTATGATTGGGCAAGGAGTGTTGCTGGGGAGAATGTTATGTTGCTAAATGCTGGGAGGGGTCAGAGGTCTTAAATATAGAGCTTGCAGCCTGGGGCCTTCTCTTGGGCTGCGTGCACCGGATCACCCGCCCACCCTCCCTGAAAAGGGGGGGGGTTCGTTGTCCTCTGACCTTGCTATGCCTGTCATGGGGTCATCTGCCTTGGGGCAGAGGCCTGGTAGGAATTTTGTCCATTTGGCTGATTGGCTGTTGCCATTTGGTTTTTGCCTACTGCATAGCAAATCATCACAACTTGTAAGGTTGGCAGTTAGGCATTGGTTAAAATTGGTTGGTGGAGGGGTAAGTGCCTACCCCTCCAATGGTGGTGCTGCATATGGAATTCCGTTAAAGGAATCCAGGGACTTGCCATCCCTTTCGTCCTAGTCCCTGGCATCGAACCTGGGCCGTGCAAGCCCCAGGGGGCATGAGGGTGAGAGATGAGGGATTGATGCCCAGCTTCATTTCTCCCCAATATGGTTCTCCCTGACTGGCTTCCGCTGGAATCCGGAAGTCAGTTCTGTCCTGGGGGCAAGGACAGATAGTCATAGCCAATGCCTAAGCAACCACTCACATGTGTGTATTTAAATAAAGTTGTGGCCAAATTTATGTCAAAAACCCCAAACAAAAATTGATGTATGAGGTGTGAGTTATTTGGGGTGACCTGGGGGACCTCGACACGCAAAAGCACTTTCTTTTGTCTGCCCTGAACCTGCTATGAATGTTTACATGGAGTAACCCCAGGTTTCTGGTATTATGGAGAAGGAGAAAACAATAAATATTTATTCACCTTCCACACATGAATAACAGTATGGATCTTATTGTCATCTCAGTCATCTTTCCTTCCAAATAAAAAAGCCCAAACATGTTGCCGTTTTCTTGTTTTATACATTGCACTGGATCGAATGCTTGTGTAGTACACAAACACACCTTATTTCCTGTGATAAGCCTTTTGGCCAGCTGTGCAGAACAGCTACCCTAAGATCGCCAAATGGGCTTGGCTTTATTCAAACACAGCTTCGATCGGCAGTTTTATATTTTTGAGTGGGGCTGGGATCTCGCAGGTGCTTAACCGTGCACATGTATTTAATGTACGGTTTAGGAAATGTGGAAGAGCAGGCAAATGATCAGACTAGGCAAATCCATTAATGGGTTAGATAAAATGAGAGGCAAGTATTCTGGTGCAGCGCTAGCAGCCGTGTAGCTATAATTAGTAGAAATGGTGTGAGAGTGTGATAAAACACAAAGCAAAGGACATTTATCATGGGGGGGGACAGGGTGGCTGGTCACCTACTGTTGTGTTGCTGATTTCCTTCCAGGATGTCGCTTGTTGGCACAGTAGGAATTCAGCCTGAGCAGCACATGATTTGCATAGCCAGGTATACCAGGTGAAATGTGCCCAGAGACATTAAGTAGGTCAGCCAAAGCGAGATGCACAGACAGAGTAACTCCAGCGCTTGCAGATGTTCCATTTCCCTCGTTTTCATTCTGGAAGGACTAGAACCAAGGTCATTGGCAAGCCAACGAGAGCTGGTCCCAATGCTCTTATGGGATTAGTCAGGGAAGAAAGTTTGTAGGACCAGCTTTCAGGAGAAATCAGATCCAGGACAGGATTTTGAACAGGAAGTAAAGGGGGGTAATAAAATATGTAACATGAGAAGGGCTATAGCTCAGCAGTCAAACATCTACTGTGCATGCAGAAAGTCTTAGGTCCAATTCCCAACACTGAAAGATAGAGCTGGGAGAGACCTACATGTCTGAAACACTGGGGAGCCTCTAACCATTGGTTCAGACAATACTGAACTAGATGTACCAATGGTCCCAGGTGGTGCAAGGTAGCTTCTTGTATCCTCCATCCCCATCTGAATGCACAGCAAAGGGAGGGGCAGATAGTCAGAAACAGGTAGGGTAGCGAGAAGAACGTCCTTGGGGATCTCCAAGCACCTGTTCTACAGGGAGATGGCTTCAGGCAGCAAGCTCATTAGCAGACAAACTCTGCACTAAACCAACATCTGCAAACGAGACATGAAGGCTGGCAACATCAACCCCGCATTGTGGGGATCCCTTGTTGGGATACTGCCAGGGAGACGGAGGCATCAGGCAGGCCCCCAGTTGTCTCCGGACGATCACCGGTCACCCGTGGAACAGCATCAGACAATTAGCAACACGAGCCTCAGAGAATTCCAAGACCCATGCACACCCTTTCAGCAGAGTCTCCACAATGAACGATGCAGACAGGAGAGCATATTTACAGCTTTATTCAACGTAGTTCAGAACAAAGGAAAAACATGACTGCTTGCCTCCATGTCCAGGAAAACATCCAGAACAAAAGCTATATACAAAACGGAAGTTCCCAGCGAGAAGGTGGAAGTAAACAGGCAAGTGACACACAACAGCCTGTTCCCTTTTAACGGGAACGAAACTATATCCTAACATTCCTTTCAGATGACCTGTGCCTGGGGACACAGTCAGGTTGTGTTGGTCACAGCAGTGACCAAAGGAGGAATGACCACTTGGAGGAGTGCAGAAAGAAGAAATGCCATGGTGCATTTGCAGCGGCACAACCGGACGCCTTCATCTGCCCCAGCTGCAGCAAAACATATCTGTCCCCTATCAGTCTCTACAGGTGCTGCAACCTTCCAGCAGTTTGACTTCACCTCCAAAGGTGCACTACTCCATTGTCTCCCGAGACAGACAGATGCCAGCGACAATGAGGAGCAGGCTTGGTGAAGAAGCTCCAGAAGATCAACATTTGTAGTACAGTCTACCAAAGAATACCTCATTGTGTTCCACGGTTGACCAGATCTGATGCATAAACAGAAATGGCTTTTGCTTTAGAAATTGCTCTGGAACTGTTTTTACTGTTTGGTTTTCTAGTTAAATGAAGAAATGAGAATAAATGAGTGGCCTGGAGATTTTGCACTGAAATCTCCTAAGAACGGGAACGATAGTTTGTTCTATTTCTCTGTGATCAATACTGAAGCAGAAAAAAAAAAAAGATAAAATCCTTGGAGAATGAGCCTTATCTTCTCCAAACCTCAGCACAAGTTTGATTAATCCCCACTTATCTCACAAGCCCTCTAAGCAAATGTAGTATGCGGAAGAGAAAGGGGCGGAGATCACTCTCACTTGCACTGCAGTTTGGAAAATGAGGAAGCACTGGAGTAGGCCCTTTGCTGTGCTTACTCTCCTCTAAGCCACAGTGCAAAGGAAAAATGGGAGATGGAGAAATGTGATTCAGCTGTCATTTAAAGGTGGACCTAGAACAATGTGCAGTTTCTAGAATGATACACTGCGCACGAAGCAGCCATCCTCTGAAATTCACATTTCTGTGAAATTTGCAGTAGAACTTTCCAGCCAAGCAATGTGTACAGACGTTCATATACTGGGGTAAAGTGCCCATAGACATGCACATTTTAGTGAAGACACCATTCAAAAAATGCATTATATTGAAGAAATTGCTTTGCAAATACTGTTGCACATGCCTCAATCTCTCAGCGAAAGTAAACTGCAAATGTTCCAATGCGTACCCAGGATTTGGTTTCCTTAGAACGAAGGACAACAGAGACTGTGGCATCTTCAGGATGTATTTTTTCAGGTTTTAGTTAGGCTTAAAGGTAAAGGTAAAGGGACCCCTGACCATGAGGTCCAGTCGTGGCCGACTCTGGGGTTGTGGCACTCATCTCACTTTATTGGCTGAGGGAGCCGGCGTACAGCTTCCAGGTCATGTGGCCAGCATGACTAAGCGGCTTCTGGTGAACCAGGGCAGTGCATGGAAACGCCGTTTACCTTCCTGCTGGAGTGGTACCTATTTATCTACTTGCACTTTGATGTGCTTTCAAACTGCTAGGTTGGCAGGAGCAGGGACCGAGCAACGGGAGCTCACCCCGTCGCGGGGATTCGTACCACCGACCTTCTGATTGGCAAGTCCTAGGCTCTGTGGTTTAACCCACAGTGCATACAACCTAAACATAGTATGGAGGAGCCCAGAGCATTAAAATCCTCATTAGGTTTCCAGCGAAGCTCCAAGTCACAGCTTTGGGTCCAGCACAGCGCAGGCATGTCCATGCCTCTCCAGCTTCCAGCAACAACGAAATTCTCTCAAGCACCAATCTCTCATACACAGCCCCTGTTTGCCTGTTGCTTTTCTGTCCTAGAACAACATGGCATCCAGCCACCTCAGGTGGGAAAAAGCCCCACCCATTTGTCTCCATAGCAACCACATTGGATTTGTGGATTGCAGTAGATAACTGGCCTTGACAAAGAAACTTGCCTGACTAGTTCAGCAGCTTCTTCTGCTAGAACCTGAACCTCACTGAGGAAAAAGAAGGCACCTCCTATCATATGTGGTGGACATGTAAGGTAGTAAAATAATTTTGGGAAACGATATATAATGAATTGAAGAAAAATGTTTAACATAACTTTTTCTAAAAACCTCGAAGTTTTTCTTTTAGGAATTTTATCTGAAAAACCATTGCAAACAGTTAGAAGTGTTAATCAGATTGGAATAACACTTGTAGTTTAATGGCAAATTTTGGATATAATGGAGATGTGAAAGCTTTGGATTATTATGAAAGATGCAGGGGGAAATGATTAACAGCAGAGCCCACAAAGGGGAAGAGGGAAGTCAAGGAGATTCTATGGAATCTTGTCTTTATGTTGTATGTTGGATATGTGATTATAAAACTGTACAGTGGTACCTCGGGTTAAGAACTTAATTCATTCTGGTGGTCCGTTCTTAACCTGAAACTGCTCTTAACCTGAGGTACCACTTTAGCTAATGAGGCCTCCCGCTGCTGCCGTGTCGCCACCGCTCGATTTCTGTTCTCATCCTGAAGCAAAGTTCTTAACCCGAGGTACTATTTCTGGGTTAGTGGAGTCTGTAACCTGAAGTGCCTGTAACCTGAAGCGTCTGTAACCTGACGCATCTGTAACCCGAGGTGCCACTGTAATTTGAAAGATTTCAGAGAGAGAGAGAGAGAGAGAGAGAGAAATGCAGAGAAACCAAGATGGTGGCTTGACTCATGTCCTTCTCCCCAGAGGGGCAGGAGCACATAATCCTGGAAAGCTGGAAAGTGGATTTATGGACTTTTCCACGTTGGTGCTCTATTTAGCCTGCCTTGTAGCATGAGGAGCATGGTGTACATTAATTAACTAATATTTCCAGAACAGTCTGAGATCCTTGAGGGCCGCATGAGGCCCAAGTATTCATAATTCTTAGATAATGTTTTAATCAAAACCCTACTCATGTGCATATCTAATATAATCCTGAGAGTATGGTGCCAAAGGTAAGCGGAATTATCTTCCTATGTCCGTTATCGAGCACACTGATTGCACAGACCTGCCGGTGGGCGCATCCATGTTATGTAACCTTGAGCATACAATTAATGTGGACTGTAATTAATATAGCTTGCCTTGACCTTTCCCTCCAACCAAGCTGAGCGCTAGCAGAAATAAAGCCAGGCAGAATTGTCTGCCAAGTTCACAGCTGGTACACGGGCATAGGCTCCCCAAGGGCATATGCAAATATAGCAATGGGAAAATATCCTGGCAAATCTTCTATCATTCAATGCATGGCTCAAAGATGAATAGATTAACCTTTTTCTGCTGGATAAACTCTGAAGTGGCAAAATACCGGGGCATACCAGGTTGCCGTCCTGTTGTACAGAATTAGTATCATTTGAAAAAGAGAGTCCTAGAGATGGGGAGGGCTAACAAAACTCTGAAGGCTCTTACTTGGTGGACGTTGTGGCTGGAAAGGACTAAATAACATGGGATTTGCTGTTGGATTTAGAACCTTGAAGACCATCCTGGAGGTGCCCAAACCGGTGATAACAGGATAAATGATATAAGGAGGGAGCTGCAGACCAAGATAGGAAAAGGCCTAAGGGAACACCCAGCTACCTTGAATGAATTCAAATCTCCAGGGCCTGATGAGCTGCGTCCAAGGGTACTAAAGGAGCTTGTGGGTGGAATCTCAGTCCTTGTCTTCTTTCTTTCTTTCCTTCCTTCTTTCTCTCTCTCTCTCTCTCTCTCTCTCTCTCTTTCTTTCTTTCTTTCTTTCTTGAAATATTTTTTATTGGTTTTACAAAATCAATCTCAGATTTAACACATTTATATTTTAAAAATCAAACAAGATTCTTCTGAATCTTAAGACTTCCCTCCTCCCCTCTGTGGGTCTTTTCTAAATCAACTGCATACAGTGGTACCTCAGTTTAAGAACAGCCCTGTTTACGAACTATTCAGTTTACGAACTCTGCAAAACTGGAAGTAGTGTCCCGGTTTGCAAACTTTACCTTGGTCTAAGAACAGAAGCCGAACAGTGGAAGGGCACTGGTGGTGGGAGGCCTCATTAGGGAAAGCACGCCTCAGTTTAAGAATGGTTTCGGTTTAAGAATGGACTTCCGGAACGGATTAAGTTCGTAAACCGAGGTACCACTGTATTATATTTCCTCCAAGTTATGGTCCTCCAAAATATCTAAAGTCTTTGCAACATTGCAGGAGTTACTAAAAGTCTGCCACAGGTGTATACCTGTGAAGAGATCCAAGATTTAGATCCTCAAAGCCAAAGTGAGAGCATTTGGGTCAAAATTAAGGGAGAGAAGAATAACAGAGACCTCATTGTGGGAGTTTACTATAGATCCCCAAGCCAAACGGAGGACATAGATGATGCCTTCCTGGAACAGTTGGCCAAGCATGCAAAAGGAAGGGAGATAGTAGTAATGGGGGACTTCAATTACCCGGATATTTGTTGGGCGTCAAACTCAGCCAAGAGCATAAGGTCAAACAGATTCCTCACTGGCCTTGCAGACAACTTCATTGTCCAGAAAGTGGGAGAAGCAACAAGAGGAACAGCCATTTTAGATCTGGTCCTAACCAATGTTGATGACCTGGTTAGTGGGGTAGAAGTGGAAGGATCATTAGGCGCGAGTGATCATGCTCTTCTGAAGTTTACTATACAGCGGAAAGGAGCAGCCAAGCATACTAGGACTCAATCTCTTGACTTTAAGAAAGCCGACTTCATAAAACTTAGGGAAGTGCTGGGTGAGATCCCATGGACAACAATACTAAAAGGAAAGGGAGTTCATGATGGCTGGGAGTTTGTTAAGAGGGAGATACTAAAAGCACAACGTCAGGCAATACCAATGAGACGGAAACATGGAAGGTGCCTAAAGAAGCCAGGGTGGCTATCTAAAGAACTTTTAACTGAATTAAGATTGAAAAAGGATGTGTACAAAAAATGGAAAAGGGGGGAAACCACCAAAGAGGAATTCAAACAAATAGCCAGCACGTGTAGACACAAAGTCAGAAAAGCTAAAGCACAGAATGAACTCAGGCTTGCTAGAGAGGTTAAAAGCAACAAAAAAGGCTTTTATGGGTATGTTCGTAGCAAAAGGAAGAACAAAGAAACAATGGGGTCACTCAGAGGAGAAGATGGTGAAATGCAAACAGGGGACACAGAAAGGGCTGAACTACTCAATGCCTTCTTTGCCTCAGTCTTCTCCGATAAAGAAAACAATGCCCGACCTGAAGAATTTGGAGCAAATGATTCAGCAAAGGAAACACAGCCCAGAATAACTAAGGAGATAGTACAAGAATATTTGGCTAGTTTAGATGTATTCAAGTCTCCAGGGCCAGATGAACTGCATCCAAGAGTATTAAAAGAACTGGCAGATGTGATCTCAGAACCACTGGCAGTCATCTTTGAGAATTCCTGGAGAACAGGCGAAGTCCCGGCAGACTGGAGGAGGGCAAATGTTGTCCCTATTTTCAAAAAGGGGAAAAGAGAGGACCCAAATAATTACCGCCCAGTCAGTCTGACATCAATAGCAGGGAAGATTCTGGAGCAGATCATTAAGCAAACAGTCTGTGAGCACCTAGAAAGGAATGCTGTGATCACCAATAGTCAGCATGGATTTCTGAAAAATAAGTCATGTCAGACTAACCTGATCTCGTTTTTTGACAGAATTACAAGCCTGGTAGATGAAGGCAACGCAGTGGATGTAGCCTACCTTGATTTCAGCAAGGCATTTGACAAGGTGCCCCATGATATTCTTGTAAAGAAGCTGGTAAAATGCGGTCTTGACTATGCTACCACTCAGTGGATTTGTAACTGGCTGACTGACCGAACCCAAAGGGTGCTCATCAATGGTTCCTCTTAATCCTGGAGAAGAGTGACTAGTGGGGTGCCACAGGGTTCTGTCTTGGGCCCGGTCTTATTCAACATCTTTATCAATGACTTGGATGATGGACTCAAGGGCATCCTGATCAAATTTGCAGATGACACCAAACTGGGAGGGGTGGCTAACACCCCAGAGGACAGGATCACACTTCAAAACGACCTTGACAGATTAGAGAACTGGGCAAAAATAAACAAGATGAATTTTAACAGGGAGAAATGTAAAGTATTGCACTTGGGCAAAAAAAATGAGAGGCACAAATACAAGATGGGTGACACCTGGCTTGAGAGCAGTACATGTGAAAAGGATCTAGGAGTCTTGGTTGACCACAAACTTGACATGAGCCAACAGTGTGACGCGGCAGCTAAAAAAGCCAATGCAATTCTGGGCTGCATCAATAGGAGTATAGCATCTAGATCAAGGGAAGTAATAGTGCCACTGTATTCTGCTCTGGTCAGACCACACCTGGAGTACTGTGTCCAGTTCTGGGCACCACAATTCAAGAAGGACACTGACAAACTGGAACGTGTCCAGAGGAGGGCAACCAAAATGGTCAAAGGCCTGGAAACGATGCCTTATGAGGAACGGCTAAGGGAGCTGGGCATGTTTAGCCTGGAGAAGAGGAGGTTAAGGGGTGATATGATAGCCATGTTCAAATATATAAAAGGATGTCACATGGAGGAGGGAGAAAGGTTGTTTTCTGCTGCTCCGGAGAAGCGGACACGGAGCAATGGATCCAAACTACAAGAAAGAAGATTCCACCTAAACATTACGAAGAACTTCCTGACAGTGAGAGCTGTTCGACAGTGGAATTTGCTGCCAAGGAGTGTGGTGGAGTCTCCTACTTTGGAGGTCTTTAAGCAGAGGCTTGACAACCATATGTCAGGAGTGCTCTGATGGTGTTTCCTGCTTGGCAGGGGGTTGGACTCGATGGCCCTTGTGGTCTCTTCCAACTCTATGATTCTATGATTCTATGCCAAAGAACTCAAGTGATTACAGTGTTCTTTTAAGTACAGTTTGTATTTCTCCCATTCCCTATTGAAGTTTTTATCTTCCTGATTTCTGATTTCCCCTGTCAGTCTTGCCATCTCTGAATACTCGAATAGTTTCATCTGCCAGTCCGCTTTTGTCGGCATTTTCTCATGTTTCCATCACTGGGCAAGCAGCATCCTTGCAGCTGTAATCACATACATGACTAGTCTTCTCAAATCCTTCAATATATCTGCACCTAAAATTCCTAAGAGAAAGGCTTCTGGTCTCTTAACAAATGTTATTTTAAACATTTTTTTAAAGTTCCTTATATATCATTCCCAAAATTCCTTTATCTTTTTGCAATTCCACCACGTATGATAAAATGTGCCCTCTTTTTCCTTACACTTCCAACATACATTGGAGTTAGCCCTATACATTTTCGCTAACTTTCTGGGTGTTAAATACCAATGGTACATCATCATCATATAGTTTTCTTTCAGCGTGTAACACGCTGTAAATTTTAAATCATCTTTCCATAGTTTTTCCCATGCTGCCAACTGTATGTTCTCAGTGCCTTTGTCAGCCAGAAACACCTTCTTAGTAAGAAGTGGGGCCATCATGGAATACATTCAGGGAAGCATGAAAAGCTGAGGAAGATTTATTCTCATTTTCAATTTGACTCAATCTCAAGACTTTTGTTTCTGTCTTTGCCCATCACCTTGTTTTTTTCCCCTCAGTTATTTTCCATCAAGTCAGTGTTTCAGAATCACAGACAATGCCAGACCTTTGCACACATACACTTGAACCACATTCTCAGAACTCAGGGGGAAGAAAGAGTCGAGAGTTCAGCAGAAGATGCTAATACACTGAAGGCCAAGGAAGGGAGTTCAACCATAACTGAAAAGCCAAGGGGGTTGTCTTTTAAGTTTAAAGGGAAACGATTGCTTGGAAGCTGCTGAGAGATAAATATTGCTTGTATTCTCAAACCAACCATACAGAGAATCAGCAGGAGAAGCCAAAGAGACCATCAGTATTCTTTCCTTCTTGGTAAATAGAGCTTGCAAGAGCAATAGATTTGGAAGGCATCAGTAACCACCATTGTCTCATACATAAGCAAAAGGAACATAGTGTATGTAGGTTTGATATTCTCTCTGGTTCTCTCTTATGCACAGCCATCACTTCATTTCCCACATGCCTTCCTTGGAATTGTGGTAGTTGAGTCAATTGACCTGTACCTTAACAAGCGTGATCCAAAGCCCACCGACTGAGAAGTTAAGTTCCATTAAATCAAATGCAATTTTCTTAGAGGTAAACATGCCCAGAATATGTGCCTTCGTTTAAGTAAATGTAGCTCATGGGTGCACATGCTGATGAACGCACACTGTAAAACACTGCTTGGTTGACTCCGTTTTTTCAAACAAACTGGAGAAGCTGTCTGCCTGGATTTAAGGAGAGAAAGGTGTTTGGTTTCCTTCGTTCCGCAAGCAAACTGAGCAGAAGGACTTGCGACGGAGCTTGGATGAGTCACTTCCTGGGCTTGGAAATAGCTATAGCTCAACTGGCATTGCAATCCATGGTTGGCAGCAGGGAGGCATAGCAGAGCAGTACAGCAACTGCCCTCGAGGCAAAATGGAAGCAGCCTTAGATAGACTTTTCTCTCCCCAGTGCAAAGGCTCATGGGGTAGCTTTTTCCCCATGAGCTCATCGCACAAACAAGATATTGAGCAAAACCTTGGCCAGTACATTGCTGCAGTCTATGGGCCACAGGTCTGCCAGGCAAAGGCATCCCAAGCTTATTGGGCATGGAACAAGGCTGCAACACAGACCATGCATAAATGCAGCATGTTACAGTAAGTAGAACAGCTTGTGGGGTTTATACATCTAAGAAAGGATACATTGTCCACAGAAAATTCCACCCCATACAGGAAAAGGTCCTTTGCTATCATCTTGATGCTGTATGAGCCTATGTCAGCATGCAACATAACAATATAATAATAATAATTATTATTTATTATTTATACCCTACCCATCTGGCTGGGTTTTCCCAGCCACTCTGGGCAGCTCCCAACAGAATAATAATAATAATAATATTTCGTCACATTATTATTATTATTATTATTTTATTATTATTATTATTTTGTCATATAATAATAAGAATAATACCAAACAGTGGTACCTCAGCTTAAGAAATTAATTCATTCTGGTGGTCTGTTCTTAACCTGAAACTGTTCTTAACCTGAAGCACCACTTTAGCTAATGGGGCCTCCCGCTGCCGCTGCACCACCACCTCACGATTTCTGTTCTCATCCTGAAGCAAAGTTCTTAACTCGAGGTACTATTTCTGGGTTAGCAGAGTCTGTAACCTGAAGTGTTTGTAACCTGAAGCATCTGTAACCCAAGGTACCAATGTAATTATTATTATTATTATTATTATTATTATTATTATTATTATTATTATTACCCTGCCCATCTGGCTGGGTTTCCCCAGCCACTCTGGGTGGCTTCCAACAAAATATTAAAATACAGTGGTCTGTTAAAGATTAAAAACTTCCCTGCCTTCAGATGTCTTTTAAAAATCACATAGCTGCTGATTTGCTTGACATCTGCTCAGAGGGCATTCCGCAGGGTGGGCACCACCACCAAAAAAAAGCCCTCTGCCTGGTTCCCTGTAACCTCACTTCTCACAAGGAGGAACCTCTAGAAGGTCCTCGGCACTGGACCTCAGTGTCTGGGTAGAATGATGGGGGTGGAGACGGTCCTTCAGATATACTGGACCGAGGCCGTTTGGGGCTTTAAAGGTCAGCACCAACACTTTGAATTGTGCCCGGAAACGTACTGGGAGCCAATGTAGGTCTTTCAAGACCGGTGTTATATGGTCCCGGCGGCCGCCCCCAGTCACCAGTCTAGCTGCCGCATTCTGGATTAATTGTAGTTTCCGTGTCGCCCTCAAAAGCAGCAACACTTCTACTCAGAGGTCTGTCCATTTGTTAGGGCATGCAAAGTGTTACTATCGGTCTATGCAGACCTGAATGGCTTAGGACTACTTTACTGGTGGGATCGCCATTACTCCATATTTGCCCACTCACAGTGTTACAGGTGCCACACAATACTCATGCCACACTTGTCAGAAATCTATATTTCATTGTGGCAGCACCTTCACTTTGGAATACCTGCCAATCAACATCAGGCAGGCTGTACGCATTTCAGTGCCTGCTAGAAATATTGTCTGCTAAGCAAACCTAGCCACACACACAGAATGTTGCCATAATTAAATCTCTTTCACTGTTGATTTTTTATTATTTTTACATGTTTATTTAAATTGCTTTAAACCGCTCTGTATTGATCATTTTAATGTTTCTTGTTAACTGCTTTGAGGTTTTATTATAACCAAGCAGTATATAAATTGCATTAAGTAAATAAATGCATAAATAACATTCAGGGTCAAATCAGGACAATATTCCCCATGCCCAGATGCTGCTGCTCCCTTTGGAAGACAGCAATTATGACAGACAATACGGTTGCTCTCCGCTACAGTGTGCAGAGGATTATCTCCTGCCTTGTCTTCTCTGCTCTGGTGGAGAAGCACAGACAAATCTCAATACACTTGCAAAATGGTCCAATCACCAGGTAATGGGCAATGTCTCTTGCAAGGGATTATCAGGCCTACGCTTCAGTGAATCGCAGATCCCCGACTTTTTTTCCCCTTCAAAATCGAGGAGGAAGGATAAAAGAATGGAATTGCACCAATCTGAATAAAATATGGGGCTTGCATTCCATTTAAATACTAATTGACGTTCCGAATGGCATTCTCTAATGAGAAATTGGGCAGCAGGAGAGTTTGTTATTACTTTTTACTATCTGGGAAACCTTCCGAGCTTAAATCCCCGAGTGCTTTTCAGGCAGCATCGAAACAGAGAGCGCAGCCTGGCAGCTATTTGCACTGAAGCCATCTAGTAGAACTTTTGAAAGCACTAGGATAATTCTGTGGATCGGTTCTTAAGACCCATGGTAAATACCATTTTCCTGACACACGATGACTCCTTTGAGCGAATTCCCTAACCAATGAATCAGCTATGCAGCTGTAAATAAAACGTTTTAAGTGTGTTGTAAAGTGCAATATACAAATGTTACACTAGATGGCATGGCGAGCTATGGCAAATTCATTTGTTTCCAAAATGTTGGGTGTGTTTTTTCAAAATTCATTTTCGCAGCTTTTTAAATATGTGTGTAGATACCCTACCTAGATATGTATAGCTCTGGTTCACATGTGGACATCAAAGCAAAGCACTCTCTGTACAAAAGCCTCTTTGCACTTGTATTGGTTTCTAGATCCAAAAGCCACTACAGGTACCAGGCACACTAAAAACTGTGGCAGGGTAACTCCTTCCCTTCCAGTGAAGGTGTCAGGATCTTGAAGAACATGGGAGAAATCCACGTTGCCAGTCCTCTCCATGCTGACTTTGGCACAGTTTCCAAAACTGAGCTCCAAGTCTTCTGACATTGCCATTGCAAGATACATATCCTGGCCTGATCACTGAGATCGTTCAGTGGAGTGTTGCTAGTTGTCCCCAATGTTACATTCAGGAATCTCTATCTAAGCCCTTGGGACTCTCCCCAGGCCACAATCCTCACTGGCTCTGCTTTGTCCCTTCAATTATTATTTTTTTCCTGGAACTGTGTCCTGGAACTGTGATGATTGATGGAGATGGGTTGAGGATTAACTCTGCAAATTATAATGTAATAATAATAATAATAATAATAATTTATATCCCGCCCTCCCCAGCCGAAGCCGAGCTCAGGGCTGCTAACAAAAATAAAATAGTACAACATTCTAAAATCATTTCATTATAAAATTAATTCAAATCAAATTGATGGCAACCATTAGGCTAAAGTTCTGTGAAGATTGCCAAAGGAGGGAGTCAGCCTGTGCCCTGACTAAAGGCCTGGTGGAACAGCTCTGTCTTGCAGGCCCTGCGGAAAGATGTCAAGTCCCGCAGGGCCCTAGTCTCTTGTGACAGAGCGTTCCACCAGATTGGGGCCACAGCTGAAAAAGCCCTGGCTCTAGTTGAGGCCAGCCTAACCTCTCTGTGGCCTGGGACCTTCAAGATGTTTTTATTTGAAGATCATAAGGTCCTCCGTGGGACATTCCAGGAGAGACGGTCCAGTAGGTACGAGGGTCCTAGGCCGTATAGGGCTTTAAAGGTTAAAACCAGCACCTTAAACCTGATCCTGTACTCTACCGGGAGCCAGTACAGCTGGTGTAGCACCAGGTGAATGTGATCCCGCAGCGAGGACCCCGTAAGGAGTCTCGCCGCGGCATTCTGCACCCGCTGGAGTTTCTGGCTCAGTCTCAAGGGCAGCCCCACGTAGAGCAAGTTACAAGAATAAAGCCTGGAGGTGACTGTCGGGTGGACCACAGTGGCTAGGTAAAACTCCTATCCCATGTGTGCGGGAGAAATATGAGAGTAAACAGTCTGTAAAGCCCTTCTAGCAGCATAAAAACACTTATGCACTTTTGAAATCTACCAAAATCTAGGAATTAGGCAATTACACCTTTTTATCCCTGTTTATTTGTGGTCTGCTGACTTTTCTGCTCTTTGTCCCCGTTGCTAAGAATGAACCACATGCTTTAGTCAGGTAAACAAAAGGTTTACTTACATTTCAATGCAGGAAGCAAATACATTGAAGTAGTATTCAGGTGAAAATAGTTCTTAGTTACAAAATTAGTTTCCCAAATGGAGTCTGGGTTGTAAGTGGAGTCTAGGCATTTACGTCTGCTCACATCGCTGGCTTGAAAGAAAAGAGAGATACGAGGGCCGTTCATTAAAGATTTTCCCTGTCCCACTTCCAGTTTTTGTAGGAGGATGAAATTGCACAAGTATAATGATGCATCTCTCTATAGGAAACGTGGTAATTTGTAGCTCTGAACGTCTAATAGTTTCTCTGTTACTGGTGCTAATGTGTAACGTCTGATAATGACCGCTCCACGCTTAAAACGGGGGGCGCCCTTTGCGTGGACGCGTGCAGCCCCTAGATCTGGAGTGGCCCCAACAGCATAGGCTTGGCTTTGCCTTCCCTCAGGTGGGATACCTGGAGGTCTCCGCCTACCTCAGTCAGTTGTCTAATCCCACCTGGGGGAAGCGTTGCCAAGGAGACCAGGCCAGGTAGGAGAGGGATTACCTGCCCACACAATAGAGGGAGGCTCTTACCTGGGAATCCTCACTTGGCTCCAGAGCTTCTCCCACCCTACCCACCCTCAGTTAATGTCTTCTTTTGCAGGTTAACTTTTCTTCACAGGTATGCGGGCGCTGCTACGTTAAAGTCGCTGTTAAAGGGCCGGAAAGGAATTTCCCTGCATTGGCAGGTTTCGCCTTTCCCATAGCAAAACGTCACAACTTTGGCGGTATCAGGCCTTGGGCAGAATCCTTTAGTCCATCTTCCTCTTTGCAGCGGCGATACCAGGGTTCCCCATTAAAGGGGTTTCTGAAAGGGAGGCTTTGACCGTACGCCGAAAGGTCGTCATTGCTCTCCCCTGCGGCGGCGGCGTAACGGGGGTGGCTATCTCTGCTTGAACATATGTTCTCCAGAGCCAGCCCATCCCCCCCACACACACACTGGATAACCCTGATGGTCCCCGGCTGGGGACTGGGGAGGGAGAATGCCCAATGCCTGAGCCAAGGTCTACCCACATTTGAAATTTAATAAAGTTGTGGCCAATTTAATCCCATAGCACGTTGTCTTGAGTCGTTATTCCTCATGACGGGGGGGGGGACTGCTCGGGATCTGGGGACTCCGCCTGTCCACGCAATGGAACCAGTTGAATGCAGAGTGGTCATCTGGTTCCTGTACTTGAAAGTTCGCACACCATGGGAGTCAGGCACATGAGGGACTGAAGCTCCTAGAGTTTCTGAATCAATATAGAAGGGACAGTAAGCAGGCCCTTCCTTAATGCTTTGGTGTGAATTTCTAACAAAGGAGCTAATCTTGCGTGCTTCTTCTCTACCTGAGCTATGAGGAGTGTTCATTAAAGATTTCCCCTGATGGACTTCGCGTGGACTGAGACAAACGAAACTGGGCACAATTATTTGTCCTTCTCTACATAGCTACCAGCAAGAATCAAACACTTCTCCCATTGCTTTATGCAGCTGTGGAGGCCTCGTCTGTAAAAGTCAGCAGATTGTGCCAGAAGCCACAACTTGACCTCAGAAATCAGCATTTCATCGTCTGGAAAAAGCTTGCCCTTCAAAAATAACTTCATAGTTGGAAAGAGGTGGAAGTCAGATGGTGTGAGGTCGGAAAAATAAGAGGTGTGAGGAAGGATTTCATAGCCACAGGACCGTGCTTCTGTCTGAACAACATGCCTGGCAATCATGTATTTTGTGATTTTGAGTGGAAATCCCACAACAGTGCCTCTCAGCTGCTTAGATGGAGGAAAGAGGTCGGTGTGTAGCCTATTGTACAAATGTACTATTAACATTTGCCACCCCACCCACTTTGGCTTAGGGCGACACTCACCACCAGCATGTGGCCCCTGGGATATGGCCCAGAAGGGATAGTGGCCCTCAGGATAAAAATGGTTTCCCGCCCCTGAACAAAAGTAAACAAAGTTGTGTGAGAGAGACAGTAAAGATTTTTTTTCAACCAGGGAAAACATCAAACTGGAGAAAGAGAGAGAGAGAGAATGCTTCAAGTCTCTAGGTTGCAGTATTCAAGTGGCCAAGATATTAAAAATGTACATCCTGCAACGTTGCTTTTAAAAAACGTTGTTGGGCTGCATCTTTTATCCACTCCCCTGATTTCTAAATGAAAAACAAAGCCTATTTTGTTCTTGGGTCCCCATACCCCTGTAAAACAAAAACCAAAAAACCAAAAAGCAATTAGTGTATTTTTACTGCATTGCAAACGATCTCTTTGTTTTTATGGCATTCGACAGAAAGAAATTGCAGATTTTGGCTCCTTTTAGGTCTGCAAGGTGTAATGAAAGTCTAAACGCTTTGTTGCTTCTGAGAAGAGGCCTGTTCTTGTAATGCTCTGCATGGGAGTCAGAAAATACTTTGAAATGCAACTAGGGAAATTAATCTGACCTCCTTGTATTTCGGTTCAGCTGAAAAATATGGCGGAAGGGTGGGACAACTGGATCTTGGGATATTGTATTTGAGCTTCATGTGAAGGATCCCAAACTCTCGACAGTCAACTTCACGCAAAGCAGATGCATGATTTCAACTGTTCAAAATTGCTTTGAATGGTTTATT
This sequence comes from Podarcis vaucheri, assembly GCF_965113315.1. Lineage (NCBI taxonomy): Eukaryota > Metazoa > Chordata > Lepidosauria > Squamata > Lacertidae > Podarcis > Podarcis vaucheri. The sequence goes on from NC_138749.1 coordinate 8,137,645, forward strand.
CTGCCTCTTAACTTGCATTAACCACCCCATGAAATCAGGAATAAAGCATGGTAGAAGTGTCTTCTTCTTATTTCTACACAGGAGATTGGTCAGTTACCTGTCTGAACAGAGTCTGGGATGTTCCTGGCTCCATCTTTGTTAGTTGAGGCCATGGCAGCTAGGAGTGCCTATTGCTAGCTTTGTTTGTTAGGACAGCTAGAGCCATTCCTGAACCAAAATAACTTGGCTCCTGTGATCTTGGCAATATGGATTTAGACCTGGATTCTACAATCATAGGATTGTAGAGTTGGAAGGGACCCTGAGTAGATTAGGCCTACATACAAAAATTGTTTATATGTATTAGGAGAAATTTACACTAAAATACTGGTGAGTTTTCAGGAGACCTTTCTAAAAAACAAACAAACAAACAAACCAATAAACAAACACATATTGATGTGGAAATGTGGAGAACTGAACTTAAGAGTGGACAAATGGTGCTTAAGAGTGGACAAACGACCATGGGTGAGCTGTGGTCTAAACCACTGAGCCTCTTGGGCTTGCCAATCAGCGGTCCCATTGCTCTGTCCCAGCTCCTCCCAGCCTAGCAGTACGAAAGCAGGCCAGTACAAGTAGATAAATAGGTACTGCTGTGGTTGGAAGGTAAATGACATTTCCATGCAATCTGGTTTCTGCCATGGTGTTCTGTTGCACCAGAAGCGGTGGCCACATGACCCAGAAAGCTGTCTGTGGACAAATGCCGGCTCCCTTGGCCTAAAAGCAAGATGAGTGCCATAGTCACCTTTCACTGGACTTAACCATCCTGCAGTCCTTTAGCTTTTACCTAGATAGATCAGGGATCTGACCTGGCAACTTCTTGTGTTCCTAAAACCCATGTACTATCTGAAACCAAAAGGGTGCAGTGGTTGAAAGATGATATACACACCCACCCCACCCAACTCTTCTACCAACTATTTAATTTATTGGTGGGTTTAATCTTTTGAATGTTTCATTTTTGTTTTTACAAACAATTTTATTCTTTTAGTAAAACGCTTTGAGATTATTAATTTTTACAGTCAAGTGATATATAAATTTTATGAAATAAGATAATAATAAAGAAATGGAACCGAGAGCTGGAGGGTGTGTTCTGTAGCCCAGAGTCACCAAGGTTAACTGCAGCTGTTGTGGAGAGCTGGAGCCCGGAAGTCTTAAGAAGAGTTTTGGAAGAAGAGTTTGGATTTGATATCCCGCTTTATCACTACCCGAAGGAGTCTCAAAGCAGCTAACATTCTCCTTTCCCTTCCTCCCCCACAACAAACACTCTGTGAGGTGAGTGAGGCTGAGAGACTTCAGAGAAGTGTGACTAGCCCAAGGTCACCCAGCAGCTGCATGTGGAGGAGCAAGGAATCGAACCCAGTTCACCAGATTACGAGTCTATCTCTCTTACCCACTACACCACACTGGCTCTTAAAGGAGGATGCCAGACAAGGCATTTCTAGTAATGCAGCCTAGGGTCTCCTGTCATGCAGAGTTCCTTCCTTGGGCACAGAAAGGAACTGGGCAGGCAGCGCCAACAGCAAAGCAAGGTCTGACCAGGCGAATATGAAGTTGGCAGTTATGAAGTGTCTGAAATGCTTCCAAGTACATGATTTCCGAATGCATGCATAGATCAGGACGCTAATGCGCACACAATTATGCAACAAAAGGAGGGATAAAGAAGATTTACCATCTGTAAGTGTTTTAACTGGGGACTATAAAGGGGAGAAATGATCAATCTTCTGATAGTTTTCTGACCCCTAAGCCCCATTAAACTCCAACGTTACAACTGGCTGTTAATACCACTCCCTCCTCTTTCCCCTCCTTGATCTGCATTAAACGACAATGTAAGCACTTTCCTTTGGGCCCACCTGGAGAATACAAAAGTACTCGTTTAATTATCACATTTTATACCCTTGTTCTAGCTTAATCTTCTCTTCAGGCTCACGATTCCCTTTTCCAATTATCTGATATCGATTTTGGCATGGCTGCGTTTTGGAAGATCCATTTTAATACAGGAAACAGAGTGACAAATCTCACCAGTCTCTTCTCCAGGACATCACACTATAGATCAGTATTCACCATTATAGATACAGCTATATATTTGGTTTCTCGGTTGTTATTTTTTCCCCATGGCCGTCACAGATTTCACACTTTGGGAGGAAATACACATAGTGTTGCATTATATATCAATTCTCTGGGGAAATCGATATCCTCCATGGAAAACCACAAGGAACAGTCTGTTTGGGTTGCATGAGTGTGCAGAATGTATCTGTAGCAAAAAAAAAAGAAAAATAAAGGGCTAATGAAATTCTAAGCTGCATCAAGAGAAGTCTAGTGTCCAGAGCAAGGGGAATAATAACATCAATCTATTCTGCTTTTGTCAGATCCCACCTGGAGTCCAGTGTCAAGTTCTGGGCACCACAGTTTAAGGAGGATTTTGACCGGCAGATGAAGCTCAGTGCTTTCCATATAACTTTTAGATCATATGTAAGAGGTCTCCTGGTGTTTGGGACTGACGGTGACTCCTGGACCATTCCTCTAATAGCCTGCATACATGAAAATGCTCACATGGGTTGGAGAGCCCCCAGAAGGTGTTTGCAGCCACAAGCAAGTCTTAGCTGCTAACCCCTGCTTCTTAAGGAAGATGAGAAATGGAAGGACATCCTTCTTCCAAGCTGTGGGGAGGCATGGGCCAGCCCTGGCTTGAGACAAGAAGGCCTTGAAGGAAGACCATGTCCTGGACTGCAATACTCCCTGCATCATGGTATGTATCCAATTGCCCAGAAGTGTTTGGGAAATGACTCTGGCAGGGCTGTCTTAAGAATATGCGGTGCTGGGGTGCAAAGATCTGCCCAGTGCCCCCCTCCCCCAGGTTGCCCAGTCCCAGGTGTGCAGGAGGGCGGAGCTGGCCAGCCGCCTCAGCGTCTCACTGGCTCGGTCACCCCCAAACTCACACCACAGAGCTGTCCGCAGCAGAAGAGCCTGCCACGGCGCTCCAACTGATGGGCAGGCTCTTCCGCGGACTCAACTCTTGGGCCCCACACTCTCAGCCTGGTGCCCCTGAGAGCCCTGTGCCCAGGTGCCCCGCCCCCCTAGCGCCTATGGGTAGGACGGCCCTGGACTCTGGCACCAGCCCAGCCCCGGGTGACAGGGCATAGAAACCATTGTCCTGAAATTGAGATAGAGCATCCTATTATCAAGGCCTGAAGTGGAACTGTCTGAAAATGAGATGTTAGCCAGCAAGCAATGCAACACGAATGCGTGCAGCAACCTAAGGACCTAATCTGAATGGGAGGATTTTTGGCTAGAACTTTCACCACTGCCTGATTGTCAACCCAGATATATACAGCTGCTAGGATGAGAAAGAATTCTAGGAAGGTGAGATCACTTGTGATCCCATCCCCCTTCCAATGAGACTGGGAGCACCATCAGTCCTCAAAGCAGACACTGAAAACCAGATTACCCAAGGCATCTGAATAGACCTGGAAATCATGGTGCATGACTATTTGTTGTTTGGTCGTTTAGTCGTATCCGACTCTTCGTGACCCCATGGACCAGAGCACGCCAGGCACTTCTGTCTTCCACTGGTCCTGCCAAAAGGAGACCCCCATTATACTATTAGAGGTTACTGCCCACACACTTCCACTGCACTTCTCTGCTAGTGTGGTGGCACCTTGGTAAACCACTTCTTACTGTTTGTAGCAGAGTTTTCCCCGGAGGCAGAGGACAAGAACAGGAGTCATACTCAAATTCACAGTGAAGAGCTTCTTTATTGCTTGACTGGTTGCATGAGCATTTCTGTTACTATTATATGCAAGCTATTTACATCCCTTCTTTATCTCTCCAGCACGGTATAATCTCAGTCCAGCAATTAACAATCCTGATACAGCAAAACTCACAGTATCAGCAGCACACATTGTCTTACTTCCAACCTTGTTGTCAGCATGCGTGCTGACAGCGTGCGCATGTGCTTTCCTCGTGAGGAAATAGCATCTTCCTTTATTTGCACCACCGGCTGACACCAATCAAGCCTAAAGTACCACTCCTACTCACTAAAGAAAATTCTGAAACCCTCTTTAAAGCTTCCAGGAACTTTTTAATGTTTTCCTAACATATACCCCTGCAAGAATGCAAGCCACACCTTCAGATGCCCTTTTGCTGCCCAGAGGTGAGGAGGGCCAAATAAGCGCAGAAAGCCCTGCCTGGGGCTGCCTGTTTTCTGCTGTTCCAGAGGGGAGGAACCAAACCGATGGGTTCAAATCACAAGAAAGGACGTTCTTATTAAACACCATGAAGAAATTTCTGATGGTGAGAGCTGTTTGACACTGGAACAGACTCGGAAAGTGGTAGACTCTCCTTCACTGTAGGTTTTTAAGCAGAGCTTGGATGGGCGTCTGGCCAGGATTCTTTTGCTGTGATCCTTGCAATGAGGAGGGTTAAAAGATGATCCTTTGGGTCCCTTCCAACTCTACAGTTCTATGATTCCATGAGTCGAAAGAAGGACACTTCCTATGTTCCTGTGGCAAGCCACATGCAGAGTGAAATGCATGCATCTTAACATTCCTCCCTCCAGGTGCTTTTGTGAAACTATTAAGCATTAACGATAAGCTTCAGGTAATTTCCAGATGGAGCATCTGATTATCTCCCACCCACAGCCCTTGCCGCCACCCTTAATGGCTTCCAGCCATGCTTAGAGTCTCGCCACTTTCTAGACTAACAAACCTGATGAGCTTTTAAGAAGACACAATTACCCCAACATCACATCCCGCTCAATGAAGTTTCATAGCCTGCTGGAGTTGAGCAATCTACATCTATATTTGATATTGTTACTTAAGTCGTTGGAGCGAGACTATATCCATTACAATCACATTTTCGTTTCATTAAAAAAGAAAAAACGAAAGAAAGAAAAGAAAAGAAAGTAATTTTCGGAGTACCGGCAAATGCTTCCATGCTTAATTTTCACAGCTCCGTTTACCGGACCCAATGGCTGGAAAACAAGCAATAATCTTCCACTTTGGATGGTTCAATCTTTTTGTCATATCATAATAGTGCTTCAGAGGCAGAAGAGCTTCTCAGAATGAATGCTAATGTCTTAATCCAAAAACACAGGGAGAAATGCCAACAACTTGCCTGCTTCATGACACTACTCTACTGGTTCACAGCCTGTGCAAGAATCAAGAGAGTTATGGCACCAGTTGGAAGCATTCCATGCCAAAGGCCTCATATCACCCATTTGCAAGGCACTTATGTGTTGTAGCAACAGGAGAGAATCCACTGCTGTGCCCCACATCATGTGACCACCCAGCATCCATGTGTGGTGTGTGGGCATCAGAAGTCCTCCACAGGAACATGTCAGGATGCTGTCAGTGGCTCCCGGCTGGTTGCCCAGGAAAGTATAAAGACAAGGGATGGTTTCTTACCGTCCTTTTTTAATCAGTAATTACAAAGAGAGGCTACAGAACCCAGCCTCTTGGAATCATAGAATCATAGAATCATAGAGTTGGAAGAGACCACAAGGGCCATCGAGTCCAACCCCCTGCCAAGCAGGAAACACCATCAGAGCACTCCTGACATATGGTTGTCAAGCCTCTGCTTAAAGACCTCCAAAAAAGAAGACTCCACCACACTCCTTGGCAGCAAATTCCACTGTCAAACAGCTCTTACTGTCAGGAAGTTCTTCCTAATGTTTAGGTGGAATCTTCTTTCTTGTAGTTTGGATCCATTGCTCCGTGTCCGCTTCTCTGGAGCAGCAGAAAACAACCTTTCTCCCTCCTCTATGTGACATCCTTTTATATCTTTGAACATGGCTATCATATCACCCCTTAACCTCCTCTTCTCCAGGCTAAACATGCCCAGCTCCCTTAGCCCTTGTGCAGCTTCTTTTGCAAAGGGGAAAAGCCCCTCTTTTTGAGGATTAGCTCAAAGTTGTTGAGGTTACTTTGCAAAGGGAAAAAATCCTGTTTTTATGGGGTTCAACTCACAGTTCTGCAGCTTCTTTAGGAAAGGAAAGGGAGCCATTTCTACCATTTCCAGACAGATAATCTAATCAGCCAATCACATGTTGCTGGGGAAACAAACAGCCTCCATCTGCAGAACATTCAACAATGGAGGCCTGGGCAAGGAGGTGGGGCCAGAAAGGGAGCCAGTGATCGACCACACATTCACTCCATAAGACGCACAGACATTTCCCAAGAAGAAGAGGAGGAGGAGGAGGAGGAGGAGGAGGAGGAGGAAGAGTTTGGATTTGATATCCCGCTTTATCACTACCTGAAGGAGTCTCAAAGCGGCTAACATTCTTCTTTCCCTTTCTCCCCCACAACAAACACTCTGTGAGGTGAGTGGGGCTGAGAGACTTCAGAGAAATGTGACTGGCCCTAGGTCACCCAGTAGCTGCATGTGGAGGAGTGGAGATGCGAACCTGGTTCACCAGATTACAGGTCCACCACTCTTAACCACTACACCACACTGGCCAACTCCCAATGGGGGACTAGGAAGTAGCTGCTGCCTGCAAACCTGTGCTCTCCAAGCTGGAGAGCTGGAGCTACATCCTTCACTTACCTTGGACTACTGCTCTTAACCACTACTACTACTACCTTGGTCTACCGCTCTTAACCACTACTCATCACTGGCTCTCTTACTTTTTAGGAGGAAAAAAGTGCATCTTATGGAGTGAAAAATACGGTAATTGTGAAGTCTACTTTTGGCATGTTGAAGTGACATTGCAAATTCCGGTGGGTTGTGCAATTTGGCTGGAAATTGCATTCTGATCCACAAGCAAATTTGGGAGCGTCAGGTTGGCCCAGTGGGAAAATCAGACCCAACAAATTCCTTCTCCATCTATACAACAAGGCTGGTCTCATTGCCATGTTCCGAGAGATATCCATGTCTCCTGTACTTTCCCCTTAATCACAGATTTAATGCACTTCACATTTAATAACTTAATGCATTTCTCATTTTTTTCTGCGTGCAAAATGCAGTGAAAGGGCCACCTCCCTCTCCATGCCAAGTGGGGGGAACGTACGGTCAAAGAGACCTTCATCTTATCTTCCACGGTCGCTTAATACACATGAGCTGCGTGGTTAAGTTGTGATCTGTTAAAACATCAGTGGGGGGCAATGGGGAGGTGGAGAAGGAATGTCTGCTTAATTGCCATTAAACACAAGAAGATTGATGGATTCCTGAAAGTTGACTTCCTAAGGGGAGAAACATACACCCTCATTTCATACTCATCAGTAATGTAAGTGACAATTTGCCAGAGTTAATGGGCTGCATATTTTCTTTACTTAAAGCGATAATGGCCAGGCTCAAAATTGCACGCAAAATGAAAAATCTTTATTTCAAAACTAATTGAGAGCCCACCAGCACGGTGAGTTGAGCATTGTACTCCTGCAGTACCCCTTTCCTCCACATTGTTCCCAGAGTGTTCCTTGTTTTGACTGGTTTCGGCAGAAAAATCTGTTCTCAGGTCACAACTTCTTGACCAAGGAATGGGATATGCAGCAGAAGGGGCAGGTAGTAGGGCAATGCACAGCTCCTCTGTATGGGAATGTTGTAGATACTAGGAGAGGATATATTGATTTAATAGTATCCTTCCTAACTCACGCTTGTGAGTCAGCAGCAGAGCGACAACATTCCCCAATATATAGCAGGAATCTAGTTGGTAGATTCATTTGATTCTCTTTACTTAAGCAATCCATTCCTAAAAAGAAGAAAGACACAAGAAGCTACTTTTAAAAGTAATAAGGAGTTTACTCACATTCAGTTCACAGTTGGATCCCTGAAGGCAGGCTTTAGGTTAGAGTTACAAAAGACGGCTTGAGTTCATCCCATATGGAAAGAGCCTATGTCCTGGTGGCTGAGAGCCAGAAGACAGCAAAATACAACAGTAGCAGAAGAGCATGGCATCAAGAAGAGGGAGGTGGCTGTGTGACCAGCCCCTTTTATGGGGTCTCCCAAGGTCACACCCACCTACCTGGTCACACGCAGACCAGGTGTGATGAGAAGTCCTCCTGGGTGGAGTAACACCCCCCTGCATGTCCACTCCGGGCAAACAGGAAGTATTGTACTTGACTGCATATGTTACATCCCACACTCTATTCCATCCCAGAATTTTGAGTTCTCCTTTGAAAATGGAAAGGGGTCATAGCTTAAGTGGCAGGGCAAGCACTCTATATGCAGAAGATTGGTGAAGGATAGGATCAACTTGGGCCTAGGCAGTGGCGTAGCGTGGGGGTGCAGGGGGGCCCGGCCGCACTGGGCGCAACACCTGGGGGTTAGGGTTAGGGTTCACAAATCCATGGGTTAGGGGGTGCAAATCCATGGGTTAGGGGGCGCAAATTACTTGCCTTGCCCCGGGTGCTGACAACCCATGCTACGCCACTGGGCCTAGGATCTGGCCCTTTCTCGTTTCTCTGTCACTGGCTTCTGCTACCATCACCTTTTCAGAGAACCAAAACCACTGGCATCAACCAAATCACTAATGTGGTTGATAAAAGCATTTAGAGCCCAGGAAAACTATATTTTATCTGTCACCTAAAAACAACAACACCCATTCAATTTGATTCCCAGGTGAACAGAAAAGAGGGCAGAGTTGCACAGCTGAGGTGCCACCACTGAGTAGGTCCTTAAAACCACCCAACTCATCCTGGAAGGCATGGGTTCTTAGAGCTGGACCTCTGCTGATGTACTTAGCAAATTGGACAGGTTCACATTGTTAGGGTTAGCATGGATGCAAATTGACCAAATGTTGCAACAAACAGCCCTATTTCAGTTTCCCTTTCTCGTCAACTGAAAAAAGAGGACTTTAAGACAGCAAAACTGTCTGCTTTAAGCCAAATGCGAAGAGGCTGCTCTGGAAATCTGATCTCAAGGCAGAAGGCAGAAAGGCATTAACAGCTGCCAGGGAACCCTTGATATTTGAACCTAGAGAGTGACCTTGTAGCAGGATGGTGTGAACAAGAGACAGTGGGACTGTGGGCTTTTCCAGGAAGAATTAAGCACCGAGTGGTAATTAAAAGTGACATGCAGAAATCACCTGGTGCTTTAAAACAGGCATGATCTGAATGTTAACAATCCATTTCTCTTCCCATTGTATTATTTCAGTAGCTAAGATAAATGAAGGACACACTCCAATATACACCTACGTCCCATTGCACCCAGTAGAGCTTGGTCCAGAGCAGACATTTAAAGGGTGGAAGTGGTGTGCATTTAACTTATTCCCGCCCACCCCATAAATCGAATACACCTCCTTGCATCAATAAAGACTCCTAAGGGAGAAAAGATGTGCTTGCTTTTCTTTACATACTCCAGCATCTTTCCTCAATCTGTTGCCCTCCAGATGTGTGGTACCTCAGATCCACTCAGTCCACATCTATGCTGGCTAGGGCTGAAAGTTAGTCTGTCCCAATGTCAAGTTTTGATCATGGATTCCTTCACAGGAATTTTTTAAAAGGTAAAGGACCCCTGAGAGTTATGTCCAGTCACGAACACCTCTGGGGTTGCAGCACTCAACTCGTTTTACTGGCCGAGGGAGCCAACGTTTGTCTGCAGACAGTTTTTCCAGGTCATGTGGCCAGCATGACTAAGCTGCTTCTGGCAAAACCAGAGCAGTGCATGGAAACGCCGTTTACCTTCCCGCTGGAGAGGTACCTATTTATCTACTTGCACTTTGACGTGCTTTCAAACTGCTAGGCTGGCAGGAGCTGGGACCGAACAATGGGAGCTCACCCCGTCGTGGGGGTTCGAACCGCCGACCTTCCAATCAGCAAACCCTAGGCTCTGTGGTTTAGACCACAGCGCCACCCAGGTCCCTTCACAGGAATTATTTCCCCCCAAATCAGCCCTCTGCATCTTGAGCCTGGATCTGATTTCAGAGCACACGCTTCTCTTATGTTCATGAGTGCATTGGAGAGACTTGGCAAGGAGGCAATTACTTTGCAAGAGGGAGCCATTCTTCCCCACCTGTAATAAGAATAATAAGCAATTAATATTTTATAAAACCTCACGGAGCATGTTGAGCAGCAATTACCAGGTCTGTGATACAAGGCCAAGGAATGTGAATTAGTTAGGGCGATCAAGGTAGAGCAGCTGGCTCCCTGGGTGGGAGTACCAGTTAGGAGAGAAAGGACACAGAGTCGGTGCATCTTGGAGTCGATCCCAAACTGGGCAGCCGAGCGCACTAGTGGGCTATGAAAGAAGTGCTGCGAGAAATGACTTCATCACAAAACGGGCTTTGTCCATGGTAATCCAATGTATGTGGCTGCAAAAAAAAGGTTATACATTTTTGCATAAAATTTGCATTTACTGTATGGATGCAAATGTCAAAATAGCTGCTGTAACTTAAATAGAAATACGAGACATCTCACCAGAATGGGAAAGACTGTGATCAGGTGAGCTGGGTGCTTGCTCAGTCTGCTATGGTTATGATTGATTTGCAGCTTCAACAGCCCGGGTTCAAAAGTGTGGCCTGAAAGCCCCCAAAGGTGTGGGCCTTCAAATGCTGTTGGATTACAGCAGTGGATCGGTCTCCCTCGGGAGGTTGTGGACTCTCCTTCCTTGGAGGCTTTTAAGCAGAGGTTAGATGGCCATGTGTCCAACTCTATGATTCTGTGACTCCCATTATCTCATACTATTGGCCCGGTTGCCTGTGGCTGTTAGGAGCTGCTGTTCACCAACATCTGGAGGACCATAGGTTCCCCATCTCCCATTCTAGCTCAATTGAAAGAGAGCTTCTGATGCAAATCATCTGCAGGGTATACAACAAAGATAATTTTCAGCTCAGATTGGTAGAGCTATTTCCTCTTAAAATTGGCTGTGAGTTAAGAAACCAGAAGCCTTTTTCCTTGGAATAATAGGTTTGGAATTGCCCAAGAAAGATGTCAGATTGTTTCTGTATGCCGCAACTGCAGCTAGAATTTTGCTGGCCAAAAATCAGAAATCACAAGAAGTACCAACAGTGGAGGAATGGCAGATGAAGATGATGGATTTTTTTGGAGCTAGCTGACCTGACCAGAAGAGTCCACGGCCAGAAGGAGGAGGAGTATCAAGAGGAATGGAATAAATTCAAAGATTATTTAGTTAAATATGTTAAGATAAATTAAATAGAATTACTTGCGAGTATCAGATTGGCCTAGGATTTAAATATGTGATGTTGTAGAACACTATGGATAAAAGTTAAAATGAAAAGAAAGAAAGAGGTTAATGGACCAAGTAAATTTTATGTAAAACTAGTTTTGGAAAACTGCTACAATGATATACATGGAAACTCAGCCAGGGGGATTCGAGGAAGTCACCCAACAATGATAACAAAATTTTTACAGTTAGGATATATGTTTATTTGTTTGCTTGCTTTTTGATGTTTTTTGTTTATGTATGTTTATGATATTCTTGTAAAGAAGCTGGTAAAATGCCGTCTTGACTATGCTACCACCCAGTGGATTTGTAACTGGCTGACTGACCGAACCCAAAGGGTGCTCATCAATGGTTCCTCTTCATTCTGGAGAAGAGTGACTAGTGGGGTGCCACAGGGTTCTGTCTCGGGCCCGGTCTTATTCAACATCTTCAGGATCACACTTCAAAACGACCTTGACAGATTAGAGATCTGGGCAAAAACAAACAAGATGAATTTTAACAGGGAGAAATGTAAAGTATTGCACTTGGGCAAAAAAAATGAGAGGCACAAATACAAGATGGGGGACACCTGGCTTGAGAGCAGTACATGTGAAAAGGATCTAGGAGTCTTGGTTGACCACAAACTTGACATGAGCCAACAGTGTGATGCGGCAGCTAAAAAAGCCAATGCAATTCTGGGCCTCATCAATAGGAGTATAGCATCTAGATCAAGTGCCACTGTATTCTGCTCTGGTCAGACCTCACCTGTGCTACTGTATTCTGCTCTGGTCAGACCTCACCTGGAGTACTGTGTCCAGTTCTGGGCACCACAGTTCAAGAAGGACACTGACAAACTGGAACGTGTCCAGAGGAGGGCAACCAAAATGGTCAAAGGCCTGGAAACGATGCCTTATGAGGAACGGCTAAGGGAGCTGGGCATGTTTAGCCTGGAGAAGAGGAGGTTAAGGGGTGATATGATAGCCATGTTCAAATATATAAAAGGATGTCATATAGAGGAGGGAGAAAGGTTGTTTTCTGCTGCTCCAGAGAAGCGGACATGGAGCAATGGATCCAAACTACAAGAAAGAAGATTCCACCTAAACATTAGGAAGAACTTCCTGACAGTAAGAGCTGTTCGACAGTGGAATTTGTTGCCAAGGAGTGTGGTGAAGTCTCCTTCTTTGGAGGTCTTTAAGCAGAGGCTTGACAGCCATATGTCAGGAGTGCTCTGATGGTGTTTCCTGCTTGGCAGGGGGTTGGACTCGATGGCCCTTGTGGTGTCTTCCAACTCTATGATTCTATGATTCTATGTTTGTTATAAATTTGGAAAATTGAATTTAAAAAATTGTCTGTGAGTCTGGGGTCTAAAGCTGCTCCGCAAATGCCTTTTAATATCTCTCCTTCTACTTCTTCCTCTTGGTTGTTTCCACTGGCTGTTTCCTAGTGGCAACCCTCCTCTCAATGGCTAAGAGCTGCCATTTCTCCCCCCCCCCCCCCCGGCCAAGAATGATGTTAACGAATCAGATTGAGGACAGCATTTCCTGCTCTCGCTCTAGGCCAGTGTTTCCCAACCTTTTTTGGGCAAAGGCACACTTGTTTGATGAAAAAAATCTCGCGGCACACCACCATTACAGCCCCATGACGTCAGCGCGCAGCGTCACGCCGGGAGGGACGCACGAAAGTGAAAGTTTCCAATTTTTTTCCCTCCCCCTTGCCGGGGAACCTCCAAGCTTTGGGGGTGGGGGGGGGAGGAGGCAGCAGAGCGAGGGACTGAGGGACGGCGGCAGCTGAGGCGGCGGCGGCTGTTGTGGTGGTGGCGGCGATAGCGGGCGGAGGAGGGGGCGGCGGCGGGGCCGAGGTGGCCGGCGGTGGCGGGGGAGGCGGCGGCGGGTGGAGCAGGAGGGCGGCCGAGGCCGGTGAGGGAGTAGGGTTGAGGAGCCGTCGCCGGGAGCTGCTGCTGCTGTTGTTGCTGCTGCTTCCCGGACATGCCGGCCTCCTCCTCGTCCGCTGTCTCGCACTCCTCCCTTTTGCACGCGCTGCCCCGCCGCCGCCCCATTGGCTGCTTCCTGTCAGCTGATCCTGTGTTATTTCCTGTGTGTGTGTGTGAGGGGAGAATGGAGAGAGAAACCTCGGCACCACCACCGCGGAGCCGCCCCCGGCTCGACGCGGATCCTCGCCGCCGCCGCCTCTCACCGCCCGACTCGCCTGCCTCCCTCCCACGGCACACCAGCCAACGTCTCATGGCACACTAGTGTGCCGCGGAACACCGGTTGGGAAACACTGCTCTAGGCCAAGGATGGACAACACAAGGTGGGCTGCATCTTATGCTAATTCCATGGGGTTCTCAGGCTGATTTTATTCATGTGGCAAGCCATCTTCAAGCTTGTTTTCTGCTGCTAATGGGGGGAAGACTCAAACCAATGGCCTCAAGTTACAAGAAAGGAAATTCCATCCAAATATTCCGGGGGGGGGGGATTCTCACAGTAAGACCTGTTTGGCAATGGAACATTCTCCCTCAGGAATTCCGACAAAAGAAGATTGGCAGATGAAATTAATGGACTATGCAGAATTGAACAAAACGACAGGAAGGATTCAAAACTTGCAGGACCAGAGATTTACAGAAGATTGGAAGAAGTATTTGAATTATTTGAAGAGCAACTGTAATCGACAAATTACGCTAGTAGGACTACAAGAAGTTTTGTAAGGAGAAATATACGAAGTGTTACACAGTAGAAAAAGATAGAGATATTGATTATGAGTTTGAAATGCAATAGGGAAAATAAGAAATGCATACTAAGAGATTAGATTGGAAAATTTTCAGGCAGGACTGATAGAAGTCCAAAAAAATTGAATAAGATGTAAAAGTATGTTTAATCATTGTTGAAAATGGTATGTTAAAAAACTAATAAAAATTTATATATATAAAAATATTAAAAAGGAACATTCTCCCTCAGGAGGTTGTGGACTCTCCTTCCTTGTGGGTTTTAAACAGAGGTTGGATAGCCATCTGTCATGCTTTAGCTGAGATCCCTGCATTGCAGGGGGTTGGAATAGATGACCCTCAGGGTCCCTTCCAATTCCATGATACTATGATTCATGTGACTGTTGTAATCACTGAGAGCCAGTGTGGTGTAGTGCTTAAAGCATTTGATTAGGATTTCGGAGTAAAAGTAAAGGGACCCCTGACCATTAGGTCCAGTCGTGGCCGACTCTGGGGTTGCGGCGCTCATCTCGCTTTATTGGCTGAGGGAGCTGGCGTACAGCTTCTGGGTCATGTGGCCAGCATGACTAAGCCACTTCTGGCGAACCAGAGCAGCGCACAGAAATGCCGTTTACCTTCCTGCTGGAGTGCTACCTATTTATCTACTTGCACTTTGACATGCTTTCGAACTGCTAGGTTGGCAGGAGCAGGGACCGAGCAACGGAAGCTCACCCCATCGCGGGGATTCGAACTGCCAACCTTCTGATCGGCAAGTCCTAGGCTCTGTGGTTTAACCCACAGCACCAGCCATGTCCCAGGATTTCGGAGACCAGGGTTCAAATCCCCACTCAGCCATTAAGCTCACTGGGTGATCTTGAGCCAGGCACTGTTTCTCAGACTAATTTATATTACAGGGTCATTGTGGGGATTAAACAAGGAAGGGGAGAACCATCTAGAGTGGATCATCATCACAAATAGCTACCTATCAAGGTCCTGTTGACCCAGATGACAAGGTGGCCTTGCAGCAAGTCAAAGTGTTGCTTTCATTTCTTGTTAATTGGTTTCCTGGTAGTCTCTGTGGTTGTCTCTTGAAACAGAATACTGGATTAGGATGGATTTGGGTCCAAGCTGAAGGGTCCATTTAATTCTACTTGCAGTTTAACCCATTGCCTGCAAACTTTACCTGGCATTGAAATGAACAGATTTAAATGATCTCCAAATAATATGCAGCTGATCACGATACGCTCCACTTTCCCTGTAATTCCAGCAAAGCTGACAGGGAGAAAATAAAACAGCACAAATCACACGCGTTTCATTTGCCGTGTTGAGCACTGATTGGCATTTGCTGAATGCAAAGTTTTGCCGGCATTTAATCCAAGCCCACAAAGGCAAACTCGGGGTTGATGAATTAGAAACTGGCAAAGGAGAATGAAAAATACATATGGGAAGAAAGCAGACAGACATAATTTATTTTCTTTACCCATCATTGGTGCTAACATATTCTACTCATGGCTATGCTCTCAATTTTTTATTTTATTTTTTATTTTCCGAGGAGGAATTACAGGAGTAGAAATTTCTCGTTAAAAAAACACCAACATTTTGATCGTGTGAGGGTTCAACTTTTTCCATTTCTGTTCAGTTCTGTTGCTTCTTTGCACTGCTGTGGCATCTGCAACCCCCTCTCTGCCCCCAGCCCCATTCAGTTTAGCACACAGAACAGCTAGTCTAGCAACTACAGATCTTTCAAAGGTGAGCAAGGGGTGGGGGGTGGGCAATGAATCAGAACTAGAGAGTCAGAAGAAGGTCTAAGAAAGAAAGGGAAGATGGCCGGAGCAGAGCTGTTGAAGACATCAGGTAGAGTGTGGCTAATCTGTTCCGCCAGAGTGGTGCATGCTCTAGTTATCTCCTGCTTGGACTACTGCAATGTGCTCTATGTGGAGCTACCTTTGAAGGTGACCCAGAAACTACAACTACAGTGGTACCTCGGGTTCAAATGCTTCGGGTTTCAAACGCTTCAGGTTACAGACTCTGCTAACCTGGAAGTAGTACCTTGGGTTAAGAACTTTACCTCTGGATGAGAATAGAAATTGTGCGGTGGTGGTGGCGCGGCAGCAGCGGGAAGCCCCATTAGTTAAAGTGATACCTCAGGTTAAGAACAGTTTCAGGTTAAGAACGGACCTCCAGAAAGAATTAAGATCTTAACCCGAGGTACTACTGTAATCCAGAATGCTGCAGCTAGACTGGTGACTGGGAGCGGCCGCCAAGACCATATAACACTGGTCCTGAAAGATCAACATTGGCTCCCAAGACATTTCCGAGCACAATTCAAAGTGTTGGTGCTGACCTTTAAATCCCTAAATGGCCTCAGTCCTGTATACCTGAAGGAGCGTCTCCACCCCCATCATTCAGCCCTGACACTGAGGTCCAGCTCCGAGGGCCTTCTGGCAGCTCCCTTACTGCGAGAAGTGAGGTTACAGGGAACCAGGCAGAGGGCTTTCTCAGTAGTGGAATGCCCTGTGGAATGCCCTCCCACCAGATGTCAAGGAAATAAACAACTACCTGACTTTTATTATTCTATTGGGAGCTGCCCAGAGTGGCTGGGGAAACCCAACCAGATGGGAGATGTTTTTTTTTTTTATTATTATTATTATTATTATTATTATTATTATTATTATACCAGAGAAGGTGGTTGTGCCTGATGGGAGTTGGAGTGTAGCAACTTCTGGAGGGCACTACATTGGAGACCCTCAATCATATGTCTGTGCTTTGTGTGGATTGTTTTGAAAGAATGCACAAAACGTCTGCATTCATATTGTGCACATTTTGTACTCTTTTATGTAAAATGTGCACTTTTTAGCTAATGTATGAATTCTTCAATACTTTTAAATGCTGTGCATTGTTGTTGTACTGATAGTAATAGCTGTTGTGTGTAAAATACGCAACTGGCTGGCTGGCCATGATCAGAATGGGATGCCGGAGTTGGTGGGCTTTTGGTCTGATTCAGGAGGGCCCTTTGCACATTGTTGTACACAAAATAACGATTTTTGTGTGGACTTCCTGTTGGCCAAAATGGTGCCACAAAATCCAGAGAAGGCCATAATTATGACCTTGAAGTAAATGTAGCAGCACCAGATTGGGGCAATCCACTGGGGGGGGGGAGGGAGGAGGCTGAATCAAGTCCTCCTCCATCTTCTCTTTGACTGCTCTGGAATCCCTCCTGCTTGGCCATCAACTTCCCTCCTTCTGTATTTCACCTGTTTCATCTCCCCCACCTTCTCTGATCTCCAGTCCACTGTTGCAGTGGTCTTCTCGGAAGTGTTGCCCTGTCTCTTCTGTCTTTTGACCCGCTTGTCAGATTATGCAGTTTCCACCTACAACTCATCTTGTCCTCCACTCTTGACTCTGTTAGAGTTGCCCTTTTAATCTCCTGCAGGGATATGAAAGCTCTCCCTGGCTCAGTTCACAATTAGGTGATTTCAGAGATTTCTCAGAGAAAAATAGTGGGCTCCCCACTACCCTTTCCCACGGGTGACCTCCTTTCTCAAACTTACTATGCTTAGGAAAACTGACAGCAAGCCACCACCAGTTGCCTTATACTGTGTTAGACCACTGATCGATCTAGTTCAATAGTGGCTGCAATGACTTGTTGAAGTCAGAGTAGCAAAACCGCGGCTAAGAAGCTCAAATTCTAAAACACAGTCATCTTGCTTTCCATAAAATGTAGTCTCTATTTCACTAGATACCTGCCATGTGACCAACATTAGCCAATCACATGAGAATTACTAGGGTTCAGTTACCAACCAACCAAATTTAAACACATAGTAATGAATAAAAGCATTTTAGGGTTGCCATATTTGAAAAAATGTTGAGCTTTTTTTTGGGGGGGGCAAAGTTGTTGAGCTAGTTTTGCCCAAAGCTGTTGTTGAGCTTCTTAAGTTCTAAGTTTATGAGCTATTTTTAAGGGAAAAAATGCCAAAGATCTACACCTCTGACATGGGTTACCATACATGCAGATTTTCTAGGACATTTCAGTGATTTCCAACAGCTGAATCCTGGCTATTTCCGGGAAATTCCGGACACATGGCAACCCTAATACAATTTCAGTGAATGATACCATGGGTAGACAAATTAAGACCAGGGGGCCGGATCCTGCCCAATCTAGCCCACATACGGTCTGGGAATCAGCATGTTTTTACATGAGTTGAATGTGTCCTTTTATTTAAAATGCATCTCTGGGTTACTTGTGGGGCATAGGAATTCGTTCATTCCCCCCCCCCAAAAAAAAATAGTCCAGCCCCCCCCCCAAGGTCTGACGGACAGTAGACTTCCCCCCTGCTGAAAAAGTTTGCTGACCCCTGAATTATACTATACTTAACATGACTGGCAACAACTGTCCAGGATTTCAGACAGGAGACATTCCTATTCTTACCTGGAGATGCTGGAAGTTTATCCAGAGATCCATAGGCGCCAGTCTGAACTGAAACTAGGGAACTCAGCTACATCTCATATTGAACAGCTGCTGGTGGAGTTGACTACCCAGGAGGGAAAAAAACCAACTGGCTTTGGATGCTCTGCGGAAACAAGTGGAACTCCTGCAGGTATCAGCAGAGACCAGGTAAGGCTCAAAGAGGGACCATTTCTGGGAATGGATGGAGTTCCATCAAAGGCTGGAGAAGCCTAAGATCATTCCCTATCTGAGGTTGGAATAGGGGAGTCAGACAAGGTCAAAAAGACCATTTGGGGAGTCTATCCATGACTCAAGCATTGTGGGAAGCAAGTTGAACCAGTGATCTTTCAAACACAAGGAAAACGCTTTACCACTAAGATGCAGCCTTCCCACAAGGAGGCAGCAATATCACAAGCTTCAACTCTGAAGTCCAGATGCTCCATGGATGCCTTGTTAAAACAAATGATATTCACGGCCATGTCTGGGAGCATTCTGGATACAAGGGAACATGGAGATTTCAATTTCCTGACTATCAGGGAGCATAGAGATTTCAGTTTCCAGTGCCTTTCTATTCCTTGGATTCAGCTGTGAGATTTCCCAGCTTCCTTGGCAGTAATGAATGCCCCTGAGTTTTCCTCAGGAGGCTGGCTTAATCCCTTGTTTTCGATGGCTTACATGAACATGAGATGACCGGTAGAATGCAAGAACCAGGATGAGCCTTGTTTTTCAGTAAAATTAATGAACTTCCACTAACCTCCAACACATATGCGCAGAAATACACCACTTGATCTGCAGATACAAAATTGAGCTGATATCACAATCCCACACAGCTGTTCATCTCTCAGTTTTAATCACACATGAGCTTGAGGTGACCTCTGGAGTCCAGCTGTACATGTTATTACACACACACACACACACACCATTCCCTACATGCTAACCACAATTTTGTCTTGACAACTAGACTAAAAGCAGACCCAAATCTACATGTATACAAACAGAAATACAGTAGTACCTTGAGTTAAGAACTTAATTCATTCTGGAGGTCCGTTCTTAACCTGAAACTGTTCTTAACCTGAAGCACCACTTTAGCTAATGGGGCCTCCTGCTGCTGCCGTGCCGCTGGAGCACAATTTCTGTTCTCATCCTGAAGCAAAGTTCTTAACCCAAGGTATTATTTATGGGTTAGTGGAGTCTGTCACCTGAAGCGAATGTAACCCAAGGCACCACTGTACTGACAAAAGAGGAGGTTCAGTAGGGCAGCCCTTTGCAACCTTGGGTCCTCATATATTGTTGGACTAAGATTCCCATAATCTCGGATCGTTTGGTCATAATGGCTGGGGCTGATGGGAGTTGTAGTCCAACAATATCTGACAAACCAAGGTTGAGAAAGGCTGCTATAGGGCACTGACTAGAGGAAGTAGAGGTCTTGTTACTGAGGTAGGGTGAAGTACTTGTGGAGCACAGCTAGTTATATTTAACAGCACATTTGGACTTCTTATCACAGGCCTGCATGACTCATTAGCCAATAAGTCAAACACTGGGCTCCAAAAATTATGTGTTTTGTCACAGATATGGGGCATGGCCAAGCATGAAGGAGGCCATCTGTACATTAAGGTAAAGAAGGTAGTAATTCTACCTCGGACATTATCAGGTCACAACCCTGTTATTGTGGAATTAAGAACAAGGCAAAGTTTCCCAATGAGATGGAGATTAAATGAGAATTTATTAAATGATCAAGAAATATTAGAAAAGGGGGATTCTAAAGGATTATTTTGAAATTAATTTATATCAGGAGAAAAATTTAAAGGTAGTCTGGGATGCAAATAAAGTGGTTATGCGGGGGGGGGGGTGAGCAAAGTGCAAACCAAAAACCAGAAGCATTTCTTCTGGGAATTATAGGGGTAGAGCTACCTAAACAGTATAGAAATTTATTCATGTATGCGACTACAGCGGCAAGAATGTTATTTGCCCAAAAATGGAAAGAAGAAGTCCCAATGAAAGAAGAATGGATACCAAAACTATGGACTATGAACTATGGACTATGAAGAAATGGTGAAATTTACTGGAAAAATAAGAAATCAAGACAACAAACTTTTTATTAAAAAACATGGAAATGGTTTATTGCATATTTATAAACAAATTGTAAACAGATAAGGACATTGGCAGTATTATTGTAGTAGCCTGCAGTTTCATAAGAGTATACAATTAAAGTAGATGAATATAAGAATAAGCTAAGTTAATGCAGAAAATGATAAAAATAAATTTAAGGAACCACAGAAAGAGGAGGAATGAAGTCGAGTTTTGAAATGTTAAAATGACTGTAAAACTAACTGAAAATCATAAAAAAAAATTTAAAAAGCATGAAGGAGGCCACCATACTTGGCTGATAGGTTCCATCTAATCTGTTGAGTCACATGTTCTCCCAGAGTACATGGTATGATGGCACATGTCACAGCTGCATGAGTCTTGTCAACTGTGCTTGGGAAGAGAACTATCTAATAACTTGAATATGCTCACAATGTCATTAATGCAGATGGAGTCTGGAAAGAGAGAGAGAAATGTGGCGGATATGACTGGCAGAATCCGAGACCAGGGAGAAGAGTCGGTGGAAGAAGATTGGAAGAAATTTAAAGACTATTTACAGAAATACTGCAAAATTAATGAATGTTAGAATGATGTCAGAATGAAGTTAAGTGGTTTTAGCAGTAATGTTATAAAGGTGTGTGTAAAAATGGATTGTTAACAGGTGAAAATCCAAAGTTATAATATATTAAGTTAAAGGATTAAGACAAAAGCAAAGAGGGAAAGGAATTGCTGAATTAACTAAAAGAACTAGAATACAAAAAAGGGAGGTGTGAGGAGGTCAGGGAAGTAAGGAAATGAAATGTAAGGCATGGGAAGATTGATGTGTTTTTAAGTGTTTTCTATCTTTTTTCTGTATTTTGTATTTTTCCCTTTTTATTTTCCCCCCTCTTTTTATTTATGTACTCTTTTTTTTGAAACTTTAATAAATATCATTTTTTTAAAAAAAGGAAAGAGAGAGAGAAATGCTGGTAATAGTAAGTAGACTGAACAGAGCTTGAGAAGTAAAAAACATAGAGGATGTGCCTTTCCCACATTCAGATTTTCCTCACAGCAGGATGATACTCAGTGTGGCGCCGATAACCCAAGTTTTCAAGTTCGATCCCTGTAAAGGACAGCTGCGTATTCCTGGATTGCTGGGGCTTGGATTAGATGATCCTCAGGGTCCCTTCCAACTCTATGATTCTATTTAACACATATAGGGGGGAATCCCTCAGAACTACATAGCTGATCAGAACATGAATTACCTCCGCAAGGATCATGCCATTCTGACTGTTGCCAGGAAACACGACCTCTTTGTTGGTGGGTTGGCTAACTGCCAGCGGAATTAACCCTTGAGCTACTAACTGAATGCTCCCTGCTGCTGTACTTCCAACAATGTGCTACCTTGAATTTTATGGAAGAAAGACTTGATATAAATGAACTAAACGCAGTTCTTTGTCGAAACGAAATTTTAAAAATCCTTCCAGTAGCACCTTAGAGACCAACTAAGTTTGTTATTGGTATGAGCTTTCGTGTGCATGCACACTTCTTCAGATACCAGTTCGTTGTGTAAGCTTGCCTTACATGAAATAGCAAAGAATTTAAAAAGGAGTGGCAATGTCAGACTTACACTGTCATGAGCTCTATCAAGGCCTCAGTGATCTCTTGGCCCAAGCTAATCCCCTGGTTCCATGGAGACCACCCTTTTGAAAAAACCTATTGGAAAGCCAAATTAGATTTGTGTCCTCAGCACTGCTAAACCACACAAGCAAGTTTGTTTACAGCTTGAGAAAGCTGCAGTCATTAAATCCATAAGGTTGGCACATTAGGCAATTTGCTGGGGGATAAAACGAAAATGTTATTTTGCTTAAGCCTATTTGGATCCAGGGATTTGTCAACTGGCTATATAGCTCTTCATTTTGGGGGGTTGATAAGGAGAGCGCCTAAACATTAAGAACAATTGCATCCTGTTCAAACTCCCAGTCGAACAGGAGAAAGAGGCACTGAGGATAGCATTAGACCACCGGACAAGTATCTACAATGCAGCGTATCGGGTCTAATATGACTGCAACACATGCAGCTTAATACCGGTACATTCAGAATTAAACCTAATTCTGCAGACAGCAAAGAAAATTAATACAGTGGACACTGGGGTTGCAAATGTGATCCGTGCAGGAAGCACGTTCACAACCTGCAGTGCCACGTCTGTGCATGCGTAGGTGATGATCTGGCGCTTCTGCACATGCACAAAGCATGATTTAGTGTTTCTGCACATGTGCAAGCATGAAACCCGGAAGTAACCCGTTCCGGTACTTCCGGGTTCAGTGCAGTGTGCAACCCGAAATCGTGCAACCCGAAGCGTCTGTAACCCGAGGTATGACTGTATTCCTGTAAGATGAGGTTTTGAAACAGATACAGTGGTACCTCGGGTTAAGTACTTAATTTGTTCTGGAGGTCCGTTCTTAACCTGAAACTGTTCTTAACCTGAAGCACTATGTTAGCTAATGGGGCCTCCCGCTGCTGCCGCGCCGCCAGAGCACAATTTCTGTTTTCATCCTGAAGCAAAGTTCTTAATCCGAGGTACTATTTCTGGGTTAACGGAGTCTGTAACCTGAAGCGTTTGTAACCCGAGGTACCACTGTATTAGGGCTGAACTGAAAGTGCTCACTGTTGATGTTTGTTTTTTGTTTTAAAATCATTTTTTATTAAAGATTTTCCCCGTTTACAAAAGCACATGCACTGTCTCTTTCTTTAGGTTGTGTTTTCTACAGATCAGTTACATTTGTTGAGAGACATTGGTGTTATATTGGTGTTATAGGGTTGGGAAGAAAAGAGAGAAGAGAGGGGGTAGGATGGTAAAGCTTATGTTCTTTTACTTAGTCTACGGCAGGGGTCTGCAATCTTTAAGACAAAAAGAGCCACTTGGACCCGTTTCCGAAGGAAAAAAAACCTGGGAGCCGCAAAACCACTGCGACATTTAAAACAAATATATCTCTGGAGCCGCGATCTGACAGTGGGTGGGAAGGTGACGTCGGGACGGTGCGTGACTAACGCATGCACCGCCCCCATGCAACGTCACAGCCAGCACAGCGCCCGCCACAGTGGGGAGTGGCACAATGCGCCTCCTCCCCTCACTAGTATCCGCCCCGGAGCAAAGGTGTAAAAGAGCCACATGCGGCTCTGGAGCCGCGGGTTGCAGACCCCTGGTCTATGGGGTGGGGTTGTGTCAGTGTCACTTAGGTAGGTTTTCTTTCTATGTTATGTTTCCTTGGTGGTGAGAGAGGATGGGGTGGTTGTCTTTGGTTGGCTGCAGTGGGATTTGTTTGTGTGTGTGTGTGAGGGGGGAGGGTTGTTGGGTTAAGTTAGCCATATTGAATTGTATTCCGTCCGTAGGTTCAAGTTTTTGTCTTGCTGGGCTGTGTACGCGATAAAGGAGAGCTCTTCTATTTGTCCCCGTGTCAGTTTCAGTCTGTTGGTTAGCTTTTCTTGTAAGGCTGTTTTCCATACTACAATTTGTTTATATTCTCACATAAAAAAGCCAAGAATAAGCGCCAAAAACCTGGACCTCCCCACCTCAGAAAGAGGATGGGGAATCCCTCACACAGAACTATACTACATCACCAACCAAGTTCACCACATAATCCCATATATTTTAGAAGACGAGCCAACACCACATCAGGGCCACCACATCAGGAGGGCACAACATTGGCTTATCTCAGTGGAGTTATTTAAGATCGCAGAAGACATTTGAATACTTGAGAGTGAAACAGGTGACTGTCACAAACAGAAGGGAAGATGCTGAGCTAGGAGGATGGAAAGAAGATAGGGAAAGTACTATGGAAGCAACGGTTAGATATTTCTGCTGGATCCAGGAGTGAACAGGGAGACACTGTGTTTTGTTTTAAGTGAAGCATCATCACATCATCTGAAGAATGAAAGAAGTGAATGATTTTGGCACCATAATCTTGGACAGAAGAGAAGGAGGCAGGGCGGGATAATGGTTATTCAGATGCAATGGAAGGACAGTGATGAGAAGGTTGCAGAAATCAAAGAGGGGGTTGACCAATCTAGTCATCTGGGTGTCCACTGTTAGAACAGAATGCTGGACTAGATGGGACATTGCTCAATCAAGCAGGTTCTTGTGTTCTTATGGTGGTTTATTCATACACACCCTTCTCTCAGCAACAGCAGGCTTACATTTGTGAATGAAACATCACAGACCAAACATGACAGACATGACTTACATGCCCCTTCAGACACAATGCTTTTCAGCGAAGTCAGTTCAGACATCTAGCTGTGAGGCATCAAGTGTTGGGTAATCAAGTGTTAAGAACCCCAGAGTGTGAGGAATGACCCTTAAGTAAATGATGATGAGTTTCTTTCCCCTCCCACTGCTATTACATCTGCAGGCAAGTGGAATTATATGAGGAACAGCCATAGCTCAGTGGCAGACCATCTGCCTTGCATGAAAAAGTTCCCAGGTTCACTCTCTGCAACTCCCATTAGGGTTTGGACAGACTCCCAGCCTGAATTCCTGGAGAGCCACTTCCAAGACGGTATGGACAATGCTGAGCTATATAGGCCAATGGTCTGATTCAGTAGAAAGCAAGTTCCAGTGTTCATCCCTATGTTCAATTGTTGTGGATGGCAAGTAGCCGGGTGATTGCTAACATAGGCGCATAATGGCTGTGGCAAGAATGACGCAGGAGACTAGTATTGAATTGAATTCGGCCATAACTTTATTGATTACAGAAAAGAGAAGGTTTGACTAAGGTTTGACTATCCCATCTGCTACCTGATAGGCACCTGGTGGTGTTGTGTGTTGGAGAGCTACCCCCATCATTGATTGGATGCCACAACCCCAACATTGGTGACCATTGGGAGAGGTGTATTGGCCCATTGGTCCCCCAGTAGACTCCCAGACAGAGTCATCCCTCTTGGATCCCTAATGGTACCCCTGTGACTAAGGATCCAGCCCAATGCCTTATGCACTACAGCCGGCTACAGCAGGAGAGGGCCACATGACAATCAGCCAAGAGGGCAGCCGACACCTGGCTTCCCCCTTAAATAGGCTGGGGGTGCACTGCTTGCAGCCCCCAAGCCCCTGTTAGAATTCCTGCTCCGTGATTGTAGTCATGGGATTGTTGTCTATCACATGATGGTGTATGTTTTGACTCCACAGAGTGGGAAGTGACGGAGACAGGATGTTTGTGTTACTGTGTTCCGTGAAGTGGGACTATTGTCCTTTGTTTTTTCTCTTTGCAGTCTGATGCTAGAGAGAGAGGGAGCCATGTTGCAGTGCTCCGTGTGTGTTTATATGCAAATAAAGTAGATCAGCCAAAATGCTGAGTTGCTGAGGTCTGTTACGCAAGTTGCGCAAACTCTGCGGATCCCTAAGTGTGCCGATGTCTGTTGGCATCGGTCGCTGTGATGTTCGGGCTGAAGAAAGCTTTTGAAGCTCCCGAACGATCGACCAGGAGGGAGAGAACATGCCAGTCGGGCATGTGTCTCTGCCAGGGTCCTACTTGAGTGTAGGATGAGCTCCTGACAGCCCCTCCCTCCGATTGGCTAAGCAGGCACCGCCCACACTTACCTGAGGGCCCGGCACAGGAGGTGGGCAGTGCCAGCCATCCCCTCCCCCAGCCATGGCAGAAGAGGGCAGCCCCCTGGACCCACTTTGTAGGGTTGTCATACATCTTGAATTCTCCAGACATAGCCATTATTCAGCCCCCTAAAGCAATGTTCAGGCAGAAATGGCTGAAATGTCTGGCAAAATCCAGACATATGGCAGCCCATGTTGGTAAACGCTCAACATTGCCCACCCCCCAAAAGCTGCTCAATTACATTTGTGTCTGAATTTTCACTTTTTGAAATATGGCAATCCCAACCACTGTGGCCATGCCATGTGGCAATGAATGGCCACCTTCCCAGAGTCCCAGGTGAGAGCATATTCCAGACACTTTCCACTCAAGATTTAACTCAATGTGAATGCCCTCAAATGGCAACCCCGTTGTCCAGTGAACGCTCCATATATAACCAGCAACATCTGAATTCCAAAAGGCGCTCTGTGGAATGGTAATGACATGTTGTAGGGAGCTTTTCATTTAAAGATGCTTAAAAATGGGGGAAATAAGCAATAATCAAGATGAGTTATAGGCACACAAAGTCAGGAAGAAGGCAGCCATTTGGATTATTAGACATCATTATGATAACTGCTAATAATGAAGAGGAACATCAGCCAGCAAATGTACTCTACACAAAAATATCTTTTTGGAGAGAGTCACATAAATTGCCAAGTACATAGGTTTAATGAATATCTCCCCATAAAACTGTTAGCGAAACAATTCCGCTTCCCATCTCTGTGTTTATATTTACATATGGCAGATACAATTTAGATTCACTCTGGCATGTGCTTCAGAGACAAACGGCTTTCCTTCAGAGAAATAGTATCTACACACCATCAGCTATTCACGATCGGGTACCGGAAAGGAGGGTGTTTGATGCTGTTTAATTTTGTTGAATGACTTAATGTGTCACACATAAGGGCACACATGTAGGCCACACCTATAACATACATTTAAAGTGCAACATTGCCATTTTAAACACTCATGGCTTCCTCAAAATAGTTCTGGGAGCTGTAGTTTGTTAAGGGTGCTGAGAGTTGCTAGGGGGCCCCTACTCCCTTCCTGGAATTACAGTTCCCAGAGTTTTCTGGGTAAAGGGATTGATTGTTAAACCACTCTGGAAATTGCTGCTCCCTTTTATCACCTGTGAAACATATGGACAACCAATTTCACTGGGCTCTATAAGAATGCGAAAGAAACCACTTTCTTCATCTCATTTCTGTTGTGTCCTGTCTTTGGCCGTACCGATTTGGAACCCAGGAAATTGCCTGACCATAAGTCGGTTCATTTGTCCATCCAAAAAAAGATGGGGGGAAAGGTAAAGGACCCCTGGATGGTTAAGTCCAGTCAAAGGCGATTATGGGGTTGCTGCGCTCATCTTGCTTTTGGGCCGAGGGAGCCAGCATTTGTCCACTATAATACATCAAACATTAAAAGCTTCCCTAAACAGGGCTGCCTTCAGATGTCTTCTAAAAGTCTGGTAGTTGTTGTTCTCTTTGACATCTGGTGGGATGGCGTTCCACAGGGAGGGCGCCACCACCGAGAAGGCCCTCTACTATGCTATGCATTCAGAGATACTATGCTATCTCTACTGTTGAGGCACTGAAGCATTTATGAAGGTCAGAGAAGGTTGAAGGCATCTGACTCCATTCTCTGCAGATTCCCCAAGGTAAAAACACTGCTAGGCTCAGTATATGCAGGAATCTCTGCTAAAGCATCCATGACAGATAGCCAACCAACCTCAAAGGAACGGAAGTCCACCACCTCCCAAGGGAGACCCTCCCACCGTTGAACAGCTCTTACTGTCAGAAAGTTCTTCCTGATGTTTAGCCGGAATCTCCTTTCTTGTAACTTGAGGCCATTGGTATGAGTCCTACCCTCCAGAGCAGGCTTGTTCCATCTTCCATGGTGACAGCCCTTTAGAAATTTGAAGTTGGCTATCCTATCTCCTCTCGGTCCCCTCTTTACCAGGCTAAACATACCCAGTTCCTTCAACCATTCCTCATAAGGCTTGTTTCCAGATCCTTGATCGTCTTGGTTGCCCTCCTCTGCACATATTCCAGCTTGTTAACATGCTTCTTATATTGTGGTGCCCGGAACTAGACACAGTATTCCAAGTACGGTCTGACCAAGGCAGAATAGAGTGGATCAAATCTATGCTTCCAGGTGCCATAAGAAAGCTGCAGAGATAGCGCAGGATAGTCCACACCCCGGAAATGATATCTTTCAGCTTTTGCCTTCTGGAAGAAGGTACAGGGATATAAAGACTAGGACTAGCCACCTGAGAAACAGTTTCTATCCAAATGCAATTTTGGTTTTAAACACAGTGTAAGGTAGTCTCTATGTGAGTATACTGTATTCAGTTATGGGGTATCAGAGTTTTTAGGGGCTAATCAGGCTGGGATAGTTGGGATAGCAGACTTGTTGGTTTTTGAGTGTCTGATGTAGATTTTTTCAATTTTGTTGTTCTGTATGGGACAATGACAATAAAGATTACCGTATCATACTACAGTGGTACCTCGGGTTAAGTACTTAATTCGTTCCGGAGGTCCGTTCTTAACCTGAAACTGTTCTTAACCTGAAGCACCACTTTAGCTAATGGGGCCTCCTGCTGCCGCTGTGCCGCCGGAGCACAATTTCCGTTCTCATCCTGAAGCAAAGTTCTTAAGGTAATATTTCTGGGTTAGCGGAGTCTGTAACCTGAAGTGTATGTAACCTGAAGCGTATGTAACCCGAGGTACCACTGTATTACTCTCCTTGATCTGGACACTTGACTTCTGTTGATACAGCCTAGAATAGCATTAGCTTTTTTTGCTGCTACGCCACACTGTGTGACTCACATTTTGCATCTGGTCTTCCTAAGTGCAGAACCTTACATTTGTCCTTACTGAAATTCATTAATAATAATAATAATAATAATAATAATAATAATAATAATAATAAAGCATTTATAAGCAGCCCATCTGACTGTGTTGGGTCTAGTTCCCAGTCCCTGCCCAAATTACTACTTCTTTTTTCACCTGGCTGTGCTAGTTGTGTAACCTAAATTGACTGCTTCCATTGGAGACGATGCCAAGCAGACTAGCAGAGGTTTATCTACGGAGCAGGTTTAATCAAGACGGAAGGAAAGAGGTCTACCACCTGGCATTTGCTTTGGCGTTTGAGGATTTGGGGCTTAGGAAAGGCAGATTGTGATGAAGCTGATACTGAGTCTATTCCATGAGCTCTGAAGGAAAACATTCATAAGCTCAACAAGGGTTTCCTAATTAATCAAAGCCCCGATTTCACCGGGCTGCCAAAACACACACACACACACACAAACACACACAAATGTGTGTATGCATGGTTTTTTTTTGTAAAAAAATAGCCAGCTTCTAGGTTTAAAACTATTCACTTCCTCCTCTGCTTCTACGTAGATCTTTGCAATGAAAGCTTTAAGGCAAGTTGTGTGTGTGAAAGAGAGAGAGAGGGAGAGACAGGGCGAGGGAGGAAGGGCAGGCAGGAGGGGGAGACAGAAAGAGAGAATGGGGGAAAGTTAATTAAATTCAGATGGAGTGTGTCGAGGGTTGTCAAGATCTCAGTGAGTGCTTTAATGAAAAACGCAAACCCCTTGTTGGCGGGAATGGGTAGCAATTAAAAGCCTTTGCAAGGAAGAAAAAGCAGTTTTGATAATGAAAAGTGTACCACATTACCAGCCATCGTAAATTTGTCAAACACAAACTGTCAAAGCCATTGAAAGTATCTAAGTTGACATTAACACCGTGTTAAGTTAGAACACCGAAGGAAATAATGATCTACTGCACGCCTCTTGGGCACTGATGGATTAGCAAATGTTCCCAAAGGAATACATGTGAATGGAACTTCTCTGGGGGTTCCGCCTGGGTGGCAATTGTTTGATGTGGCTTCCTGCGCAGAATTCAAATCCCCTGAACGCTGAGCCATGCTAGAGATTAGTGGTGAGCAGGAAATTTCTACTGGGTTCTTTTGTTTCTACCACTTTCCGTCAATTAATGAGAAAAGTGCATTCAGAAATTATCAAGGGAGAGAGAAAATGGAAGTGAAGTTTTCATGCTACCAAAAATGTTATTTTTGTTTCAATCAATTCCAATAATTAAGAGGGCAGCTATATTGAAGGAGTGGCAGAAAATAATTTCAAGATATATCTGGCAGGGGAAGAAACCAAGAATTAAATTTAAATTGCTAACAGATTCTAAAGAAAGAGGTGGCTTCGCCTTGCCAGATTTGAAGTTATATTATGAAGCATCTTTCCTCTGTTGGTT
Source organism: Podarcis vaucheri (assembly GCF_965113315.1). NCBI lineage: Eukaryota > Metazoa > Chordata > Lepidosauria > Squamata > Lacertidae > Podarcis > Podarcis vaucheri. The sequence goes on from NC_138749.1 coordinate 8,167,885, forward strand.
GAAGGAATGGATGTTGCTAGAAAATACAGATCTGTTGGATCTAGAAGGATTTGATAAAAGGTTTGGTTGGGACGCATATTTATGGAATGACAAAACAAAAGTCCATAAAGAATTCGGTAACCATATATTCCAAAGATCTCTATTTGAAGTATGGGACAGGTATAGAAACCTATTAGAGCATAAAACACCTTGGTGGCTGTCACCTTTGGAAGCAATGAGTGTGAAAAAGATAAATATGAGTAAAAATTGGCTTACATATGAAAAGTAAGTAAGAGAAGAAGGGAATAATTGGAAAATTAAACATTATGAAGAGGTAAAAGAATATGTAAATGACTGGTTGCACTATCGCCAAATTAATGAATGAGGATTTAAAGAAAAATGGATTTGGTTACACTAAATCAAAATTTGAAATGGAAATATTAAATAATAATTTTAAAACATTGTCTAAAATGTATAAATTGCTGCTGGAATGGCATTTGAAAGATGAAGAAGTGAAGTCGGTCATGATACATTGGGGCAAAGATTTTGGTTATAATATACAGTTAAAAGACTGGGGGAAACTGTGGAAAGAAGGAATAAAATTTATAGCATGCAATGCTTTGAAAGAAAATGTGATGAATATGATGTACAGATGGTATATTACACCAGTGAAATTAGCTAAAATGTATAAAACAAGTAATAAATGTTGGAAATGTAAGGAAAAAGAAGGTGCCTTCTATCATTTGTGGTGGGAATGTAAGAAGGTGAAAAGCTTCTGGGAAATGATATATAATGAGATGAAAAGATGTTGAAATATACATTTATATATATATAAAAAACAAACAACCAGAAGCATTTTTACTTGGTATTGTAGGCAAGGATATTAATAGACAAGATAACAAATTGTTTTTATATACGACAATGGCAGCAATAATATTATTGGCACAGAAATGGAAGCAGGAAGAACTACCAATGAAAGAGGAATGGCAGATGAAATCAATGGACTACGCAGAACTGGACGTGATGACAAGAAGAATTCGAAACTGGCGGGACCAGAATTCTTGAAAGTCAGGAATAAATATGCGAACTATTTGAAAAACAATTTTAATCAGTTGACTATGCTTGTAGAGGGACGCGGGTGGCGCTGTGGGTAAAAGCCTCAGCGCCTAGGGCTTGCCGATCGAAAGGTCGGCGGTTCGAATCCCCGCGGCGGGGTGCGCTCCCGCTGCTCGGTCCCAGCGCCTGCCAACCTAGCAGTTTGAAAGCACCCCCGGGTGCAAGTAGATAAATAGGTACCGCTTACCAGCGGGAAGGTAAACGGCGTTCCGTGTGCTGCGCTGGCTCGCCAGATGCAGCTTTGTCACGCTGGCCACGTGACCCGGAAGTGTCTCCAGACAGCACTGGCCCCCGGCCTCTTGAGTGAGATGGGCGCACAAACCCCAGAGTCTGTCAAGACTGGCCCGTTCGGGCAGGGGTACCTTTACCTTTACCTTTATGCTTGTAGAACTACAAGACGTTTTGTAAGGAGAACTGGTAGTTGTTGTTCTTTGACATCTGGTGGGAGGACGTTCCACAGGGCAGATGCCACTACCGAGAAGGCCCTCTGCCTGGTTCCCTGTAACTTGCCTTCTCGCCAGAAGACCCACAGCGCTGGACCTCAGTGTCCGGGTAGAACGATGGGGGTGGAGATGCTCCTTCAGATATACTAAGACAGACTGGGATGGCTTCTGTTGGAGATGTCTTGATGCCTAGAACGTATTGAGCTGAGTTGATGGGAGCCGCTATTGCAGAGAGGACGAAGGGGAAGAACTTCAGCTTCTTGAAATGCTATCTCAGGAAACAGCAGCCATCAGAAATCCACATTCTAATCTGCTGTGCAGCCTACAACTGGCATAGATTGAACTGGGTTTTAGGCATCTGTGGGTGGATCAAGCTGGCCTGGGAGTGGAGCAGTCTACACCTCCAGCCAAGTGCGTGAAATAAGTTTTTTTCCCCTCCAGGTGCTGAAAATCCAGGAGAAGCTTTGAGAATTAACTCGCATGCAGAAGGATTGAGGAAGGGATATAACCTCAGGACATCATGTAAACATGGTGATTATTCTGAAACACTGATGGCTGCTTCTGAGAAATATTTGAACTTCCTTTTGTTCTTAAGGATGAAAAAGACTCAACATCTCTTTCAAACACAGCAGTGGGCTGCGGGAGGAGAGCTCTGCATGTGCTGATAGCAATGTGTCCTGTGCTCAGTACGCTGCGATAACCTTAGCAGATCCAGAGCACCATCTCGTGGAGAAGACCAACATTGCCATCCTCCTTCACACCTCTCTTTTCTGGAGCAATTGTTGGCGCTTTTGAAGGAGCTACTGGAAATCTTTTGAACAAAATCAATATTGCACTTAAGTAGCTTCCAGTCACTATTTTGTCGGCGTGATTTCACACCAAGGTCTAGGGTGAGATGGCAGGATCCATCCCAGTCCAAAACCAGACAACTGGTGAAACATCGACCACATTGTATTGGTTTCTCTGGGTTGCTCCTGGAATGGATTTGCCCGTAACTCATTTCAAAAGGATGTCACAGTTTGGACCCTGACGCCTGGTTGCAGATGGGGAAGGAAGAGTGCCTTTCTGTTTTCACTTGTAATCAAGCACAATGGTTAAAAAGACAGAGTCGTTTTTGTTCTCCTTTATGCTATATACAAATGTAGCATCTGTCATATTGGCCAGCATATACGAGAAAGGGGGGAAGGGACTCCCTGACAGATGGCACTCAGCTTTAAATAATATTTAAAACTGTATGAGACAGTGGGAGATCAAAAATTGGATGGCATTACAACATCCAGTGATGTCTGAATTATTGGTCCCTAAATCCACAAGGGACGCGGGTGGCGCTGTGGGTTAAACCACAGAGCCTAGGGCTTGCCGATCAGAAGGTCGGCGGTTCGAATCCCTGTGACGGGGTGAGTTCCCATTGTTCGGTCCCAGCTCCTGCCAACCTAGCAGTTCGAAAGCACGTCAAAGTACAAGTAGATAAATAGGTGCTGCTCTGGCGGGAAGGCAAACGACGTTTCCGTGCACTGCTCTGGTTCACCAGATGTGGCTTAGTCATGCTGGCCACATGACCCGGAAGCTGTATGCCGGCTCCCTCGGCCAGTAAAGCGAGATGAGCACTGCAACCTGAGTCGGCCGCGACTGCACCAACCTAAATCTGCAAGGGACGTGGGTGGTGCTGTGGTCTAAACCACTGAGCCTAGGGCTTGCTGATCGGAAGGTTGGTGGTTCAAACCCCCACGATGGGGTGAGCTCCCATTGTTTGGTCCCAGCTCCTGCCCACCTAGCAGTTCGAAAGCATGTCAAAGTGCAAGTAGATAAATAGGTTCCACTCTGGCGGGAAGGTAAACGGCGTTTCCGTGCGCTGCTCTGGTTCGCCAGAAGCGGCTTAGTCATGCTGGCCACATGACCCTGTATGCCAGCTCCCTCGGCCAGTAAAGCGAGATGAGTGCCACAACCCCAGAGTCGTCTGCAACTGGACCTAATGGTCATGGGTAGCTTTACCTTTACCATTAAATGCAACAGTTCCCCTGAACTCTCTGGCTGGATTTTAGGAAGCCCAACTCTCTCATCCTTCATTCCCTAGAAGTGTATCATTGCATGCCGCCCAAACCTGCAAGCGGTGCGGGATTTCAGGGGCTCCAGTTGCTTACCCAGGTTTCAGTTTCCTTGGACTGAGACAGCAGAGACTGTGGTATCTTGATGTTATGTGATTTAGACATATACACAACCTGAGCCTATGATGAACTCACAGCATTATCACCCCAAGAGGGCCTTGCTTCTGCCATAGCCACAGCCTTTTCGTATCTTTATTATAGATCTCATTATGATTAGTGTAGAAATTGCTCAGTTTTGTTGTGGTTTTTTTCATGTTTTCTTTATTGTTTATTGTTATGTACTGAAGTTCTCATCCTGGGCCAGCAGGGGGATACTGTAGATAGTTTTCACTCAGGTCCACATATACAAATAAGGGATTGAAAGTGACGTTCAGTGATTGGATAGTTACTGAACGTTGTTACTGCTGCGTTCTCCTGGAGCTCTATATAAGCAGGCTGGCTGAACCCTTCAGTTCAGTTCTGTTCTGTTCTGGCCTGTGAATAAACAAGAGCTGTTTGAAGAATCGCTGTGTCATCTGATATGTTCACCCACAACTTAACATTTATGATCCCTTTTGTTATGTTGTAATTCAGACCCTCCAAGTGTCCCTATTTTCCAGGGACAGTCCCAGATTTACAAAAGCCGTCCCAGTTTCTGATTTGATCCCAGAATGTCCAGCTTTTCCTTGGGACATCCCTATTTCTAGCAGAGAAATGTTGGAGTGTATAGAGTTATTCAACCTCCGAGGCATCTGAAGGCAGCCCTGTATAGGGAACTTAAAAAAATAAAAAAACAAGTTTAATGCTTTATTGTTTTTTTATATATGTTGGAAGCCGTCAAGTGTGGTTGAGGCAACCCAGTCAGATGGGTGGAGTATAAATAGTAAAATTATTATTATGGAATAGGATGTCCCTATTTTCATTGGAGAAATGTTGGAGGGTATGTGTAATTATATATTTTTTTCACGTTCCAAGCTGCCTTGAGCAAGATTTGAATGGTGGAAAGATACAAATCAATTTTTGAATGTATGTATGTATCATGGGACGCAGGTGGCGCTGTGGGTAAAAGCCTCAGCGCCTAGGGCTTGCCGATCGAAAGGTCGGCGGTTCGAATCCCTGCGGCGGGGTGCGCTCCCGTCATTCGGTCCCAGCGCCTGCCAACCTAGCAGTTCGAAAGCACCCCCGGGTGCAAGTAGATAAATAGGGACCGCTTACAAGCGGGAAGGTAAACGGCGTTTCCGTGTGCGGCTCTGGTTCGCCAGAGCAGCGATGTCACGCTGGCCACGTGACCCGGAAGTGTCTCCGGACAGCGCTGGCCCCCGGCCTCTTGAGTGAGATGGGCGCACAACCCTAGAGTCTGGCAAGACTGGCCCGTACGGGCAGGGGTACCTTTACCTTTACCTTTATGTATCATGCACTGAATTCTGAAATAAAGCTTTTCAATGTAATCATGTGGAGAGTTCTGATTCTGAGAGTGTGTTTAAGTATCTGAGTGTGTGTGTGTGTGTGTGTGTGTGTGAGAGAGAGAGAGAGAGAGAGAGAGAGAGAGAGAGAGAGACCGAGACAGCCCTTGAGATATTGGAAGATGGCTATCATATCTCCTCTTAAAGGTAAAGAACAGACGACTCTGGGGTTGCAGCGCTCATCTTGCTCTATAGGCCGAGGGAGCCAGTGTTTGTCCGCAGACAGCTTCTGGGTCATGTGGCCAGCATGGCAATTTAAGAAGGATGTTGATGAGCTGGAACATGTGCAGAGGAGGGCAACCGACTAAAGCTGGATGCGCATTATATTTTGTAGTTGTTTGAAAGGGATCCAACAAGACGACTGGGAATAACTGGAAACATCAGAGATCATTCTTTCTTCAAAGTGATTAATTGGACAGCACTTGAGAAGAGGGAAGTGGAACCGCCCTTCAAACCCAAAGTGGTAGGTATCCTTTTGAATCTAGCCAAGTGTAAAACTGTGATGCTTTTATACACATCAGGGGTCAGCCAGCAGGGGGCCAATCCACTGTCCCTCAGACCTTGTGGGGAGGTCGAACTATTTTTTTTTTGGGGGGGGGGAATGAACAAATTCCTATGCCCCACAAATAACCCAGAGATGCATTTTAAATAAAAGCACACATTCCACTCATGTAAAAACACGCTGATTCCCGGACCATCTGCGGGCCGTATTGAGAAGGCGATTGGGCCGCATCCGGCCTCTGGGCCTTATGCCTACCCATGCTACACACCTATTGATGCAGAAGTAAGGAAGGAGGAGAATAAACTATTTGCCTTACTCTAAGTAATCAGATGCTGATGTGAAGCCCCAAAGCACAAAAAACAAGTGCAAAAACACTCTCCCCACCTGGGATTTCCAACAATTGGTATTTTAGCGCAGAGCAACCCACAAGCGATGGTAGATCATTGCCATCAATTGTCATTTCTCTGAACATGCCTTGTCCTCTTTTATAGCCATCAGAGATGGTAGCCCTTGCAAGGACACATCTTCCACAGTGCTTGACAGTGCCTGCAAAGTGGTGTTTCTGACTTGGCAGGCACCCTGTGCAAACAAGAAGGGTTTCTGCAATAATGCAAGGATCCCTGACCCAACTTTGTCTTTAGCTCTGGCGAGTGTGGAGAGGGCAGAGATTTCTGGTCAAAGGCAGCTCAGCTCTCCACTTCCCTCCCAGATTGCTGCAGTAGGCAAAGGAAGATGTTACCCAACACCCTCTAGATCACATCTTTTGCTATTTTCAGTCGAAATCACAAAAGCAATCGCAGCCTTTGCTTGAAGCGTAATTCCCATTTCTGTACAACTGAGGGCAGTAGAAGACAGGAAATCACAGCTCCCTTTGTGGGGGGAAAAACATCCCCTGAAATTGGTGATGTCACTCAGGAAGCTGCCAAGGAGTCCCCTGCAATCCTAGACGAAGCACAATGCGTGGCGGTAAAAGGGAAATTCAGTTTTTATGCTGTGTTCAAAAAAACCCAAAATCTATTTTCATGAAGCTTTTGGTCTTGGGGCAGGAAGCACTGTTGCAAATTTCAGTGTGTTCGGGATCAATTCAGTAGGTACAGGGGCTCAAAGACAAGTTATTCTTTATTGTTTTATACACCTCAATGGGCCATGCACTAGAAGTGACACCTGTTGTGGCAGTGGAGAAAGGGTGTTAACTTTTATGAGGGTGTCACTTCAGACTGTGTATGAGAACCTCCAAGACTGAATGCTCTGCCATACATACAAAATATTTCAAGGCTGTTAATGTTCTTTGTTATAATTCATATGCTGGGTGTGTTGTTTTTGTTTTCTTAATGTAGCACAGTGGAACCTTGGTTCTCGAACTTAATCCATTCCAGAAGTCCATTCAACTCCTGAAACATTCGAAAACCAAAGCGCGACTTCTGATTGGAGCAGGCACCCCAGAAACAATGGCCGACAGCCGCATCGGCCGTTCAGCTTCCAAAAAACGTTCTAAAACCAGAACACTTCTGGGTTTTTGGCATTTTGTTCGTAAACTAAGCCGTTCGAGAACCAAAGTTCCACTGTATACAACCCCCCCTTTTTTCGTTCTTATTCCCTTATGGCAGCGATGTTCAACCGGTCAACCGCGATCAACAGGTAGATCCCCGGGATCGTAATCGATCGTTGGATTAAAAGCAATGTATAAAGAAAGTTCCTGCTCTCCCCTAAAAAAAGCTCAGGAACTGTAGGCAATCTTCCCTTTCCACCCCCCACCCCACTACTCCTCCCTCCAATGACAATGGGTAGATCACTGCCAGGTTTTTTTTATACTGGGAGTAGATCTGGGAGTAGATGTCTGCGGACAAACACCGGCTCCCTCGGCCAGTAAAGTGAGATGAGCGCTGCAACCCCAGAGTCGTCCACGACTGGACCTAACGGTCAGGGGTACCTTTACCTTTACATTCTCTTGGTAGCTGCATGTGCCGGCCTTATTGGCATTGTGCGTGTATAACTGTTGCTTGAAGACATTTGGTGAAAAGCCACTCATACAGTGGTACCTCTGGATGCGAACGGGATCCGTTCCGGAGCCTTGTTCGCATCCTGAAGTGAACGCAACCCACATCCGCGTGTATGTGCATGTGCAGGTTGCGATTTGCCACTTCCACACATGCACGTGACGTCATTTTGAGTGTCTGCGCATGCGCGAGCGCAGCCCGAAAATATTCATCCTGAAGCTACTTCAACCCGAGGTATGACTGTACGTTTGTTTTAAAAAATGAAATGCATAAACAAGAGGCGAGAGCTTTTCATCCCCAAGAAGCTAACTTTCTGAATGTGGGGGGTTTTTTGCTGTTTCTTTTTCTTTTCCACATATCGATATCAAGCAGGCACTTTCACTGTACCCTTTTCGGCGCCGCCTATAAACATTCCTGTTTAGAGAAGCCTAACCCAGACCCTTTAGAAAGTTGGGGTAATTTTAATCTGCTTTTAGTATTTTGACCCCCACCCCTGCCCTTGATTTCAGTTGCTTTATCTTTCTTGTCCCGACTGAAAGCAGTCAAAATCTACGCCAATTATTTGGCGAATATCATCAATCCCACTCTTCGGAGAGCCTTTACTTTGGCCCGTTTTCAAACCATTCCTACGGCCTATCTGTCAGGCAGATATGCAAAAATCCCTGTAGAGCAGCGTATATGTCCTTGTTATATGACAACCAAAGAGGATCTCATACATTACATGTTGTATTGTCCCATCTATTCGGCTTTCAGGGATGCGATGTTACAAACTATTCCCAAATCAATAGTCAACTCTGAGGACCAAGTAAAGTTTTTACTGGTGGACGCTGATCCACGGATTTCTCACGTGGTAGCGGTCTTTGTGGTGAAGGCTATGAAAACTAGGGTATGGTTCCTGGATGAAACGGTGAGGTCCCTCCCATTGCTCTCCTAACCTATTGCCGTATCTTCTTCCCTGAATGGTGGGGTTTATTGGGTAGTTTCCTTGCTGGGACAGCATGGCATGAATTTTAGCCTACTTTTATAATTTTATTGTTTATCTTTTAATAATGTTTTATGGTATTTTGTGTAAAGGCATGGACCTCACAAATTTAATAAACTTGTACTTTCTACTTGCTTATCTTTCTTGTAAACAGATTTGAGGGGTCAGTGCTTGCCTGCTTGTTTTGCAATGAAGTGGGCTATAAATTTTATGAAATGAATGAATGAATGCATCTGCTCAGAATTTGACTCCAAAAGGGACTCCTTTGAAGAAAAGGGCAGCTGCCCTATGAATAGCTACCAGCCTGGATTGCTCAACGGAGCCTCCACAATCAGCAGCACTCTACCTCTGGGTTTCCCAGCCAGGCCACGCCCACTCTCCCCATTCATTCATTCATTCCCTCCCTCATCCCAGCATGCACCGCGCCAGCACTCCCTAGCGCCCCGCGTTCCGAGGCTTCGGAGCAGCTGGGCCAAAGGGGAGTGCAACTCCTAATGGATGAACACTACCGGTTCTCATTCTCCTGCCCCCACCCTAAGGAGGCAGCCATTTGAGGGGCCCGTCCCAGTGTCAACGGATAACATCAGCCGCTCGAGGTGGCGGCGGCGTGGTGGAAAGTGCAGAGGCATGAGGAAAGTTTCTCTGAAGTAGCGCTTCTACCCCCCCCCATGGGTCTCCCCGCTTCAGACACTCAAATGGCGGCGCTCGAAACATAGCCGGAAATGAGAGGCTATGCAGCGTGTGGTTTCTCATTGCTATGCAGAGGGAGAGAGAATGAGAGCGGGGTGCAACTATAACTTCCGGCAAAAAACCGAACACCGTCCGGCTGGCAGAGACGCGTCTGGGCGGCGTATACGCCTGCAATCTATACATTCAAACGCCGCCTTGAGACTGGATTATAAGCGCCCTTGAAGTCCGTTTCCCCTCTCGGTTAATTCCGGTTTTCACAGCGTTTGCCCCGCATATGGCGACTTGTTGCGAATACAGACCGGAACGCAAAGGCGTAACGTGAACTCTATGACATTGGAGCGCGGCGCAGGGCACGCCGGGAAGTGGGAGAACCCGAAAAGGGGGCGGGAGGGAGCGCGAGGGCGGGGGGGTGAAGGAGGGGAGAGCGGCGCCTGGAAGAGAGGAGATCGGCTCTGAGCGTGCGCAGAGCGCTTCCAGCCTATCCATCTATCCATTAGCAATAAAATAGCATCTACAGAGACTGCGAGATTATCCGTGCCTGTTGCTATTTTACAAATTATTTTTTTGCCTTTAGTATTTTTTTTAAAAAATCGGTTTTGAGTTTTATGCAGTCCATCTATTACATTTTCATTGTGCTCTTATTTTCTTTATTTCTGCCCTTTAACCCACCCTTTCTTACATAAATTTAACGAGTAAATAAAACAAATTGAATAAATAAATATGGTTGGCAGGGAGTCCTATTGTTTTGTTTGTTCTTATGTTGTGTGTTGTTGTGTTTTTATACTTTAAACCACCCTGTGATCCTCGCACCATACAAATTCAATTTTCATTGTTTAGTCGTTTAGTCGTGTCCGACTCTTCGAGACCCCATGGACCAGAGCACGCCAGGCACTCCTGTCTTCCACTGCCTCCTGCAGTTTGGTCAAACTCATGCTGGTAGCTTCGAGAACACTGCCCAACCATCTCGTCCTCAGTCGTCCCCTTCTCCTTGTGGCCTCCATCTTTCCCAACATCAGGCTCTTTTCCAGGGAGTCTTCTCTTCTCATGAGGTGGCCAAAGTATTGGAGTCTCAGATTCAGGATCTGTCCTAGTGAGCACTCGGGGCTGATTTCCTTCAGAATGGATAGGTTTGATCTTCTTGCAGTCCATGGGATTCTCAAGAGTCTCCTCCAGCACCAGAATTCAAAAGCATCAGCCTTCTTTATGGTCCAGCTCTCACTTCACGCTTCCTATAACAAGCACCTAATTGACCACTGTGAGGACAGAATACTGGACTGGACGGGATCTCTTTGGTCTGATCCAGCAAGGCTCATCTTATGTTCTCATTCTGTGCTTTGCTTTCTAAGATGAGAAATCCTGGGGCCTCGTCCGCAAATTGCCCCAGTGCATGTTGGCAACTCGACTACTCACTAGGTGACTTGTGGCTGGTTGCTTCCTTTGGTTAATCTACCCCATAGGGTTGTTGTGAGGGTCAGTGTCTCTCTGTAAGGGAACGACTATGTGTGCCAACCCCAAACTTCATTGTCAATCACCCTAGGAGCACTCTTACAATAAGAAAAAGAAAAGGGGGTGGGGGAGGCATGAAAATGAAGAAGATGCCCAACAGCTGAAATAAAATTTATTTAGTTATTTATATTGAATTTATATTGAAGCTCAACATCAAAAAAACTAAGATCGTGGCCACTGGGCCCATCACCTCCTGGCAAATAGAATGGGAATAAATGGAGGAAATGAGAGATTTTACTTTCTTGGGCTCCATGTTCAGATGAGCAGATGGTGACAGCAGTCACGAAATTAAAAGATGCCTGCTTCTTGGGAGAAAAGCAATGACAAACCTAGACAGCATCCTAAAAAGCAGAGACATCACCTTGCTGACAGGTTAAAGCTATGGTTTTCCCAGTAGTGATGTATGGAAGTGAGAGCTGGACCATAAAGAAGGCTGATCGTCAAAGAATTGATGCTTTTGAATTATGGTGCTGGAGAAGACTCTTGAGAGTCCCAGGAAATCAGCCCTGAGTGCTCACTGGAAGGACAGATCCTGAAGCTGAGGCTCCAATACTTTGGCCACCTCATGAGAAGAGAAGACTCCCTGGAAAAGAGCCTGATGTTGGGAAAGATGGAGGCCACAAGGAGAAGGGGACGACTGAGGACGAGATGGTTGGGCAGTGTTCTCGAAGCTACCAGCATGAGTTTGACCAAACTGCGGGAGGCAGTGGAAGACAGGAGTGCCTGGCGTGCTCTGGTCCATGGGGTCACAAAGAGTCGGACGCGACTCAACAACAACAACACAGGAAGCATGCAAGCAGGATTCGAAAACAGGAGCGACTCTCCCCTCCCACGGTTTCCAGCGACTGGCCTTCAAAATCACTGCTGCCTCCATCCGTGGTCTGCAAAGTCTTATGTTGCTTGGGACCAGGAGACCTAAAAGATCATCTCACCCCTTATAATACCCAATCTAGCGTTGTACCCTGCAGAAGAAGGCCTCCTGTATATACCACCCAATTAGAAGGTCCATTCTGTACAGTGTGAGAATCCGACCTTCCGTATGGTGGCACCTCTTCCTTTGGAACTACCTTCCACTAGATACCAGGCAGGCAACCTATCTTGTCTTTTTGGCACTGGCCAATGATGATCCACTTTCCTTCTCATTGGAGGACTTCAATCCACTTTCTTGGATTTCAATGGTTTCCATTTCATAATTTTATTTTTATTAAATAAAATTTATATAACACTTGACTGTAAAGGGGGGACACTCTCAATGGCGGTTTAAGAAACACCTTAAAACAGATTTTATGTATGTGCTGTTGTTTTAAACTGTGGGTGTGAGTAGAATTTCCGGGTGTTTTTCTTTTCAATTTTTTTGTATACACACAATTGTTTTAATTGTTTTAATATATGCAAGAGTTTTGTAATTCACTTTGAGATAACTCACTGGACACTATTCATAAATGAAACAAGTAAAGCTGAACTTTATTTTTTTCCTGTCACTGCAAAATTTCAGTAATTCATATCTAGTCCTCTGCTCGTCAACATTCTCTCTCTCTCTCTCTCTCTCTCTCTCTCTCTCTCTCTCTCGTCTTTGCTTTTGTCTGTGGAATTGGACAAAAAGAAATCAATTTGTATTAGCAACTGCCAAAATCATATTTCCCATTTTATTAGCATGTAATTTTACAAATGCAGTTGAAAAACCTCCCTCCCTTAATGAATTCTTTTTTCCCCCATCCGCCCTTAATAGGAAACTTCAAATCTCATTAGCACAAGAAGTAATTTAATAAAAGCAATGACATTAATAAAGAACGACTGATTTTTTTTCTGGATATGATTAGATATGGGGACAAACAGTTGTCACAGCCTCATAAGAATATTGATAGTTTGACAAAGTATTGTATTGATCTCTAGTACTAATTTAAATGCTTTCTGATAGATAGATAGATGATAGATAGATAGATAGATAGATAGATAGATAGATGATAGATAGATAGATAGATGATAGATAGATAGATAGATAGATAGATAGAGATAGATAGATAGATAGATGATAGATAGATAGATAGATAGATAGATATAGATAGATGATAGATAGTGTCAGAGCTGCTTGAAGATCCTAGCTCACAGAGGATCACGCTAGCCAGCGATCATTAAGTAAAAGTCTTTATTGAATTACAGTTTCCATTCTCACGCTGCTGCGCGCAACTCTACGTCTAGTAGCTAGATCGACGAAGCTCCGTCTGAGTCTCCGCCCCGTGCGCACCAACTTAATATCCTAGCCCTGCTCCACCTTTTCCGCCTGACTGTCCTCCTCTGGGTCCCTCTACCCCCCGGGGCTTCTTCCTTCTGGGATTCTTCTGACGCTGACCCGGACCCTCCTGCCTCCTTGCGCCGGGCTTTAGGACCTGGCTCCCTTTCCGGGCTGCTTACTGCGCCGCCTTCCTCTGCATTTGAACTTGGCGCGCGCGCCCAATCTTCCACTTTCCTCTTAACCGTTTCTTCGCTCCCCGATGGAGGTGTGGCCACTCCTGACTCATGCCCTCCCTCCTGTGGTGAGCTGCCAGCGCTTGCCCCCTGGCTCCCTTCCTCTTCCCTGCTCTCTGGCGGTGACGCTGGTCCCGATTTCCAACTGCTCTCCTCTGAGTCCCCTCTGGCTCTATCTTCCTGGGGTGCCCCCCTAGACTCCCCCCTTGCCCTGGCCACTGGTGCTCCTTTCTGTGAATCCTCTGATTCACTGGAAAGACTCGGAGATCTCGGGTCGTCGTCATCACTCATCTTTTCTTCTGCCTCCTCCCCTTCGCTCTCTGTTTCCTCCCTTGCCCTTGCCTCTGCTCCTAAACCCCTGACATCCATCCCCCCCTCGAAGCCCCCCATTCCCCCCTCCCCTCCTTCCGGTGCTGGAGCTGGGGTCTGCTGTTGCAAAGGGACGAACGTCGGATATCGGTCGCTTCCCGTGGCGGGCCTCCATCTGAAGTCTCGCGGGTCTCCCTCCCTGCTCTCGTCGACGACGGTCACCTCCGCTTCCATCTCTGTGCCGCCGTGCTCGAAACCAGGGTCGTCCCCGAAAACGTCCATGTCCGTCTCTCCCTCACTTCCTCCTGGCGGCGTTGCTCGTCCTGGGCCTTCCAGCCACCTTCTGCGGAACTGCTCCTCTGGTCTATCGTCCCACCAATACGAGGGTTCTGATGCAGATCCCGAGGGTGACCCCTCCGGGGAACGGACGTCTTGTGTCGGGTCCTCGTCCGAGTCGAACCCCCGGAAAGTGCTGGCCGAAAGCGTGGGCGTGAAAAGCCAGTCGTCGAAAAAGTCTGCTGGCATAGGTCTATGTGGGAAGAGGGCATGAAACTCGTCTTTGAGTAGAGGTTCGTCCAAGGCGTAGCCCGGCACCCAGCTGTTCGCACTGGCCGGGGTGCCCTCCTTGGCGAGAAAGTATTCTACCCCCTCTTCCCCCCATCTGGAGTCCAAAATCTCCGTGACGTCATTGATGCGCTCCTTCTGTGCCACTCCCGCGTGCCCCGTTCTGTCTCTGACCGGACTCGGCGCCGTTCCGGGTTCCTGGAACCTGTGCGGTGCCTTGTAGGGAGTGAGCACCGATCTGTGGAACACCGGATGCATTCTGGAACCCTCCGGAAGTGCCAGTCTGAAAGCTACCGGGTTGACCTGCTCTTCGACTTGGTAGGGCCCCAGTTGTTTATGCCCTAGTTTCTTCTTGGCCAACGACCTGGCCGGCACTGCGTGGGCTGCTAACCAGACCCAGTCTCCCACGTGGAGCTCTTCGCCAACCCTTCTGTGCCTGTCCGCTTGTACCTTGTATGCGTGTTTGGCCAGCTCCAGGTGGCGCCTCAGCTGATCGTGGACTTCCTGCAGCTCCGACGCAAACGCATCTGCTGTCTGCGGCTCCCCCTCCCCCATTCTTTCCAGTCCCGGGAAGGTTCTGGGGTGCCTCCCGTTGTTGGCGAAGAACGGCGTGACCCCCGTGGACACGTGCTTCGTGTTGTTGTAGGCGAACTCGGCAAGCGGCAGGTAATCCACCCACGTCGCAGGCTGTTGATTCACATAGCATCTCAGGTACTGCTGCATGATGGCATTGACCCGCTCCGCTTGCCCGTTGGTCTGCGGGTGTCTCGCCGACGCCAGGTTGATCTTGACGTTTAGGAAGCCCATCAGCTTCTGCCAGAAATTCGAGATGAACTGCCGCCCGCGGTCGGACAGAATAGACCGCGGCAGACCGTGAACCTTGAACACGTGGTCTATGAACAGTTTGGCGGTTTGCTCCGCCGTGGCCACCTTCGCACACGGAATGAAATGTGCCATCTTGGAAAACAGGTCCACCACCACCAGCACTGCCGTCTTGCCCCTCGAGCTGGGCAGATCTGTGACAAAGTCCAGAGCCACCCTTTCCCAAGGTTCGACCGGAGTTTGCAGCGGTTCCAACAGTCCTGCCGGCGGTCTGTGCACTGGTTTGGCCCTCTGGCAGGTGTCACACCTCGCCACGTAGTCTGCGACCTCCCCTCTCATTCCAGGCCACCAGAAGTCTCTGGCGACTAATTCCACCGTCTTCTCCTTGCCAAAGTGCCCTGCAGTGGGCGCGTCGTGCAGCTGCTGCAGCACCTTGGCGCGAAGGTCGTCTCCCGGTACGTAGATGGCCCCTTTACGGATGAGCAATCCATCTCGTAGCTGGAAACCGTCGGCCTCAGCCTTGCCCCTTTGCACCTCTGCCATCTTTGCTTGCGCGAAGGAGTCATCCTGCAACGCTCGCCGCACCGCCTCCAGGTCCACGGTGGCCGCGGCGCACGCCCATACTGTTGGTGCGAAGATGTGCATGGCGGCCGCTGGCGTTGCGTCCTCCAGATACTGTGGCTTACGGGAGAGGGCATCCGCCATGATGTTAGTGTCCCCCGGGACATACTCTATGCGGAAGTCGAAGTTCGCAAAAAACTCAGCCCAACGTATCTGCCTCTGGTTTAGGAACTGTGCCGTGCGCCAGTGCTCCAGATTCTTGTGGTCCGTGCAAACCTGCACCGTGTGCTTGGCGCCGATCAGGAAGTGCCTCCACGCTTTGAACGCTGCATGAATGGCCAGCAACTCCCTGTCCCAGATGGTGTAGTTCTGCTCGGACTTGCTGAGCTTCCTGGAGTAAAACGCTCCCGGCCGCCACACCCCCTGCTGGTCCTTTTGCAGCAGGACCGCCCCCACGGCTCTGTCCGAGGCGTCTGTCTCCACCCTCATCGGCCTGCTGGGGTTGACGTGAAGCAGCTGCTCTTCCGACGCGAAGAGACGCTTGAGTGCCTGAAAGGACTGCTCCGCCTCCTCTGTCCAAACGAACTTCTTTTTCTTGGAGCTAAGCGTGTCGGTGATGGCCGCTGTCTGCATAGCGAAGCCCTTGATAAACTTGCGATAGAAGTTCGCAAAGCCGACAAACCTTTGGACCTCTTTCCGGTTGCGTGGACTCTTCCAATCCAATACCGCTCGAACCTTGGCGCTGTCCATGGCGAGCCCCTTGTCAGACAACTTGTAGCCCAGAAAATCCACCTCCGTCACGTCAAATTGGCACTTCTCCAGCTTGGCGTAGAGCCTATGTTGCTTTAGTCTGGTCAGCACTTCCTTGACGTGTCTGTCATGCTCCTGCTGCGATTCCGAAAAGATCAGGATGTCATCTAAGAAACAGACGCACGTCTTGTAGAGAAGTCCCGCCAACACGTGATGCATGAAAGCTTGAAAAACGTGGGAGCCATTTTGCAATCCAAAAGGCATAACTCTGTATTCGTAGGTACCCAGGGGCGTGAACATGGCCGTCTTCCACTCATCTCCCTCCCGCATGCGAATGAGGTTGTACGCCCCTCGCAGGTCTAACTTGGTGAACACTTTTCCCTTCCGCACCTTCGCCAGGAGGTCGTCTATTCGGGGCATGGGGAAGTCCGACGGCTTGGTCCCATTGTTTAAAATGCGATAGTCCACGACCAGTCTTTTTTGGGGCGTGTCTCGCTTTTTAACAAAGAATACAGGACTGCCCCCCGCTGCCTTGGACTCTCGGATGAAACCGCGCTCCAAATTATGATCTAGGAACTCTTTGAGTTCCTGCAGCTCGTCCTCTGACATGGAATACAGTTTCCCTTTAGGCAGCGCCGCCCCCGGAAGCAGGTCAATTTTGCAGTCATATGGTCTGTGAGGGGGTAGCCTGTCCGCCTCCTTCTCGCAGAAAACTTCCAAAAATTCTGCATACTTGTGGGGAATCGCTTGCAGCGTGCCTAGCAGCATCTGTGACTCCTCTTGCTCCCCTTCCTGCCGGGGCACGATGCAGTGTTCAGCACAAAAGGAAGAGCCGAAGATCAGCTGCCTCTGGTACCAAGCCAGCGTCGGGCTGTGCTTGTCCAGCCAACTCATTCCCAATACAATGGGCGTATCTGATAGTTGAGTGACATTGAAGCTGATGATTTCTTTGTGATTCCCAAGTCGCATCGCCATTGGCGGCGTCTGCTTCACCACTTGCCCCCCTAGCAACTCCCTGCCATCCACCGTGACAACCTGCAGGGGCAGTGTGGCCGGCAGCAACTGTATAGCGTGCTTGTCGACAAACTCCTGCCCTATAAAGTCCGCGTTGCTGCCCGAGTCGATAGTAATTGGCACGTCCATGGTGATTCCATTGGGCAGCTGGAGAGATGCGGTGAGCCTCACCACTGGTTTGGGCGGGAGGGGGTTCACGGGCTGTAAAATCTCTGGGGACTGCGTCACTAACACGTCTGGCTGGGCCCCAGGGCCTCTTCCTCCAGCCAGACTGCTTCGTTTCCCTGCTGTGGTCCTCCTTGCTGCGTTGCTGCAGCCACCATTGCTGAGGCTGCAGTGAGCTTGTGGAGCCTCTGGGGACACTCTTTCGCCATATGCCCTGGCTCCTCACAGACGTAACACTTCCTGTTCCCTCTAGGAGGCTTCGCTTTCACTGCTGCCGGTGCTAGGGCTCTGGTTGCTGACTGAGCCCTTGCACCTCCAACCTCCATAGGTTCGGCTCCACCTCCTGGCGGAGGCGTGGATTGCGCCCGCGCTGCTTCTCTGGGAAGGAAGGAGGGGCCCCTGGCTGGTTCGCGCCCTCCACGCCCTTCGTCCCTGCTCCACGGACGTTCTTCCAGCCTCACCCCCACTGCCAGTGCCCTCTGAACGACCTCCTGGGTGGTTCGGGGTCTCTCCCCCCTCGCGATCTCATCTTTAATCGAGCTGTGCAGCCCCTCCCAAAAGAGGTCTCTTACCGGGGCCGAATCTCTGTCCCATTCCAGGGCACTGACCAAGGCGAAAAAGCGGGCATGGTACTGTCTGACGCTGGCTCTCCCTTGTCTTAGTCCATGCACCTCCTTCCGGGCAAGATCCACGTCAATACTTGATAAAAAACACCCATCCATCGCTTTAATAAAGGCATCTGCATTCTGGAGCGCCGGATCCTTATCTCTCCATAAATTGCGTAGCCATGCTTTAGCATCCCCATGCAAATGGGACATGATGAATCCCACTCTCTCTTGCTCATCTCTAAAGTCTTTATGCAGCAGTTGCAGTGCGCACAGTACGTCTGCTCTAAAGTTGGGATACTGTTGCAGGTTCCCATCGAAGTGAGAGACCAGCCCGCCTGTCCGTCTCGCCAACCCAATTCCCTCCTGCCGGGGTGTCTGCTTCGTCAGCACGTCTAACCTGACCTGGAGATCCCTGCAGGCGGCAGCTGCCTCCTCCTCTCTCTTCCTGGATGCGAGAGCCTCGGCATTCAGTTGTGCCACTGCTTTTCTGAGTTCCTCTATCTGCTGCTCAGCCGTCATGTCGTCTGCTGTTCGTGAGCTCACTAGTAGGCACCTGTTTCTCTCCCCTCCTCGGGGCTGTAGATGCCCACAATTTGGAGACGGAGCTTACTGTCAGAGCTGCTTGAAGATCCTAGCTCACAGAGGATCACGCTAGCCAGCGATCATTAAGTAAAAGTCTTTATTGAATTACAGTTTCCATTCTCACGCTGCTGCGCGCAACTCTACGTCTAGTAGCTAGATCGACGAAGCTCCGTCTGAGTCTCCGCCCCGTGCGCACCAACTTAATATCCTAGCCCTGCTCCACCTTTTCCGCCTGACTGTCCTCCTCTGGGTCCCTCTACCCCCCGGGGCTTCTTCCTTCCGGGATTCTTCTGACGCTGACCCGGACCCTCCTGCCTCCTTGCGCCGGGCTTTAGGACCTGGCTCCCTTTCCGGGCTGCTTACTGCGCCGCCTTCCTCTGCATTTGAACTTGGCGCGCGCGCCCAATCTTCCACTTTCCTCTTAACCGTTTCTTCGCTCCCCGATGGAGGTGTGGCCACTCCTGACTCATGCCCTCCCTCCTGTGGTGAGCTGCCAGCGCTTGCCCCCTGGCTCCCTTCCTCTTCCCTGCTCTCTGGCGGTGACGCTGGTCCCGATTTCCAACTGCTCTCCTCTGAGTCCCCTCTGGCTCTATCTTCCTGGGGTGCCCCCCTAGACTCCCCCCTTGCCCTGGCCACTGGTGCTCCTTTCTGTGAATCCTCTGATTCACTGGAAAGACTCGGAGATCTCGGGTCGTCGTCATCACTCATCTTTTCTTCTGCCTCCTCCCCTTCGCTCTCTGTTTCCTCCCTTGCCCTTGCCTCTGCTCCTAAACCCCTGATAGATAGATAGATAGATAGATAGATAGATAGATAGATAGATAGATAGATAGAGATAGTAGATAGATAGTCATTTGGTGTGCCAGTTTAGGACATTTGACATGTATAATAATAATAATAATAATAATAATAATAATAATACAACTGAAAATATTGTTCCCTCTAATACTAATGCTGAACTTGCATGTCTGAATACCTGTCAGTTTGGAAGCAAAACAGGAGCGACCCAAAATCAAGGCAGCAGTTGTGACGTATTTGAGGGTCTCCATAGTTGTTGGTTTTTTAACCCATTACCTGGGAGGAACTAATACAATTTATAATCTCCATTTTGGAATGAATCTAAAACAAGGCTGAGGAACCAGTAGCCTCCTTCCCCGGATGCCATCTGACTCCCACCAGTCCAAACCAGCATGGTCAATGGTCAAGGATAATAGAATCACAGAAACATAGAATTGTATAGAGTTGGAAAGTCCCTGGTAGTCATATAGTCCAACTCCCTGCAGTGCAGGGATCTCAACTAAAGCATCCATGATGGGAGCTGGAATCCAACAACATCTCGAGGGTCAACTATTTCCCACTGCTGCCCCAGGTATCCAGAACTTCTGGATGATATATTGCAATGTTGAAAACCAGATATCGCCCAGCCCTAGCCAGAACTATATACATTAGGAGGACTAATGCCAGTGTACTGGAAGAAGCAAAGATCACCCATGTCAAAGCAATGATTCTTCAACATCAACTTCCTTGGACTGGTCATGTTGTGCGGATGCCTGGTGATCATCTTCCAAAGCAACTACGCTATTCCGAACTTAAAAATGGAAAGCGTAATGCCAGTGGTCAACAAAAGAGGTTTAAAGACTCTCTCAAGGCAAATCTTTAAAAATGTAGTATAAACACCAACAATTGGGAAACACTGGCCTGTGAGCTCTCCAGTTGAAGAACAACCTTTATCAAAGGTGTCATGGGCTTTGAAGACGCTCGAACTCAGGACAAAAGGGAGAATGAGCTAAGAGGAAGGCACGTTTGGCAAACCCTCACTATGATAACTCCTACCTGGAAACCTATGTCCCCACTGTGGAAGGACATGTGGATCCAGAATTGGCCTCCACAGTTCCTTATGGACTCACTGTTAAAACCATGCTCATGGAAGACCATCTTACTCAGCTCCAAGTGATCATCAGAGAAGAAGACGACATTTTTTTTTTAAAAAAAATATTTTTAATCAATTTCCAATATAAAATTTAAACATACATTTTCAATATTATCACAAATACAAATTTTGACTTCCTTCGACTCATCCGCGAATCTTCCATTATCAAATCTTCTATCCGCAATTCTAAATTTAACATTGCCTTTTGTTTTAAATAAACTTACTCCCTTGTTCCCTTTTTTACAATGTTTCTAATATTATTTCTTCACAAAGCTTCCTGTAAACCCACAAACGTTGTTTGCTCATCACATATGCTTTTCATATAATCCACAAATTTACTCCAGTCCTTGGTAAACTTGTGATCTCGTTGGTTTCGGACTTTTCCTGTTAATTTATCCATTTCTGGGTAGTCCATTAATTTCGTTCTCCATTCTTCTATCGATGGTAATTCTTCCTGCTTCCAATTTTGGGCCAGTAATATTCTTGCGGCTGTTACTGCATATAAAAATAGTTTATGATCCTTTCTATTTATTTCATTTCCAACCATTCCTAACAAAAAGAGAAGAAGACGACATTTCTGAGCCAACTCCTCCCTTTCTGCTGTGTCTCAATGCCTATTTCTGAGGGCAGGACCACCCCAGCCAATTTTTCATGCCCCATTGCTGGTACACCCACACATTCGTTCATCGCAACCCCAGCAGCTCCTTCTCTTTCATTTGCAGCATCTCGCGGTGTCTCCCTCTTCCTAAGTTGGTTCAAGATGAGAGTTTCTGATGCCACAGCCAATGTGTTATTCAGGATCATTTGCAACCATCCGCTCGTTAACTCAAACCTAAGGTCACAAGACAGAGAAACCAGCTTCATAAGCTTTCTTCAGCCCGAACATCACAGCGACCAATGCCAACTGACACCTGCACACTTAGGGATCTGCAGAGTTTGCACAGTTGTGTGACAGATCTCAGCAACTCAGCATTTTGGCTAATCTGCTTTATTTACATATAAACACACAAAGAGCACTGCAACATGGCGCCCTCTCTCTCTAGCATCAGACAGCAAAGAGAAAAAGATCAAAGGACAATAGTCCCACTTCACGGAACACAGTAACACAAAACAACCTGCTTCCGTCACTTCCCACTCAGTGGAGTCAAAACAAACCACGTCGTGTGAAAGACAACAATCCCATGACTGCAATCACAGAGCAGGAATTCTAACAGTTAGACCTTGTAATAAAAGTTTAACTTGGGATTTGCCCCCCCCCCCAAAAAAAAAAAGGACTCACACTTATTATTCAGCCTGTTAGCATGGCAAAATGAAGCTTGAAGCCCAGTCTAGTGCAATCTTGAACCTAGCTGGTTTCTAGACGGAACTCTTCATTGATTGGCTTAGTTTTTCTATTTCCTTCCCAGGATCTAAAAAATAAATAAATGGGAGGGTGCTGAGCCCCGGGGGGACAGAAAATGTGGCTGGTGAGCAATGCTTAGCTTCCTGCAGGCCTGATCTATCTTATTCCAGCCCCCCTCCCTGCAAGGGGGAGAGGGACTGACAGCAACTCATATTTGAAATAATTGATGACATTTAGGCACCAGGTTAAAAGTGCTCTATTTAATAAGGCTTTTCACTGACTGCTGGTATTTATCATTTTACGGTTTTAATAGTTTTGTTGTTTTAATGACTGCTTAACGATTCTTCTGCAGCTTGTTCTCCTCTTTATTATCTCAGGTTGTTTTTTTTAAAAAAAGTATTTTAATTGTTTAATTTTATTGGGGACGGTTTTTCAAGACTTTATGCCTGCCTCTTTGGATGCATGTGTAGAATAGCTGCTAATCAAATGGCTTCGATAAATAAATTGAATAAATCCAAATTCATTTAAACCGGATTCCTCTTCCCTTTAACCTGGTGCAGAGGCACAGTCAGGACCCTGGACAGGTTCAAAGTTGGGGATATAGAGATCAACGGGTGTATTTCAAATCTGCAGCCAGGAATATTGCAGTTAAAGAAAGAAGACAAATTACTTGGAGCTTGATAGAAGAAGTGATTTGCTGAGATTTTTGAGGACAGGGTAGAGCATCTAGTCTTTGTGGTCCTATTCAGGAAGGACCAGGGATAAGGTCCTTCTTCCTCTTGGAGCTCAGGAACTCCACTGCCTAAAGACTCTTGGTCCAAGGTCATGAGAGGCTTGGTCTCTCTCTCAGAAAATGTGGATATCTAATGGAGCTGAATGTTAGGCGATTCAGGTCACATGACCTGGAAGCTATACACCGGCTCCCTTGGCCAATAAAGCGAGATGAGCACCAGAGTCGTCTTCAACTGGACCTAATGGTCAGGGGTCCCTTTACATATATATATATATATATATATATATATATATATATATATATATATGCAGGTTTTGGTGTCTTCGGGTGTCTTCCCGTGTAAGAGTCGGGGTGTCTGTGCGACGTTTCGACGAGGTCTCACTCGTCATCTTCAGGCTGGTGCTTTCGGCTTCTTGTTACTGGAACAGAGCAGAATCTGGTGTTTGAGTTCCTATAAATACTGTTGAGGGGTGTGGTGTATAGCCTCCAACGTTCTGGGCAGAGAGGAAGAGAGCATCCCCCTGCAATCCCTACACAGATCTGGCTGGCACAAGGCACAAAACCACAGCTCGCCCCTATACACGAAGCCAAGCCAGAGCACAACTAAATGCAACACAGCCATCTTCTCAGAAAAACTCTTCACAAGCTCAAGAGGTCAAGACACAAAAGCTTTAGCAACTAATCTACACTTAATGACCCACCCAGTGGTATTCAGAATATCACTCATGAAATCACTCAAGATATCCCTCAAGTAATTAAGGAACAAAAGAAGAAAAGGCACACTAATCTAGGAACTTCCTCTCTGCCCAGACACCAAAACCTGCATTCCTGTACCCGTGAAAATCTACGAAAGCATATATATATATATATATATATATATATATATATATATATATGATACAAATAAAGCAAAGTACTTCTTTCACACAGTGTATGTTTAAACCATGGACTATGCTCACATCAGAGTCAGAGGTGGCCACCAACTTGGATAGCTTGAAAATAGAATGAGACCAATTCTGGGTGTAGAAGGCTATCAGTGACTTCTAGCCATGATCAACATGCTCTAACTCTGCTTATCAGAAGACCAGTTTCTCTCCCCCACCCCACCCCATCATTTTAATTAAATTTTCTTTTTTACATTTTAGAATATTCATTTAAACAACCTTAAAATATCAATGACTTCCTGTCTTCTCTTTCCATGGTTCATTTTGCATGGCAGAAATCCCTGCATATCAACTGGACCTAACGGTTAGGGGTCCCTTTACCCTTTAAACCATTCAGTATTCCATAACTACATCCAACAAAACTTATTTGCACTGTTGAATTTATCTTAATGCTGCCAGCGTTTTCAAGTGTACACAATTTCTCCCCCATATATTCAATAAACATTTTCCAATCTTCCTTAAATGTGTGTTCTTCTTGTTCTCTTATTCTATGTGTTAAATCTGCAAGCTGTACATATTCTATCAGTTTAAGTTGCCATTCTTCTTTGGTTGGGACCTCGCTCGTTTTCCATTTGGGGGCTAGCAAAACTCAGGCCACAGTAGCCACATACATAAATAACCTTTATTGACACCTGGGAATTTCCGTCTGAATTATCCCCGACAAAAAGGACTCTGGTTATTTTTTTTAAGAAAAGTACTTTAAAACATTTTTTTAATTCATTATGAATTATTTTCCAATACAGTGGAAACTCGGGTTGCGAACGTGATCCGTGCAGGAGGCACGTTCGCAACCTGCAGCATTCGCAACCCAGAGCCGCATCTGTGCATGCCCGGATCACAATTTGGCACTTGTGCTCATGCCCAAAGCACGATCTAGTGTTTCTGTGCATATGCGAGCGCTGAAACCTGGAAGTAACCCATTCCAGTACAGTGGTGCCCCGCAAGACGAATGCCTCGCAAGACGGAAAACCTGCTAGACGAAAGGGTTTTCCGTTTTTGATTTTCCCTATGGGCTTGCTTTGCAAGACAAAAACGTCTTGCAAGTGTTCTGATTTTTTTCCGCTCCCCCCTTTTTCTAAGCCGCTAAGCCACTAATAGCCTTTTAGCCGCTAATCCGCTAAGCCTTTAATAGCCGCTAAGCCTTTAATAGCCGCTAAACCGCTAATAGCGCTAACCCGCTAAGCCGCTAATAGGGTTGCTTCGCAAGACGAAAAAACCGCTAGACGAAGAGGCTCGCGGAATGGATTAATTTCATCTTGCGAGGCACCACTGTACGTCCGGGTTCGGTGCAGTGCACAACCCGAAAGCACGCAACCTGAAGCGTCTGTTAGCTGAGATATTACTGTACTCTTTTACCCTTTACAGGTCCACCATATATGGTAGAACATACCCTCAGTCCAGTTTGCTTGGGTATCAGTGAACCACATCACTGGTCCCCTGGGGGATCTGCGGTTTCCAATGGCACTCAGTGAAAATTAGCCGCATCCTCATCCTTGGGTTGGCAGGAATGGGGCAGAGCCTCATCTGAGCAGTGGAATTGGCACAGGGCTTGGCACTGTCTCATCGATACCAAGGAGAGCTCCCCACCTCCTTGCTCAATCTGGCTTCGTCAGCTCTTCAGCCTTTTAGGCAGGCATTAGGAGTATTAGCCGAAGCAGCCTGAGCGGGGGCCCCATTCATAAAAATACAAATCAGCCCCTTAATAATTCATGGTGTGATTCATAATACACCGTAAAAAGGAGACGGGACTCCAGTAAGGAGCTGGGGTATTCCCAGCATCCAAGCCGCCACAGCTCATGTCAAGGCTCGTGAATAATGATAAAACAAATTGTACTGTAAATAATGCATAACCTCAAGGTCATATATTTAAAAACACTTGGAAGTGAACCTTCCCGACAGTCGGGAGACTTTAAAAGCTCAGACTCGGTGCCAGCTAAAGTCAATTGTAGTTTCTGTTAAAGTGTCTCTGGCAATTTCCTCCTCCTCATCCCGATTAAAGTGGATGGGTGGGGGAACTATATATATGTGTGTGTGTGTATATATATATATGTGTGTGTATGTGTATATATATATATATATATTTGCTTTCGTAGATTTTCAAGGGTACAGGAATGCAGGTTTTGGTGTCTTCGGGTGTCTTCCCGTGTAAGAGTCGGGGTGTCTGTATATATATATATATTCTCGTACCTTGGTTTTTGAACAGCTTAGTTCTCGAATGTCTTGGCTCCCAAACATGCCACAAACCTGGAAGTGACCGTTCTGGTCTGTGAACTGTTTTGGAAGCTGAACGCCCTACGGGGCTTCTGCAGCTTCCGATTGGCTGCAGGAACATCTTGCAGCCAATCAGAAGCTGCGCTTTGGTTTCTGAATGTTTTGGAAGTCAAATAGACTTCTGGAACAGATTCCATTTGACTTTTGAGGTACAACTGTATATGGAGAGAGAGAGGAGGCAGAGGAGTAAATATGTACATTTACAAGGCAAGCAGAATTACTTAGAAGATCTATTGATTATAGGTTGGCAATTAGTGCGGTCCTGATCCAAACTGGAGCACCGCAATCCTGTTGCCAAACTGGGGGAGGTGGACAGAAGAGAAGCTGCAGAATGAATGGGCATTTGTGCTGACAGGATTTGCCTCTTTGAGGGATAGAAGTCAAGATCTTGGCCTTTTGACGAAGTGGCCTTTCAGGAAATCTAACTTCTGATCATGGGTTTATATTCAAGACGACTGTACCTTCTGAGCTGTTTATAGAAAAAGGACAAATTTAGCTAGATAAGCTGGCATAAATTTCCATTGAATGACCATGAGAGGCTGCTTTGTACGCATTCTAACCCCTGGGTTGCTCACATAGTCTACGCAACGAGTGAACAGCCTGTGTACATACGTAAATAGTTGAACTGCACACTCAAACATACACACATTCACATGTAATGTTCACCTATGTACACAATAACTGAGTTGCACAGATCAACAGGCATATGCTCTTTCACCCAGATATTGTTGCATTTGTAGAGATGACATGTGTCTCTGCTGGCTGCAATGTGTGAACAGACCTATTGCCTTCACAATACGGGAAGCAGACAAACCATCTGCTAAAGGTAACAGGTACCTTTGAAGGTGACCCAGAAACTACAGCTAATCCAGAATGCATCAGCTGCACTGGTGACTGGGAGCGGACACCGAGACCACATAACACCGGTCTTGAAAGACCTACACTGGCTTCCAGTATGTTTCCGAGCACAATTCAAAGTGTTAGTGCTGACCTTTAAAGCCCTAAACAGCCTCAGTCCAGTATATCTGAAGGAGCGTCTCCACCCCCATCGTTCAGCCCGGACACTGAGGTCCAGCACCGAGGGCCTTCTGGCAGTTCCCTCACTGCGAGAAGCCAAGTTACAGGGAACCAGTCAGATGGCCTTCTCGGTAGTGGCACCCGCCCTGTGGAACGCCCTCCCACCAGATGTCAAAGAGAACAACAACTACCAGACTTTTAGAAGACACCTGAAGGCAGCCCTGTTTAGGGAAGCTTTTAATGTTTGATGCATTACTGTATTTTTATATTTTGTTGGAAGCCGAGCAGAGTGGCTGTGGAAGCCCAACCGGATGGGCAGGGTATAAATAAATTACTACTACTACTACTACTACTACTACTACTACTACACCATGAGGCTGGGTGGCCTCAGTTTACCCCTTAATTTCTGTACAATGGCTAGGTTGCCTACCCACTGCATCACCCGCAACCTCCCATTCGAAGCACCGGTGTTAACATCCCAAGGTCAGTGGAGAAGGCAGAAGTAATTCACTTTCGCCATTGGTATCACTTCTTTTTCCAAATGAGAGCAAGTTGGCTGGACTTTTGACAACGGATGATTAGCTGAGCAGTTGCACTCTGGCATAAATGATAGGTTCCTCCAGCATCAGTTTGATTGATGGGGGAGCTGGGGGAGCATGGTGCTTCACAAAGAGAGGGCTGTCAATCTGCGCACATTTTTTCTGAAAGGAGCATGAGTGGAGGGATGGGGATATGTACTTACCTTTCGGTGAAAGCCAATATTGTGAACTTTTGTGAGGTTACAAAAGAAATATTGATGCAAAAGGCTTGAAAACAGCATGGGAATACAGAATCCTTATGGATGTGTGAAAAGAAAGAGAGAAAACTCCCTAGATTCCCTGAAAGGGTGGTGGCTTCAGAGGGGACACCTGATTTTTTTGATCCACAAGAATCTGCCGGTATTGTAACAGTACATTTCTATTCCCAAGGAAGTTGTCTCCACACAAACACATTTGCATACACAAAGATCGTCATCGGGGCAACTTAAGAACTGTCGGGAACCATTAAAGGTGCTGCTGCTGTAATTCCAACTATTCACTCATTGCTCAGATAGACTGCTCCTGCTCAGATGCTTATACGCACAAGTTATCTCTGGTGTTCTAGGTTACCCTGATTAGCACCGTTCAAAGTTGGATGTTGTAAT
This sequence comes from Podarcis vaucheri, assembly GCF_965113315.1. NCBI lineage: Eukaryota > Metazoa > Chordata > Lepidosauria > Squamata > Lacertidae > Podarcis > Podarcis vaucheri. The sequence continues at coordinate 8,195,905 of NC_138749.1, forward strand.
GGGTATGAGTTACTCGTGCGTAAACTGGTGCCTTTCTCGGTTAATTTGCCTTGTAAAACTTTCTAACTCTGCAGCCCCTTCTCATTGCGGCTGCCTCAGTCACTGGCAGAATCCGTCAGTGGGCCTTTCTTGAACCTCTTCCAACATAAAAGTTGTTTGACCCTCAGTCTCCTCCTCCTCTCACTGCGAGGGAGTCTTCTGCGCAGGGAAGGCGTGCGTAGTGGTGGACCTGGGCTCTCCTCACTGACGTCCAGTGAAGAGTCCTGGAGCCCTCTCTCCACTTCCCCTGTCTGCCTCCCTTTATCCCCGGTGTTGCGCTGATTGGCTTCCCCCTCTACTGAGCTGTCTCTCCCCCTGCTGCTGGGTCCTTCGCCAGCATCATCTGGGAGCCTCCCCTTCGCCTCTCACTTCGATGTCAGTTCCCTGACAGGTGTGTTGCGCTGTCTCAGGCTGCCGGAAAACAACACTCCTGCCCTTTCTCAAGACAAAGCAATAACTCACTTTATCCACCATATTGAAAAGGTCTTAATTGTTCCTTACTAAAAATGAAGACTTACCGGATCTGTTCTGAACTGCTGGAGTGCAGTAGACTTTTGATATTTTAGGGACTTTAAGGAGGGACGGCTGCAGAACACAGATACCTAGTGGGTATGTAAGGAGTAATATATAGTCTCTCAAGTCATCTGGTATCCCAACATTCAATCAAGGAGTTTGCAATGGATTTTGTTACAATTAGCTCAATTTATCTTCAGGGTGGGAGACGGCTAATGCTTCTGAAGACCAGTTGCTGGAAAACCGCAAGAGAGGAGAGTGTTTTTTGCTCAAATCCTGCTTCTGGGCTTCCAACATGCATCTGGGTGGCCACTCTGAAAACAGGTAAAGGTAAAGGACTCCTGGATGGTTAAGTCCAGTCAAAGGCAACTGTGGGATGCAGGGCTCATCTCACTTTTCAGGCCAAGGGAGCCGGCGTGGATACTGGACTAGATGGGCCATTGGTCTAATCCAGCTGTCAGGCTTCAGGGAATCCGAACCCCCTCCCTCACGGCAGGCTGCCAGTAATGGAAAAAAACAAAAAACCCCTTAACATGGTATTTTATTCAATATTCACAGAGGGAGACGTAGGAAGTAGTCTCTTAGATACAGTGGTACCACAGGTTAAGTACTTAATTCGTTCCGGAGGTCCGTTCTTAACCTGAAACTGTTCTTAACCTTAAGCACCACTTTAGCTAATGGGGCCTCCCGCTGCTGCCATGCAGCCGGAGCACAATTTCTGTTCTCATCCTGAAGCAAAGTTCTTAACCCGAGGTACAATTTCTGGGTTAGCGGAGTCTGTAACCTGAAGCGTCTGTAACCTGAAGCGTATGTAACCTGAGGTACCACTGTAATGGTGTTGCTCTGAGTAAAGTCCCACCCTCTCCACCTCTCCTATTGTACATCATACCTGCGTCGGCTAATCTGTGCTTTTTCCCTCTGAGCTTTCTGTTCTACTACTCTCAACGCTTGCCTGGTCGGGGGGGGGGAGGGACAGGAATGCTTTCTAAAGACACTGTGTCAGCTGTCTCTCCCCTGCTTCTTCTTCTTCCTGCTCCTCTCCCAACATTTCCTAGCTTCTCCCCTCTGTAGCCTCTGAACTATGCCCTTCTGCAAACCACTGTTCTAAATCTATACCAGGGGTAGGCAACCTGCAGCCCATGGGCCACAAGTGGCCCACAGGGGTCATTGAACCAGCCCCCGAGCCACCCCCGAACCGAGCCGCTTGCTTGGCGAGTCCCCGCGTGTTGCGCTAAACCGGCACAGCATGGCCTGGGGACTTGCTTCTGTGGCACCGGAAATCGCATCTGTGCACGTGCAGATGCAGGAAATCATGTGCACCCTCAAGCACGTGCACAATCTGACCCCCAGAGAGATGTCCGCTTGAGGGACCACTGATCTATACTGTCCTCCTCTTCTTGAGAAGGTTCGGGGGGGGGGAGGCCATTCCTACCATTCTTCCTCAGTCCAGTCCCTAACATCAGCAGGCAATTCTTATGTTCCAACTTCACCAAAATCCAGCAAAGCAAGGTGCTGTCTACCCAACTGCAAATTGAAATATAGTGGTACCTTGGGTTACAGATGCTTCAGGTTATAGACTCCACTAACCCAGAAATAGTACCTCAGGCTAAGAACTTTGCTTCAGGATGAGAACAGAAATCATGCAGCAACGGTGCAGCGGCAGTGGGAGGCCCCATTAGCTAAAGTGGTGCTTCAGGTTAAGAACAGTTTCAGGTTAAGAATGGACCTCCAGAACAAATTAAGCTCTTAACCTGAGGTCCCACTGTACTGAATAGAAAATGGATGCAAAGTATGCCGGCTATCATTTTGTGGTCTTGCTCTGGAGGAAGTGATTTAGGATTTGCTTCCAGCATGTGGAAAGCTTCCCTCTTGAGACATTAAAATGCCAGAAGAGTTGTAATGTCTGTGCATTTTAAAAGGAGCTCCAGATTCCTGGAAAGATTCATTTTTCAAGGCTGCCTAATTAGTATGCGTTAAATTTAAATAGCGTGAATTAATTGCCGAGAACATTTCTTGGGAGCGTTGGTGCTAAAATAAAAGCACATTAAATGGTGATGCTTTTGCAGACGGGCGCTGGAGGTGCTCCACCAGCCCCCGCTCATCTTCCTGACAGGGAATGTAGTGTATTATTTTCTTATTAATTCCCCATTTACAGAAGTCTTATGAATAGTAATACAGAAGAAACAAAAGCTGTTAAATGTGGTGAGAGATGAAATTCACTTCGCACGTTCAGCGTGCAAGATTATGTAGGCTGCCAGTTATCGGAATAGAAGGAAAAGGAGAAATTTTGCTTTCAGCAACATGGAGGGTGTAGCTGTCTGGTGGAATTAGCAATGTATTGGCCTTAACACTAGACTAGCTCTCACTGAGGTGGTGAGAACTATTGGGACCAAAGTGATGTACTGCATTCCCTGCAAGTCATAAAACCTAACTTAAACAGTTGCTGCTTTCTAACTTTTCATAGTGACAAACCTAGACAGCATCTTAAAAAGTAGAGACATCACCTTGCCAACAAAGGTCCGTTTAGTAAAAGCTATGGTTTTCCCAGTAGTGATGTATGGAAATGAAAGCTGGACCATAAAGAAGGCTGATCGCCAAAGAATTGATGCTTTTGAATTATGGTGCTGGAGGAGACTCATGAGAGTCCCATGGACTGCAAGAAGATCCAACCGATCCATTCTGAAGGAAATCAGCCCTGAGTGCTCACTGGAAGGACAGATTGTGAAGCTGAGGCTCCAATACTTTGGCAACCTCATGAGAAGAGAAGACTCCCTGGAAAAGACCCTGATGTTGGGAAAGATGGAGGGCACAAGGAGAAGGGAATGACAGAGGACGAGATGGTTGGACAGTGTTCTCAAAGCTACCAGCATGAGCTTGACCAAACTGCGGGAGGCAGTGGAAGACAGGAGTGCCTGGCGTGCTCTGGTCCATGGAGTCATGAAGAGTCGGACATGACTAAACGACTAAACAACAACAACAACTTTTCACAGACAGAGTATCTGTAAGACATGGTTGACCAAGCTTTCAGGGCCCAAGGGTGCATTTAGAAAACCAAGGAACTTTTGTGGGCATCTCAAAATGCCCATTTCACAGAAGAAAAAATGTGATGCTCAAAACCAGCCTCCAGGCAAAATATTTACACACATCCAAAAATCAATAAAACAGACAAAAATAAGGCAACAGCCCCCCACAAAGGCATCCCTTCAGCAAACAACAAGAACAAGTCAAATGATTAATTTTTAAAAGGAAAACATGTAGCCAGAGAATTTTTATCTCCTATGTTCCCATTGGTACTCAGCTTCATCCTCCCAGGAAGTGATAGTTGAACTCTTAGCCAATAAACACAAATTATACATCTGGTAGCCATATTTGCTCTGGCAGCTGAGAAGCTTTGCCCCAGTTTTGTTAATGCGTTATAATTTCAAAATTTTATGCTGTAAATTATAGACTTTTGGCGTGTGATTTTAGAGGAATGTCCTGTTTTTGCCCTTTGTTGTTTCTTGTGAAGGCCTTTGGCTATGTGCAATAAACTGAATTGACAGTTGAGAGTTTTAAAATTAAGATTGGAAGTCAAAGGGGTGGGGTCAAAGGAGTCTTTGAGGGTAGCAGGATGCAGTACAGTGGTACCTTGGGTTAAGAACTTAATTCGTTCTGGAGGTCCGTTCTTAACCTGAAACTGTTCTTAACCTGAAGCACCACTTTAGCTAATGGGGCCTCCCACTGCTGCTGCGCCGCTGCTGCGCAATTTCTGTTCTCATCCTGAAGCAAAGTTCTTAACAAGAGGTACTATTTCTGGGCTAGCGGAGTCTGTAATCTGAAGCGCATGTAACCTGAAGTGTATGTAACCCAAGGTACCACTGTACTCATAAGAACCATAAGGTAAAGGTAAAGGGACTCCTGACCATTAGGTCCAGTCGTGACCGACTCTGGGGTTGCGGCGCTCATCTCGCTTTATTGGCCGAGGGACCCGATGTACAGCTTCTGGGTCATGACTAAGCCGCTTCTAGCGAACCAGCGCAGCGCCCAGAAACGCTGTTTACCTTCCCGCCGAAGCAATACCTATTTATCTACTTGCACTTTGATGTGCTTTTGAACTGCTAGGTTGGCAGGAGCAGGGACCGAGCAACGGGAGCTCACCCCATTGCAGGGATTTGAACCGCCGACTTGCTGTTCGGCAAGTCCTAGGCTCTGTGGTTTAACCCACAGCGCCACCCACGTCCCCATAAGCACCATACTTCGTGTTAACACCCCCTAGAGAGCAGACTCTCCAGGTTTCCTTATTTTCCAGGAACAGTCCCAGATTTACAGAAGCCGTCCCAGTTTCTGATTTGATCCCAGAATGTCCTGCTTTCCCTTAGGGTACCCCTATTTTCATCAGAGAAATGCTGGAGGGTGTGAAGTTATGTGACCCTCCCCTAGCCAAGGAGATAACTAACTATACAAGCTTTAGAAGACGACTGAAAGCACCCCTGTGCAGTGGTACCTTGGTTGTCAAATGGCGTGGCAACAAATCAGCTCCCAAACACCACAAACCCGGAAGTAAGTGTTCTGGTTTGTGGATGTTTTTTGGAAGCTGAACGTCCGACAGAGCTTCCAATTAAGTGCAGAAAGCTCCTGCAACCAATTGGAAGCCACACCTTGGTTTTTGAATGGTTCCAGGAGTTGTACGGACTCCCAGAATGGATTAAGTTTAACAACCAAGTTACCACTGTATAGGGAAGTTTTTCGATGTTAAAAGTTTTATTATGCTTGTATATGGTGGAAGCTGCCCAGAGTGGTTGGGGCAACACAATCAGATGGGTAGGGTATAAATAATAAAGTTGTTGTTGAGAGCCAGTTGACTCCTCACAAAGCTACAATTCCCAACATCCTTTATGAACCATTGGGGAACATTTCCATAATATTCATTGTGGCTGCGTCAAAGTGTGGTGAGCCAGTGTGGTGTAGTGGTTAAGAGTGGTAGTCTCGTAATCTGGTGAACTGGGTTCGCGTCTCCGCTCCTCCACATGCAGCTGCTGGGTGACCTTGGGCTAGTCACACTTCTCTGAAGTCTCTCAGCCCCACTCACCTCACAGAGTGTTTGTTGTGGAGGAGGAAGGGAAAGAAGAATGTTAGCCGCTTTGAGACTCCTGAAGGGGAGTGATAAAGCGGGATATCAAATCCAAACTCTTCTTCTCTTCTTGAATAGGATGTCCCTATTTTCATCGGCAAAATGTTGGAGACTGCATGTAAGAAGGTGGTTCTCATTCATCCTTATGAACCATGCTCCACCAAGAACAAGAAAGATGGACATACTTGAGTGGGACATAGACCATTCCCTACCTTCATTGTGTGGATCTTTGGGTGAAATGGAGGGTTTTGCTGATGGGGATTTTCAGGGAACAGGCCCCTCCCAGAAAAAGCAGGAGAATCTGAACTGAGGAGGAGGAGGATACTGTTAGGATATTTCCGTTCCACCTTAAAAGGGAGCAGGCTTTTGGGAGTCACAGAGTCTGCGCATGTCCTATTCACAGGATGTTTAAGTTCTGATATTCCTTTCGTTTTTGCCAGACGGCCAGAGATGCTGACACAGAACGGTCACGTTTTCTTTTGTTCTGTTAAACGCATAAATAAAGTCTGTAAATTATGCTCTTCTGCGGTGCAAGCTTTTGACTGTGCTTTCTGCTGAAAGAGGGTGCACCAAGCCCTGGAATGTGGCTAGGAATTTCTAAGGCTTTGTGCCCCTAACTGTTGGATCTGCGTGACTACGGGAGGCCGATGGAATCTCCGAACTCCGGCTTGGGGGCCATGATGGACGTTATCTCCCTGGCAGTTTCCCAACAGATACTGGGGTGTGTGTGCTTGTTAAAGCACTTTTCATACATCAATGTTCTGTCATTCACTCAATGTGCTGATGCCTTGGCAGAATAAAACACAATTGGCTTGATTTGCTATGTTTTCCTTGGAAGGAACTCCCTTGAACTAAATGAAGTTTGTTTCCCACTGTGCAAAAGAAATGCAATACTACAGTGCCCTCCCAAACCCCACTGAGGTTCCATTTCCACCACCCAACCCTTACTGGTCACCACTAGACTGTTATTTATTAATATACAGTAACCATCTTTACCCCAGTCATTGACATCTAAGATGTGTGTTGCCTGTTTGCTTTAAACTGTGTTTAACACTGACTTTTAAATTGTTGTAACCTGAGACCTGTTGGTAAAGGTAAAGGGACCCCTGACCATTAACCCACAGCACCACCCACGTCCCAGACCTGTTGGTATGGATGAATAATAATAATAATAATAATAATAATAATAATAATAATAATAATAATTTAATTGCATTGCAAGGGCAAGCAAGGGGATGCCTCCTTCAAACCCATAGCTGTCAACTTTCAGATTTGAAAATAAGGGATCAGCGGCCTGGAAAATAAGGGATCAGCAGCCTCACCTGTCCCGGGGACAGTCTATGGGATATCTCAAAAAATCTGGGATAGCCGTGGGAAGCAGCGGGAAACGGTGCTGGAATAAGGGAATTTCCAGGAAAAAAAAGGGAAGGTTGACAGCTATGTTCAAACCTGGTTCAAAATGGGGAGTTTGGATCGCTCCAATGTTTGCTGTTGACATCTGCTCAAAACCAAAACACCCAAATAATAATCTTGCAAAATCCCAAATGTTGTGGTTTTTAACTCCCTGGAAGCCAGTCTAGCAACCTGCTCAGAGGTCGAATAACTACCCAGGCCCTTTGTTTGTTTGTTTGCTTGCTTCTTCCCTTCTCACCGCCAGTTATCAGCTCTGTGTGGCTATTAAGAACTTAGGCCCAAGGAGCCTTTTATTCAAAAACAATTTGGAATGGAATTAGCTGCCAGATCCGATAACCATCACTTAAAATCATATAGCTGCCCTATGCTCTAACGAGAGACTATCAAGATGAATGCATGTCATAATACATGAATAATGGCCTAATCTGTTTGAGTATCTCCCTCTTCCCACCAGCAGCACTTAAAATCACATCTTTAGCCACTTTTGCTCAATCTATCAGTCAAGCCTAACAATCACTGGGTTGAAAGGGGCAGCTAGGAGATCTAATTATTCCATGATTCGGAGGTAGCCATCCCATTAAAGGAAGACATCAGATTAAAGGAAGAGATACAGGAAATTAACGTGGGTAACATCTGATTATTTCACTTTCCAGCTCCTCGTTCTTCATTCTTCTCTTTTAGGCTGTCGATCCGTACTGAGAACAGAAGGAACTGCCACGCACCTGCTATCCTGAAATCAGAAAGTCCTAGCTGTTTTTTAGATGTTGAAAGCATCAGGAAACATAAAAGGAAATACTTACTTAAGTAGCACATAGTTAAATGCTGGAACTCGCTTCCACAGGAGACAGAGATAGCCACCAACTTAAAAAAAGAAAAAAGGATTGGACAAATTCATGGAGGAGGAGAGAGCTAAGATTCTCAGATATTATATGCACCAGCAGAAAGTATCCAGCATTGCCTGGGAATATTAGAATCTAGAAAAATACTGAACTTTATAACTGGGTAATGTAATTTAAATTCATTAGTTCCTAAGGCTGTGCATAACCCCCACCACAACTTGGGAAACACTCAACCTTGATCCTGCCCTGAATCAATGCAGGAACAATTGTTAGTGTTTGAAAAGTTGTCTATATGTTGCTATCTTCAGATGTGTCCAAATCAGTACAATTTGGAAGATTTTGGTCCATTGTCTTGATTCAAAATCAGTATACCTGAAGAAGCGTCTCCATCCCCATCGTTCTGCCAGGACACTGAGGTCCAGTGCTGAGGGCCTTCTGGCTGTTCCCTCGCTGCAAGAAGCCAAGTTATAGGGAACCAGGCAGAGGGCCTTCTCGGTAGTGGTGCCCGCCCTGTGGAACGCCCTCCCAACAGATGTCAAAGAGAACAACAGCTACCAGACAGGCAGCCCTGTTTAGGGAAGCTTTTAACGTTTGATGGATTATTGCATTTTAATATTTTGTTGGAAGCTGCCCAGAGTGGCTGGGGAAACCCAGCCAGATGGGTGGGATATAAATAATAAATAATTATTATTATTATTATTATTATTATTATTATTATTATTATTATTATTATTATGGCAATACCGGCTTCTCCATCTCATGAACCGTAAAGCCAAGTTTGGTGACAATATCTCAGTAGGTGTTTGGACTCATAGGAAAAAGACAGACAAACCACATTCTCCAATACAGTAGTAGAAAGAGGGAGCGAGGGAAGACATTTGCAGCCTTCTACCTGGGGTTGGGTACGCGGTGGCGCTGTGGGTAAAGCCTCAGTGCCTAGGGCTTGCCGATCGCATGGTCGGCGGTTCGAATCCCCGCGGCGGGGTGAGCTCCCGTCCTTCGGTCCCAGCTCCTGCCCACCTAGCAGTTTGAAAGCACCCCTAAGTGCATGTAGATAAATAGGTACCGCTTTATAGTGGGAAGGTAAAGGGCGTTTCTGTGTGCTGCACTGGTGCTGGCTCACCGGAGCAGCTTCGTCACGCTGGCCATGTGACCCGGAAGTGTCTCCGGACAGCGCTGGCCCCCAGCCTCTTAAGTGAGATGGGCGCACAACCCTAGAGTCAGACACGACTGGCCCGTACGGGTACCTTTACCTTTACCTTACCTGGGGTTGCTCAGGTAGAACAAAAAAAAATCAGTTTTGGGTTAAAATCAGTACAGTTTTGAAAGGTTCGGTCCGCCATCTTGAGTCAAAATGGCTTTCAATTATAAAGAAGCATAAGACAAAACCTGCCTCTCAATCTCAAGAACCATGATGCCAAAGATAATATATGAAGAGATGTCCAAATCAGTGCAATTTAGAAAAGTTTGCTCCAACATCTTGATTCAAAATGCCACCCAGCCTTATCCAAAACATAGACCGAAACCTTCTCCTCGATCTCGGGAGCCATCATGCCCAATTTTGGGAGAGTTTATTGAGAGGTCTCTGAATGCATAGGGAACAGGCAGGCAGCTTTCCAGAAATGTAGATTTGTAGAAGATAGATCAAATCGTAGTGTATCAAAGACAGATATTCAGCAAACATTCAGAGAACATCTAGAGAACGTTCAACATCAAAATTTACAGAGGGGAATTTGGAGAGCAAATTTGTTCCAGCTCTAATCACTGTTCATCTGGCAACATATCCATTATCTTCAGATTAAAGCAAAGAGCTTTTGATATGACAAGCAGGAAGTTCATCCTCTTTCTCATCTGACAGCTAATTCCCTTTGCCTCACGGAGCAACGCTGGAAGTACAAGTGTTCATTTTGTCACACTCACTTTCCCCCAACTGATTTCTGCCGCCGCTCCCCTTGCATTAATCTTCAGATTGTCTTTAAAGTGAGAGGGTAGATTATTATGTCCTTGCCAATCCTCCCCGTCACCCTCCTTCCCCCTTCTTCTTCTTCTTCTTCTTCTTAGCACTTTTAAGTAATTGATACAATCTAACTTTCGGCCAGAGATAATTTTGAACCATTCCACCAATCTCTTTTCAAGAGCCAAACAGCAAACTGCAAGGATGTGTTTATGTTGAGGACATAATCATTTTCAACAATGAATCACCAGCGATAAACCTTTTGCTCAAATTTGCTGAGATTTCCATGCGCAGTAAAGAAACTTGCTAATAGATGTTTTTAGCTGCCAATGGCATGACTAAGTACTGTGTTTATTGCAGTAATATGTTGTTCTCATCCACTGACATTTACAGATCAAGGCTATCTGTATTTAGGGCTGAGGCAACGGTTGCTTAAATAATTATGGCGACTGAGTCATTGGTGGAGGAGGAGATTCTGGCTACTGAATAGGCCTGGAAATATCTCATCCTCCTTTTCACTTCTTCTCTTCCTCTGTTGCCTATACTGCAGCGGTGGAGCAACTGGGGAAGTGCGCATGCCCTGCGCCTGGGGGCGGGGTGAGCCTGCCTGCCTCCTCCCACTCAGCCACCCTACAGCTGAGGGGGAGTCGGTGGGCAGACCATTTGGGGCAGCGCGGAGCCTGTGTGCACCCAAGCCACCACGTCACTGTTGGGAATCAAGCCTTTATCAGGAGAAACTGGCCACTCTCCAGGCACCCGGCTTGATCTTCGGTTGACCTCTCTGTCTGCATTCTCCGGCAGGATCCAGGCAGAGGTCGCGATTGGCGATCCTTCTCAGCGTGAGAAGAACACACCACTCTTTCCTGCCCCCCCCCCAGGCAGGGGAAAGAGATATACAGAAATGTATTTACATGCCTTTATTTCTGTCTTTGCAGCGTCACAGAAAACACGTCTGCTCTCTTCAAACTCCAACAGCCGAGAGACAAACTCCCTCCTGTACTTCCTGTACAGCTCATATTACACTCTGAGCTAATTCCGGTGCTTCGCACTGTGAATAGACTGTCCCTCTGTTTCCCACGGAACAGTCCCAACATTCCCATCATGTTTTGCTTTCAAGCTAGCAGCAGCTCGCGGCCGCGTTGCTTCTATATCGTAACATACTCCCCCATATGAATCAATGTGCGCTGCGAGCAAAGCGTGATCCAGAGAAGAAAACAAACAGTTGTTATACATATAACACTCCCCTGTTGTTTCAGTTCCACCCTTGGAACTACCCGCCACTGGTTTCCCCAGTGTACCTCTCTGGTTGTCTGACTTCCAAGGAATCACTCCCAGGAGAGATGCATGGCTCAGGCGCGCTGCAGGCCCCACGGTGAGTGCCGCTTGGCATTTTGTCACACACACCCCCCTCAGTGGTTGTGATGGCCTGGGACTCTGGGTCGGACGCGGAGCCAGAGGAGTCTCAGTCTGTACTGGATCCTTTGCCTCAGGCAGCAGCTGAACCTAGTCTGGGGCCTGATTCTGAAGAGCCCCAGTCTGCACAGGTTCCCCTGCAACAAGCACCAGCTGGGCCGAGTCAGGGGCCTGAGCCTGCCCTGGCTCCAGATGTGGGGATGACCTCGTTGCCTCCAGCTGGGCCATCACTTACAGCTGCTCCACTACTGGTTGGGTCAGGGGAGGCTGAGGCGGCCTCTGGGTCTAGTAACCCACCGACGTCTCCCGAGCTGCAGAGATTAAGGTCTGAGAGAAGGAGAGAGCTGAGTACTCGCAGGAGGAGTGCTTGCCTTCGGGCGAAACAGGGAGGTGAGTCGCCGGGGGATCAGGACCGGCCGTTACCCCGACAGAGATAAAAAGCTGCTGGATCTCTCCCCAGGTTGTGGGAGCAACGTTGCTGTTTGCCAGAACCTGCCTGTGATCCTGTGCCTGACCTTGCCTGGTTTCCTTCCTTGACCCTGTTGGACTGACTCCTCACGGAACCCTTGGATTTGGGACCGGACCTGGGCCGCATTACTTGGGTTACCCCCGGGCCCAGCACAGTGGTGACACCTGGGGCGGACCACCCCATCCCCCCTTCCTCCGGCCCTGCTATAGTGGCAACATCAATGTAAGATGATATGAAGAGCGTGCTGGATCAGGCCAGCGGCCGATCTAGTCCAGCATCCTGTTCTCACAATGGCCAACCAGATGCCTGTGGGAAACCTGCAAGCAGGATACGAACCTAAGAGCCCTCTCCTCTTCTGCAGTTTTCAGCAACCGGCATTCAGAAGCATTGTCACATCCAACTGTGAAGACAGAACACAGGCTTCCTTGTTGTTGTTGTTTAGTCGTTTAGTTGTGTCCGCCTCTTCGTGACCCCATGGACCAGAGCTCGCCAGGAACTCCTGTCTTCCACTGCCTCCCGCAGTTTGGTCAAACTCATGCTGGTAGCTTTGAGAACAATGTCCAACCATCTCGTCCTCTGTCGTCCCCTTCTCCTTGGGCCCTCCATCTTTCCCAGCATCAGGGTCTTTTCCAGGGAGACTTGCTCAGATGAAGTTAAATAAGATGGAAAGTTGTAACGCAATTGTATGTAATTTGGGTTATAAACATTGATCTTGGGAGAGCGGGAGATCACTAGTTTTGCTGAACTGGAATATAATTGTTGAGTAACAAAGGTAACCTTCAAAATGAAAAGAGGAATAAAATGTTATTTATTTAAAAAAAGAAATGCCACCCTACACCACAGCTGGCATGCCACAGAGTGAGGTAACCAACTTGGGCGGCAGGATCTAAAGGGGCATCAGATCCCTATGCAGATCTTTATCCTTCCCTTGTGCCTGATTTAGGTATTCACTCACCCCTGGTATATCACACCTGTAAAAATGGCAAAAATGTACAAAACTGGCTCCAATAAGTGTTGGAAGTGTAAAGAAAAAAGAAGGCACCTTTTTTCATATGTGGTAGAACTGTAAAATAATTTTAAAAAATTGGGAAATGATTTATAATGAAATGAAAAGAATCTTTAAGATAACTTTTGTCAAAAGTCCAGAAGCCTTTTTGCTAGGTATTGCAGGTCAAGACTTGCCAAAAGAGAAGAAAAAACTATTCCTGTATGCTACAACAGCGGCTAGGATATTACTAGCACAAAAATGGAAAGACGACAAGATATCAGCTGAAGAAGAATGGCAAGAAAAACTGATGGACTATGTAGAAATGGTGAAGCTAACTGGAAAACTTAGAGATAAAGACAACAGAGACTTTAAAAAAGACTGGGAACCCTTTATGTTGTACCTACATGAACATTGTAAAGAAGTGGATTCACTAGTAGGGTTTGAGTAAACACAATTAACAAAACGAACACAAGGATTAGGATGTAATAATATGAAAATAACGAAGTGTAAGAGGTAATGTGAAAATAATTACAGAATAAAAATGATAAGAATACAATAACATTTAATCTAAATGATGCAACATTAAAGTATAATAAAACAAGCAGGACAAATTAACATGTAAAGAACCAGAAGAGGAGGTTGAGCACAATCATGGGGAGGTGGGATTTGGGAATTGTATTTTTCGTTTTCTTTTGAAAATGTGGTACGTTGGCTTGACAGCCACGGACAGAAAGTCTTTACAGAGGGTGGTGAACACAGCAAATGATATCATGGGCTGTCCCCTGAGCCCGCTAGATGACATCGCAAGGGATCGCTGTCTTTGGAAAGCGAGAAAAATTCTCAGGGATGATTCACACCCCGGCCAGCACCTCTTTAATCTTCTCCCCTTGGGCAGGATTGTATTTTAGTGTTTTGTTGGAAGCCACCCAGAGTGGCTGGGGAAACCGAGCCAGATAGGCGGGGTATAAATAATAACTTCTTCTCCTTCTCCTTCTCCTTCTCCTTCTCCTTCTCCTTCTCCTTCTCCTTCTCCTTCTCCTTCTCCTTCTCCTTCTCCTTCTCCTTCTCCTTCTCCTTCTTTATATAGAAGTATAATCAGTTGTACCAACAGGCTAAAAAATAGTTTCTATGCGTAGACTGTTAGGCTGCTGAACAGAAAAAAATATAGTGCAACTGACTATCAGGGTTGGTGTGTTCAGTGGCAAGCACACAGAGTGCAATAAAATTAAGTGTTTGTGGGGGGAGGGAGGGAGGGAGGCTCAGTTAATTTCATTGTACACAGGTTGTACATTGACAATAAAGGTATTGTTATTATATAATGTTATTGTAATGAATATAAAATTGTAAAACTCAATAAAAAAATAATTTTTTTAATAGATACAGTGGTACCTCTGGATGTGAACGGGATCCATTCCAGAGCCCCATTCACATCCAGAGCAGAACGCAACCTGCGTCTGCACATCTGTGCATGCGCAGGTCGCAATTCGCCGTTTCTGCGCATGCATGTGACGTCATTTTGAGCACGAACGCATGCGCGAGCGGTGAAACCCAGAACTAATGTGTTCCGTTACTTCCGAGTCGCTGCGGAGAGCAACCTGAAAACACTCAACCTGAAGTGACTTTAACCCAAGGTATGACTGTATTCACTCACCCCTTCTTCCTTGGCTGGGAAGGGGGCACCATTTTGTGGTTCGCTTCAGGTGCCAAAATGTCTTGGGCCAGCCATGTCCCTTCACGAAGAAAGTTCTGAAGAGGGAAGGTGAGTTTCCTATAATTCCTTGCATTATCTCTGCCCCCTTCCATCTTTTGTTAACAGTAACAATGAAAGATGATTGGAAAGCTAAAGCCAAAAGCCTCTTCAATTTTTCAAATTGATTTAATTTGATGGAGAAGGAAAGCCACGCTTTCTTAAATTGTATTATGATAAGGAAGAGCAGAGAGATTCTCAGCGTGAATCTGAAAGCAAATTATACACTCACATGCAGACATGCAGGACGATGTATTTAACCAGACAAGTAATTATGTTGTGGTGTTACTCTATCCCTTGCTTCAGATTAGAGAGTGAATTCAATTATCACTCCATTAGCTAAAAATAATAATAATTTCAGTGATACATTTAAACTGAATTCATTTATTCCAAGCCACGTCCTGGTGCATTTCTGAATTAACCTTTATGCAATCTGCTGATTAGAATCTACGATCAATACCCTTGCTTAGAAATCTGCATTAACTGGGCACATTTTGATTTATGGTAACATATTCAGTGTCATTGATTTTTTATTTCCCCCCAAATTATTTTATAAATCATATTTAATTTTCCAGTTCAGATAAGATGTTTTCTCATCCATCTGAAGCGCGCACCCCCCCAAACACATCCTTGCCTGAAGGTGAATCCGGACATTTGGGGAAAATTTTCCTTACTGCCTGGTGAGAGAATAGAGTCGAAACATTAAAGGCCCCTCCATATGTTCTTATCATTGTGCATTTTTAATGTTTTGTGCTCATTTATGATGGCATCAGGGCAGTTTATATGATTCCAGTTTAAATACCGCTTGCACCTACAAAAATTTTGGGGTGGCCGTACTGCTTCCTTTCCAATCAGTGCGCACCCCATAGCTTCCTACTGAAATCCTGTTACGTTTTATACCACAAATGTTCCAGCTTATTTTTCATCCCACCTTCCTTTTCTTATAAGAATGCCCTTCCAAATGGCAATAAGGCAAAATCATTGGGGGAGGAGATTACATTAGAAGATTAGAATCACAGAGTTCGAAGGGATCACCTAGACAGGGGTCAGCAACCTTTTTCAGCCGTGGGCCGATCCACCGTCCCTCAGACCATGTGGTGAGCTGGACTATATTTTGAAAAAAAATAATGAACAATTTCCTATGTCCCACAAATAACCCAGAGATGCATTTTAAATAAAAGGACACATTCTACTCATGTAAAAAACAAGCTGATTCCCGGACCGTCCACAGGCCGGATTGAGAAGGCGATTGGGCCGCATCCGGCCCACGGGCCTTAGGTTGTATATAGGTTGTATTCATGCGTTGTATGTAGCGGTTTGCCGCCACCGCCACCAGAGCGCTGTTCAGACAGAGGTGGGATCCTTTGCCCCACGATGGCTGCTTGCGCTGCCGCGCCTGGGTCAGTGGTGTGAGCACCCCATGGGGTGCATTCCTGTCACACACACCCCCAGACATGGCACCCAGGTCAAACTGCCTCTCTCGCGATGCTACTGCTCTTTGCAAGCCTTCTGTGGTGCTTTGAAGTCCTGACCTTGGGATTTCAAAGTGTCCAATCAGCTGGTGTAATTATGAGACTTGAGTAATTTACATGTGGGTGGCCCTGCTCACCTGTCAAATTTGGCCTTCCAGTGAGGACCTGGCCAGCAGAGCAAAAGGTCTTCCTGTGCCTCATAATAGCACAGCAAGAGCCCTGCATTAGGAGACCAAGCATCTATTGAGTCCGCCATTCACAGTGGCCAACCAGATGTCTATGAGAAGCTCATAAGCTTAGCAAGAAGGGAATATTCCTGCTCCCCTGTTGGTCTCTAGTAACTACTAATCAGTCGCCTCCTGGGGAATGAACATACCGATTTCACGCAACCGTCCCAACTAAGGTCCATTGGTATTCCGACTCTTCCCCCGCAAATTTGTCCACCTCCTTCATGGACTTTTGAAATGTTTCGGTGGAGAGTCTTTGCATTCTCTCAGCATAAAGGGCCAGCACCCGAGCAGCTCTAAATGTGCGAGCAGCTATACTTGTATGGCTTTTGTCCTGGCTGATTCATTAAGCATCTGAATGTCTGTATTTCGGAGTTCTCCATTTATTTTTAATGAATCGTTAGATCTCTCCCTTCCCCAGAGCAGGCTGGGAATCAGAAAGGCAGCAATCTCTTTGAAAGGAACAAGTAAATTGTAACCATTGAGTTCAACACATACACAAAAAGAGGAAGGGGTTTTTATTTGAGTATTCATTGAACTAGCCACTCTCTGCGCTTTGCTGCTTCGTTTTAATCTGAAGCCATTCCACCTCCTCTATTCTTCTGTCCTAGCCGAGTCAATTATAACCGCAGATTGCTACATGGAATTCTGGAGCAAGAGAAACTGTTAACACCTACCCACTCTGGCACAAGATCACACTAAACAGCTTATTAAAATTCAGGCATCAGCTCTGATTGGTAACACGAGGCAAAGGGCTTGGATTTACTTCCAACTCATTTAATTACAGAAATCAATGAGTTCTCAGAACAGAGCTATGCAGAGGGAAAACGAACCTGACCCGACCAACATTTCATTTTAGATCTCAAGATATTACAACTAGTAACGCTACCTTGAGCAGCTATTATTACATTCCAGAAGCATTTCTACAAAATGAAAATGTGGCTCCAAAAGTCAGGTGGATTATTTATCCAGCAATGTGGAAGTTCTCATTTATTAGACTTAAAAAAATTCTTGTCCATTTTTTTTTTGGGGGGGGGAGGCTAAGGGAGAAAATAATGTTAGGAATACAGCCATCAAGTGTTTGCTTAGGCTGTGAGGGCCTGACACACCTTGTCATTGCAATGTAAACATATTTACACCACTCCAATTGCGAAGAGGTTGCAGAGGTTGCAGGCACTTATCCAATGTTTCCTTTCAGGAATGAGGCACCACAGAATCTGTGGTGTCTTTATGATATATGGTTTTATTTGCACATATATACAACCTGAGTCTACAGTGGCATTCCGGGGAGTTCCAGCTGAAAAAAGACCTGAATGTAATTCATCAAAACGTTCTTCTTCTTTGGTGATCACTTGTAGCCGAATAAGATTGTCTTCCATGAACACGGTCTTAACGGTGTGTCCGCAAGTGACTGTGGAGGCCAATTCTGGATCCACACGTCCTTCCACAGTTGGGACATGGGTTTCTGGGTGGGAGTTGATCATGGAGAGGGTTTGCCAAGCAGGCCTTCCTCTTAGCTCGTTTCTCCCTTTCGTCTTGAGTTTGAGTGTCTTCAAAGTCCATGACACCTTTGGTAAAGGCTCTTTTCCAATTGGAGCGCTCGCAGGCCACTGCCACCCACCTTATGTCTTTTGGTGGGGACATGTGAAGAATGGCCACAGGTGGTGATCTCAAGGATGGGAAAGGTACATAGCAGATCAAGGCAAATCCTTCAGATAGTAAATTGTTGTTGTTGTTTAGTTATCTGACTCTTTGTGACCCCATGGACCAGAGCATGCCAGGCACTCCTGTCTTCCACTGCCTCCCGCAGTTTCATCAAATTCATGTTGGTAGTTTCGAGAACATTGTCCAACCATCTCGTCCTCTGTCATCCCCTTCTCCTTGCACCCTCCATCTTTCCCAACATCAGTGTTTTTGCAGGACCTTCAAATATCGAAGCCAGCACTTTGAATTGAGCCTGGAAGTGATCCAGAAGCTAATGAAGAAGATAAAGTACCGGCTTGATTATATAATTTATTTAAAGCATTTTTATCCCACTCTTCAGCTTAAAAAAAGGCTCCCAGAGAGGCTTAAAATTTCACTGATGATAAGGCTTCCCTAAGGTTTATAATCAAAGAGGAATCATTTAACACAAATCCTCTAGGAGCATCACTGCCTGCCTATTGACTGGCACAGGAGTAGGAATCCTCTAACAGCCCCAGGGCCACATTCCCTTCAGAGAGAGCTGCCAAGGGCCACAAGACTATGGTGGATGGACTGAGAGGCGGGAGAGTTCCCACACCTACACAGTCTGCTCTTTCTTCTATAAAGTCAAGCAAGACTTCAAGGACATGGATGCTTTAGTTGAAATGCCTGTGTTGAGGGTCCCTTACAATAATAATAATATATTATTTATACCCCGCCCATCTGGTTGGGTTTCTCCAGCCACTCTGGGCGGCTTCCAACAGAATAATAAAATACAATAACCTATTAAACATTAAAAGCTTCCCTAAAAAGGGCTGCTTTCAGGTATCTTCTAAAAGCCTGGTAGTTATTTTTCTCTTTGACATCTGGTGGGAGGCCGTTCCACAGGGTGGGTGCCACTACCAAGAAGGCCCTCTGCCTGGTTCCCTGTAATGGCTTCTTGCAGTGAGGGAACTGCCAGACGGCCCTTGGCGTTGGATCTCAGTGTTCGGGCAGAACAATGGGGGTGGAGACACTCCTTCAGATATACTGGACCAAAGCCATTTAGGACTTTCAAGGTCAGCACCAACACTTTGAATTGTGCTCGGAAACGTACTGGGAGCCAGTGTAGGCAGTGGCGTAGCGTGGGTTGTCAGCACCCGGGGCAAGGCAAGTAATTTGCGCCCCCTAACCCGTGGATTTGTGCCCCCTAACCCGCAGATGTTGCGCCCGGTGCGGCCGGCCCCCCTGCACCCCCCACGCTACGCCACTGAGTGTAGGTCTTTCAAGACCGGTATTATATGGTCTCAGCGGCCACTCCGAGTCACCAGTCTAGCTGCCGCATTCTGGATTAGTTGTAGTTTCCGGGTCCCCTTCAAAGGTAGCCCCACATAGAGCACATTGCAGTATTCCAAGCGAGAGATAACTAGAGCATGCACCACTCTGGCGAGACAGTCCACAGGCAGGTAGGGTCTCAGCCTGCATACCAGATGGAGCTGATAAACAGCTGCCCTGGACACAGAACTGAACTGTGACTCCATGGATAGCTGTGAGTCCAAGATGACTCCCAGGCTGCGCACCTGGTCCTTCAGGGGTACAGTTACCCAGTTTAGGATCAGGGGGTCCTCCACATCTGCCCGCCTCCTGTCCCCCCAAAACAGTACTTCTGTCTTGTCAGGATTCAACCTCAACTCCATGATTTGATGATTCCCACCAGCAAAAATACTCAAAGAGGGTGCACACCAAGAGACACAGTGTGACTGGGGGAGTCCTAAGAGCCAGACAGAGACTCAGGAACCAGGCAATGGACCCAACTCTACAATTCTATGATTCTATCCCAAGCCCCCCTGGTTCACACCAACCATGGCAGAAGGTGGTGGTGGATTCTTCAACACCTTTTTGCCATGCCAGCTCCTTGCTGGCATAGGTGAGGGGGCTGAGGATCTGACACCTCTGAGGATCCATGTGAGTTCAGATCCAGTGGGCTCTGTTACTCAAATGCCCCTTTTCAGGAACATGATAGGAACACGGCAGCAGTGGAAGCTGCCCTTTGTCCATCAGAGTGTTGGTCCACCAGCATTGTCTACTCCAGAGTGTCCCAAATTTGGGTCTCCAGCTGTTGTTGGACTACAATTCTCACCATCCACAGCTAGCAGGACCAGTGATAAGGGATGATAGGAATTGTAGTCCAGAAACAGCTGGAGACCCAAGTTTGGGAAGCCCTGCTCTACTCGGACTTGTCTACAATTCCCATCACCCACAGCTAGCAGGACCAGTGGTAAGGGATGATAGGAACTGTAGTCCAGAAACAGCTGGAGACCCAAGTTTGGGAAGCCCTGCTCTACTTGGACTTGTCTACAATTCCCATCACCCACAGCTAGCAGGACCAGTGGTAAGGGATGATAGGAATTGTAGTCCAGAAACAGCTGGAGACCCAAGTTTGGGAAGCCCTGCTCTACTCTGACTGGTAGGGGTGCTCCAGGGTTTCGGACAGTGAGTCTCTTCCAGCCCTAATTGGAGCAGCAGCAGATTTAATTTGGGGCCTTCTAGATGCAGAGCAGATGTTCTGCCTCTGAGCTATAGCCCTTCCAGCTGTCAGTACAACATCTGGCAGCGGCGTTCTGCATCTGAGCTGGGAAAAGACTTCTCTATTGGTATGCATCCTTTTCTCGTAGACGTTTTTGCATGGAAACCAATGCAAACACTTGTCTTGAGGGTTAATAGATTTGGGCTGGGATAAAATAATCCCTGGAAAGGTTTAGCAAGTCAAATAATTTCTGATCTCCGAGGTGAAGAATTAAAACATCAAGGTAAAAGAGAAACACCGAGTGAAAAGGTGAAGACCTCGGTGAAATGAAGCAAGTGCCAAGCGAGTGATTAAGCAAAGGATTACGCAAGGAAGGCTAAGTTAATTAGCTGGATAAAGAAAGAGAAAACAGAGACAATGACATTGTTCTCTGAGAAGGGAAGCCTGACCTGCTAACAAGCCTGCCTTCAAAGTAGCACCCTTGAAATTCCCTCGGATAATGAGCATGAAAGGGGAAAAGGTTCCCCGTTTGAGAAATGGAAATTATCCACTTGAGCCAGTGGTTGCATTTCCATTCACTGAAATCAAGGATGGGAGATCTTGTTCAGCTCTTCTTCTGCTTCCTCCTCCTCCTCCTCCTCCTCCTCCTCCTCCTCCTCCTCCTCCTCTTCTTCTTCTTTTATTTTTTTATTGCAAAGTAAATACAACAATACCAAGCCATACATAAAGAATAATGTAAAGAAAAAGAGAAAAGAAAGAAAGAAATGTGAAGAAAAGTAGAAAGTAAAATAATAAATAAAAGTATAATATTTCAATACAATAAACACTATATTACAAAATAATAATAGTAATAGACTTCCATCACTCTCAACACTTCCTTTCACATTTCATATTTTATCTGTATTTCAGTATTATTTTCATCTTAATATATAGATGTGTGTGTGTGTGTTTCCCCTTTTCCATTCACGAGGTCATTCTAGACACAGCCAAATTTTTACATTAGAACCTTGTCTTTCTAAATAATCATTCAAACACTTCCATTCCTTCTTAACTGTATTCATTGCCTTTTATCTTATTATATCCATCAATTTGGCCAGTTCCAAATATTCACATAATTTACATAACCATTCCTCTTTGGTCGGTACCTGGTTACCCTTCTAGAACTTAGCCACCAGGATTCTCACCGCAGATGTCGTGTACAGAAAGAATTTAGTATTTTCTCTAGAAATATCACTACAGTGGTACCTCGGGTTACATACGCTTCAGGTTACATATGCTTCAGATTACAGACTCCGCTAACCCAGAAATAGTACCTCGGGTTAAGAACTTTGCTTCAGGATGAGAGCAGAAATCGCACGGCGGCTGCGCAGCAGCAGCGGGAGGCCCCATTAGCTAAAGTGGCGCTTCAGGTTAAGAACGGTTTCAGGTTAAGAACGGACCTCTGGAATGAATTAAGTACGTAACCAGAGGTACCACTGTATTCAATATTCCCAAAAGGTATGTTTCTGGTCTTTTGTTATGTGAAGTTCTTAATAACTTTTTTATTTCTTCATGGATCATGTCCCAGAACTTTCTGATCTCTGGACATGTCCACCACATATGGTAGAAGGTTCCTCTTCAATCAGCTGTAATAAGCAGTACTTAGCATACACATCTAGTATTTGTTTTGTTTTTCCTTTCCCCTCCTCCTTCTGCAGCTTGATGTAATGGTCCAAAACTTCACCTGAGAGAAGATTCCAGCCAGAAAAAAATGCAGTACTTCTTCACACAACGCACAGTTCAACTATGGAACTCATTGCCACAAGATGCAATGGTGGGGGTTAGACAAATTCATGAAAAATAAGGTGATCAGTGGCTACTATCCATGATGTCTTATGCCTCCACAGCTGGAGCCAGCAGTACTTCTGCATGTCAGTTGCTGGAAACCACAGGAGGGGCTGGAATAGCTCTTGCATTTGAATTTTTCTTGCAGGTTTCACACAAGCACCTGTTCCACTGAGAGAACAGGATGCTGGACTCGATGGGTCATTGGCCTGATCCATCAGGACTGCTGATGTTTATATATACAGTGGTACCTCGCAAGACAAAAAGAATCCGTTCTGTGATTCTCTTCGTCTAGCGGTTTTTTTGTCTTGTGAAGCAAGCCCATTGACGGATTAGCGGATTAGCACTATTAGCGCTATTAGCCGCTATTAGCGGCTTTTAGCGGCTTTTAGCGGCTTATCTGCTGATCGGATCAGCTGATAAGCGGCTTAGCGGCTTAGAAAAGGGGGGGGAGGAAAAAACCCCGCAGGAACGCGCAAGACATTGTCGTCTTGCGAAGCAAACCCGTAGGAAATTCGTTTTGCGAAGCACCTCCAAAACGGAAAACTCTTTCGTCTAGCGAGTTTTCCGTCTTGCGAGGCATTCATCTTGCGGGGCACCACTGTAGTTTTATCAGGAGAAAAGCAACTTCTTGTTGCAGAGGTAGACTCAGTAGTAAAGTAGCAAATTCTGAAGGGCAGGTTCCCTTCATGATAGTCTCCGTTGCTCAAACTCACAGCCAGCCTCCTCACAAGATTCAGCAACCTTCTAAGATAATCTGAGAAATCTACAATCTTAAAAATTAGGGATGCATTGCAATGATCAGTGCAGGTCTCCATGTGCAGCAGGTCTCCAGCAAGATCTGCTATTTTCTGTCCACAAATATCGGGCAAATGATTTGGGTTGCTCCATAACCTTATTTCAGAATGACTTAAGCCGTGGTTTCCATGAAGATTTCCATTGTGTGTAACAGAACTTGCACGATATTCTCTTGAAAGCATCGTGCGTTTTCAGTCTTCCTAAACACTTAGCTTTGGAGCAGACGGTGGCTAAAATGCCTCCCTTTCGTGCTGGTTGGGTGACTCTAAGGACAATGGGGATAGGGACCCTGCTGCAGGAAGTGTAACAAGTCTTTGATCCCTTACAGCCCCAGACCACAACACAGCTGGGAAGATTGCAACCACAAGGTTTGCAGTTCAGCCACGGTTCACAAAGTGTGAATTGGGTAAGTTCACCTTTAAATGCAAGCTAAATTGCTTTCAAGTCTACAGGCTTCTAATTCCTCTTTGCATTCTTCCTATTTGAGCCCTGATTGATTACATTTCATCATGCAACTTCATTGCCTATTACTGACTCAGGGTCTCCCCAATATTAGTAGCAGAGCCTCTAACTATGAGGTAGGGTTGCTGGCTGATTTTTTTTTTTTTTTAATTGGGTGGTAGTGGAACTGCTTGATCTTCGCCTGCTCTTTTGGCAGCGGTGTGCTCTACAAAATCAGCAGGTGAACTTTTCCATCGCTTGAATGTAAGTCTTGTAAGCTGCTAATAACTTCAGATCAAAGTTCTTTTGAAGACACTGGAGATAACACTTGTATATTAAGAAGTCGGCAGCTCTTCAGTGAGCCTATGCTTTAACCACATGGAACAAACCTCTGGTGGAAGCAACAACTGATTGTCCTGCAACAGATATCTGAAAAACCACAAAGATCCTGGCCACTGGTCCCATCACCTCCTGGCAAATAGAAGGGGAAGAAATGGAGGCAGTGAGAGGTTTTACTTTCTTGGGCTCCGTGATCACTGCAGATGGTTACAGCAATCACGAAATTAAAAGATCCCTGCTTCTTGGGAGAAAAGTGATGACAAACCTAGACAGCATCTTAAAAAGCAGAGACATCACCTTGCTGACAGGTTAAAGCTATGGTTTTCTCAGTAGTGATGTATGGAAGTGAGAGCTGGACCATAAAGAAGGCTGATCGCTGAAGAATTGATGCTTTTGAATTATGGTGCTGGAGGAGACTCTTGAGAGTCCCATGGACTGCAAGAAGATCAAACCTATCCATTCTGAAGGAAATCAGCCCTGAATGCTCACTGGAAGGACAGATCCTGAAGCTGAGGCTCCAAGACTTTGGCCACCTCATGAGAAGAGAAGACTCCCTGGAAAAGACCCTGATGCTGGGAAAGATGGAGGGCAAAAGGAGAAGGGGACGGCAGAGGATGAGATGGTTGGACAGTGTTCTTGAACATACCACCATGAGTTGGACCAAACTGTGGGAGGCAGTGGAAGACAGGAGTGCCTGGCATGTCCTGGTCCATGGAGTCACAAAGGGATGGACACGACTAAACGACAAAACAACAACAACAAATAGGAAACGAGGCTAGGTCTGTCCTTGCCATTAGGCTGCCTTCCAGAGACACTTTGGGGTTTGCACCAGGGATGCACAGCCTCTGACTGGCTCTCAAAGATCTCCTCAGCCACACACAACTCTCCTAATCCTTTTTTTTAAAAAAATTTTTATTGGGTTTTCACATTTCATAAATTAAGAAATGCAGAATAAGTGACAAAGAACGGAAAATCATCGGAAGTCTAAAATATTGTACAGTGGTGCCCCACAAGACGAATGCCTCACAAGACGGAAAACTCGCTAGACGAAATAGTTTTCCGTTTTGGAGGTGCTTCGCAAAACGAATCTCCTATGGGCTTGCTTCGCAAGACGAAAATGTCTTGCGAGTTCCTGCGGGTTTTTTCCCTCCCCCCTTTTTCTAAGCCGCTAAGCCATTTATCAGCTGATCCGATAAGCCGATAAGCCGCTAAAAGCCGCTAATAGCGCTAATCCGCTAATCCGTCAATGGGCTTGCTTCGCAAGACGAAATGCAGAATTCTCAACTAGAGCACCCATGACAGATGGCCACCCAACCTCTGCTTAAAAACCTCCAAGGAAGGAGAGTCCACAATCTCCTGATTGAGACTATTCACTGTCGAACAGCTCTTACTGTTAGAAAGGTTTTCTGTATGTTTCGTTGGAATCTCCTTTCTTGTAACTTGAAGCCATTGGTTCGAATCCTACTCTCTAGGGCAGGAAAAAGCAAGCTTGTTCCCTCTTCCATGTGACAGCCCTTAAGATATCTGAAGATGGCTATCTTTAAAAGCGTAGCCAAATTCACGGGGGAAGTAGCTATTAGCTATGAATGACTATAGCTGCATTCAGGCATTTCACCTGAGCATGTGCAGAGTTACATTGGGAATGAAGAAGTGGCAGGCATGCACACACTCTCAATGTCCCTGAGATGCTTATCAGATCTTAGTGTGATCTTGGCAAAGGTCGGAAGAGTATTTTCAACTGCTTTCGATTGAATGTGCTCTCAGCAAGTAGGAAATGTGGCTTCACAGGGTTTCTGGCCACAGTGTGGTGTTGTGGTTAGAGTATCGGACTAAGACCTGGGAGACCAGGGTTCAAATCCCCACTTTGCCATGAAGTTCAGTCGCAGGGCTGCCAACTTGAATAAAATATTGTGGGAGCCCAGGTAAGGCCCACCCCACATAAGCGATCACATGACGCAGTGCACACACACCATTTGAATGGGAATGCCCAGTCAGTTATGATACATTGGGCCAAAGACTTTGGGTATAATATACAGTTAGAAGATTGGGAAAAACTGTGGAATGATGGATTAAAATTTACTGCATGCAATGCCTTAAAAGAAAATGTGGTGAAAATGATGTATAGCTGGTATATTATGCCTGTGAAATTAGCTAAAATGTATAAAGTTAGTAACAAATGTTGGAAATGTAAAGAAAAAGAAGGAACATTTTATCATGTGTGGTGGGGATGTAAAAAAAGTAAAAAACTTCTAGGAAATGATTTATAATGAGATGAAAAAGATGTTGAAATATACATTTATTAAGAAACCAGAAGCATTTTTACTTGGCATTGTAGGAGATGATATAAACAGAAAGGATTGTAAGTTGTTTTTATATGCAATGATGGCAGCAAGAATATTATTGGCACAAAAATGGAAGCAAGAAGAACTACCAACGAAAGAAGAATGGAGGATGAAACTGATGGACTATGCAGAATTAGATAAACTAACAGGAAGAATTCGAAACCTGCAGGACCAGAGATTCTCAGAAGATTGGAGTAAATTTACAGACTATTTGAAAAGTAACTGTGATGAACAGATTACGCTAGTAGGTTTGCTAGAAGTTTTGCAAGGTAAATTATTTGAAATCTTGCAAAAAAGACAATGAGGAGAATTATTAGTTAAGGATGCTAAAGGCAATATGAAATTAAGAAATGCATAATACGTGATAAATAATGGAAAATCACCAGAGGCCGTGATGGAAGTCCAAAAATATTGTATAGGAAGAGAAGTTATGTTGTATGAATCTTAGAAATAATATGTTGAAAAAATTAATAAAAATGTATATATAAATTAATAAAAATGTATATAAATGAATGGGAATGCCCAGCTGGGGTGCAGCCCCCTCAAATATTTTATTGCAGGGACCAAAGCCCTCAAGGCCCCTATGGTTCACTGGGTGAGTTTGAGTCATCTGCTGCCTCTCAGCCCAACCTACTTCACGGTGTTGCTGTGAGGATAAAATGGGGAGAAGGAGAACCATGCATGACATTTTGAGCTCCTTGGAGCAAAAGACGGGATGTGAATGTATACAAAAAGTAAGTAAAATGATAAACAAACAGTTCCTTCAAGCACATTTAATAAGCTCACTTCAAATATTTGTGCTTAATTGTGCACAGATTTTAAAACAGCTTTTGCAGTAGGACTTGCATGACCCCCCCATCCTTGTTAACCCATCACCTGTTCAGGTGAGCTCCTGAACACAGCTCTGAACACCTCTATGTAGTACTAAGGCAATGTGCCATTTTATACCAGCTGCTGGTTGGTGGGGGTACCAGAGAGGACTATTGCCTTCACATCCTGGTTGTAAATCCCCCAGAGTCATCTGGCTGGCCAGTGTGGAACGTAGGACGCTGAACTATATGGACCTATTTTGTTGTTGGTCTAACCCGACAGGTCTCTAACGTTCTGAGGAATGCTGCTTCTATCCAACGTCTTCATTGCTGCATTTGCAGCTTCTGTGCTCTGGATGGCAGTCTACCCCAGGCAGGGAGAGAGCTCCCCTGCCCTGCTGTTCACCTTAAATAAAATAGCAATAAAAAAGGCCTGAATTAGATTTCATTCTCCTATCAGCAGAAGCTTAAAACAGAGGCGAAACAGGGTCTG
Organism: Podarcis vaucheri; assembly: GCF_965113315.1. Classification (NCBI taxonomy): domain Eukaryota; kingdom Metazoa; phylum Chordata; class Lepidosauria; order Squamata; family Lacertidae; genus Podarcis; species Podarcis vaucheri. Next base: position 8,223,324 of record NC_138749.1, read on the forward strand.
TTCTGAATACTTTTTTTTATGTGCTTGCCGTTGCCAAGGCAACCATTTCCCTTGGTATCCTAAATGCTGAGCCTCTCTGACACTTTTCTGATTTCAGTTCTCAGAAAATTAAGACTGTGTCACAGCATCAGTGCAGGGAGAAACTATTAGAGAATGAGGACGGTATTTGAAAATAGCAGCGCCAGGCTCCGAAAATGCCACATTTTCCTAGAATGCCAGTCTTCAAGATTTGCTGTCTGCAAGTTCGTTTTGTTTTGTTTTTTCTTTAAACAGATTCTCATTCAGAGCATCATTAACAAGGTCTGAGGTTTCCACCAGAGCTGTGGGCGGGGCAAAGATTTGATTCAAGGCGAATGCAGAGAAAACACTGGTGATTTTGAGGTTTACTTGTGCAAAGCGAAAGAGACAGCCCGTTATAGACGGGCAAAAGTCCACCAAGCGCGTTCATTCACCTTATCAAAACCCTTTTCGCTCCACCCATTGTTCTTCAGATGTGTTGCCTGGGGCCAGAAACCCTGATTTGCATCCTATTCTGCTTTAGGTGAATTTTTGGTGGCAGTTCTGAACCGTTTGCATCCTCAGTGGAAATATCAGTAATAATACACATGTACTTGTTATTAGGGACATGGGTGGTGCTGTGGGTTAAACCACAGAGCCTAGGACTTGCCAATCAGAAGGTCAGTGGTTCGAATCCATGTGACGGGGTGAGCTCCTGTTGCTCAGTCCCGGCTCCTGCCAACCTAGCAGTCCGAAAGCACGCCAAAGTGCAAGTAGATAAATAGATACCGCTCCGGTGGGAAGGTAAACGGCGCTTCCATGCGCTGCTCTGGTTTGTCAGAAGCGGCTTATTCATGCTGGCCACATGACCTGGAAGCTGTACGCCGGCTCCTTCGGCCAATAAAGCAATATGAGTGCCGCAACCCCAGAGTCGGCCACGGCTGGACCTAATGGTCAGGGGTCCCTTTACCTTTACCTACTTGTTATTCATTCCTTTCTTCATTGGTTCTCAGAATTTGGTCCTGTCCTGCCCCCTCCTGCCTCAAAGAGCTTTTAGAGTTGGTTGAGTCACCACAATGATACATTGGGCAATAGATATTGGTCATAATATAGACATGGACGCATGGAACGATTTTGGAAAATGGATATAAAATTTACAGCATGCAATGGTCTAAGAAAAAATTATATGAAAATGATATATCGATGGTATCTAACACTGAATAAATTGGGGGGAAATGTATGAATCTAAATCAAATAAGTTTTGGAAATGTAAAAAGAAAGATGTTTCTTTTTATCATATGTGGTGGTCCTGTAGTAAGGTTAAGGCTTACTGGGAAATTATATATAATGAACTGAAAAGGATGTTTAAAAGAATGTTACTCACCCAAAAATGGAAAGAAGCAGAAGGAAGAATGGATACAAAAACTTACGCAGAAATGGTGAAACTTACCGAAAGAATAAAAACTCAAGACAACAAACTTTTAATAAAAAAATGGAAATGGTTTATTGAATTGCTACAGATAAACTATAAAGAGATAAAGACATTGGCAGGATTATTGCAATAACCTGAAGTTTTATAAGAGTATATATTTAAAGTAGATGTATAAATGAGCAAATTAAGTTAATTTGGATATGCAGAAGATATTAAAAAATACATTTAAGGAACTGCAGAAAGAGGGCGAAGGAAGTCAAGTTTTGAAATGCTAAAATGATTGTCAAATTAGTGAAAAGCATAAATAATTTTTTTAAAAATAGTTGGTTGAGTCACTGGAGGTCACCTAGTTCATGTCCTTGCTTAATGTAGGAATCTTGCAATATCACCAGCAGATGGTTGCCCAACAACCATTTCCTTAAATATCTCTTGTGAAGGGGAACCCATCACCTCCGAGGGCACACTGTCAACTAGCTCCTGCCATTTGCAATTTTCTCCAGAAGTTTCAATGGAATTTGCTTCCCCTCAGCTTCTACCCACGAGTTCTAGTGCTCTTCACAGGAGCAACAGAGAGCAAGTCTGTTCCGTATTCTACACAACAGCTCTTGCAATATTTGAAGGCAGCTGACATAAGCTCGCTTGCTGGATCAGACCCAAGGCCAATGCATACCAAGAAATTCAATTCAGTTCACATGGAAATGTGAAGCAGCCCCCTTTGCAGTTTTCACAAGGGTTGAACCGAAATATAGAAACCCATCAAATTTTGCAGTTCTCTGAATTTTGTAATGCAGTTCTCCAGCCACGCAGTTTGTGCAGAAATGCACATGCTAGGGTAAAGTGTGCCTATGAACACATATATTGGTGAAAATAGTGTGCAGAAGTGCATAATATCATGGGGAAACTGCTTTGCAAAAAAAAATGTATTCATCAAAATTGTGCACAAACTTTGTATATTGGGAGAAATATGCTGATAAATTTCCACAAGGACATTAAAGAAAAATCACAAACTGATGTGGGAATGTGGAGAATTGAACTCAAGATAGAGAGAAACCAAAATTGTCCAATTCACCTATTTCTAGTAGCCAACCAGATACTTGTGGGAAGTTTACAATTAAGATATTTGCCCATAGGATACTTCGAACTGGTGAATTCAAACAACTTGTATTATGCCCTCTATTCATCTATTCCAGGGGTCAGCAAACTTTTTCAGCAGGGGGCCAGTCCACTGTCCCTCAGACCTTGTGGGGGGGGGACTATATTTGGGGAGGGGAAAATGAACAAATTCCTATGCCCCACAAATAACCCAGAGATGCATTTTAAATAAAAGCACACATTCTACTCGTGTAAAAACACACTAATTCCCAAATCGTCCGTGGGCCGGATTTAGAAGGCAATTGGGCCAGATCCAGCCCACAGGCCTTAGTTTGCCTTGTTGTTGTTGTTTAGTCATTTAGTTGTGTCCGACTCTTCGTGACCCCATGGACCAGAGCACGCCAGGCACTCCTGTCTTCCACTGCCTCCTGCAATTTGGTCAAACTCATGCTGGTAGCTTCAAGAACACTGTCCAACCATCTCGTCCTCTGTCGTCCCCTTCTCCTTGTCCCCTCCATCTTTCCCAGCATCAGGGTCTTTTCCAGGGAGTCTTCTCTTCTCATGAGGTGGCCAAAGTATTGGAGCCTCAGCTTCAGGATCTGTCCTTCCAGTGAGCACTCAAGGCTGATTTCCTTAAGAATGGATAGGTTTGATCTTCTTGCAGTCACATGATCTATTCTTCCCCAGGTTCAAAATACACATTTCTTTCGACAATTCCTCATAGGATGAGGTTTCCAGACCCCTCACCTTCCTGGCCACCCCTAAGCTCTGCTTCCCCTGCAGCCCATCCAAGTCTTTCCAGCCTTGCTTGATTCTCAGAACAATGCTGGCTTCCTTTGGTTCACTTCCTAATCTGCATGAAGTGGGATCTGCAGCATGTCCCAGGTGCAGGTAATCCCCTTGCACCTTTCTTGGGCTGCTTTTGATGGGTTTCCTCAGCTGCGCCTCCCACCAAGAGCCTTTGGCATAATCAAAAATGGATGTTGCTGGAATCTCTAAGGCATATCTCTCCAAAGTGGGAGACATTTATTTTGTGATAATGCCATGACTTTGTCTCCATCTTGCACTTAAGATGATTGATGGAGCGGCAATCATTCCGTCTCCTGGATATTGATACAGCAGGGTGACAGGCAGCCGCTGTTCCATTGCGCAATGCAAGGAATCAGACTTCTCTCTTTTCTGCAGGTTCCTATATCTGGATCTCATGTTGCATTTTGCAATATTGTCCAATTTGAGGGAAGATCAGAGTACAGTATTTGTATATTCTTCAACCATTACCATCATTAGCATCATTATCTGGTAGTAGTACAGTCATACCTTGGAAGTCAAACAGAATCCATTCTGGAAGTCTGCAGGAAGCTCCTGCAGCCAATTGGAAGCCACGGAAGCCCTGTCGGACGTTCGGCTTCCAAAAAATCGTTTGAAAACTGGAACACTCACTTCCGTGTTTCAATCATCCGGGAGCTGATTTGCTCGGGAAACAAGACGTTTGAGATCCAAGGTACGACTGTAGTACTAATACTAGTAACAACAATAATAATACAGTGGTACCTCGGGTTAAGTACAGTGGTACTTCTGGTTATGTACTTAATTCATTCCAGAGGTCCATTCTTAACCTGAAACTGTTCTTAACCTGAAGCACCACTTTAGCTAATGGGGCCTCCTGCCGCCGCGCCACCAGAGCACGATTTCTGTTCTTATCCTGAAGCAAAGTTCTTAACTTGAAGCACTATTTCTGGGTTAGCGGAGTGTGTAACCTGAAGCGTATGTAACTTGAAGTGTATGTAACCCGAGGTACCACCGTACTGCAGGCAGTAGTAATACAGCTACAACTACATGATCAGTGTATATAATACTTTACGGAAAGACAGGAAGATGCTATACCACTGAGCTATGGCCTCTTTCCTCTAAGAAATTTGATGGCCAGTGCTACCCCTTGACCTCCTGGTAAGAAGGAAGGTATTCATTTTAGATATGAACTGCATAGAAGTTTTGACAATTAAGTGTATACAAGCTTTGCTAAATAATAAAATAAAATAAAATTGAGAACTGTCTGAGGGCAGGCTGATGTTGACACCAGATCTACCTGGATTTGAAACCAGATTTCCTTAGTTCTATCTGATTCTCAGCACACTGGCTCCTGCCAACTGCCTATGTTTTGCCTTCCCTCAAAACTTCCCAGAGGTTTCTTAGGAGAGGGATTCTTCATATTTGCTCTCCCCAAAATATGCTTTAGGCAAAAACTAGATACCATTCTAAAGGGGTCACAGATAGCACAGATGTTGTCTTAATGTGTCATTTTGATCATGCTTTAATTTAGGACAGTCTGCTGCTTTTGAAAACCCAGACTTCTGTCAATACACAGGAATTTACAGGCCTAATTCCAATTAATTTTAATGCAAGTTGCCGGTGTAATTCCTGGTGGGATGATAAGAGACTAGGCTGTTTAGATTTTATTCAACAACTCAATTGCTTAATTTGCCTCCTGCACATAGACTGATTTTAAAATGGGGTATAATTTACCTGATCGGCTCCGGGAGCTTCTCTGGAACCAGAAATAAACATTTAGGCATTTTCTCTTTCCTGATTTGCTTTTCAAAGTGATTTAATCTCAACAGCCCTCCAGTGGAGAAGCTAAACTGAGGAAGGGCAATGGCTCAGGACTTTTTGAAAAATCATCTTATCTTGCCTTACTAAAAATAACGCAGCAGATTCAATTGTTGTCCCTTGGAGGGAGATTTCCACCCAAAAACAAGGGGCAGGTTACCATTTTATTAAAGCCCCCTGCCTTCAGAAAGTAGCAGGAGAGGGTTGGTAGGTGCGCTTTCAAGCAAATTATAATAGCCGAACTCTACTTTGCAGCAATTAAACCTTATTCCAATCAAACGGTAGATTTCAATCCAATTCAAAAGTGTCATTGGTATCTCACAATCCTGTTACGCCAGAATAACATTTTGATTAAGGACATAAGAGGAGCTGAGCGGATCAGGCTGAAATTTTATCTAGTCCATCATCCTTCCTCCTTCACGGACTGACCAGGGTCCTTCAGGAAGCCTAGAAGCAGGACCAGAGTGCAGCAGCCTGCTCCCATTTCTGCTTCCCAGGAACTGGATGTCCCAGATTCGGATGTCAATCATTATTCACCCCTTTGTTCCTAACATAGATCTTCACTCACGCCTTCTTCCCTGGTGGGGAGGGAGGCAATATACAGTGGTACCTCTTGTTACAGACGCTTCAGGTTACAGACGCTTCAGATTACAGACTCCGCTAACTCATAAATACTACCTCGGGTTAAGAACTCTGCTTCAGGATGAGAACAGAAATCACGTGGCGGTGGCGCAGTGGCAGCAGGAGGCCCCATTAGCTAAAGTGGTGCTTCAGGTTAAGAACAGTTTCAGGTTAAGAACGGACCTCCAGAACAAATTAAGTTCTTAGCCCGAGGTACCACTGTATTGTGGTTCCCTTCAGGTGCCAAAATGTATTTGGATGGCTCTGCAAATGGCAACAGTTGGGGAGGCATCATCATAAACTTCTCAGGTTCAGCTCAACAGCCCTTAACTGCATTGGTAAGGTAAAGGACCCCTGGACGGTTAAGTCCAATCAAAGGCGACTGTGGCGCTTTCAGGCCGAGAGAGCTAGTGTTTGTCTGCAGACAGCTTTCCGGGTCATGTGGCCAGCATGACTAAACTGCTTCTGGCACAACAGAAAAAAACCAGAGCAGTGCATAGAAATGCCGTCTACCTTCCCGCCACAGCGGTACCTATTTATCTACTTGCACTGGTGTGCTTTCGATTGGCATAAGCTGGGACAGAGCAACGGGAGCTCACTCCGTCGTGGGGATTTGAACCGCCGACCTTCCAATCAGGAAGCCCAAGAGGTTCAGTGGTTTTTAGACCACAGAGCCATCCACTTTCTACACACTGTATTGGTACCAGGGAAGGGCAAACCAGAAATGGGGAGTGGGGGACGTTTTTCAGTCCAATGGCTACATCCCCATGTGTCAAACGTTCCAGGAGCTGCATGCCAGAAGTGGGTGGAAGAAGATGCAAAAAATGGAGATAGAGAGACAAGTATGACTCTTATATTTGTAAAGGAGGCTCCATTCAACATATCCCCCCCAATCCATCATTTAAGCAAGAAGCATTACCGTGGAGGGAAAGGCTATCAACAGCTACTAGCCATATCTGGACCAGAGCACAGCTTCCCTGTGAAATTTGCACTTCTCCAAATGCTGCGATGCAATTCACCACCCTGCCCCACGACAACGTGTAGAAAGGTGCATATATTATATTCATAAAAAGGCACAAATGATGGAAATGACACCAAAAAAATCAGTTTATTAGAGATAAGTGATTGTAAAGATGTTTCTATTGGGAGAAAGTTTCTATTGGGAGAAGCTACAAAAGTCTTGTGATGACTTTTTGAAAAATACAAACTGATTTGGAAATCTTAAAAAACACACCATGAATTTAACACTGGAAATTGAGAAACTGAAAGTGACAGATTTTTTTATTTTTATTTATTTGTTCAATTTATATACTACGCTTCATCGGAGGATCAGAGGGTGGTTTACAGTATAAAAACACAAAAATACATAACTTAATAACAGACCTATCTATAACACACCGCCCTGGATAGGCCATCCCTGGTTGCTGTTTTGGAGAGGGAAATATAATTAGATTGGTCTCTGCATTTTGGGGGGGAGTGAATGTTCCCCCCTCCCACAGCTGTGTATTTGAGTATGTGTTAGTAAGGAACTCCAGATCCAGATCGCATTAATGGTAATGAAAATCTATTTTTTATCCTAAGGAGAGGTAAAGAATTGGAAGCTCTCAGCTCAAATTCCCACTAGTGTAGCCGGGTTTGTTTACAACAAACAAAATCTTCCCAGCTACTGTTACTGTAGCCATAGCAACAGTATTGAGGTTACATCTATCAGCAAAGGGAGCAAAACAAGGACAGAGATAGTGTTTAATAAAGATGAGCCGCGATAATTATGTGCCAGGCAGGCTCTGTGGATCTGAAAAGCAAATTGTCCTCCTTCTCAACGTGGAGGGACATTCCTTTTGGAATAAAAGTCATTCTCAAAATGAGCACTGAGGAGGATAAAGTTGGATTCTCATTTTCAGTTCCCCCACCCTGTACGCCAAATCCTTCTTTACAGTTCCCAGGTCCTTATTTAGTTTGTAGGTGTAAGAGCAGTTTGGATAAAGGTCCAGGATTTCAACAGCGGCTTGGCCAAAGATAAGTGTTTTGCATTTCTCACCCATTATCTTGTGTCCAGGTTGCAAGGAGACACCTCTCCACACCCTCCAACATTTATCCAATACAAATAGGGACGTCCTGTTCTATTATTATTATTATTATTATTATTATTATTATTATTATTATTATTATTATTATTACTATTATTATTACTATTATTATTATTTCATTATTTATATACACCACTTGTAATGGGTATGAGTTACTCATGCATAAACTGGTGCCTATCTAGGTTAATTTGCCTTGTTAAAACGTCAGTGGGCGTTTCTTGAACCTCTTCCAGCATAAAAGTTGTTTGACACCCAGTCTCCTCCTCCTCTCACTGCGCGGGAGTCTTCTGCGCAGGGAAGGCGTGGGTAGCGCAGGACCTGGGCTCTCCTCACTGATGTCCAGTGAAGAGTCCTGGAGCCCTCTCTCCACTTCCCCCGTCTGCCTCCCTTCATCCCTGGTGTTGCGCTGATTGGCTTCCCCCTCTACTGAGCTGTTTCACCCCCTGCTGCTGGGTCCTTCGCCAGCATCATCTGGGAGCCTCCCCTTCGCCTCTCGCTCCGATGTCAGTTCCCTGACACCACCCATCTGACTGGGTTGCCCCAGCCACTTCAGGCAGCTTCCAACATATATAAAAGCTTAATAAAACATTAAAAAACTTCCCTATACAGGGCTGCCGTCAGATGTCTTCTAAAGGTTGTACAGTTACTTATCTCCTTGGTTTGGGGGTCACATAACTCCATGCCCTCCCACATTTCTCTGCTGAAATTAGGGAAAAGTGGGGCATTCTGGGATAAAATCAGAAACAGGGACAGCTTCGGTAAATCCAGGACTGTCCCTGGAAAATAGGGATGTTTGGAGGGTCTGCCTCTCTATGGTTTTCCTTAGCAGACGGATCCCAACAACAAAGCGTGTTGTCCTTCATGGAGAGCACGTGTTGTGGTGGGGGCCACCAGGACACTCCAAAGTTGGGGGCGGGCTAATTGATCGTTGGCCAAAGATGCGATTGGGGCTTCCCTGGTTGTTGGGAAGAAGTTAATGTTGCCATTTGATGATTGACAGCCAGAAATGTTAAAACTCCTTGCACGAGGCTAGGGCTTCCTCTTTTCGCCCATGCATCGGATTGCCCGTCCCCCCGTCCCTAGAATTAGGGTTGTTCGCTTTGACCTTGCTATGCCTGTCATGGGGTTGTCAGCTCTTGGGGCAGGGGCCCTGTAGGAATTTTGTCCATCTGGCTGATTGGCTGGGGCCATTTGGTTTTTGCCTACTGCGTAGCAAATCGTCACAACTTGTAAGGTTGCGGTTAGGCATTGGTTTATGGTTTGGTTGGTTGAGGGGAAGCGGTTGAGTGCCTGCCCCTCTAATGCTGCTGCTGCAAGGGATTCTGTTAAAGGAATTGGGGGCTAACTATTGCTTGTCCACTCTGTGAAAGGGGCTTGGGCCATAGCAATGAGCTCCTGGTTGCATTTGGGGTGAGGGCAGGTTCCCTGCTCCATCGCTACCCCCAAGTGTATTCCCCTATTCTGACTTTCGCATCGTGCGGAATGTCAGTCTGTCGCCCATGGTAGGGGCAGATAGTCGCAACCAATGCCTAAGCAACCACTCACAAATTTGTATTTTAACAAAGTTGTGGCCAAAATTATGCCAAAAATCTTAAACAAAAAATTCTGTGTGATGTGTGAGTTATTGGGGTGGCCCTGGGGACCTCGACACGCAAAAGTTATTAGACAGAAATGGTTAAGACTATCTAGTTCAATAATGTCTACACTGCTTGGATCAAAGGTTTCAGGCAGGGATTGAACCTGGGACTGTCTGCAGGAAGAATGTGGATTCTACAACTGAGCTATAACCCTTCTCCAATTTACAGTCATAGAAACACAGGAATCTGCCTTCCACTGAGACTGACCATTGGTCCATTTATCTCAGTACTGCCTGAGCATATCTCAGCCATCCACAGATATTTACAAGTCAGGTGCCTTCACTGTGCGCTCCCTTTCAAAGTTAATAACTTTCCAGAGATGCAGCCCTGCTAGTCTTTGGCAGCAAAACACAACACCGAGTCTCGTTACATCTTTCTTGCTAGCTTTGCTTTAACAGTTCAGCATAAAATTGTCTTGTTTCCCTCACTCAGGCAACAGGGAACAAGGATGGAAGTGGGACAAGGACGCTTGCAAAACCAAGATTTGAGGGATAGACTGTCAAAAACGAGCAGGCAGTTAGGAACAGGCAGAGGCTCTGGGCTTTGCGCCAATGACTTCTGGTGGAGAGAGGAATTATTTCCTTCAGCTCTACCCAAATTGTGGCTTCCACAGCACACTCTGACTCATAGGAACCAATAAAGTTGCCTAATGCTGTCAGGCCATTGGTCTATCAAGTCTATTGTCCACACTGTTTGCCAGGGGATCACCAGGATTTCAAACAGAGTGTGCTAGTCCCGTGAGTTAACCATGAGGTGAGGTTTGAGTCCAGTCCGAGGTTGAAGGAGCAGTATGGAGGCAGTCCGTCAAAGCTGAAGCTGGGTGCAGGGTAGGGAGTCGGGTGAGGTCAGGAGCTCCGGCAGGAAAGCAGGGCAGGGTGCAGGCAGGAACTGGCTACCAACAATGTTGCCCCCACAACTTGGGACTGGGGCTGGCTGGCTTTTATTTGCCCCGAGGCATAGGGTGGCCCCAATCCTCTGGTGACTCGCCTCTCCTGGCCTGGAGGCAAGCACTCCTCCTGCGGGAACTTAGTTCCCTCCGCCTCTCTGCCCTGAGCCTCTGCAGCTCAGGAAAGGCTGGAGGGTTACCGGACCCAGAGGCAACCTCAGCTTCCCCTGACGGGGTTGAGAGTGGAGCACCTGCAGGCAACGGGTCCTCTATCCCCTCAGGAGCCAGAGCAGACTCAGCTGATGCCTGCACCTGAGGATCCCTTCGGGCTCATGTCCTAGCCCTAGCTCAGCTGGTTCTGGAGGTGGGGAATCCTGTGCAGACTGGGATCTCTCAGGTTCAGCATCCGAGTCCGAATCCCAGGCCATCACACTGAGGCCTCTCCCAGTCCTACCTGGAGATGCCAGAAATTGAACCTGTGACCTTCTCTACATTTAAGTGTGCATTGCCACTGGCTGCCTTTGGCATGGACAGGGGACACACAAACCCCACCCTCTTCATTCACAGGGGACTTCCCTTTCTTTCCTAAGTGGATCTGGATCATGGTTTCTGGGCCTGCAAGAGAGACATTTCTCTCAATCCCAAGGACCATAATTCCATCATGGATTCCAGTTGCAGTCATATTCAGCCACATTCCCTAGAGTTAATATGAATGTTTCATCTTTGATACCTCATTCAAACATGGAGGGTATTAGACTTCATTGAAGCAAAGGACAGCAGCCACCAAATGACCCATTCTCCAAAGTACCATGATGATGATGATGATGATGATGATTTTATTATGTATATGCCACCCATCTGACTGCGGTGCCCCAAATACTCTGGGCGGCTCCCAACAAAATATTTAAAACACAATAAAACATCAGCCATTAAAAACTTCCCTGAACAGGGCTGCCTTCAGATGCCTTCTAAAAGTCAAATAGTTGTTCCATCAATTTGACATCTGATGGAAGGGAGTTCCACAAAGTGGGTGCCAGTACTGAGAAGGCCCTCTGCCTAGTTCTCTGTAGCTTCATGTTTCGCATGCAGGGAACTGCCGGAAGGCCTTTGGAGCTAGACCTCAGTGTCTGGGCTGGACGATAGAGGTGGAGACGCTCCTTTAGGTATACCAGGCAGGGCTTTAAAACTCAACACCAAGTGGTCAACCATGTGAATCACGGTATATCATTTAAGGACAGCCTAGCAAAAAAAAAAACTCGTCACCACCTTTTATCAAAAAGAAGTCTCCGTACGGATGTCTCACAAGGCTTATGGAAGTTTGTTCACTTTCCATTTTTATCCAGCCACAAAAGGAAGGGAGCACTATAATTGTAAGGAATCCTTTAGGAAGCATGTCCACTTAGTTTTATAACAGCACCTGGTGATGGTTTAATGCTTCATTTGAGCCATTGTGATGCAGCATGAGGAACCTCATCCATCTGGACAGCAAGGTTTCAAAAATACTCCAATTTTGAGGCCACAACATACCCATGATGGTGGCACACCTGCATTTTAAATATGGGTCTGCTTCATTCATGTATAAACATATGGACATTGGGTGAAATTCAAAGAGCAAAGAGGTTACTGACTTCACATGTCTACACCAGATACTTTCCTTCTTGCTGAGTTCACTTCTGCTAAATGAACCTTACTGGGAGAGACGAGAAGACATGGGTAAGGAACGTTTTCCTTTCGGAGGGCCACATTTCCTCCTGACTGGTCATCCAGGGTCCACATGGTGGGTGGGACCACGGGCAACAAGGGGATACATCTAGAAGCAAAAAGCCAATGGATCAACGAATGTGACTCAGATCTTTTTGTATTAGTCTACACTCCAGCAAGCAAAAGGCACTGGTTGCCAGTCACCTACCAGACTAAATTCAACTGCTAGTTTTGGGACCAAGATACATGAAAGATCATCCCACCCCTTATACACCCAATTAATCACTGCACTCTGCAGGCAATGACCTCCTGCAGATACTATCTTGCCTGAAAGTCCACCCTCACAATGTAAGAACCTGCCCCTTGGACTCTCCTCCCCCTGAACATTAGACAGGAACCATCTCTGTTGTCTTTTTGACCTTCCTCTTTGAGCAAGCCTTTGAAGGCAAGTTCTTTCCTGGTCTGCATCTGTTTATAAGACGTTTGAAGGAGGGTTTCTTAAATTATTTTATCACTTGTTGTTTGCTGACCTGGGTTCCTTTGGGATGACGGCCGGGATAAAAATATAATTGATAGTTCAAGGACACATTCCAGCCAAGCAAATCCACTTGAATAACACATAGAGATGGGAAAGTGAGGGGTATAGTCAGGGAGCCTGTACCAGGAGCCTGGTAGAAAGGTTTTGAGGGGCACATTTCAGCCTCAGGCCTGATGTTCCCCACCTCTGCTCTAAGGGCTAAGACCAGTGGGTGGGTAAGAGAAGGGGGAAAGCAGCACCCATTCAACCTACCTTCCTGACTCTTCGGTTCTTTAAATCACTCCCATCCAACCTCACTTTAAATGTGAATGGGGTTTACCACATTGAAAGATGAGCTGGTAGCCATCATGTATAAAAGTAAAATATCTCTCCTCATTACTACCATGGTAAAAACTGAAAAAATCTCTTTATATATATGTATGTATGAAATGTTTTAAACAAACAAATCAGGCTAAATCATCGGAGAGCTGCATTATTCTAAACAATTTATGAGACAGTCTGCCTCACTGCATTTCCCCGCAGAAAAGATTGGGTGGATTATATAAATGATTTATTACTGTTTTCTTCTGTGGGCACCAACAGACTAGACAGAGTTGGAGGCGGGGTGGAGGGAATCGACGTTAATTGAATGCAAACTGATCTGCTCTTTTCACTCCCGGCAAAGCAATGTATACCCCCATATATACATAGCATGTAGAAGTGCCTCCAGACTGAATTCCTGGAGGCTTTCAAAGATCTGTATGACTTGCAGAAGTGAATATACAGAAGACTACTAATTGTTTGATCTCAGCAAGACCAGTTGGGAATGTCCAAAAGTTGTAACATATTGGGAGGGGGCCTCTTGGTAATTCCACCACCCTAGCGTGTGAAGGGAAGGGGTGCTTCTTTAGCTGCGAAAGTGTAAGAGGCCTTTCTGTCTCAAAAGAACTTGATTTGTGCACCAAGGTCTTCCTGAGGCCCGTGTGTTTGGTCCTGATTCTTGGTTTGCCTAATGATGCTGATTGATCTTCAGTCTTGACTCCTGGCTGTTAATATCTGCTTGCAGTTGCCCAAGGGTTGCTTTCATCCATGGTCCACTCTTTAGGCACTTTCCAGGACACAGCCCTGGTCTGCACTAGCTCCTACACAAGCACAAACACACACACACAGAGGGAGGGAGGGAGGGAGGGAGGGAGGGAGGGAGGCAGGGAGGGAGGGAGCTGCTGAGAGCATCGTGACACATTTTGGCTCACCACTGGGGTTAACAGCCCTGGTCCCTTCCATTCAATTGTTGTTTAGTCACTTAGTCGTGTCCGACTCTTCGTGACCCCATGGACCAGAGCACGCCAGGCACTCCTGTCTTTCACTGCCTCCCGCAGTTTGGTCGAATTCATGTTAGTAGCTTCAAGAACACTGTCCAACCATCTCATCCTCTGTCATCCCCTTCTCCTTCTGCCCTCCATCTTGCCCAACATCAGGGTCTTTTTCAGGGTGTCTTCTCTCCTTATGAGGTGGCCAAAATATTGGAGCCTCAGCTTCACGATCTGTCCTTCCAGTGAGCACTCAGGGCTGGTTTCCTTCAGAATGGATAGGTTTGATCTTCTTGCAGTCCATGGGACTCTCAAGAGTCTCCTCCAGCACCAGAATTCAAAAGCATCAATTCTTCAGTGGTCAGCCTTCTTTATGGTCCAGCTCTCACTTCCATACATCACTACTGGGAAAACCATAGCTTTAAATATACGGACCTTTGTTGGCAAGGTGATGTGTCTGCTTATTAAGATGCTATCTAGGTTTGTCATTGCTTTTCTCCCACGAAGCAGGCATCTTTTAATTTCGTGACTGCTGGTCACCATCTGCAGTGATCATGGAGCCCAAGAAAGTAAAATCTCTCACTGCCTCCATTTCTTCCCCTTCTATTTGCCAGGAGGTGATGGGACTGGTGGCCATGATCTTCGTTTTTTTGATGTTGAGCTTCAGACCAAATTTTGCGCTCTCCTCTTTCACCCTCATTAAAAGGTTCTTTAATTCCTCCTCACTTTCTGCTATCAAGGTTGTGTCATCTGCATATCTGAGGTTGTTGATATTTCTTCTGGCAATCTTAATTCCGGCTTGGGATTCATCTATTACTCTTCCTTTTCCCCAAAGTACAGGGATAGTCTGGGAATCTGGAAGTCCCTCACTCTGCTTGTCTAAACCCCATGCAAACCCCTCTTAGCAAGCTGACTCACGCCCAAACTCCCAACATTAGCCTCACATTGGTCCCAAAGAGTTTAACCAAATATAATACACCCCCCTAAAATATTGGTATATTTGCAGGAGATGAGCCAGTTTAATAGGCAGCCAATCTCTCCCCCCCCCAAAAAAAAAAACACCCCACAAACCCCATACCAACTGGTTAATGATAGTCCCAAGTCAGGGACAATGTTGTCTTAAATCCCATTCTTCTCTTTCTCCATCCACTCAGACACCAGAAACCCGTTTTAATTTTGCAGAGACAAACTGACAAGAGTCAAGCACCTTCATTAGGGCACACGCGTCATTTTTTTTTTTAAGGGGGAAGATGTGACAGCAGAAATGACAGGGTCTCCAAATCACATCCATATTGGCATTTTACAACTGCAGCGGCCTGATTGTACTGCTAATTAATTCTCTAAATGTTCCAGAAGCCAAAGGTACAATTTGCAAAGCATACTTGTCATTTAATTAGTATATTAACTTTTTATCTCAAATGTTTCTCCATTTAATTAGCTCGTAGTCTAGGCCCACGTCACACCAACTGCCATTTGCAAGAAGAGAGAAAATTAAGAAATCCATAAATGGTGTAAAGATGATTGGGCCTCACTCACTCACTCACAGCATGTCAACAGAAACAGAGAAGCTGGACCTCAAAAACATCCTAATTGTTTGAAAGGTCTGAAAGCAACACTTTCAAAATTTAATTAAAAAACCTATTTCACTCAAAACGTTGCTGTTGAAGCCATAATAATAATAATAATAATAATTCACTTAACACAAGATTTAATATTGTAGACATAGTACAGTGGTGCCTTGGTTCTCAAACTTAATCCATTCCAGAAGTCCATTCCAAAACCAAAGCGTTCCAAAACCAAGGCACGTTTTTCCATAGAAAGTAATGCAAAATGGATTAATCGGTTCCAGACTTTTAAAAACAATCCCTAAAACAGCAATTTGACATGAATTTTACTATCTAATGAACCCACTGATCCATAAAATGAAAGCAATAATCAATGTACTGTACTATAAAATAAATAAGACAGTATTGTAGATGATAAAAACTAAAACGATATTTTCTTCTTCTTTGCACTGATGGTCCAAACAATGACTATCATCAGTGCAGAGAAGAAGAAAAAAATCATGTTAAATTGCTGTTTTAGGGGTTGTTTTTAAAAGTCTGGAACCGATTAATCCATTTTGCATTACTTTCTATCTGTAGCTGAACTGGGTTCCACATAGTCATAAAAACAAATTAATGGAAAACCCTTCAAAAACCAAAATGCAAAATAAATAGCAAAAACAAAAGCGCCAAATACAGTGGTACCTTGGCTCTCGAATTTAATCCGTTCCAGAAGTCTGTTTGACTTCCGAAACATTTGAAAACCAAGGCATGGCTTCTGATTGGTGCAGGTGCCCCAGAAACATGAGCCGACAGTCACACCAGACATTTGGCTCCCAAAAAACATTCAAAAACTGGAACACTGGTGAGCCAGTGTGGTGTAGTGGTTAAGAGCGGTGGACTCGTAATCTGGTGAACCGGGTTCGCTTCCCCGCTCCTCCACATGCAGCTGCTGGGTGACCTTGGGCCAGTCACACTTCTCTGAAGTCTCTCAGCCCCACTCACCTCACAGAGTGTTTGTTGTGGGGGAGGAAGGGAAAGGAGAATGTTAGCCGCTTTGAGACTCCTGAAGGGGAGTGAAAGGCGGGATATCAAATCCAAACTCTTCTTCTTCTTCTTCACTTCTAGGTTTTCGGTGTTTGGGAACCAAGGCATTTGAGTACCAAGGCATTTGAGAACCAAGGTTCCACTGTAGTATTAAAATAATGTATATACTGCGTTTCATTTCAAGAATACATAGCATGTTGCTTCACAAACAAAAACCAAAAGGAGATAAACAAGAATAAAACAGAATTTCAAGAGGCCAAAATTAGTTCTATCCCACCAAAGGTAGGAACACCTAGAGATTCACTAGTGAGTGAATAATGACAGTGTCAATGGTTTTCTCTTGTTTCTTTGTTTTAAAAAATGCTTGTTTGCCAATATCTGGCCACAATTAAGTTTCCAGAGATCTCCCTAAAATAAATAGCATTTTCACTGCCCTAAAGAATGAGAATGGAAGTTGTTCAATTAAGCATCAGTTTGGTCAGCAGCTACAAAACCTCAGGAGTCCCCACTAGAGAAAAGTTATTAAGTCAGACTTCATCAGCAAAGGAAGATCTATGTATGCTTATAGGTCGCATTTTGGAAAATGCACTTTCAGACAACAGTTTGGGGTCTTATTGGAGCTGGCATTCCACTGAAGTGCCGACTGCATCTGACAGCTGCCTTAAATGTTGCCTTCAAGACATTTCTGCTGAGATTTCTCTCTCAAAGGAGACAGTTTCTAAAACAGTGAACACATTTCGACTCAGCTGTGCCTATGACAGTCCATGCACTGGGGTGGGGGCATCGCAGCCCTTGCTTGAAAATGTTACCTGCCTTCAACTGTTTGAAGCCCAAGCTCCATCTTTACTTTCATCCAGCAATCTAGGATCGCTCTTCTCTGAATTTTGCAAAGAAATTCTCAAGCTACAGAACCTACAGAACTGATTTCCAGGCACATAGTTAAAACACATCAGTTCAGAGGTGAGATCCAGGTATATTAATGTGTTAAGCTGATCTAAGGCATTTTTAATAATAATAATAATAATAATAATAATAATAATAATAATAATAATAATACTTTAGCTAATGGGGCCTCCTGCTACTGCCTCACCACCAGAGCATGATTTCTGTTCTCATCCTGAAGCAAAGTTCTTAACCTGAAGTACTATTTCTGGGTTAGCGGTGTCTGTAACCTGAAGCGTATGAAACCCGAGGTACCACTGTATTAAAAACACGATAAAACAGATGTCTTCTAAACGTCAGATGGTTGTTTATTTCTTTGACATCTGATGGGAGGGCATTCCACAGGATGGGCGCCACTACCGAGAAGGCCCTCTGCCTGGTTCCCTGTAACTTTGCTTCTCGCAGTGAGGGAGCCGCCAGAAGGCTCTTGGAGCTGGATCTCAGTGTCTGGGCAGAATGACGAGGATGGAGACACTCCTTCAAGTATAGTGGGCCAAAGCCATTTAGGGCTTTAAAGGTCAACACTAACACCTCAAATTGTGCTCAGAAACGTATTGGGAGCCAATGCAGGTCTTTCAAGACTGGTGTTATGTGGTCCTGGCAGCCACTTGTTTTATGAATATATTTTTACTGTTGATTTTATGTAGTTCACCACCAGGATAAAATAAATAAATAAGTCACTGCTTTTTTCATCCTTCTTTTTTTCCTATTGAAAAAACTGTTTAGAAACTTATAAAGGACATTTTTTCCATGGCTTTTAGTATCTTATTTTTGCTGTCCATGCTGCCATGAAACCCAGGATGTGATGGTGGGAAAAAGAAGAAGTGAGGTAGAGAAGGGATCCTCATTCATCTCCTAAACCTTTCCTACTTATGACTGCTTTAAAAAATAATAATAGGGGGGCCACCAGGGGTGCATTGGAAGATGACCGACAATACCATCTCTCCAGCTCACACGAGGTAATTAAGAGGCTGATATGGGAGTATGCAGCCTCCTTTGTTGCCCCAAGGACATGGGGAACACTGCCTTGCGTGCTGTGGCCATAAATCACCCCTGGATTCGAAAGAAGGGGATGAGGGCACTAGGCACAAAGCCCTTGTGTGGGTCCGGCTCTCCCAGATGCTGTCTCTAATCGCGCACTGGCTGCAGCAGCTCGAAATAAACAATTAGAAAAGAAGCAAATGCACATATTTCAAGTGAAGAACGGGAGTGAAGACTGCTAATTGAAGTGACCTCTGTAAAAGGAGTGACGGGTTGGATTTAACGGAATATAACATGAAGAAGATACATCAAAGGTTCAGTATGTCGGAGCGGGACTGGATGGGGGGGACTTTTTTTCTTTTTTTCTATGTGATTAACCAATAACCCCTCCCCAAGAAAGAACCATCACATAACTGACCTAAGCAGGATGATTAAAAATTGTATGGAAATGAATTACTAACCAAAAGTTTGGCTTATGGAGATTGAGAAAAGAACAAGGGCTTTTGATGATGCAGCAATAAAAAGGGAGTCACCATGTTGGCAGGTTCTGTAGAAAGATTTATGATCGGGAGGCGGAAGCTTAGTTTTCATATTGGATTCCTGGCAGAACCTCCTCAGAGGACTGAGAAAGGGAGTGACAGACCTGTGAAAAACTTATCGAGTAGACGGTAAGAGTGTTGTTTTTTAATGGAAGCGATGAAATACGGTAGCCGTCTGAATATGACTCTTCGACGAACGGAAAAATCCACAGAGGATTACAAATTTGTTTCAACCCGCTTTTAGAGACTATCAGAGGTCACAAAGACAAAAAGAAAGGAAAAATATATGAAAATAACAAGAAGAGATGTGGAAAATAACAAGACAGGATTGGATAGAATTGTGAACATTATTTGGACAGATTTGTGGACAAAAATTGCATCACCATTATTGTAGATAAATATGCTGTCTACACCATGCCACTGTGGGGGAAGGTGGCAATATTTGAGGAAATAAGACTTTGAACATCCTGACATGCAATGTTGCTGCATGCAACAGATCACCCGCCCACCTGCCCTTGAGTAAGGGGTTGTTGCATTGATCTTGCTATGCCTGTCATGGGGTTGTTTGCCGTTGGGGCAGGGGCCTGGTAGGAATTTTGTCCATCTGGCAGATTGGCTGGGCCAGCTGGTTTTTGCCTACTGCGTAGGTTAGGTTGCGGTTAGGCATTGGTTATAAATTGGTGGAGGAGGGGTCAGGATAGGCTGTGCCTGCCCCTCCATGGTTGCTGCGGAAAGGGAATTCCGTTAAAGGAATCCTGGGGCTTGCCATCT
Organism: Podarcis vaucheri; assembly: GCF_965113315.1. Taxonomy (NCBI): domain Eukaryota; kingdom Metazoa; phylum Chordata; class Lepidosauria; order Squamata; family Lacertidae; genus Podarcis; species Podarcis vaucheri. The sequence goes on from NC_138749.1 coordinate 8,243,035, forward strand.
TTTCGTCCAACCCCTGGAATGGGACTAGGGCCGGCAAGCCTTCGGGGAGCATACGGTGAGAAATTGAGGGCCTGTGACTCAGCTCCATTTCTCCCCGACTTGCTTTCCCCCGCACTGGCTTTCGGTGGCGCCTGGAAGTCAGTTCTGTCCCCAGGCAGGGGGACAGATAGTCTTAACCAATGCCTAAACAACCACTCACAGTTTTGTATTTAAATAAAGTTGTGGCCAAAATTATGCCGAAAACCTTAAACAAAAATTAAGTGTGTGTTGTGAGTTATTTGGGGGGTGGCTTGGGGACCTCAACACGCAACCTGGTTAGGGAAAGGTGCCCCAAAGTCTCAGACAGAACTTCTTTTCTAAGCATGCTACCTGACATCCTTTGAACTGGGAATGCTGAAACCCAGGTCTTCTACATTCAAAGCATACGCCCATCAGCATTCAGAGATGGGTGCCCTCCCCATATGTTCACTCCAGCTTATTTTTAGGATTCATTGCCTCGTGAATGATTTGCATTTTTAAAAATTCTCCCTTCCACCCAAACTCTGGAGACCTCTATTTACATGCTGTTTTGCATAACCCAGGCTAATTAACACATCAAAAGAAAAGCCATACCCAGGCTGCAGTATGTTAATATCATTAAACAGAGTTGTACTCCAACATCTCACTTAATGCAAGGGGTGGGGTGGTGATACTATGTAGGGATATGTGGTGTGTGTGTGTGTGTGTGTGTGTGTGTGTGTGTGAGAGAGAGAGAGAGAGAGAGAGAGAGAGAGAGAGAGAGATGTAAAGGGAGAGACAAGCTGTGAGAAATTTGAAGTGTTACAGCCACCACAAGCAATTTTGTGCAAAAGTCTGCTTCAATATGCAGAGACGTAGCAGTGAATAGTAGTACTATAGTTTCCAAAAATAAACGTTTTGGGTTTTTTTCTTTAGATAATAGAAGTGGAAGTAGTAGCGCAATAATCTCCCCAAAATAAACAATCTGTGTGCATCTTCACAGGGTGCTATCATCTCCCTTTCCAAAGCAATCACAATTGCATTACGCTACATTCATTCAACGTTTTATTATTGCTTGTTAGCCGCCCTGAGCCCGGCCTTGGCTGGGGAGGGCGTGGTATAAATAAAAATTATTATTATTATTATTATTATTATTATTATTATTATTATTACATTATACAGTGGCGGGACATGGGTGGCACCGTGGGTTAAACCACAGAGCCTAGGACTTGCCGATCAGAAGGTCGACGCTTTGAATCCCCACGACGGGGTGAGCTCCTGTTGCTCGGTCCCTGCTCCTGCCAACCTAGCAGTTCGAAAGTACGTCAAAGTGCAAGTAGATAAATAGGTACCACTCCGGCGGGAAGGTAAACGCCGTTTCCATGTGCTGTTCTGCTTTGCCAGAAGCGGCTTTGTCATGCTGGCCACATGACCTGGAAGCTGTATGCCGGCTCCCTTGGCCTATAAAGCGAGATGAGCGCCGCAACCCCAGAGACGGCCACGACTGGACCTAATGGTCAGGGGTCCCTTTACCTTTACCTTTTACATTGCACAGTGGTACCTCTGGTGAAGAACTTAATTCGTTCCAGAGGTCCATACTTAACCTGAAATCATTCTTAACTTGAGGTACCACTTTAGCTAATGGGGCGTCCCGCTGCGGCTGCACTGCTGGCGCACGATTTCTGTTCTCATCCTGAGGTACTACTTCTGGATTAGCGGAGTCTGTAACCTGAAGTGGTTGTAACCTGAGTTGTCTGTAACCTGAGGTACCACTGTATGTGCTTGGCTTGATGTGCTTGGCTTTGACCTCAGTCAAGAGAGGTCATCTCCCTTGAAATGCCAGTCGATGAGCACAACTAGATCTCATAATATTTATTAAAACTTTTGCTTCTCTTGTAGTTTTTTGGATAGCACTACACTTCCAAAGCACCTTTCAGAAACATAAAATGATGCTGCTGCTTTGTTACTAAGATTTAACAAACAATATATTGTCAATGTTAAATTTTGCCATGTAAATGCTGCAGAACTCAGCAGAGTTCTCTCTCTATCCTAGAGCCATTAAGGCTTTGTGTCCAGGCCCCTGATTTCCAGGATGTCAGAAGACTTCATCATACATTACACTCAAGACAGGTACAAGCTGTCTCAACAGATGTCGTATTCATGTGCAAGAATGGGCAATTGTTGGTTTGCGCAGTTCAGCTATGCTCAAGGTACACTCAATGAATGTTGCATGTGTATCTCCTTGACATCTGATGGAAGGGCATTCCAGGGGGTGGGCATGACTACCGAGGAGGTCCTCTGCCTGGTTCCCTGTAGCTTCACTTCTCACAGTGAAGGAAGTACCAGAAGGTCATCAGAGGTGGACCTCAGTGCCCAGGTAGAACTATGGGGGTGGAGATGCTCCTTCAGGTATACAGGGCTGGGGCCACTTAGGGCTTTAAGGGTCAGCACCAACACTTTGAATTGTGCCCGGAAATGTACTGGAAGCTGGAGATCTCTCATGAGAATTGGACCAGTTTTCTCTCCTCTTTGGTAATTTTTGAATGCAATTTATTTTCACATCAGTTGAATGTGAATAGTAGAAACAGAATAAAATATGCAGGAGAAATAATCGGCACATGCAAAAAGAGAGTGCTCAGCAGAATGCTACTTATTTTCATGACGGCATCTGTCTCATTATCCATCTCCATTGGTGCTTTTGGCACTCAGAGCATAGGCTTCCAGACCGACAAGGACACAGTCAATTTCCACAATCTGACTTGTGTTAAATGCCGCATCAGCACCAGTAGCTGCTGCCAAAGAAGACAAAGTGGAAGCTTGCCTTTAGCAGCGTTAGCATGATGCTCATCTGGATGTTGAGTGCAGCAGCAAAATTCTTTTAGTCTATGGTACCTACATGGGATATACAGCTGATTTGACCTGCTCCAGAAGCCAGGAGAAAGTGTTATCTCCCGCTTGGACTACAGCAATGAGTGTGGAGCTACCTTTGAAGGTGACCCGGAAACTACAACTAATCCAAAACGCAGCAGCTAGACTGGTGACTGGGAGCAGCCACTGAGACCATATAACACAGGTCCTGAGAGACTTACATTGGCTCTCAGTATGTTTCCGGGCACAATTCAAAATGTTGGTGCTGACCTTTAAAGCCCTAAACAGCCTCAACTCAGTAGACCTGAAGAAGCGTCTCCACCCCCATCATTCAGCCCGGACACTGAGGTCCAGCTCCGAGGGCCTTCTGGCAGTTCCCTCCCTGCAACAAGCGAGGTTACAGGGAACCAGGCAGAGGGCCTTCTTGGTGGTAGTGCCTGCCCTGTGGAACACTCTCCCACCAGATGTCAAGGAAATAAACAACAATCTGACTTTTAGAAGACATCTGAAGGCAACTCTGTTTAGGAAAGTTTTTAATGTTTGATGTTTTATCGTGTTTTTAATATTCTTTTGGGAGCTGCCCAGAGTGGCTGGGGAAACCCAACCAGATGGGCAGCGTATAAATAATATATTGTTGTTGTTGTTGCCATCATAGTGCTGGAAAGGACTTTGGAGATCACCTAGCCAAACTGTGAGCTCAGTGCAGGATCTGCATTGCAGGATGCAACCACAACATCCTTGCCGATGCCTTATTTCATATATACATTCATGGGGTCTCAACTGTTGTGACTGAGCAGGAGAAAGCCCTTGGGGTCATAGAGGATAACTCAGTGAATAGTGTCACAAATGTTGGGTGCCACCCCCACTCTCTGCCGAGTGGTAGCAAGATTCTAGGGGGGTGCCAGGTGTTCACCCAGCCTTTGTGCTCCTTTGGAGAATTGAAGATGTGGTGGAGACTATCATAGCTTTAAGAAATATGATTTATTTACTTAATTACACCTTTGGTTTGCATGGAGGGAGTCCAGATCCTACAGCATGGTCATTCCAAGAGGGGCTTGTCCCCCACAGCAATGCAGCCCTGGAGCGAAAGGCATCTCTCCCAACCAGCCTTCAGCCAACCTGTCCAAGATGGACCCCAGTCTCTGATCTGAATCAGTTTGGGTTCCATGTTTTGCCCAAAGCTTATGTACAGCCCTAGATAAACCATCTTTCCCCTGGTTTCCCCCTCCCCACCAAAAAAAATGGAGAACAGCCCTGTGACTTAGGCAGAGTTTCTAATTCTTAATTGCTCACAATGTTAGAAGTTTCTGTCTTCATTTTCCATCACAAGAGTATGCACAAAAGCCTGCTAAATTATACAAAACCTATTATTAGAACCTTCTTTTGGATGTTATGAATGCAGGAAGTATGATCAAATCCTATCTTCTTCTCCTCTCACTCTCTCTTTTTTATCTGCTTAAATCTTTCACTACCTTGCTTTACAATTCCTCTATAATTACTGCTACTTTGTCATCTCTGAACGTTGAACAGAATACAAAATAGCTTTAACCCAACCCCTGCAAAGTAACTTGCATGCCTTGGGATGAAATTAAAAGCCTGATCGACTCCCTCGATGGTGGTGGTGGAGGTGGGGGCAAGTACACCCAATTCAAGAATGGCCCACATTTCCCAGATTCGAAACCCTCTGATTCAGATGAACTGTTTTTAGGCAGGGATGTGAGACAGCAGCAATTTCCATTCGGACCTCCCTTCTGTCAGGTGTGCATGCAGGAGCCAGGCCCTGTGACCAGTAGGACTTTGCAGGACTGGGGCCTTCCTAAGTTTGTTCTGAAGAGGCAAGACGCGGCCTCACAGGTGAGGCCGATTGGTAACTCACTGCACCTGGTGGCAAGAGCCAGGAAGGGATATAAGGTCAGCATTTCCCTTCAGCTCTTTGCCACAACAACACGCTTCCTGCCTTGCTGTGTTTGGCTTCTTGCTTCCTGATCCTTGAACCTCGGCTTCTTGACTCCTTGCTTCTTGATCCTTGGACCCCTGACTTCATGACTCCTTGCTTCTTGATCCTTGGACCCTTGGCTTCTTGACTCCCAGCTCTCTGACCCTTGGACTCTTGGTTTCCTGACTCCTGGCTTCTGGATCCCCGTTCCTGCTCCCACCCCACCATCTTGCCCCCTGGTCCTGATGTCCACTGCTGGGACTTCGATCACCCGTGAACCAGACCATGACACCTTCATCAGGAGGAAGGTGTGGGGCAAATGAAAACTGGAAAAGTTCATGGAGATCTAGGCAAAAGACAAGGAGCAGAGCTCTAGACCAACTAGTGGAAGAACATAAGATAAGCCTGTTGGATCAGACCAATGGCCCATCTAGACCAGACCCTGCTCTCACAGCCAGATTCCTGTGGGAAACCGGCAAGCAGGATCTGAGCATAAGAGCACACGACTTGAGTCTGCATATAGTTGATAGCGATGTTGACTTTGCTACACCCATGCCCTCTCTTGGAGAAGCTTCAAGATGGTTTCTCCAAAGGGGTGGGGTCATCATCATCACTTTCATCACTTTTAATTTGTATACAGTCTTTCTATCTTGCAATACTCAAGGTGGCTTACAAGCTGAAGAAACAAAGACGGTAACAATACAAAAATGTGATAATAAAACGTAATATTTAAAAGAAGCAACCTACATCAAAAAAGTAACATTCAACAATCATTAGAATAGTATAGAATAGTATGCTACAACAGCAGCAAGAATACTTATTGCAAAGTATTGGAAGACACAAGATTTACCCACTCTGGAAGAATGGCAGATGAAGGTGATGGACTATATGGAATTGGCAGAAATGACTGGCAGAACCCGAGACCAGGGAGAAGAGTTGGTGGAAGAAGATTGGAAGAAATTCAAAGACTATTTACAGAAATATTGCAAAATTAATGAATGTTAGAATGATGTCTGAATGAAGTTAAGTGGTTTTAGCAGCAATGTTAAGGTGTATGTAAAAATGGATTGTTAACAGATGAAAATTCAAAGTTATAATTTATTAAGTTAAAGGATTAAGATAAAAACAAAGAGGGAAAGGAATTGCTGAATTAATTAATAGAACTGGAATACAAAAAAGGGAGGTGTGAGGAGCTCAGGGAAGTAAGGAAATGAAATGTAAGGTACGGAAAGATCGATGTGTTTTTAAAAAAATGTTTATTATCTTTTTTCTGTATTTTGTATTTTTTTTAATTTCTTTTCTCTTTTTCTCTTTTTATTTATGTAATCTTTCTTTGAAACTTTAATAAATATCATATAAAAATATAGAATAGTATAGAATAATATCAGCATATAAAAATTAAACAAATTCACTCTTAACAATTTCAATAACTAATTTCTAAACTACAATCAATAAAACAACGGCAAGCCACGGTACATAAAATAATACAATACAAACTGAGAAGCAAGGTGGAAGAAGGCCTTGTCTGACAAAGTCTCTCCCCTCACAGTTCTTCCTCCAGGAACAGCTCCCTTATGGGACTCCTTGGGTCGGAGGGTGGGGGCAAGGCAGGTGGAAGGAGGCCTTGCCTGATGAAGTCTCTCCCCTCACAGGGATTTGAGGCATCATGGACCTCTCAAGGAGGGCTGTCCAGCCACCTGCCTGCACCTTTGTAATTTGACTAGCTGGTTTGCAGATCTTCTACTGATATATTTAATACATATGATCCTCTTGCCATTTCTTGGTTTCTCCCTTCATCCTCAGGAGCATGTTGGCAAAACAGATTCCAGGGCAGATATCTGATGGCCTACCCAGCGAGTCCCAGTTTCGGTTGTCATTTAAAGCACATTCATAAATGGATTGCAGCTGTGTGCACGCACCCACCATTCTAATTACAGCAGGGAAGCCCTTCTGTAATGAAAACTGAAATGAGATCAAAATCGTAATCAACAGCAGCAGCAAGAACAACACAGTTTGGGGGGTGAGGGTGGTTTGCAACACGCACATGGAGAGAGTGCCTGCAGCAGGCATTCAGATGAAATGTGAAAGTCGTTAACAAACGAGAAATCCATCTGAGCGCCTTATGGAACCATATATTGTAATGACATTACAATGTGGACAATGTGATCAGCCCAGTTCAAAGCAATTATGGTTTGAGCTGATGGGAAGGGGTTGGTGTGTTACGATGAAGTACAACGAACCTTGGGTGGTGATAAACGTTGTCAGGTCTGATCTGCCTTTTCCAAACCAGTTGTACTACTTAGGCTATAGTCTCATTTGCATCTCCACACACCCAGGAGGAACTCATAACAGTAATTTCAGCTCTCCTAATGAAACGATGCAACATACTCAACGGAAATGAACTTTTTCACTCAGTTTATCTTCCTAAGTGTTATTTCCTCATCCCGTTTCCATCAACCTTGGCCGCTACATAATGAATTGCTATAATCTAAAGAGTGTTTTAACCTTCAGGGTAATACGGTGGTATATCTGGAAACATGATCATTGGCCACAATCACATTGGGCCACTGAGGTCTGTCTGACATTGTGCTCAACACACCACTGGCTTGAAATGAAATGTTTAGCAGTGAGACTTGGGCTGCAAGCACACAGTGTTGTATTCTAGAATCTGGGACGAGTGCTTGATTTTTGCTACGCAGCCCACACACAATCTAGATCAGTGCTTTCCAAACCTTTTGGGGTCACTGCCCCCGTGGTTCCACAAACTCATCTCCTGTACCCCCTACCCTATAAAAAACATTATTCAGAATGGCAGTTTGTGTGAGCCACTAAGGAGGATAACAACACCATAAACCAAAACAGTAACACTTAGTTGCAGCTTTAGTCAAAATCCAGTTAAAAGTATTCAGTTTAATTAATTCAACAAAACTGATGAATTTCATCCAGTGGCACCAGCATTTCAAAGTCTGATAGTCATTTAGGTAAAAAAGTAAAGGTAAAGGACCCCTGGACGGTTAAGTCCAGTCAAAGGCAACTATGAGGTTGTGACGCTCATCTTGCCTCAGGCTGAGGGAACAGGCGTTTGTCCACAGACAGCTTTCCGGGTCATCTGGCCAGCATGACTAAGCTGCTTCTGGTTCAACAGGATACCATGATGGAAGTCAGAGCGCACGGAAATGCTGTTTACCTTCCCGCCACAGTGGTATCTATTTATCTACTTGCACTGGTGTGCTTTCAAACTGCTAGGTTGGCAGAAGCTGGGACAGAGCAACGGGAGCTCACCCCGTCGTGGGCAATCGCCACTTGGGGAATGTGCAGGGAGGAAAAGGTCACCTAACCAAAGGGGGAGTTTTCAAATGTATATCAAGAAACCACACCCATCCTTGTGGATGACAGGAACTAGAGTCAATCTAGATTGAAAGGAGAATGTTGAGGATGGCAATGAGTGATTCCAGGATGAGAGAAAAAAAACACATTTTTGTGTTCCCAATGGGTTGGTGGGTATGCAGTCTAGGTATGTAGCAGTAAGTGTGTAAGTTAAGGAGCACTGGAAAGAATGGAGTGGTCAGAAGTCACAGTTTATAATTCTTATAAGGACAGTACTATGTCCTTTTCAAGGACCTGTCGGAGGACGTAATCCCATTGCTGGTACTGAAACAAGACTGAACTGCTAGACTAGACACATACTCTCCACATTTCTCTGATGAAAATAGGGATGTCCCATTCCATAATGATTGTTTTACTATTTATAACCCACACATCTCACTAGGTTGCCCCAGCCACTCCGGGTAGCTTCCAACATAAAGTGGTACCTTACGTACTTAATTCATTCTGGAGGTCCGTTCTTAACCTGAAACTGTTCTCAACCTGAAGCACCACTTTAGCCAATGGGGCCTCCCGGTGCTGCCGTGCCGCCGGAACACGATTTCTGTTCTCATCCTGAAGCAAAGTTCTTAACCTGAGGTACTATTTCTGGGTTAGTGGAGTCTGTAACCTGAAGCGTCTGTAACCTGAAGCATATGTAACCTGAGGTACCACTTACAGATAGGTAGCCGTGTTGGTCTGCCATAGTCAAAATAAAAAAATTCCTTCCAGTAGCACCTTAAAGACCAACTAAGTTAGTTCTTGGTATGAGCTTTCGTGTGCATGCACACTTCTTCAGATACACGAAAGCTCATACCAAGCATGCACACGAAAGCTCATACCAAGAACTAACTTAGTTGGTCTTTAAGGTGCTACTGGAAGGATTTTTTTTTATTCTGAGGTACCACTGTACATAAAAACATAATAAAACATTAAACATTTTTAAAATCCTATACAGGATTGCCTTCAGACGGCTCAAGGGTTGGATAACTCCATACCCTCCAACATTTCTCCAATGAAAACAAGGACACCATACTATACCCTCCAACACCTCCCCAATGAAAATAGGGACATCCTAAGGAAAAGCAGGACATTCTGGGATCAAATCAGAAACTGGGATGGCTTCTCTAAATCAGGGACTTCCCTGGAAAATAGGGACACTTGTAGAGTTTGTAGTCAGGTTCTGCCAATGGCAAAGTGTGGGCTTCATCTTGTCCTATGCCTCAGACATCAAAAAGTCTTGATCCAGCCCTGGGAGAACAGTTTCAGATTTCTTCCTACAATTTTTGATGTGGAAGGGGGTTAGAAACAACGAGCTCTGTGACCAGAATGCAGAAGCAAAGTGCTTCCTTCTGCTGGCTGCGGTGGTGCATCTTATTTAGGACAGAATGAAGCCTGCAAATCTTGGGAACCTGCTCATGTGCAACCTCATAATTATTTAGCTCTGTGACCAAAAAGAACGAAGAACCGTAGGAGGCAATCCATTTTGTGGAAATGCTTGTTTGCAACGTCAGGAGGGGAACTGGGGGGGGGGGGCGTTTGGCCTTGAAAACAATATTTCAGGGGCCATGAGGCATTTCGTTCACATCATATTGCAAGGGCACCACATGTTTCGACAGCCCCAGAGAGAGCTAATTTAGTCAGCATCACTCTAATGATATATGATTTAGACAGTTACTTTTTCTGCTTTTGGCCTCTGTGCGAACTCTCTGCCTTTCTGTCTCCCAGCACACACACTTCTCCTCACTGTCACCCTACATTTACTTGCGGGAAGATGTTGAGTCTGCAGCCAGTTGTGAGCCCGTTACAGATTTCAAATGTTACTCTAGCAGAAACTCCCCTCAGTTTTAGGTGCAAAATGTTTTGGGTTCTGTCGAATGCAGCCTTCTTCAGAAATTCTGGTCGTCAGGTGGAGATGGGAGAGAGGGGCTGCCCTCGTTGGTCCCCAAAGCTCCCAGCATGGTTTAGAATGCTGCTCTGTGAGGTTCAGAACGACTTATGTTCTCTTTAAAAATGCCAGATGGTAGGGGAAGGGATGTGGCTCTGTGGTAGAGCATCTGCTGTAAGTGCAGAAGGTCTCAAGTTCAATCCCCAGAACGTCCAGGTCTGAGGGACGCCTGTTAAGAAGTGTACAGAAACGTATAAATTAGGCTAAAATGTGCATGAAATGCATATAACAGAGAAATAACATAGCAGAGCCAATTCTTCTTCTTCTTCTTCTTCTTCTTCTTCTTCTTCTTCTTCTTCTTCTTCTTTGTCTTCATCTTCGTCTTCTTCTTCTCCTGCCCATCTGGCTGGGTTTCCCCAGCTACTCTGGGTGGCTTACAACATATATGAAAACATAATAAAACATCAAACATTAAAGAACAGAATATTTTACACAGACTATAAATAAACCAATAAATCAATAGGGGGGAAGAAGAAGACGAAGACGAAGACGAAGACGAAGAAGAAGAAGAAGAAGAAGAAGAAGAAGAAGAAGAAGAAGAAGAAATTAGGCAAAATGACATATAAAATGTATAATAAGAGACGTTCAGTTTTTTTCATGAGGACTTTTTTTTAAAAAACCACACTCGTGTAACTGTAGAGAATTGAACACAAGACTGGGATAAATGAGAAACTGAAAGGACCTGAAGCGGGCAGATTCTCCCATCCCAAACTGGAAGGTTGGGGCCCTTCAGGAAACCATTTTGCCCTCCTCAAAGCTCACTTTTTAGGCTCAAAATGTTTGCTGGAGAGCTGTCAGCTCATCCTTAGCAAATGGCTGTGTTTGTGTGCTCATAGTCAGCATCCTATCATAGCTTGACAGTTACGGATAGGTTTCTTGCTCATAACTGTCATCCTATGATCTGTTTGGCAATATGCCTAAGCAACTGGAGCTAGGCTAACATTCCTCAAAAAAAGAATGTTCTCATAAATTGTCTAAGGGTGTTCTTTTCTGGGCTCCCTCTGAGACAATTTCATCACCCAACGAACAGGGTGGAGAATTTTGGGAGGTTATTTTCACTTGCCACTCCATCTTCATGTTTCTTAATGTAGTATCGATGGTCTTTCCTCCCTCTTTATTGAAACATTATACCAGAACAAGGAGTCCTTGATCCCATTGCTGTGGATGGAATTGCAATAGAATTACCACTTTCCCATCCTGACCCTTCTATGCCCTCTCTACTAATATTTCATGTGCTTGTATCAGTGCAACCGCAGCACGACATCCCACCAAAGTGTTAACCAAGGCTGGATCTAGACACATTAAAAAAAAAAAGTTTCAGGAAAACGTGTTGTAAACTTCTTAATGGGAAATCACGTTGGTGAAAGATGGGACTCCACGATGCCATCTGGCATCACAGTGTTATAATGCATATAAAACACTTTTTCTTTACTAATGTAGCTGAGTCCCCCAGTTTGTACTGTTAGTTTCTGTTTCTCACTGAGCAGTTGCTGTGAGTCACAGGACTCTGTTTACATTCCAGACTATTGGAGTCTCGCGGGAAAGGGAGACGGGATGTGACGTTAGTGGTTTCCTGTTTCCTTTGTTCCTTTGTTCCTTTCCTCAGTTGCTCTCTGCATCCATAGAGAGAGGATGTATTTTCTGTTCTGCGTAGCTAGAAAATAAAACTCTTTACAATGTAGCCATAAATCCCATCACTTCCGCATGCTGTTTTGATCCTCTGCTGGGACAACGTGCCTGAGGCCTTATCAAAGGATCAGGTCATCAAGTAATTGTCAGGAGGCGATTTCAAAGGCTCAGTCGAACGGAGCTCCCAACATTTTTGGTTATGGGCCCAGATGACGAACGGCAGAAGAACGGAACGCAGCTTATCTTCTCTGCGTGTCAAGAAGATTGATGAGAGGTATGTGCTCTTGTCCCGGGAAGCCTGCCAGTTCCTAATTAATGGCATTAAGGGGTGGACTTTGAATTTCTAGCCAGCACTTACCGGCAGCGGCAGGAGAAAGGCCTTAAGAAGTGTGCTTATGAAGGGATGATGGAGACAATTTTGGGTTGGAACCCCCCAGAGACCGACTCCTCAATGAGAAAGGAAAGAAATTAAGAAAGAGACCAACAAATGACAAGGAAAAGGGCAAGTATAAACAAGAAGAAGAAGATCTGCAGAAGGGACATGGAAGAGACTTAAGGGCCTCGGACATAAGAGTTCCAGGTTGATGGACTAGATGGAATGGACAGTAAGGACTGACACGACCCGAGACCAGGAAGAAGAGACGTTGGATGAAGATTGGAAGAAAATTTATAAAGAAAATTTTTTATTTGGGGAATTAGCCTAAAATCAATGAATATTAAGGAAAATGTTGAAATGAAACTATATGACTCTAGCAGAATTGATATTAGGGGTTATGTATATTTGAGTATTAAGATTCAAGCTTTAAGATACTTTATGGTAAGATAAGGTTAAATAAACTAAGGTAATTTGAATAACAGAATATGGGGAAAGATGGAAAGGATTTGTTGAGTTAATTATTAGGTTAAATTGTTAAGATAAATTATTTAACAAAAATTGAGAAAGATGGAAAGAATTTGCTGAAATAACTAATTAAACTAGAATACAAAAAGGGAGGTGTGAGGAGGTCAATGAAACAAGCAAATGGAAGTTAAAGATATGAAATTTGGGATTTGTGTCTCTTTTCTTCTTTTTTATTTTTTGTTGTTGTATTGCTGTATTGGTTTTTATGTTTTGCGCTTTTTCTTCTTTTTTATGTATTGTAGTGTTGTTGGTTTTTTTTTTCTTTTTTTCTATTACTCTGAAACTATGAATAAATATTATTTTTTAAAAAAAGAAAGAAGAAGAAGTGTACTTTTGGATGGAAAACAGACTCATCCTGCTTTAAAGACACAAGATGGCCAGTGCAAGAGTATCAGAGGCTCCTGAGAACGCAGTGCAGATCAGAGGATCGACCTCTAAGAGGACAGCAATGTTCAGCAAGTGTTTTTTTTAAAAAAATGATGATGATGATGTGCCAATAAGGAAATGTCTTCGTTTGGTTTCGTTCATGCATAGATTGGAGAAGGCCAGAAGCCATCGTTTTCTCCCCAATCCCTGACATTTCTGGTTTATATTACACGTGGCACCGTGCATGATCCAGTTGTAAGAAAACGCAGCAACTGAAGTATAGCACGCCCTTGTCATCATCTGATTTATTGCACAATTACCGAGTGAGCCAAAATCGGTTCCCTAGAGACATTCATGGGTTGGAGCCATCCCATGCAGAAGGCTACCAAGTCCATCTCAGATGTGTTGTTCAAATGAATTAAGCCAACATTAAACTGAGAAAACGGGCAAAGTCTTCCCCTGTGAGTAACTGGCACAGCATGCAAGATATTAAAGAAGTTAGCAAATGACAGCCACATCATTGTGAGAAGAGTCAATTCACTTGGCTACAGATTGGAGCATGGGAGGGGAATTTCAGGCAGCTCCCCTGAAGAAATGTGGCCTTCCAGACCTCTCTATTTGGCTTTTGAGACCCTCTCTAGCCACATCCTCTCTCCCCAGACCACTCCCCTCATTGTCCCATTGCCCTTCATCCATATCCCAAGTGTTTTTGCCTGGCTGGAATATGCCCTTAATCTCTGAGGATGCTGTTGCTTGCGCATATGGTGGATAGAGAGGGCCGCAAGAGCATGCCTAGAAACAATCCTACTGTGTCCCAGGCCACATGGAGGTTAGGCTGGCCTCAAGCAGAGCCAGGGCTTTTTCGGCTGTGGCCCCCATCTGGTGGAACACTCTGTCACAAGAGACCAGGGCCCTGTGGGACTTGACATCTTTCCGCAGGGCCTGCAAGACAGAGCTGTTCCACCAGGCCTTTAGCCAAGGCACAGTCTGACCTACTCTATCCCTCTGTAATCCATGGTTGCTATTGATTTGATTTCGAATTGATTATAGAATGAATTGTTTTTAGAATGTAATTCAATTAATTGATTGTGATTTTATGTAAACTGTGTTATTTTTACTGTTGTTAGCCGCTCTGAGCCCGGCTTTGGTTGGGGAGATCGGGATATAAATACAATTATTATTATTATTATTATTATTATTATTATTATTATTATTATTAAACTGTGCATGTATCTCTCCACCCACTTTTACCTTTGGCCCACCCACCACTGGCATGTAGCTCTTGGAAGGTTGCCCAGAATGGAACAACAACAACAACGTATTATTATTTAGGCTTTGGAAAGCTGGTACACTGGTGCCCCGCAAGACGAATGCCTTGCAAGACGGAAAACTCGCTAGACGAAAGAGTTTTCTGTTTTGGAGGTGCTTCGCAAAACGGATTTCCTATGGGCTTGCTTCACAAGACGACAATGTCTTGCGAGTTCCTGCTGGTTTTTTCCCCCTTCCCCCCCTTTTCTAAGCCGCTAAGCCACTTATCAGCTGATCCGATCAGCAGATAAGCCGCTAAAAGCCGCTAATAGCGCTAATCCGCTAATCCTTCAATGGGCTTGCTTCGAAAGACGAAAAAACCGCTAGATGAAGAGAATCACAGAACGGATTCTTTTCGTCTTGCGAGGCACCACTGTATCATTGGATCAAGTTCATACACTTTGTTGAATTAATTATACGCAATAGTTTGAACTGGATTTAGAATAAGTCTGCAATTATTTGGATATTTAAGGATATTTAATTGTGATATCATTGCTGGGACGTACAAGCCATTATTCTGAATAATGCTTTTTATAGGAGCAGGGGATGGAACCAAGGGCACAGCGTCCCAAAAAACTTTGGGAACCACTGTGCTAAATCCTAATCCCTTCCAGCGGTACTGATCATAGAACCATAGAATTCTAGAGTTGGAATAGTAATAATAATAACAATAATAATTTATTATTTATACTCCGCCCATCTGGCTGGGTTTCCCCAGCCACTCTGGGCAGCTTCCAACACAATATTAAAATGCAATAATCTATTAAACATTAAAAGCTTCCCTAAACAGGTGTCTTCTAAGACAGGTGTCTTAGATGTCTTCTAAAAGTCTGTGAAGGGACCGTGAGGATCATCTGGTAACTAGTCCAACTCCCTACAATGCATGAATCTCTCACCCAATGTGTGGATTGAGCCCATGACCATGTTATTAAGAGTTTCCTGTTCTACGAACTGAGCTGTGAAAGTCATCAGCGGCTGAGACTGCAGCTTTAAGAGTTCCATTGGTTTCTCCCTTCCTTCATTCACAAGGCAGCAGAAGATTGTGTTTTAAATCTCATGCAGCATTTTAACAGGAGAGAGAGACAATTACGGAGAACTCATTACAGGAGCTGCACCAGGAAAAGCCAAACGACAGGAATCAAAATATGACCCTGCATGTTGAGAGTTCATTCACTGAAGACCGGAGAACTTAATATTTGAGAAAGCGAGACCATTGTGTCAGCACTGTCACTGATAGACAATTTATGTTCTTTTAAGCATTCTGGTGCGGTGGTGACACAAGTCGGCTAATTATAGAGTAATTATAAAGCAATGTGCTGAGAGACTTTGGGAGCGTGGGAGAAGATTAAGAGCAAGCCACAGCTACCTACAGGGGAGGAGATTTCCAACAGCTGACAACCAGAGCCCGACAAAAGCGGAACTAGAAATAAGTCATTGTTAACAGAAAGCATTAATTAATTGCTGCCACAAGATACCTAGGCATGAGGCGTGCCTTCCATGAGTTGAATCTCTCTAATCAAGACGGTGTATCATTTGGCAAAAATAGAATCTGAAAGGCCAGTGATGCCACCAATATTCATATTTTGGTAGGGTAGTGGTAGAGCATCTGCTCTGCCTGCAGAACTTTCCTGGTTCAATCCTGGCATCTCCAGGTACATCTGGAAAAAGCTCATGTCTGTAAGCAGGAATATGCAGCTGCCCCATATGAGGATCAAACCTGCAACCTTGGTGTCAACAGCACCATGCTGTAACCAACTGAGCTATCTAGGAAGATCTGAGAAGTATGGAATGTTCCCCTTTTCTGCTAGCCTTTATGGGCTTTTTCCATGCCTGACTGCTGCCCAGCTTAGTCTTCTGGGAAAGCTCTGTAAGTCCCCTTCAAGTCAGATCAATGCTGGTTCTGGACATTATTAATAGCGTCACACAGGACAGCTGTAAGACAGTCCTGACCTCTCTGAAATAAGCACCGTGCTTTTCTTTTAGCTCAAAAAGCAGTTTATATTTATTACAAAGTATTACTTGGTGCATAAACCAAGGCTGGTGCCTCGGTTAATTCCATGGGCAGTAAATCCCATTCTCAGCCTCGCTTGCCTTCGCTGGGTTTCCCCCAGGTCTCCATTAGGTTTATGACACATTATAATCCAGCCCCACAGAGAATGCTGATAAACCTTCCTTCCCCTGCAGCTTGCTTTCTGTCTTCTCTCAGAGACAGCACGTTCCCAGATGACTCCAGTCCTCATTGATCCAGGACTTCCTCACCCACCCCATTCCAGTTTTTAAATGGGATTCCATACTTTCTCCAGATGGCTTCCTTCATTTAATTACCCACATCCTAAATACTTATCTAACGAGACCTACACACTGCACTGTGGCTCTGCCATAGCTGTGTAACAGATGGGCAGAGGTGGGCAGATTTCAGGACAGTGGGGAATGACCCATTAGGATGAATGTGGCAGTGCTCCACCAACCTCAATAGACCCTCACCCAGCCCCCTACTTGGACAACCAGTCCATGTGGGCATTGGACAGCACTTTGTTAAATGTTCCTGATGTTTCCTTATCTGGTAATTTCCACACTGTATATGATCTTTCACATGACATACTAGCCACTTCTGGAGAACTAGTAGAGGATTAGCACTCATTTCTATGTTAACCGATTCCAGAAAAAATCCATTGGCAACCTTGTTAACCCAGAAAATCACAGAAGTTTTGCACTGTAACCTCCACCCCCCATTTTCATGGATCATGTCATGTGATGAAATTTCATGGAATCATAGAATTGTGACACACACATCCTGGAGGTCATCTGTAATGCAGAAATCTCAGCCAAAGCATCCATGGCAGATGGCCTTCCAACTCTGCTTAAAAACCTCCAAGGAAGGAGAGTCTACCACTGTCCAAGAGAGTCTATTCAACTGCTGAACAGCTATTACTGTCAGGAAATTCTTCTTGATGTTGAATCAGATTCTCCTTTCTTGCAACTTGAAGCCATTGGTTTGAGTCCTATCCTCTAGAGCAGGAGGAAACAAGCTTGCTCCCTCTTCCATGTGACAGCCCTTGAGATATTTGAAGATGGCTCTCATATCTCCTCTCAGTCTCCTCTTTTCCAGGCTAAAAATACTCAGCTCCTTCAACCATTCCTAACAAGGCTTGGTTTCCAGACCCTTGGTCAACTTTGTTGTGGTTCGAGGACCCGATCCCCGCATAGTGGAATGAAAACACACGGACATGTGATATAAGGTTAATGGGCTTGAAAAGGCCACAACTTTATTGATTACAGCAAGTGAAAAGGTATTGGCTTAGGCACTGGAGTATGTCAGTTGACTCCACCCACCCAGAGAGGGGTGAGTCTAGAGAGGGGGGTTTATTCACCAGTAGGTGGAGCCTGTTGATGCTAATCCAACTATAAGCTCTCCCCTGATGTCACTGAGGGTCGTGCCATGGCCTCCCGCCACGCAGGCATCGTACAGAATACACGACCGCCAGATTCCTTTAACGGAATACCCAAAAATTGAAGGCGTAGGCGATGGCCACACCTAGCCCTTCCACACACCACAGCACATTATTCCAATGCTTAACCTACCCACCAATACCACGAAAGTTGTGACAATTGCTACGTGGTAGGCGAAAAAACCACAAAGCCTAATGCCAAATGGAAAAATTCCTACCAGGCCCACCGGACAATCTGGGTGACCAACCTAAGGTCCATAGCAAGGCCAAAAGAAACTGAGACCCTGATCTCTAAGGGAGTGGAGGGTGGGTGACTCACGACAGGACGACGAGGAGTGAGGGCTGCGTGGCTGGCGCAGCAGCAATTTACACTGCCATCCACGTCCCTTCGAAGGCACCTGGTTGGGTGCCTGTCTGTGGGCGTGGTGTGCCAGCGAGGTGAGAGGAGGCAGGGGGCCAACGCCCACAACCACTCCCCTCTTTTGCAAGAGGAGAGTCTTTGCCCTCCTCTGCACACATTCCCGATTGTCAACATCCTTCTTAAATTGTGGGGCCCAGAACTGGACATGGTTGGGACAGTGTTCCGGCATGCAGTTCTATCCTGCCATTTGCATTAGGGAACAGAATCAGGCATGAGCATAAAGAGTGGTGACATTTCCAATGACATCTGCTGTTGTGCCACACCACACCCATTGGTGTGAACCAAAGTTAGCATTACCTGGCGGGTCCATAATGTGACAGGTAATGTAGTGATAAAGAACATTAGGAACAGGCATAGAAATGTAGCATTATAAACAGGAAAACTAACAGAATAATCCTCACATCTGAATGAAGCCTTCATCTCCTTCATCTTAGTGCTATCCTTGTAGAACTTAGCAGAGAGGAGGATGGGAAGAAAACTAGTTCCAGTGGGCATCACCTGCTACTTCTTCTGGGTTAAGGTATCTACTCCTTTTCTGAACTACAACCCTAAACTCACCCAATTGGAGCTTTTTCAAAAATCCTATACTTGAATTAAATAATTCTGAGTCTAGGACAGTGGTCCCCTCACATCAAATCTTTGGGGCCTAAGCCCAGGACCCCTTTGGGCAGAATGAGCAGGTAGGTTTTGAAATACTAATACGCAAGAAAAACCCAGAAATATGAAGATATACAATATTGTACTCAAGAGACATTCATAAAAGGGAATCAACAATGATACACATAGGACAATGAGCAATACACACAGGACGGAATGCCAATTATTAATCTGTTACAACAAATGAGTCTTTTTCAAATATGTTTCCAGTAATTGTGAGTCCTTGGAGGGAAATATTTTCAACAAACCTCTTAGGGGAATGTATCCAAATTCTTCAAAAGAATCCATGGCTGATAAGGGATTTTTAAAATAATAATAATTATTGCCTGTGCAGCTTCCTTCCTTTTTAACAGGCTGTTCACCACGACACAAGCAGGGTAAAGGTAAAGGTAAATGTACCCCTGCCCGAACGGGCCAGTCTTGACAGATAGTCTCCCATTATTCCCAGGAAGCTGCTCACCTTGTCAGTTAGAGCAGCAATGCTAGCTTCCCAGGAGTGGGGTCAGAGCCACTTATTAGGAGGGAGGGGGCAAGTGTCAGGGAGGTGTCAGGAGTTCAGTCTACACTCAAGTAGGACCCTGGCAGAGACACATGCCCGACTGGCATGTTCCCTCCCTCCTGGTCAATCATTCAGGAGCTTCAGGAGCTTTCTTCAGCCCGAACATCACAGCAACCGATGCCAACAGACACCGGAACACTTAGGGATCCACAGAGTTTGCGTACCTTGCATAACAGACCTCAGCAACTCAGCATTTTGGCTAATCTACTTTATTTACGTAGAAACACACACGGAGCACTGCAACATGCCTCCCTCTCTCTCTAGCATCAGACAGCAAAGAGAAAAAGAACAAAGGACAATAGTCCCACTTCATGGAACACAGTAATACAAACATCCTGTCTCCGTCACTTCCCATGATGTGGAGTCAAAACATACCAAGTCATGTGAAAGACAAAAATCCCATGACTGCAATCATGGAGCAGGAATTCTAACAGGAGGTCTGTGTGAGTACCCCGTGGTGACCTCCCCAGTGTCTTGATTCTACCTCCTGGTAAGTGAAAGTGACCATATTGCTACCCACCAGGGTATTACACCTGCTAAAGAGCCATTATACCAGTGGTTCTCAAAGCGTGTGGCACACCACACTCTTGTGATGGGAAGGTTCAAGCACAATCAAAGAAACATTTAAATATTTCAGTATAGATGGATATGCAATCAGAGACAGTATCCACATCTCTCTTCAAAAGCATTGACTATTCTTCTACAGTTCTCCATGACTTATTGTTGTGGGTAGTAATTTTCAACTCTGACAAATATTAAAGATCAGGGAAGAGAAAGGCTTCTTTGTGTTGGTGAGATGAGAGTTTGTTTGCCTCAAATTACCCGGCAAAATCAAGCTCACACATTTGATTGACTTTGTATACATAAGGTACATATGTAAGACGCTCGTTTATAATTATATTTGGGGAATGGTTTGTGTTCTTATGTAGCTGAATTGTTTTATATTTTCTGGATGTCCCATGATCATATTCTGGAGTAGTTGTGTTCTGTGTTATGAATCAAGCACTGCTAGGAATTGTGTCTGTTTGTTTTCCAATGTATTTTTTTATGAATAAAAAATTCAGTGTGGCGCAAGAAAAGTTTTATTCTAAAAGTGTGAGAGATATTGCTTGCATATGGCTCCCAGATG
This sequence comes from Podarcis vaucheri, assembly GCF_965113315.1. Lineage (NCBI taxonomy): Eukaryota > Metazoa > Chordata > Lepidosauria > Squamata > Lacertidae > Podarcis > Podarcis vaucheri. The sequence continues at coordinate 8,263,566 of NC_138749.1, forward strand.
GTCTCCCATCCTGGTAGCTCAAAGAGCCAGAACTTCAATTTTCCAACAGCATTGTCTATCTTCCAACTATCCCTAGGAACATATTAATATACTGCCTTATATTGAGTTAGATCATTCATCCTTCTAGCTCAGTATTGTCTACACCAGGATTGGCCGACATGCAGATGTTGCTGAAATACAACTCCCATCAGCCTCAACAAGCATGGCGAATGAACAGAGGTGATGGGAATTGTAGTCCAGCAGCATCTTTTGGAGGACATCACATTGGCAACCCATGGTCCCCATTGACTGGCAGTGGCTCTCTGGGTCTCAGTGGCGGTTTATGCCCTATGGGACTGGTGAGGTGGAAGGCAAGGAGACCAACACTAAGTGGAACCAGAGCCATTGACAGGCAGAGATCCCTGCTGACTTCTAATAGCTAAAATTCCTGCTCCATGATTGCAGTCATGGGATTTTTGTCTATCACATGAAGGTGTATGTTTTGACTCCACAGAGTGGGAAGTGACAGAGACAGGATGTTTGTGTTACTGTGTTCCGTGAAGTGGGAGTATTGTCCTTTGTTCTTTTTCTTTTTGCTGTCTGATGCTAGAAAGAGAGGGAGCCATGTTGCAGTGCTCCATGTGTGTTTATAGGTAAATAAAGTAGATTAGCCAAAATGCTGAGTTGCTGAGGTCTGTTACGCAAGCTGCGCAAACTCTGTGGATCCCTAAGTGTGCTGATGTCTGTTGGCATCGGTTGCTGTGATGTTCAGGCAGAAGAAAGATTTTGAAGCTCCCGAACAAATGATCAAGAGGGAGAGAACATGCCAGTCGGGTATGTGTCTCTGCCAGGGTCCTACTCGAGTGTAGCATGAGCTCCTGACAAGGAACACTGAGACTAAGGAGGACCATAAGAAGAGCCTGCTGGGTCCAGCATCCTGTTCTCTCAGTGGCCAACCAGATGTCTGTGCAAAACCCACAAGCAGCACAAGAGCAACACTCCCCTCCTGTGGCTTCCAGCGATTGGTAATTAGAAGCATCCTGTCTCTGACCATGAAGGCAGAGCACAGCCATCATTCAGGGGTGCCATCTAGGTGGGCTCGAAGGCCCCTCAATTTTTCAAGGAGGGTGCCAAGCCTCCTCAATATTCCACAGCGGCATGCTTGTGTCACTCGCTCATGCCGCTCGATGTGCTCCCATCACATGCACCAGCAATGAGGTGTGAGCATGTGGTGTGAGCACATCAGGCGGCGGCGCCCCCCTCAATCGTGGGGAGAAGCCAGCACACCTCCCTCCCATCATGGCTAGTAGCTGCTGATAGGCTTCTCCTCCTCCACAAATTTGTTCAAACATCTTCTTAAGTAATCCAATAAATTTATTGATATTATTAATTAATTAATTATTAGTTTATTATTTATACCCTGTCCATCTGGATGGGTTTCCCCAGCCACTCTGGACGGCTCCCAACAGAACATTAAAAACACGATAAAAGATCAAACATTAAAAACTTCCCTAAACAGGGCTGCTTTCGGATGTCTTCTAAAAGTCAGATAGTTATTTATTTCCTTGACATCTGATGGGAGAGCGTTCCACAGGGTGAGCACCACTACCGAGAAGGCCCTCTGCCTGGTTCCCTGTAGCTTCACTTCTCGCAGTGAGGGAACCGCCAGAATGCCCTTGGAGCTGGACCTCAGTGTCCAGGCAGAATGATGGGGGTGGAGACGCTCCTTCAAGTATTCATCACTATCACCTGCAGGAGAAAGTTCCATAGTTTGATTATGCACTATGTGAAGAAAGATGAAGAAGAAGAAGAAGAAGAAGAAGAAGAAGAAGAAGAAAAGAGTTTGGATTTGATATACCGCTTTATCACTACCCTAAGGAGTCTCAAAGTGGCTATCATTCTCCTTTCCATTCCTCCTCCACAACAAACACTCTGTGAGGTGAGTGAGGCTGAGAGACTTCAAAGTGTTGGCTTTTTGCAGTATAGTGACGCTGCAGAGAGCTTGCTGGGGAGATCATGCATTAAAAAGAAAGGACTCAAAAAGTACTTAAAGGTTTTAATAGGAAAAACAAAAACTCCATTTACACTAAATACATCAACAAACCAACATGACCCAACCACCAACCCATCCCCCAGGGTAATGGGAGAGCTAGGTGCTGCTCCTTATATACTCTACCCAAATGCTGACACGCCTTAATCAAATACAACTCAGCAGCACCTGCTACGTTTCACAGCTGTAAAGCTGGGTCTCGTTATCCCGCTCTGGCCCCTTACTCCGGCCCCTTTAAGACACACACATGGAGTGGAACAATGATGAACCTCTACATTTAAAGAAACCATTCAACATTTCCCCTGCGGTTCATCATTGTGGAACAAAAACATAAAGCATACTTTGTATATGTTTTTCATGTGTGATGTAAACTGCAACCTATAATGTTTGGTATGTTTACGGTACATTGCCACTCTCTTAAGAGGAGAGAAACATTGCGTAGTGGGCTTTTCCACACTGTGAAGCATCTTTTAACAAAAGCTTAACTGTTTCATATTTTACACTTGGTGAATAGCACAAATCATAATCTTCGCCTGGAATTCGTTGAAAACCCTTAGCAACTAATCTTGCCTTGTACCTTACAACTTCATTTTTATCATTCATTTTAACTCTATAAACCCATTTTGAATCAATAAGTCTCATATCTGGGGTTTGTGGTACAAGAGACCAAGTGTTATGCTCTTTTAAAGAAGCTATCTCAGAGTTCATAGCTTTATACCAATTTGCAGCTTGGTGCTTAGGTAAATTCTGAACATCATTGTAGCTTTTTGGCTCAAAAACCGCCTTATTGGCAAACACAGTATTAAAATGTTCATCTGCATAACGTTGTGGCTTCTGCCTCTTTCTATCTGAACGTCTCAGTCCGGAAGGAGAGTCAGACTCCTCAGACTTAATGGGACTCAGTGAACTACTAGTTTCAGGTTGTAAATCATCATTGTCAGACTGAAGAGGAGCCTGTAGGCTAAGCTCACGGTCAGAAAACTCAAGAGAATCTAACCTCCCCTCGGGTGCCTGTGACTTTAAATCCTCAAACAAATTATCAGATCCAACAGGCTTTTTGTCTTCTTCTATTAATTCAGAAGCACCATTTTCTCCTGCTGCTGCTGCTTCTCCCTCTTCTTCCTCAGTATCATTTATACCATCAGTATCTTGGAAAACAGCAACTCCATTCCAATTTACAGTTTGTATCATGCTTCTGGTAATATGAAATTTGCCAGTTGCTGGTATGTAAATTCTGTACGCCCCCTGCTGGTAGCCCATTAATTTTCCCTGAACACTACGTTCACCCAATTTCTGCTTAGCAGGATAATGCATAATTACATCTGAACCCCAAATGCGTAGGCATTTCAGATTAGGGCGTTTTTTAAACAGCTTCTCATAGGGGGTGACATCTAAACCAGAATGATAACTGCGATTTCTAACATAACAAAAAGCATGGAGTGCTTCGGCCCAAAAGGCTTTGGGCAGATTAGCATCGTGCAGATAAGTTTTAACCCCTGCCTGCAAGTCACGCTGCACAACTTCAACAAGCCCATTTTGCCAGGGACTTCGGGGGCAAGATAACTCATGAGTAGTCCCCTGCGCTTCCAGGAATTTCTCAAAATCCTCAGAAACAAATTCCCCACCCCGGTCAGAAAACAGGTTCTTAATAGGTTTTTTAAAGTGCGTTTTTACCCAGTTGCAAAAGGCTTTGTACTTCTCAAATGCTTGGGACTTCTCAGCTATTGCATAAGTCCAACAGTATCTACTATACTGGTCTATGAGGGTAAGCCAGTACTTAGAACCTCCTAATGATGGTGGGAGTGGCCCAACTAAATCACAATGTACACGCTCAAATGGCTCAGTTACTTTCCTATCTGAGCACCTACCCTTGCGTGCAACCTTAATCTTATTCTTGCAACAGGATAGACATTGCATAAAGAATTTACATGGTTTTAAGTTGAGGCCATTGACAATACTCTTTGTCTTAATTACATCAGCAAAATTCAGGTGTCCCAGAATTCTGTGCGCCATGTGGACACACCCAGAATGTGGCCTTACATTCCTCAACCCCTGGCTTGACTGTGCTGCTCTGCAATTTATAGACGATTGGGAGTAGGTGCGAAAATACAGTCTATATAAACCATCAGATTCCCGGGCATACAATAGACGTTTGTTCCCATCGAAAAACTCACACATCGACTTTAAGAAACGCACAGTTATGCCTTGACGAGCAAAACACCTTACTGATAATAAATTGTCCACTGACAGGCAGTAAATGCAGTTCGCTATTGTAATGTTTAAAGAGTCAAATTTAACAGTACCCCTGCCAAGCGACTGCAAGACTTGTGAATTGGCTAAATGTACATTACCAATTTCCTCTTCGAAAGAAATAAACAAGCTTCGATTGTTGCAGACGTGCTGGGATGCACCTGAGTCAACAATAAAAGAATTCCACTTGGCACCTTTAATTCTTTTACGATCTGTAGTCCGAGCGTGAAAAGCTCGCGGCTCGTTTCTGTCTCTACGGTACGATGTCGGCTGCTGGGCTGACGACCGTGATTGACGAAAAGAAACAGGCTTGGGAGTACTTTGCTTTCTTTTGGATCTGCAGTCCCTTGCAAAATGTCCTTGCTTATTGCAGAACCAACAACGCTTTGCAGCTTTAAATGCAGTTGTATCACCACAGGTTTGCATATGGTGTTCCTCATTCTTTGTGGAAACAGGAGTGCTTATGGCACAAGCCTCCCTTCTATCCAACTCGCCCATTAATCTTGCCGTTACCCCTTCCACAGTTAATTGTGCTGGTGGAACGGCAGATATCTGGCTAGCTATACCATCAAAGTCCTCATTAAGGGAACATAGGATGATAAAAACATACTGAATATCAGGTACCTCCATGTCCCTTCGAATTAACTCGCCGCGTATTGCCTCCAGACGTCTCAAGTGTGCTGCCAAATCACCACCAGGCTGCAACTTCGTCTGGTACAACTGCTTGAAAAACGTCAATGCAGACGCTGACTCTTTTCTAACATGCACTGCTGCAAGACTGTCCCACATTTCTTTGGCAGTTTTCTTATTTCTTATATAGACTACTTGCTGGTCGCTGACTGCCAAATTAATTATCGCCCTGGCTTTTGCATCTCCTTTCGACCAAGCATTAGTTACAGGGTCAGGAGGGTCATCAGTTACATAGGTCCATACTTCTCTAGAGGTCAAAAGCGCCTCCACCCGAAAAGACCATAAACTATAGTTCTCATCTGTTAGCTGTGGGAAGACCAGAGCCTTCTCAGCTTCAGGAACCCGGTCAACCATTCTGGATATCTTCCAGACCCACAAAAACTACGCTAACAGGAGAAGGAGTTTTCAAACTTTCTCAGAGTCCAAAAATATGCAGTCATCCACTCAGCAGCTGGGCCCATAACCAAAGATGTTGGCTTTTTGCAGTATAGTGACGCTGCAGAGAGCTTGCTGGGGAGATCATGCATTAAAAAGAAAGGACTCAAAAAGTACTTAAAGGTTTTAATAGGAAAAACAATAACTCCATTTACACTAAATACATCAACAAACCAACATGACCCAACCACCAACCCATCCCCCAGGGTAATGGGAGAGCTAGGTGCTGCTCCTTATATACTCTACCCAAATGCTGACACGCCTTAATCAAATACAACTCAGCAGCACCTGCTACGTTTCACAGCTGTAAAGCTGGGTCTCGTTATCCCGCTCTGGCCCCTTACTCCGGCCCCTTTAAGACACACACATGGAGTGGAACAATGATGAACCTCTACATTTAAAGAAACCATTCAACACAAAGAAGTGTGACTAGCCCAAGGTCACCCAGCAGCTGCATGTGGAGGAGCGGGGAAGCGAACCCGGTTCACCAGATTATGAGTCTACCACTCTTAACCACTACACCACACTGGCTTGCTTTTACCTGCAATAACCCAGTTCAGCAGTCAGTGTCACCCCTTTGGCTGGTTGTAGGAGGCCAGGCAGATGGGGGGGGCAGTATCTGAGGGCAGACTGAGGTTGGAGGGCCAGTGCCCCATTCTCCCCAACTCTCCAGCCTACACTGAGGAGGGGCCTTTCCTGGACCTGCCTGGAGATGTCACAGATTGATTCAGTCCTCCCAAGACTTTTAATCCGAACCTACAGATGCATACGAATATATCTATTGCACTGCCACTTCTCTGTTCTATGAATCAGGCTGCTGGTTCCTCCAGCGGTAATAGATCTTCTTTACTACCCTTTTAAATAATGTCTCCTCCCCCCCCCCTTTTCCCTTTCTGCACAGATCCTGAATAGATAAGCAATGCTTGGAGTAAAATACCAGAATTTGCCACTCCAATAACTTGACTTATTTCCTCATTATTATACATCAGGACCCATGGAACCCTCAGCCATTAGTGGAGGACCTTTTATGACATGATAAAAATGGGAACAATGTGGGGAGATCGCTTTGCCTTATTTTTCTGCCATGGAAATTGCTGATGAGCAAAAGCTCATTTGTCAAATGATATCACCTATCATGGGATTTTAACTAATATTATCTATTTATCTATATTGTTGTTTACAAGTGGAAACATGGGCTGGAGTGGGCGAGGAGAGGAAGAGTTATTATCCTGGTAGAATGTCTACAGTGGGACATCCAGGGTAATAATCTGGACAATCAATGGCCTCCGGGGAATGATTTCTTGCAAAGCCGAGTCGACTACCCTGGAAGGTAAAAAACGTTTCTCTCCACTTTCTGCTGAGTTAGAAAGTTGTTACTTTGGAAGGCTGCCTCGTAAAATTTAAATATCATGAGCTTCCTTGACATTGTGATTCATGATGCAAATAATGGCACCATTAAAGGAGAGTGGAAGCAGTTAGCCCAGTCGCTTGCAAAAGCTGAGAATTAGAGTTCCTTGAAATATGACCGCCAGACTCCGATGCAAATGTATCCCCTTCACTCTGGCTGAGTGCAAATGGAGGACAGAGGAGATGAGAGAAGCCTTTGTTAGCAAATTATAAAGCATTACCAGGGCTACAGAGAGATAAACTTGACAAGGGGTGCGGGTATGGCTAATTCAGCAGGATTAAGAATGCTAATGCCATATTTCTCACTTTGGAGCGGATTGTTAAAATATAGATATTTAAAAAGATCCCGGAGACCCATTACACCGGCTTGCCTGAGGCGGTGTGAGAAATGGAGATTGCGCCAAGCTAGAAGTTTCTACTGAGGTCACCGTGTAAACAGTTAATGAAGCAGAGACACTCAGGGGATTCATTGGCTGAACATTTTGAGATGTGTTCTCTATAAATGTTCAATTGGCAGTTGCAAAATTACCTTGGCGATGCTCTGAAAGGAACGATGGACATCTTTTTCCCCTTCCCCACATTAAACGGGGTGTTCAGAATTAATTTCTTCATTTTCAAAGGCAGTGTAACGGTTTAACTGGAGCTTCTAATAAGTGCTGGAAAGTTAAAAGGGAAGTTGTGTGTGGCAGGGATAGAGAATGGCTAGAGGTCAGAAACACCTCCACACAATCTGGGAGTGTAGATAGGGGTTATTGCAACACTTCAGCCAACATTTTTATCGCTAGATTTACTTTCTAATTAGCTAGCATTAAAATGCACCCCTCAGTACCATCTGCAAAAACCCAGTTTAGGTGAATAGCTTGGGCTCAAGCCAATTTGTGTGGGATGTGGGTGGTGCTGTGGGTTAAACCACAGAGCCTAGGGCTTGCAAGTCAGAAGGTCGGCAGTTCGAATCCCCGCGATGGGGTGAGCTCCCGTTGCTCAGTCCCTGCTCCTGCCAACCTAGCAGTTCGAAAGCACGTCAAAGTGCAAGTAGATAAATAGGTACCTCTCTGGCGGGAAGGTAAACGGCGTTTCTGTGCACTGCTCTGGTTCCCCAGAAGTGGCTTAGTCATGCTGGCCATATCACCTGGAAGCTGTACGCCGGCTCCCTCAGCCAATAAAGTGAGATGAGTGCCGCAACCCCAGAGTTGGTCACGACTGGACCTAATGGTCAGGGGTCCCTTTACCTTTTTAAGCCAATTTGTAACCTGTTCCTGTGGTGTGAAGTTTTCTTGCTGGGCAGCCTAATGGCTGCAGCTCCAGCACAGGGGCACACAACCCATCACTGCAGGTGAGACTTTTGTCCTCTCCCCTGCCCTCCTTTACCTAGGATAAAATACAGCTCTGATTAATTGGACTGCCCTCAATAGTCCCATTAAGTTCCTAACCCTCTCAGCCGTATCCCTTCCACCCCACAAGGAAGATGGATCCAGTATTTTTGCCCAGGACTAGCGAATGGTGATGCCTTACATCAAGCTCTGTTCCTTCCCTTCAAAGTGCCTTCCTTGCTAGAATGTGAAACATTATAATATAATAATAATTTATTATTTATACCCCGCCCATCTGGCTGGGTCTAGACAGTATCTTAAAGAGCAGAGACATCACCTTGCCAACAAAGGTCTGTATATGGTTTTCCCAGTAGTGATGTATGGAAGTGAGAGCTGGACCATAAAGAAGGCTGATCGCTGAAGAATTGATGTTTTGAATTATGGTGCTGGAGGAGACTCTTGAGAGTCCCACGGACTGCAAGAAGATCAAACCTATCCATTCTGAAGGAAATCAGCCCTGAGTGCTCACTGGAAGGACAGATCCTGAAGCTGAGGCTCCAATACTCTGGCCATCTCATGAGAAGAGAAGACTCCCTGGAAAAGTCCCTGATGTTGGGAAAGATGGAGGGCACAAGGAGAAGGGGACGACAGAGGACGAGATGGCTGGACAGTGTTCTCGAAGCTACCAGCATGAGTTTCACCAAACTGCGGGAGGCAGTGGAAGACAGGAGTGCCTGGTGTGCTCTGGTCCATGGGGTCACGAAGAGTTGGACACGACTAAACAACTAAACAACAACAACATCTGGCTGGGTTTCCCCAGCCACTCTGGGCGGCTCCCAGAAACATTATTATGTTTGACTTGAGGATACACTGTCAATTGGAACATCAGCCATACTCGAATTCTCCAACCGATTGTCCTCCTGACATTTTAGACTCGTGCCCCCATCACCCTTGACCGTTGGCCCTGCTAACTGGGACTGATGGGAGTTGTAGTGGCAAACAGGTAACCTAGAAGAAGACCACAAGCAGGACCTAAGTAATCAGCAACCTCCCCACTTGTGGGTCGCAGCAACTGGTATTCAGAGACATCCTACCTCTGACAGCAGAAGTAGAACATAGCCATGGTAGCTAGTAGCTACTGATAGTCCTCTTCTCCATTAATTTGTCTAATCCAAATTGGTGGCTGGCCATCACTACATGCTGTAGTAGTGAATGTCGTAGCTTAACTATGCACTATGAAGAAGTACTCCTTATTGTCTGTCCTGAATCTTCCAACACACAGCTTCACTGAATATTCCCGAGTTCCAGTATTAACCTTTTATTCCATTTCTTCCAAACCATGATAATGTTAAATACCTCTGTCACATCCCACCACACACATACGTTTTCTCTAAACTAGTAAGTCTCACGCAAGATGTCACACAACAGAGGTACTACCCTTCCTCCAACACTCCACATTTGGTCCCTAGCCTGCATTCAGCTCTCACCTGTGTCTCCTAGAAGCTGTCAGCATGCGACAGTGTCCACACCCTGGGAAATCGCTTTGATTAGTTGACTGAAGCAGGTGAGGATAGCTGACAGTTCTCAAACCCACAGTGACTTCCTTTCATGCAAAAACAGACTCTGGTGGATTGAACAGACAAGACCAATACTGGGGACAACGGTCAAGAAGGCAGTTTCTGCATGTGCTTCAGAGAGACAAGAGGAGTAGGTGGGGCTCATCAGTCGGGAAAGTAGATCATCAAGGAGACTTTACCTGGTCCGTGCATTTCTGTGCCTATTATTTGACTGGAGAATGGCATTGCAACATTAAGAGAAGTATGGATTTTGAAAGGTAGCTATGTTTCAGTTTGCCTTGGTGAGTGTGAAATAGTTAGGATCACCTTTAAGAGTGGTTATGTACTGAGCTGAATAGGATCCAAAATGCAGCAGTCTGATTGGTCCGCAGGAGCCATCCAATCCAACTCCAGGTGGAAATGAATCGGCAACCTACAGGAGAATCCTGGAATTAGCCAATTACGTGGGGCCCATTGTGTAAATAATGTATATAAAGCAGACATTTCAGGGGAACTTCCATTCCTCACTACTATGAGCTGAATAAAGAGCATGAAATCCACATTCGACTCTGAGTATATTTCAAGAGTGAACTGGATCAAATTTATCTACTTCTAGTTTGCTGATTGTGGGTGCCAAGATGACTGCCATTTTTGTCTCCCTTTGTCTAACTGAGCAGAGTAAGTGTATTTGCATTGATACATTCCAAACTACTGGGTCTACATCTACCATTGAGACAGTCCCATCTACCCTTTTTTTGAAAGCAAAACGTAGCACTTCAAGCTGCTTCTGAGGAAACCAGTCCTCCTTCCATGGGCAAGAAAGTGGACTCCACAAAGGACAACAAAATGAAAAACCGTGGATCCTAAATTCATCTTGACAGGTTAGCTAATGAAGGAAAACTGTTTACATGTTGTTGTTCTTCCAAGGCTTGGGTGATTAGATCCTATAAATTATGCAGGACACCATTAATAAATTTCATTAGGCATCGTATTAGGCGCTCCTCCATCCAAGTACCAGCATCTGATTAATTACACAGTGATCACTGAAGAGCTGACATAGCTAAAGAATGGGGATTTGTGTGAAAGCCCCATCGGATCCAGTCTTCATTAAAGTGATGGCAGAAGTGTTCAGGATAACAAATCACTGTTGGATAGGATAGATCAGAAGTCATTAAAGTTTCAGCATTTTATGAATTTAATATTTTATTTGGGGAGGTGAATGCCAGAGACATTCATCTGGTAATGACACCTCAGGTTTTTCTACCCCTTCATCTGAGCAGATCTGCTGGCGGCAGTGCCATGGGGGAAATAACAAAAAAAATATATTTTAATGAGACTTCCATGGCTTGAGAACAGAGCATTCAGCTCTCGTGTATCTTACAACCTCTTCAGTTCTTCGTTGATGGACTCGTCTTTCTTGTTTGAAGGTGTATGGCATGGGCCAGAAACTGGACCTGGCTGATGGAATGCATCACTCATGGACCTTTTCACAACTGCCAATCCCCAATTTTGACCCAGTCTCATCTTTGTCTCTCCCATGCCTTGTGTCAGATGTGAATCAAGTATAGGCCAGGTACACACCTTACATTTTTGAACTCTGTCTTTCTAGGCATCTGAATGCGCAGCTGACTGGACGTCCCACTGAGTGGCAGCTGCACATTTTGGCATGTTTATAAATGAGTGTTCGCATGCACATTGAAAGCAATGGACATCTGTACCTGCAGTTCATGGAAACAAGGTGATCAGAGATACTCTGAAGAGGGGGTTTTTTGAGTGTGTGTAAGCAAGAGTACTGGGCATAAAAACTAAACCCTATGGAAATAAAAGAGAGAGGCATTGTATGTTCCCTAGGGTTATCTCATTCCTTCAGCAAACCTGATAGATGGGTTAGGCTGGGACAGAAAGTCTGACCCAAATCCACTTAATTTGTTTATTTGTTTTAATAATGTGTATATCGCTTAACACCACTGTTTCTAAGTGGTGTCAAAGTGGGGTGCAATGATTTCCCTGCTGAATTGCAGGAGCATGCCATCAGGATTGGCATTCCGTCGACTCCTTCATTTAGGCAAGGATTCTCCTGAACTGAACTTCTGATCTTGTTGCTTTAACTGTTTTAAACTGCTTTAATTGCCATGCTTTTTAACTGGGTTGTTTTATTGTATATTTTAATGTAAGGATGTTTTAATCCCCCGGTGAAATTTTTATTGTGAATTTTTATGATGCAATTGGTTTTTATAAGTTTAAACCACTTACTAGAAGCCATTTTGGCAAATAAGCAGTATATAAATAAATATATAATTTGGATACAGCATGGGATCAGTTAAAACTAACTGTTTAATCAAAAAAACTCACTCAAAACACCTGTTGAAGTTTTAAAAGTCTTCACCAGGTGCTAAAAGTTCAACTGGGAGAGGGCTCATCTGGTTTCAGCCCCAGGAGGCAGTTCCTGAGTACAAGGCTCCTGATGGAAATGAGTCATATGATCTGACCCACAGTGGGCTACTGACAGTAATTTTTCCAATGATATCAGTATCATTGGTACCCTGGAGTGAAGTTTGTTAAGGGTCTTGTAAATTAATAAAAGAACTTTGAACTTGACCCAACAACATCTGGGGAGCCAGTGAAAGCTGTATCAGAATTATGTTCTAATAAGATTCATGGCTGAGCAGGAATTCTTCAACCTAGGTACCCTGGATCCAAATCCAAAATTCATTCCGCTCTGCTTCCGTACATGAATTTGGAAAGGTACCTGTCTGTATCACAGATGAACAATTTTCTCTCATATGTTCTAACACCTGCTGCTTCTGAATGGGCAGCCCTCATTGTTCTTTCATGTCTCTGTTGGGCCAATGTAATTTCCTGTTTTCAGGTTCTGCACTTTATGTACAAAGACGAGTTTGTGAAATTTATTTCCTCATGCTGACTGACCTAGTTCTTACAGCTTTCCTGGCCTGCATATGATGAAACTACATCCAAATTCCCTTCCTTTTTCTTTCTTGCATTCCAAGGTGTATTTTTTTTTTTTTTACATCTCTAATAATGACATCTCAAAATGAAAAAGAGAGAAATGGCATTGCTAGGAGCAGAAAACAAACATATCCTTACACAAACAGAAATATAAGCCAGGATGGAAATTGAATAATTAAAAATATTGCTTGGTTTTAATTACTGTTCTATGATTTTGTCAGTAGAATTTAGAATTTATTTATTACAGAGACCAGCTTGTGAAACAGAAATAGAACTACAATCCCAAAAGCAAAACAAACATTTAAAACAATATACAACAATGGAATTTAAGTTTAAAAATGTGGTAGGCATATAAAGACATAAAAACTTTAAGATAGACTACCATAGAGAACTGACCCAGAGTCGCCCTTGGATCCGAGTTTGGTCAGTAGCAAGAGTAAAGAACCTCAGGTCCAGAGATTGGATATGTCTCCTGGTCTCTCACTCCAGCCCTCAACACTTTCCAAAGACCACACCCCTTTTCCCAAGCCACACCCTTCACTGGTCTTCCTTTGCAACATCTTCAAATGTTTTTGCCTGCCTGGAATTTGTCCTTGAACTCTAATAATACCTGGATGGAGTTAAGAGAGGCATATGTGAGTATGTTTGGAAGCTAAGCTATTATACAAAGCTCAAACGTACATACATGGATCTTCTCACTCTGTCTAGCATGTTGCTCCCAGAAGGTTTCCCAAAAGAAATGCAACAAAAAATGTTCCCCAGCCCTGGACACCAGCCTCCATTTGCCTCTTGTGTTTGCTAAAGTAAAAACGTAAGAAGACCCTTCCAGATCTGGCCAATGGCTCCTCTAGTCTAGCATCCTGTGGTGAACCAGTTGCCTATGGAAAGCTTGCAAGCAGAACCTTCTCCTCCTCCATATTCTCCAGCAACTGCTATTCATAAGCTTTCTATCTCCAACTGTGTAGGCAAAGCATAGCCACCAACACTAGTGGTCTTGATGCTCCAGGATGCTCCAACAATAGCCTTCTGCTCCATGAAATGGTCTAAACCTCTTTTAAAGTCACCCAAGGTGGTGGCCATCACATGCTATGGAGTTCCATAGAAGCAGAACATCAGAACTAGGCATATTATTTCCAGCTCACTGAAATACTGGACTTCACCAACTTGCAGGCCACCAGGCATCCACCGCCAGCTGTTGCCTGACCTACAATGTGTTGGTAGGCTGCAATCCACTCCAGAATTTTGGGGAAACTAGCTATGTGTGCTGGGCCCGGGGGTAACCCGAGAACCACAGTCCAGGTCTGATCCAGAATCTAAAGGTTCCACTAGGAGTCAGTCCGACAGAGTCAAGGCAGGACATGAGGCAGGATCTGGCACACAGCAATGTTGCTCCCGCAAACTAGGGCAGGGTCCGACAGCCTTTTATCTTTGTCGGGGTAACGGCCGGTCCTGATCCCCCAGTGACTCACCTCCCTGTTTCGCCTGAAGGCGAGCACTCCTCCTGCGAGTACTCAGGTCTCTCCTTCTCTCAGACCTGAGTCTCTGCAGCTCGGAAGACGTTGGTGGGTTACTAGACCCAGAGGCCGCCTCAGCCTCCCCTGGCCCAACCGGTAGTGGAGCAGCTGTAAGTGATTGCCCAGCTGAAGGCAATGAGGTAATCCCTACATCTGGAGCCAGGGCAGGCTCAGGCCCCTGACTCAGCCCAGCTGGTGTTTGTTGCAGGGGAACCTGTGCAGACTGGGACTCTTCAGGATCAGGCCCCAGACTTGGTTCAGATGATGCCTGAGGCAAAGGATCCAGTGCAGACTGAGACTCCTCTGGTTCCGAGTCTGAGCCCGAGTCCCAGGCTATCACACTTTTGTAAAAAAAAAAAAAAGTCATACCTCCTGTTCACAGGGTTGCCATATCCCTGGGATTGATCTGAAGTGTCCAGGTTTGCTTTTCCCTGCAAGAGATGGCATGGGGAGGGCTTCTCCACCCAAGCTCCTTAAGCGGGTGAGAAGGAATAAGCCCCTTACTTCAGCTGGACCTGGAAACATCCCCTTTACCTAAGGTTTCAGCTGCTGCTGGACTGTGAGTGTTGGGGAAGGCCGCTCCCTCTTCAGGCTAATTCCACCTGGCCTAGGGGGTCGGGCCCAGACTCACCTCCGCGACAGTTTTAAGGACACTGGTGCTGCTGCAGCAAATGTTAAAAATGTTTTTATATATCTTAAAGTGTTTTAAAGGTGTTTTTACTTTTTACTTTGTTGTACCACCGTGAACAGTGGTTTTTATCTATGTATTTTTATTTTGTTCTGTTTTATTGTGGTTTGGGGTGGGGATTGGTTTTGTTTAGGTACAATTGTTTTTGATTTGTTTTGTTTTTCTATTTTGCAAATGGAGGCTAGTATGAGGCTTGGGATTGCTACCGTGGAGGGGCGAGGGAGGTATGGCGGTGGGGGCAGATGTCATAGGCGAAGGGGATCGAGATACGGATATGCTCGTACCGCTTCCAATCTGCGCCCCATCCCGAGGGACGAGGGTAGGGTGAGCAAGGATTACTCACCTCCGTCACTGGTGCTGTGCAATGCCAGGTCTATAGGTAACAAAACCGCCACACTGCGAGATTTCTTTGCCTCGCAGGGGGTTGACCTGGTTTGTGTGACGGAGACCTGGGTGCGCAAAGGGGAAACTGTTACCTTACGAGAGATGGCGCCCCCAGGTTTCTCCGTCCTCCACCAGTCACGGACTGTGGGCCGGGGGGGAGGGGTGGCATTATTAATCCGGGAAGATTGTCCTTTCATTTTTTTTAATAAAAATTTTTATTGGTTTTTCACAGTTTTTATAAGCACAAACAACACGCAATACAAACAAAAACAAGCACACAAACAAACATGTATAATTTCATACCCCTTTTTCTTAAACCTTACTTTGCCGACTTCCCCATACCTCCCCTTTCTACATCCCAATTTCAAAAATTATTTCAGCAAATCCTCACACTTGATTTTATCAAATTTTCCCTTTGTTCTTTTCTTTTACTTAATCTTTTACAGCTGTAGTCCCCCTTTTTTTCCTAAAACCATGACATTTTAGCATTCATTAATTTTACAATGTTTCTTAAGATACACTTTGAATTTCTTCCAATCTTCTTCCGCCGTCTCTTTCCCCTGGTCACGGATTCTGCCGGTCATTTCAGCCAGTCACCTTCATCTGCCATTCTTCCAGAGTGGGTAGATCTTGGGTCTTCCAATGCTTTGTGATAAGTACTCTTGCTGCTGTGGTGGCGTACATAAAAAAAGTTCTATCTTTCTTTGACACCAGTTGGCCGACAATGCCCAAGAGAAAGGCCTCTGGTTTCTTAGGGAAGATTGTTCTTTCAGGGCTCTACCATCACCATCGATCCCCGGCATTGAATGTGTTGGCCTAGTGTGGGGCTCTGAGGTGAGTTTGGCTGTCTGGCTGGTGTACCGGCCACCTAGCGCACCAGCAGCCACCCTGTCAGGCCTATTGGATGCGGTGGCCGGCTGGGCCTTGGAGTTCCCTAACCTATTGGTATTGGGGGACTTCAACATCCATGCTGATGCCACTCCCTCCTCACAGGCTCTGGACCTGGTGTCTTCCATGGCGACACTAGGGCTCTCCCAGTTTGTTTCGGGCCCCACACATCAAGCAGGCCACATGCTGGATTTGATCTTTGGCACCGGTATAAATGTGATCATGTCTCCTTCAATGAAGGTGCCATGGTATGATCACTACGCTCTGAAAGCCAGGATTGACTTTCCACCCCCACCCTGCTTAGGTGGCGAGCTGATTTGGGCTCGCCCGCAGAGGCTGATGGACCCTGACAGATTCCGCCAAGCCTTGTGGGACCTTGCTCCCCCTGGCGACTCATTGACTGAGCTTGTTGAGGGCTGGATTATCCAGCTCCTGGCAGCCATTGATGAGATCGCACCTAAGCGCCCTCTGCGACCCCGCAGAAAGCGGGCTCCCTGGTTTACCGAGGAGTTTCGGAAAATGAAGCGGGACCTCAGACAGCTAGAGCGAGTATGGCGGGGTGCCCGTGACGGAGCCTCAAGAACATCTTATAGGGTTTTTATGAAAACCTATGAGATGGCAGTGAAGGCCGCTAAGAAGTCTTACTTCTCGGCCTCCATTGCATCCGCTAGCTCTCGCCCGGCACAATTATTTAGTATAATTAGGTCTTTAACATCCCTTGAAGGATAGCCAAATTTAAATAACAATCTGACACAAAGCTGTGAGGCATTTGCTAGCTTTTTTGCGGAGAAGGTCCTGTTGCTCCGCCATGACCTCCCTGCCAATTTGGATACAATGAAGGAACTGGAGGCCCCTCGACTGTCCTCGGGTCCAGTATTGGACCACTTTGAGCGGATATCCCCAGCCGATGTGGACAGACTCCTCCGAACTGGAAAGCCCACCACCTGCCCTCTCAACCTGTGCCCGTCTTGGCTGATTAGAGCGTGTCCAAGCGAGGTGCGGGCCCCCCTGGGGGATATCATCAGTTTGTCCCTTGGCACCGGGATATTCCCAGGGGAACTGAAGGAGGCAGTGGTGCGCCCGCTCTTAAAGAAAACATCATTAGATCCCTTAGATCTATCCAATTACCACCCGGTTTCAAATCTTCCATTCCTGGGTAAGGTGATTGAGAGAGCGGTTGCTGAACAGCTTGGTAGGTTTCTGGATGAAACATCGGCTCTGGATCCATTCCAGTCCGGCTTCCATGCTGGCCATGGGACCGAGACAGCTCTGGTCGCCCTAACAGATGATCTCCGCAGGCAGCTGGATCGAGGCGGGTCGCGGCTGCTGATTCTTCTAGACCTGTCAGCAGCCTTCGACATGGTCGATCACGAACTCCTGGACCACCGCCTTGCCGACGTGGGGATCCAGGGCACAGTCCTTCAATGGCTGTGCTTGTTTCTCTCTGGTCGGGGACAGAGGGTGGCGCTTGGGGGGGAATTGTCATCGCGCCACCCCTTGGTGTGTGGAGTACCTCAGGGTGCGATACTCTCCCCGATGCTTTTCAACATTTTTATGCGCCCCCTCGCCCAGCTTGTCCGGAGTTTTGGGCTGGGTTGCCATCAGTATGCCGATGACACCCAACTCTATCTGTTGATGGATGGCCATCCTGACTCGACCCCAGACACACTGACCAGATGTTTGGAAGCTGTGGCTGGATGGTTACGTGGGAGCCGGTTGAAGTTAAATCCTTCGAAGACAGAGGTCCTCTGGCTGGGACAGGACGATTTGGGATTGAGGGGGCAACTCCCATCTCTTGCGGGTGTGCAATTAGTGCCAGCACTGTCCGTGCCAACACCGAGTTTGGGTGTAATCTTCAATACCTCCCTCTCTATGGAGGCGCAGATTACAGCTATAACAAAGGCGACATTTTTTCATCTCCGCCAAGGTAAGCAGTTGGCCCCTTATCTCTCTCGCCCTGACCTAGCCACTGTGATCCACTCGACGGTCACCTCCAGACTGGATTATTGTAACTCGCTCTATGTGGGGCTGCCCTTGAGACATTCCAGCGGGTGCAGAATGCCGCGGTGAGACTCCTTATGGGGTCTTCGCTGCGAGATCACATTCATCCGGTACTATACCAGCTGCACTGGCTCCCGGTGGAGTACAGGATCAGGTTTAAGGTGCTGGTTTTAACCTTTAAAGCCCTATACGGCCTAGGACCCTCATACCTACAGGACCGCCTCTCCTGGTATGCCCCACAGAGGAACCTACGGTCTGCAAATAAAAACATCTTGAAGGTCCCAGGCCTCAGAGAGGTTAGGCTGGCCTCAAGTAGAGCCAGGGCTTTCTCGGCTGCAGCTCCAATCTGGTGGAACGCTTTGTCACAAGAGACTAGGGCCCTGTGAGACCTGACATCTTTCCGCAGGGCCTGCAAGACAGAGTTGTTCCACCAGGCCTTTGGTCAGGGCGCAGCCTGACTCCCTCCTCTGGCAACCTGCACAGAATTTTGCTTAACGGTTGCCATTAATTTGATTTTAATTAATTTTTATAATGAAATGTTTTTAGAATGTTGAATTATTTGATTGTTTGATTATTTGATTGTTGTTAGCCGCCCTGAGCCCGGCTTCAGCTGGGGAGGGCGGGATATAAATTATTATTATTATTATTATTATTATTATTATTATTATTATTATTATTAATAATAATAATTTCCAACCCAACCAGTGAAATATTTGTTCATTTGTTTTTTTAATTGCTTGTTCTAAATGACTGCGGTTAATGCTTAAAATGTCATGCTTAAGGATGTCACTGGGGCCTGCTCCGTGTGACATCACCAAAGACCACCCCTAGGTCTCTGATTTGGGTCCTGAAATCTCAAGGTCTGGGATGCTCAGGAACTGCCATGCTCATGACCCAGAAGTCTCCGACAAATGCTTTTCCAGAGTCCTACATCACTGCTTATCTTTTAGGATCTTGCAAATGAGGTTGGTAAACAGCACGGCCGATGTGTTGTGTCTAGCTCACTGTACAAATTGGAACGTGTTTACGCTGCATCTCATTCCTTCTGAAACAAATGGCTTTATTTATATATAGTGTTGACAAGCCTACAAAGTATTTCATTTTGTACATCTCAGCTTTGTTGTCATCAGGAAAAGAAAAGCTTGCACAGTTGTAAAGCTGGCACACCTTCGCTATACAATTAGGCCCACAACTGAGCAACACACGGTTGCAAATTACCTAGGGGTGTTGACATGAGGGGGTGGCAGCCCCAGGAAATATCCATGAAGCCCCCCCCAAAAAGCCCTTGGTGGGATCAGAGGGGCGGGAGGGCAACACCTTTGCTCTAGCACAGGTGTTGGGAAACCTTTTTTTAGCCTGCAGGCCATGTTTCTTGATGAGGAACTTTCTGAGGTCCGCATGCCAGTGATGGATGGGGTCAGAGGGCAAAGTGGGTGGAGCAACTGATGTGATTTTCACCTTTGTATGGTAGTGTACATTCCAGGTACAGTTCAGTTGGATGTTTATACAGTGAGAGATACGTTTCCATCGCCCCATCCTGGCATACAAAAGGAATCATCACAGTCCATGAACATATTTCACCTAGGGAAAATCACTCAAGGAAGCCACAAAGCAGGGATATTGAGGGAAATGGCATGGCCTAGATCTGTGTTTCCCAAAGGAGGTATACTGCCTCTTTAGGGGTTCTGGAACAATCCATGGAGGGACTAGTAGCCTCAGGTGCAATTGGAGGGCATTGAATAAAAATAGGGGGTTGGTGGAAGCATAAAGAAGAGAGAAGAAAAAAAATTGAAAAACCATTTGTACATGTTTCATCTGTTGTGTAATGATGTTTATTGCCAGGTTGGGCACCATTGCAGGAAGGCAACAACGCCTCCCTTGGAGCTTTTAATAAATAATTTTATAATTTCATGCTTCAAAGTGTCTTAATTACAACAACATTTTTGCTGCCACATACACCCGGACAACACCATTACTGGCCCCAACAACATCACACATACCATCTCGGGACTATTTAATTGCTCATCTTCTAATACTGTGTATGCCATCAAATGCCAACAGTGTCCTTCACCTCTCTATATTGGACAAACGGGCCAAACCTTACGCCAAAGAATAAACGGACATAAATCTGACATCAAGAATCACAAAACAGACAAACCAGTAGGAGAACACTTCAATCTCCCAGGACATTCTATACAAGATCTCAAAGTAGCTGTTTTACTACAAAGGAATTTCAGAAATAGACTGGAAAGAGAAGTTGCTGAATTGCAACTCATTACCAAACTTAAAACCATGGAGAGACGTGGTCTGAACAAAGACATTGGATTCTTATCTCATTATACATGACTAAGCCATTTTTCACCTTCTCACCCCTTGCCTTTTCCTGTAAGACCTATTGCAGTCGTTAAGAGTCGTCAACAGGCTCATCTCAGCTATCTGCCAATCTCCCATTCCCACCACCCTTCTGAGTAATACCCCTCCCCACCTTCTCACTATATAGAAGGATCTGGCAACTTCTGTTTCAGTGTATCTGAAGAAGTGTGCATGCATACGAAAGCTCATACCAAGAACTAACTTAGTTGGTCTTTAAGGTGCTACTGGAAGGATTTTTTTTATTTTAACAACATTTTTCTTTACTTTGTTGTAGGATGTAGGTAGAAATAGAGGTACATAAAAGAATGCAGATTTGTCACTGCATCTTTGTTTGTTTCCAGGGGGTGCTGAGTAAAAAAAAAAAAATCTGAAAGGGGGGAGGTTGGCCAAATAAGTTTGGGCACCTCTGGCTTAGAGAGTCTTGAGGACCATTGATAGCACAAGGATGGAAGAATGAGGAAACCCTGACAAAAGAACAGTGGCAAGAGAAATTGATGAACTATGCAGAGCTGGCTAAACTAACATATAAAATGTGAGATAAGGACAACTGTGACTTCAAAGAACAATGGGAACTCTTTACAAATTACTTAAAAAGACAGCAAAATGAATTGGACTCCTTGGCAGGTTTTGAATAAACATACACAATTTTATTGATTGTTAACATAGCAGATAGATAATATAAGGATTTATACAATTTTATAGTATGCAGAGAATAATATGTGTTGAAAAATCAGAGAGAGGAGCTGAGGGAAGTCTCGAGGGGGGAGGGCTTGATGGGGGAAGGGGGGAATGATGAATATGAGATGTTCTGATATTTTGATATGTTGAAATTGTTAATAAGAAAACTTTAAAGAGAGAGAGAGAGTCTTGAGGACCAGCTAAAGAAGTCTTGGAGTCCCCTTGGCCTGAGGTTCCTCATCCACGTTCTAAGACAAGGGTGGGGCGCCAGTGGCGCTCCACATATTGGACTACATCTGCACAGTGCCATCTTGCAACCCTACCTCAAAGGCACACTGCCTCCAATGGTGAAAGTTCCAGATAGATGGAGGTGAATTCTTCGGAGATGATTTGTTGATGCCAAGACCTCTCTGGGATGTTCTGAATGTGGAAGAGGAAGTGGACACACCTATCCACAGCTGCCTGGTTTAGTTTGTTTGTGCGTGTATGAAAAGCAACAAAAACTGAAACTGACATTTTTGAGAACGAGGGAGTCTGTGTGTGCTGAGCTGAAAGCATCTGGGGTTCCTCTCTGGGGATCTGATATGGGTCACTGGATTTGCTGCTTTGCAGGAGCTCTGTCCTCTCTCACCACACGTGCCTATGTTCAACTTGCAGAAACCAATTATTGCATAGACACCAGGAGTCTCCAGTGATCTCGTCCCTCGCCAGGAAAGCAAGCCCAGGTGAGCTCTGCCCTTGGAACTTCTCACCATTTGAGGGAAGTGGAGCAGGGACATAACAACAGTCTGCTTTGCCTGTGGGAATTCTTCAAAGCACTCTCTCTCTCAGAAAGGCTAACAGAAATCTGAATCCCTCCGAAGAAAACGAGTGCTTGAATTGGATTTCTGAGTTTGTAGAGTACTATTTATTTCAGCTCTGGCATATGACTAGGGGCACCTGAAATGTCACACTGCCATATTCAATTCCCTTTGTTACGTCCTTAGGTCTTCCTGGATGTTTAGAGAGAGTGACAGTGCTTGGCCATTTGCCTTTTTCCCTGCATGCTTCAACTTGACAGCTGTTAACTGCAAGGAGGCTTTGATGGTGTTTTTCCTGTCCCTTTTGTTTTCGAGAACGCTTTCTTTCTCTCTTCTTCTTTTTTTTCATACCAAAGCTCTCTTTCTGTCACCCCCTTGAATGCTCAGAGGGAGGCAGGAGCTCCACTCAAAGTTAATCGGCCCAACTTCTTATTAATTCTCTGAGATTTTGCCTTCTTCCCAAAGCAAATAACCTAGAAAACTTGTAGAGTCCTTACTGAGAATATACCCATAATTTTAGGGCTTCCTCCTCTGATGGAATGTCTGAGGAGCTCCATATATATTCTTGTGTCATCTCACCAGGTTTTGCCTAGAGCCAAATTTAAATCTGAAGTTCCCTCCTCTTTTTTTTATAATATTTTTTATTAGTTTTACAAAAGTTTTTATAACAGACAAACACAAAAAAGAAAACAAACAAACAAACAAGTATAATTTCATAATGTCATTTCATAAAACTTCTTTCCTCGGACTTCCCCATACCTCCCCTTTCTGCATCCTCATGTCCAAATTTTATAGCAACTTATAAATGTTTTTTCCAACTCTAATTCGTCATAGTCCTTTCTTATTCTAATCTTATATTACTGCAACCCTTTCTCTCTATAGAATCTCGACATTCTAAACTTCATCAAGTTTATAGTAGTCCTTAAGATAAATCTTGAATTTCTTCCAATCTTCTTCCGCAGTCTCCTTTCCCTGGTCTCGAATTCTGCTCGTCATTTCCGCCAAAGTCATATAGTCAATCACTTTCATCTGCCATTCTTCCACGGTGGGTAGATCTTGTGTCTTCCAATACTTTGGAAGTTCCCTCCTCAGGTGAAAGTGGAAGATCTTCAAGCGCAACCTTAAAGAAAGAAGTTCAGCAGGAACCCAGGAAGCTTTGGAGCGGACTTCCAAAAAAAAACCATTAATACACATAATTAAAATACTCAATAATATAAATGCACATAATTAAAGTACATGATTGATTGAATAATTGTATCAAAACATGTTTGCATTCCCTATTCAGAAATCCTCCGGAAAAATAATCTCTCAAAGGACCTGTTGATGGCATTTTACTGTTGTACTGTTGAGAGTGTATTAACTTATGGTTTTAAATGCAGTGTAAGGTAGTCTCTACGGGAGTATATTGTATTTAATTATGGGGTGTCAGAGTTTTTAGGGGGTTAACAAGTCTAGTATAGCTGGGATAGCAGGCTTGTTGGTTTTTGATGTCTGATGTAGATTTTTTCAATTTCGTTGTTCTGTATGGGACAATGACAATAAAGATTATCATATCGTATTGTATTGTAATGCCTGAATATGCCTTCTTTTCTCCCTTATAAAGACTAAGAAGTAGCAAATAGCAGAAAGACTGAGTGGCACAAGAAAAGCCTTCAAGTCCTCACCCCTTAAGGCTTCCATATACTTGAGAATGCTGAGCTGTTTTAACTTCCAGTGGTTCCCAGTTCAGTTCAATGAAACTACAATTCTGATGCACCACGGAAAGAAAGGGTAGCATCCAAATTGGTTCAGGAACACCCAGATCTTATGGAGGAAGCCTCCAAGACTTCTCCTGTTGTCAGCCAGGTTTCATGCCATCGTCACCCTGCTTCCCAGGAGAAACTTTCTCCTGGAGGTAAAGGTAAAGGGACCCCTGACCATTAGGTCCAGTCGTGACCGACACTGGGGTTGCGGTGCTCATCTCGCTTTATTGACTGAGGGAGCCGGCATACAGCTTCCGGGTCATGTGGCCAGCATGACTAAGTCACTTCTGGTGAACCACAGCAGCGCACGGAAATGCTGTTTACCTTCCTGCCGGAGTGGTACCTATTTATCTACTTGCACTTTGACGTGCTTTCAAACTGCTAGGTTGGCAGGGGCAGGGACTGAGCAACGGGAGCTCACCCCGCCGCAGGGATTCGAACCGCTGACTTTCTGATTGGCAAATCCTAGGCTCTGTGGTTTAACCCACAAAGCCACCCATTGGGAGCCAATTCACAAGGAAATGTGGCTGGCAGTGAACCCTTTATGAACTAAGGCGAAACTTCAAAAGAGGGTTTTGAACTCCCCCAGTTCCAAAATTCACCTAAATCAACTTGTTGCTGTCTTTATTCCTAGGATGTACTTCTGCTTTCCTCCCTAGCAGAGTGAAGGGGGACAAAAACAAGACAATTTTGGCTCACACCCGACTCTTTTTATTTTCTTTCTAGCAGAGCAATCAAGCTCTACATCATATCTCTGCTTGGCAAGCAACCTAGGGGATGAGTAGCAAGAAACTGCTCCTCCAAGCACGGGAGAGATGCCAATATAATTACTCTCATCTCAAGTCCCCCCCCACCCATGTGGCAGCTGTGGGAGACCAGAATACAGATGCCAGCGATGGCGAAAGGAAGGGGGAAGAGGAAAGCTGGTGCCAAGGGCTTCTGTTGCTATGCCAGAGCCACAAGGCGCCCAACTTTGTAACCATGAATGCAATTTGAATCTGAACACCTGATAGCTAGTATTCAGTCAAGCAGTGACTCCCTTTAGGCGGATCTAACAGCAACAGAAATATCTGATCACCTCCCTTTAATTGCTGGCAGCAATCTCTGAATACTGAGATGGAGGAGGGTGCCGAAATCTGGTTAACGTCCTTTTCAAATGTACTACTAGTTAGCCAGGTGTCCCCCATCTTATATTTGTTTTTTCAATTTTTTTTAATTGATTTTCAAGTTTATAACAAACATAAACATCAAAAAAGAAAAAAAACCATTACAATATAAAAAACCAACAAACATAGAACATTTATTCTAACTATCATAATCCCACTTTTGCTACTATCGTTAAATGACTTCCTTGGATCCCTTTAACTGAGTTTCCATATGACTCATTGCAGCAGTTTTCCAGTACTAGTTTCCAATAAAATTAACTTAATCAATTAACACCTTTCTTTCTTATCATGTTCACTTCTATCCATAGTGTTGTGCAATTTAAAGCATTTAACTGCTAAGCCAATTTGGTACTCACAAATAGTACTAATTATATTATCTTAGGATATTTAACTAAATAATCCTTAAATTTCTTCCATTCTTCTTGGTACTCCTCCTCTTTCTGTTCGCGGATTCTTGACTGCTGTCACCATCTGCAGTGATCATGGAGCCCAAGAAAGTAAAATCTCTCACTGCCTCCATTTCTTCCCCTTCTATTTGGCAGGAGGTGATGGGCCCAGTGGCCATGATCTTAGTTTTTTTTTTTTTTTATGTTGAGCTTCAGACCATATTTTTCACTCTCCTCTTTCACCCTTATTAAAAGGTTCTTTAATTCCTCCTCACTTTCTGCCATCAAGGTTGTGTCATCTGCAAATCTGAGGTTGTTGATATTTCTTCCGGCAATCTTAATTTCGATTTGGGATTCATCCAGTCCAGCCTTTCACATGATGAATTCTGCATATAAGTTAAATATACAGCCTTGTCGTATTCCTTTCTCAATTTTGAACCAATCAGTTGTTCCATATCCAGTTCTAACTGTAGCTTCTTGTCCCACATAGAGATTTCTCAGGAGACAGATGATATAGCACAACATAACAATGTTGGCTCAAAGCCAATTTTTAGCGATCGCTAAAGCACCAGTCATTCCTTTCCCCCTTTTTTTCCCTTTTTGGAACTCCATCTCACATTGAGGATGGTGCCATTTAGAGGGTGTTTATGCCTCTCACAATGGGAGGAAAAAAACCCGACACTTAAGCACAGGGTGTCTTTGATCTGCTGGAAACAGGCCGCCATAATGGAGAGTGTTAGCTGTAATAAATAGATTCAAGTGCTTTCCATTCTCCTTAACTGTGTTATCATTTTGTTTCTCCACTCACAAAGAAGGTTTTCATCCTACAAGGCCAAAGTGCACCCTGTTATTGATGGCTTGAGTATTTACTCTTCACAATGATAGGAATGGAAACGTATTTTTCCCTCTCCCAGCAGGGGGGAGTTGCGGACAGTGGAGAAGGAGGGGGACATCTGGAAAGAGCTGTGTGAAATAACGACTCCGGTGAATGAAAACGTTTCCCCCTCTCCCCTTCTCCCTCTATTTTAAACACCTGGAAGGTATTTTATGTGGGGAATGCTAGCCAAGAAAGCTGTGATAGATGCTGAAAGCAGTGTGGCTTATAGCAAGGGTAGGGAGCCTCAGACCCAGAGGCCAAATGTGGCCCTCGAGTGCTCTTTGCCTGGCCCTCAGAACACTCCCCAGGCCAAGCCCCTCAGCAGTTCTGTTTGATAGTCCTCTTCAGTGTTTTTGTCCCTCCAGAATGTTTCCTTGAACTCCTGACAAATGCTGATTGCTTGCCTAGATGGAGAATGGAGAAGGGTATTTGACTGTGCGTAGAAGGTATACCAAAGTAAAAATGTACATTAATTGTGGGATGTTAGGGGAATTGTAGTACTGAGGGACATGTTGTGTTCCATCTGGGGTAGTCTGTCCACCTTAGGTCCCCACCCTGCACTCAGCTCCCATTTGTGGCTACTAGAAGCTGTCAGCATGCAACAGCAGCCACACCCCAGGAATGGCTTCAGCTACCTGGCTAAACCTGGTGAGCATAGCCAATGGTTCACAAACCCTCCACAAGTTAGGGACTTCCCCTGCATGCAAAGACAGGCTGCAGTGGATGGAGCAGGTGAGACCAATATTGGGTCCAATGGTCAAGAAGATGGTTTCTGCACGTGCTGTAGAGGGAAGTGAGGGGCAGGTGGGGCTCGTCAACCTGGGAAGGTAGCCTATATAGCAGAAGGAAAACTCAGATACTAAACCTCCACTGCCTTGTGGGATAGTTGTGAAGAAAAGTCATAAAACCTGCACAAATCTGGAGTGAAGCCTATGCCCCACTGTGGAAGGACGTGAGGATCCAGAATTGGCCTCCACAGTCACTTACGGACTCACTGTTAAAACCATGTTTATGGGATCTTACTTGGCTATGAGTGATAGCCAAAGAAGAAGAAGAAGAAGAAGAAGAAGAAGAAGAAGAAGAAGAAGAAGAAGTCCCTAAGATGGTTGGATGGCCGCCTTGTATGCCTCCTTCTGGCAACTCCTGAAACCAATATGGCACCAAACATATTGCTCAGCTTTCCTTTGGACCACATCAGTGAGACTGAGAGAGCAGTCTTGTCATCTGGGCAGGCCACGACCTCCATACACACTGCCCAGGCTTGCGCTCCAGGGAGGTCACTTCAGTGCAGATAATGTAATGGTTTGACCCCTGGAGATGCACCCCATTGTCTCTCAAGACAGACGGATGCCAACAGCAATGGACTAAAGCTAGGCTGAAAACCAGAAGCCCTTCTTCCTGCTGCCTTTGGAGACAAAGCATTTTCTGTGGTGGGCCCAATAATGGCCCTGGAAGGGTCTCTGAAGGAGGTTCAAGAGGGTTCAACATGAAATTCAAATGGTATCCCAACTGAAACCAAGAATATATTGTCCTTGAATATAGAATGGCAGAAGAAGCTTGTACCTTAATATTAGGGCCTCCTCACTCTCCACCTCAACTCTGTCTCCATATATTAGCTCTTGGCTTATCTCAGCTCAGTTCCTGGAAAGCTCTTCTCGCAAGACACAGCAAAAAAAGACAGTGCAGTTGGTTGCCGGATCCCAGGAAATGCCGGTGAATTTTGAAATAAAAGAATGAATCACGAACGGATGTGAAAATGTGGAGAACTGCACATAAGATCTTTTCTTTTTTCTTTTCTTTTCTCAAGAGAAACTGAGAGAAACCAAAAAGGGCAGATTCACCCACACTTACTGTATTACCTGGGGAGCAGCCAAAGAGAGATTTTAACCAGGGGCTTCCAGAGTTGTGGCTCAGTGTCTTCCAGATGCCAACTCTCAAATACATATAATCCTTCCATAGCTCTTTGTGGTGGTGGTGGTGGTGTGTGTGTGTTAAAGAAATAGTGAAAATTGAGAGTGATTGTTGAAAACGTTGACTGAATGAATGGTGGCTCCAGGTCTTTTCTTTGAAATTCGTTGCGTGAGGAAATAACAAAATCATGTTCGGATGGGAGCCCACAATCCCCACATGCAAAAAGTCTTTTTCCATTTGTGTGTGGTTTGTGTGTGTATGTTTGCTTCCTACTTTCCCAGAGCTCTGCCTTCTCTTCATCAGCCTCCATTTCTCTGATCCATGATTGCAAATTAAGAACTCGAGTAACACAGATGTATCCTCCCCCCTTCTTCTTCTTTTGTTTTTCCGTGTCTGAGGAGTGAGCCAGGCCTCTGACAGTTTTTCCCTCCGTGAAACGAGACCAAAGTAATCAGCGTGAATTGAACGTGGAAGGGTTATGAGTCATCTGTTGTAAATTTGGCCGTGTGGGTGTGTTTAAGGATGAGAGGGAGGAGGGGGGGGAAGAAAGGAAATGTCTGAAGATTTTTAAAACTATAGAAAAGCAAAGGAAGATTAACGGAGCTCTGGAAGAGACCAAATAAGACTTCCACAAACTGATTTGCCTTTCTAACTGCGATTTAGGAGAGTGACACATAATTTGTTCCAAACATCGTCGATGCCTCTGACACAATAGAGTCTGACAGCTTGCATAACCTCCTCTTTCGGCTCTCATCTCATTTATTCCGTTTGAAGTTGAGTCCCGACAAGAGGGAAGCACGGAATTAATATTCCCTCGGATCCTCTCGGTCTCCAGAGGGACAGGCAACAGCTATTCGGGGAAACAATAAGCCCTTTAAACATGACAGGGGAACGAGGACCTTAGGTGGTAATGGAAAGTAACCATTATTAAATGAAGGAGGGGCTGGGGGAGAATCACACGACTTTGATTTGTCTCCCTGCCACCCCTTAACAGAAAAAACCCCCACAAAGATGAACATCTCTCTCCAGTTCAGCAGGCACATTTTTAAGGACCTTGGACAGCTTGCGGTTAAAATCTGCAGAGCAGCTCCTATCACCTCACACCCCTCCTACCATCTCCACATTTGGAGCGGGCATTGCTGTGAATTATATTGGTTTTGACTTTGACATGCTCCCCTTGTTTGATCCGTTTCCTTTTCCATTTAAGAAGGAGGGGCGGTTACAGTATCAGGAAAGGGAATTCCCATCACATCTGATAATGTGGAAGGTCAAATTTAATTATCTCAATTTGCGTTTTAAATGCACGCAGTACTTTCCCCCCTCCATGTCAGATATGGGGGTGGGTTGGAGGAGGGAAGGCACCCTCAGAGTATCACAGTGACATTCTGCCATGAGTGGGGGAGATTATTATTATTATTATTATTATTATTATTATTATTATTATTATTTGCTGCTGTTGTTGTTCGCTGACAAAATATTAGCTTTTCCCTTGGCATTGATAGTGGGAGAAGGCTACTGAGCTGTAACCTATTCGCAGTCTCCTAGCTATTTATGACGGCCGGGGTGGGGGATGGGGAGTTGGGAACTTGCTGGGAGATTTAAAAGAAACCGATGATGATTCTTATTTCATAGAATCAAAGAGATGTAGAGTTGGAAGGGACCATAAGGGTCATCTAGTCCAACCCCCTGGCAATGCAACAATCTTTTGCCCAACATGGGGCTCAAAACTGTGATTTATTTGTTTATTGATTGATGCAAATTGGATCAGCTAGAAGGTGATCGTTATTGGACCCACAGCATGTGCTCCTCCCCCTTGCAGTGGTCTGTGAACAATCCTTCATCTGGAGCCACTATAATAATAATAATAACAATAATAACAATTTATTATTTATACCCCACCCATCTGGCAGGGTTCTCCCAGCTGCTCTTGGCAGTTCCCAACAGAATATTAATAATGATGATGATAATAATGACGATGATAATGAAGCAATAAAACATCAAACATTAAAAACTTCCCTAAACAGGGCTGCCTTCAGGTGTCTTGCAAAAGTCAAATAGTTGTTCCATCAATTTCACATCTGGTGGGAGGGTGTTCCACAGGGCGGGCACCACTACCGAGAAGGCCCTCTGCCTGGTTCCCTGTAACCTCACTTCTTGCAGTGAGGGAACCACCAGAAGGCCCTCGGCGCTGGACCTCAGCGTCCGGGCTGAACGATGGGGGTGGAGACATTCCTTCAGGTTTACATTAGGAGGAAATCCTCCGTTGGCACCAATCCCCAACGGAAAGCCCCTGGGTGTTCTTCTCATTTCCCTCACTGAGGAGTCAGATTGCTAGACTCTCCATAATTCTAGAGGTTAAAAGGTTGCATGAAGGCCTGTTTCTACTTCTCCCCTGTAAGGGTGGAGCTGGGACTATCGTTTAGGCCAGCGGTTCTCAACCTGTGGGTCCCCAGATGTTGTTGGACTACAACTCCCATCATCCCTGAGCTCTGGCCTTGGTAGCTAGGGGTGATGGGAGTTGTAGTTCAACAACATCTGGGGACCCACAGGTTGAGAAAGGCTGGTCTAGGCATTGTGTCTTCCATCTTGAACATAAGAATATAATTACAGATAGGTAGCCGTGTTGGTCTGCCATAGTCAAAATAAAAAAAAATTCCTTCCAGTAGCACCTTAAAGACCAACTAAGTTAGTTCTTGGTACGAGCTTTCGTGTGCATGCACACTTCTTCAGATACACTGAAACAGAAGTTGCCAGATCCTTCTATATAGTGAGAAGGTGGGGAGGGGTATTACTCAGAAGGGTGGTGGGAATGGGAGATTGGCAGATAGCTGAGATGAGCCTGTTGACGACTCTTAACGACTGCAATGGGTCTTACAGGAAAAGGCAAGGGGTGAGAAGGTGAAAAATGGCTTAGTCATGTATAATGAGATAAGAATCCAATGTCTTTGTTCAGACCAGGTCTCTCCATGGTTTTAAGTTTGGTAATGAGTTGCAATTCAGCAGCTTCTCTTTCCATATAATATAAGAATATAAGAAGAATTGTGCTGGATCAGGCCAAAGGCTCATCTAGTCTGCTTCATGCTCTCATGGTGGCCAACCAGATGTTCTATTGGGATCTCAAAAGCAGGACCTAAGCAAAACAGCCTCTCCTCACTTGACATTGCCAGCAATTGCCATCCAGTAAGGCTACATGATATATAGGTATATCATCCAAAACCGGATTGAAGTCCATATCGTGATATTGTGATATGAAACTATATCGCGGTTTCATAATAATTGACCTGGCAATATATTGCAAATTATTTTGTGTGTTAGGGCTGGGCGATATTTTGCCCCAAGACTGGTTTGAAGTCCAAATTGTGATATTGGTTTCATAGTTTCTGGCCTGGCAATTTATCGTGAATCATGATGTGTGTATATGATGGCTATGCAAAAAGGACAAGGTGGGGGAAACTGCGAAACCAATGCTTCTCGCGGTTCCTGGAGCCCCTGATAACTATGCCAGCTCAGT
This sequence comes from Podarcis vaucheri, assembly GCF_965113315.1. Classification (NCBI taxonomy): domain Eukaryota; kingdom Metazoa; phylum Chordata; class Lepidosauria; order Squamata; family Lacertidae; genus Podarcis; species Podarcis vaucheri. Next base: position 8,295,129 of record NC_138749.1, read on the forward strand.
TTACCCTGTCTCTTGCTGGGGGTAGCAAATCACCGGAGTAGGTGTTGGCAAAAAGCATGATGCGGGAAAATCCATGAAGCCAATGTCTCTCCATAGCTCCATCCTTATTTCAGACATCGTGATATATTGATATATCGTGATGCTTAGCTGGTGTGATATATCACGATGTTGAGAACTGGATATCGCCCAGCCCAGCTGTCCAAAGCATACTGCCTCTTGCCGAAGTATCTGTCTGTTGGGCGATAGATCAGCAAAGGGATTGTCTACAAATCCAGGCACATGGTTTATTTCAACTCTCTTTTCCATGCCCACATAAACAGCTATTTAACACACTTGTCATGGAAATGGGAAATTTCCAGCAGAAGAATATAGTTACTTAGCTGATTATATGCTGATAAAAATTAATGAAGTGTCCCAATAAAGGATGCATGCCATTACAGAATTATTAAAACCTTATAACTGCTCACTAATTAGCATTTGTAATGAAAATTAATGTGACTAAAAATATTACCCAGCAGCAAGAAAATGAGCAGTGACATAAAATAATAATAATCATAGCATTAATAACATCTATTTTATTAGATAAATTGAACTTTCGGGAAATGGAAGAAATGGAAGGATCGTTATTACCCAGACTAAACCCAGTGAAAAATTATTATGCCAACAGCGCAGAAACAAAGTGAGTTTCAGGTACTTCCGATTAGATGCGCCACTGGAAGTTGGAAGGACCACAACTGGGTGACACAACATCTGCTGTCCATGCAGAAGGTCCTAGCCTCCATCTCTGGAACCTCTGGAGAGCTCAAAGACTCATACTTTCATGTCCTGCCCCACCCAGTGCACCAACAATATCTTCAATGCCCCTGGACGACTATCATTTTTAAGAAGGGAAGGTTTTTCTATCTTCAGACAGAATAGCCAGATCAAAGCTGCAGCCTCTTTCCTGACTGCATATGATTCCCTCAAATTGTCCCAGCCAACTCAGGTGCTTCTGCATTCGACAAGCTCAGCTTCCACCTCCGCAGCTTCCACCTTCACAGCTAACATACCTTTGCTGGATATCTGTAAAGCGGCCACCTGGTTGTCCGCTGCAGTGATGGTCTGGGACTCGGGCTCGGTCTTGGAGCCAGAGGAGTCTCAGTCCACACCAGATCCTCTGCCTCAGGTGGCATCTGAACCGAGTCTGGGGCCTGATTCTGAAGAGCCCCAGTCTGCACAGATTCCCCTGCAACAAGCACCAGCTGGGCCGAGTCAGGGGCCTGAGCCTGCCCTGGCTCCAGATGTGAGGATAACCTTGTTGCCCCCTGCTGGGCAATCACGTGCAGCTGCTCCACCTCCAGTTGGGTCAGGAGAGGCTGAGGCGGCCTCTGGGTCTAGTAACCCACCAACATCTCCCGAGCTGCAGAGACTGAGGTCTGAGAGGAGAGACCTCAGTACTTGCAGGAGGAGTGCTGGCTTTCGGGTGAGACAGGGAGGTGAGTCACCGGGGGATCAGGACCAGCCGTTACCCCGTCAGAGATAAAAGGCTGCCAAACCCCGTCCCAGGTTGTGGGAGGAACATTGCTGCTTGCTGGAACCTGTCTGAGACCTGGACCGTGTGGCTCGGGTTAACCCCTGGGCCCAGCACAGCTGCCACTTTTACCAGACATTATAAACTGGACCGGCTGTCTGCAGCTGAAGCAGCCTTTGACTGTATTGTGCTCCATCAGGTATTATAATCAGTGCACCTGCAGACCTGGGACCCGCCCGTTTTCTGTTCATCTGCTGTGGCATCCCACAAAGTAAATAGAACAAGTGGTCTTATCTGAAGTGTGGATTTGAGAGTAGGGATGCTGTAGCCAATGGGCCCCATCCTGGGAGATTTCCAATGCATGGTTAGTGAAAATATAGCCGATTGATCATAATTTCCTTGCCTTTCAGATATCTAGTACAATTCTTCCTTTAGATTTTCGAGTCATGGAGAGAGGAAGGAGGCAGACCTTTTATTTCAGTGACTCCATTGGTGTTTGCTGCTTGGCGAATCCAGAAAACAGAGGACTTCACACAATTCTTTGCTCCTGCCTAGCATCACATGACGAGGACATAACGACTGCCAGTCATTGCAGACCAGGATGCGGCACCTCTAGTCTGCTGGTCAAACATGGGCATCCAGGTCTCTCCGTTTGGACAGCGAGGCCATTCTCAGTAAGCCACACCTGTCCACCTCCCACCTGATGTCACACCTGACTTGGTACATGAGAAGAAGAGTTTGGATTTGATATCCTGCTTTATCACTACCCAAAGGAGTCTCAAAGCAGCTCACAATCTCCTTTCCCTTCCTCCCCCACAAGGTGAGGTGAGTGGGGCTGAGAGACTGCAGAGAAGTGTGACTGGCTTAAGGTCACCCAGCAGCTGCATGTGGAGGAGCGGAGATGCGAACCCGGTTCACCAGATTATGAGTCTACCACTCTTAACCACTACACCACACTGGCTCTCACTACAAAGGCTAGAGGCAGGTAAGGGTAGAGCCTTAAAGCTTAAGCTCTGCATTTTCCATTGATCAAGGTGCTCTCCCACCCATCAGCTGATGGGTGGTAGGTGCATACCTGCCTCTAGCCTTTCAACCAATGCCATAAATATGTCCTGTTATTTTCTGTGTCTATGAAAAACATACGGGCATTCACATTGTCTGGAAACAGAATGTAAGATGGTTTGGAGCCACCTTGCTTACAGCACTCCTGATATCTTTTGTGGGACGCATCTTCACTGTAGGAGTCAAATACAACATTTTCTGTTTCCTAGAGTGAACACACAGGGGAATGTTGCTCCAGACAGGGAGGACTTCCTGTCATACCTGTTCTGGAGCATCCTCCCCCTGTTTGACCAGGTCAATGGGCGTGACCCTAGCAGACTCTATAAAAGAGCTAGTCACACAGCCATCTTCCTCTTTTGCTTTTTTAAAAACCTGTTTTTGCTCTTTTGCTGCTCTTCTGCTGGTACATGGCCGGCAGCACATGGTTCATCCTTACAGAAGATGGAAGCCAAAAGGTAGAAAGTCTGAGGCCTTGCTCAGACTTCTTTTCTCTACAACTGTAACTGTAACTACAAGACAAAGTCTGTCTTCAGGACAATACTGTGAACTGAATGTAAGTAAACTTTACCATTACTTTTTTAAAAAAGATTGTCATGTCATTATTGTTTTTTGGGAGGGAACTAAAGGGGAAATTCTGGAAAAGACCCTGATGTTGGGAAAGATGGAGGACACAAGGAGAAGGGGACGACAGAGGACGAGATGGTTGGACAGTGTTCTCGAAGCTACAAACATGAGTTTGACCAAACTGCGGGAGGCAGTGGAAGACAGGAGTGCCTGGCATGCTCTGGTCCATGGGGTCACAAAGAGTCGGACACGACTAAACGATTGAACAACAAAGGGAAAATTTACCAGGAACAATCCAATCTGGACAAGCCAGACTGGATTGCTCAATTTATGTGATTCTCACGAATCCATCAACTTGCTTCTAGCAATGTACAAAGGAATGTGCTCTGCTACTAGCTCACTAAGCATAAGTGAGGAAGGATAATATTTAATCAATATATCCTCTCCTACTATCCACAACATTCCCACATCTTTTAATTTTTGAAGCAGCAGATTATTCTGGAGTAAGAAGTTTTAGAAAGCTGTCAGGGGTGGGGAGTGTAGTTTTTATGTGTTTCTGGGCCCTTTGTAAGAACACACAAGCTCCGGAGAAATAAAATTGTAAAGGCTCTTTGCTGTGGGAAGCTCTGGTTGGCTTTAATTTTTAGAGTCCAATGAATTTCCAAGGAACTGCCCTCGCCTTTGTATCTCCCCACTGCTGTTGCTCAAAAGCGAGATTGGGGGGAAAGGAACAGAATGGGAGAATCTTCAAACGAGACCGAGCTGAGCTGAGCTAAAATTTATAAGCTGAGCTAAAATGTAAAATGATTTCCTCTCAGCTCATAAATAAGCCCAGTACATTCGAAACTCAGCAACTTCATTATCCAGCACCGTGAGCTTTCTGAGAACAGGATGCAAATGGCTTTGAAAATCCTTGGAGGAAGAGCAGGATATAAACAGAATAAATAAATGAAGTCTACGGACCAGCTTTTCTTTCACCCTTTTGAGTGGGTAAGGTTGAAAAAAACACCCTTGTGAATATTGGCTTGGCCTCTGTGGGGAAGGATCTCAGGTCCTTTGTGAGGCAGTGGACAAACCTTTAAAGAGGGGATGGAGCCTGAGGTCCTGGAGCCCAATGTTGTATTCTAGGCATCTCTGTTTGGCCGATCCCTGAGCCATAGCCCCTCACTGGCCCTGATCCATGTACCTCCTCAACTGATATGGGGAAAAATACGTCCTTGCACTGTGATAATGTTTGGATAGAAAGGCAGAGGCATGCATGTGCATGAGTGGAAACCTCTTGGTTTTGCATGGCTGGAACATTGTCTATTATTCACAGCTGAGAGTCATCTCCATTGGTCCACCAATGCTTTGCCTCTGGCTCTGCATGCCAGTAGCACGGAGCCTGCAAAAAGCTGTGCATTAAATAATGAAGCCCTTGATCTGAAAAGGTTCCCAGCTAACCATTACAGAAGGATGTGTTCTTAACGGCTTGCACAGGCCTGGCAAAATATTCAACCTGGATAACTCAGTTGGTTAGAGTGTGTTGCTGATAACACCACGGTTCGATTCCCATATGAGATATCTACAGATTCTTGCATTGCAGAGGTTTGGACTAGATGACTCTCGTCGTCCCTTCCAACTTGGTGATTCTAAGAAAGGTTTTAGCACAGAAGGCGCTCGCTGAATTTCTGTTGGAAGAGTATTCCACAGGATTGGGCCAATGACATGAAAGGCTCAGTTTCTCTGTTGGCCTCAGGTCCTATTTGCAGGCTTCCCACAGAAATCTGGTTGTCCACTGTAAGAGCAGGATGCTAGATTAGATGGGCCATTGGCCTGATCCAGCACTCTTGCCTTATGTCCTTATGCCATGCCTTACCTTGCCATGCTATGCCATCTTCCAATTGTGCAGTCCATTGCCCAGATCGTCTGCTACTCTTGTCTTTCTGTGAAGACCTCCACGTGTGTTTGGACTTCTTTTTTTTTTTTAAAAAAAGATATTTTATTAGAGTTTTCCAAATTATAACAAGAAAAATGAAAAATAAAAAGAAAATACGAAAAAGAAAAACATACAAAATAAAAACAGTTAAAAACACATTAATTTTCATAACATATCTTTCAGTACCGAATTGTAATGCCTTTTTGAGTCCAATTCCTTTCTTTTCCCAGTTCCTTAGATTGTGGTTCGATTTTCCTGAGTTTAGGTACTCACGGTGGTTGTTTTTAAAATCCAAATTGTCCAGGAAGAAGGCAGCGCTCTCCGGCAATGGCTGTGCTGCTTTGCTCCACGGAAATAGCGGTAGACTCTCAGCACCGCGCCACTTCCCCCTTCTTCGCTTCGGAGCCCGTTATTGGGCTCCTTTGTGGGTTGGGGGCGCTAAGGGTGCCCGCAGAGTCCCAAGGTCACAGGCTTCACCCGCCTGTGATTTCTAAAGGGTCCCCGCTTCGCCGTAGCGGGAAAGACCCGTTTCGCGCAGAGCTTGTCCCTCTGTTTCAGAGGGAGTCCGCCATTGCCGGTGGCGCCACCCCGGAAGTCCCTCGTGTGTTTGGACTTCTAGTTCAAACTGCAAACCAATCCTGCAGACAATTCCTTCACCTCGGTCTCACAACCCCCCCAACCCCCCCCAGCAGAGCCCAGCAAGCACCCACACACTTCCCCTGATGGCTCTGTGAACCTAATTAAGGAGTTTCGCACTTCTCTTTGGGCTCCATCCATGAAAAGAAACACGACAAGCTGAACCTGCATTTCCAGGTCAAGTGAGACCAGCTGTTGCATTCCAGAAGCTAGTTTGTTTCATTTGAATTGGCTCTCTGGTTGGATTGGAAAGATTCCCCCCCCCAATAAAATAAAATAATCACATGTCAAAGCATTCTGACAACAATAACAATGACCTGAGTCAAATCAGCAGGAGGGGAAGATGAAGTGTAAACCAAATTGTATCCGAAGGAAATGGAGAGGGGGCTCGCGGCTGTGTTCCAAGCAAAGTTCAAAGCCAACACAAGTGTTGATATAGCAACATGATGATCATGCTGGAGGGGGGAGGGATAATAGGTGGAGGGGTTTTGTGGAGAGGAAATCCCACCATTTCATTTCTTTCTCGAACAGATGGCCCTTAACTAGCTTGTTGTTCATTGAAATGAATCATACGAAGCAATTTCCACTCCCCCTTCCAACAACTGTTGTTCTAGCGTAGCTACGCTGTTGTGGTTCTGCACAGCACATTAACAGGGAGGTTATACCGCCCATGAGGCAGGTATATCGTGGATCACGTAATTTATTTGACCTCTAGGTAGGGATGGGGGAGACATTGGACTCAGTTCACGCATAAAGGTGAAATGGCCTCATTTGCACTGTCAGAAACAATACGAGGAGCGAAACAGTGCCAGCCTCGGAAATTCGCGCTTCTCTTAAGTTTGCAGAGCCTTTCTCCAGCCACATAAGCTGTGCTTTGCAAAATAATAATAATATGGGTGCGTTAGGCAAAATTTGCACAAAAAATGCCTATAAATTTTCAAAATATATTGATGGACTAATATGGAAATGTGAAGAACTTAAGAAAAGTGAAAAATGAAAAACTCAGAGAAACCAAAATAGTTTATAGACATCTGAAGGCAGGCCTGTTAAGGGAAGCTTTTAATGTTTGATGGACTACTGTATTTTAATATTTTGTTGGAAGCTGCCCAGAGTGGCTGGGGAAACCCAGCCAGATGGGCGGGGTATAAATAATAAATTATTATTATTAGTCAGATTTGCCCATCTGTACCTCTGGACAGCACAAGGCTTTAATTAGCAACATACTGAGCAATGACAATTCATGCTCATGTTCCATCTCTGGGTCCTTTTCATTCAAAACACTGATACAGTGTGCAAAGACTATGTCACTTCTGTGATGAGCATGAATGAAATCCCACTTCTAGTCCTGTCTAACTCTGCACATTTCCACTGTGTAATACTGGGGTGGGTGGGTGGTGAGGGACACAGGTAGTTTTATTTCATACCTCTGATCCTGCCTCAACACCAAGAAATGCCACAGAACCAAGTTTCCTGCTGCAGTTTATCAGCGCCTTGCTGATAGATGGTTATATGCAAGTCTGCCGCAAAGCAGAAAAATTGGCAACGGGAGGCCTCTACCGGGAGGGCGGATTTGCTTTAGACTCACAACTCCTGCTGACATTAATGGAAGCCTCGTGTCTGAATCCTCCCCTCGCACTGACAAATTTACGTCTATGTCACCAGTGGAGAACATGGAAAGCCAGGCTGGAGGCAAATCAAGGAACGAGGCTTAAATCAAGCAGTAACATTGCCACCGCTGCTGGTCTTCAGTTTGGGAGCAGACCGTTCAGAGAATACAGGGCGAGTCTTGAAGGATCACTTTAGCTGCAAGAACATCTCCTCCAGCTTTCCAAGGAGGAAATTAGGAGTACACACAAGAATGGGGGAGCAATTCAATTTGGTTTAGAGTTAAAGGCAGACCAACCTAACTCACGCTTCCCGCAACTCTACACAGAATGAAACCAAAGGCACAGAGGGTTTTTAAAAACAACAACAACAACAACAACAACAACAACAACAACAACAACAACAAATAAACATGCAAACTGGTTCTTTTCAACACAGAAGCTAGGACCTAAAAGCTAACACAACAGAGCCTTTCTTTGTTGTGAGAACCGTTCTAGGCATTATTTATAATTACCACTTCCCCTCTCTCAGGCTGCCTCCATCCATGCTTTATTCAATCTTCTGCTGTTGTTTCAAACCACAATTTCCCTCTCAGTTCCCTCCATCCTTGCCTTACACAAACTTCCCCCCTATCAGCCACTGCTGTGGTGCAAAGTGCCTTCTCTTTTGCTCCCCACCCCCACCCTGACTTCATGCAAATCCAGGATTGTGGTGCTGCACTACAAATCCTCCAATGGGGGTTGTGTGACGACAACCTTCCATTTGTATTTATATATATGGGAAAATATGCATGGGGAAATTTTGCAACACCAATCAGAGGCAGCCTGAGCACCTTCAAGCAGCTCTGCACAACCAGCCATTCTCCCATGGAACTTTGTGATTGCTTGTAGAATGGCGCCAAATTGCTGCCATTCCAGTTTCACTTGAAATAAATTGACAAAAACAAACGGAAAGCACATGAACCATGAAGAGAAGGTACATGCACATGCACACACACACACACACGTGGAAACATCATCATCATCATCATAATCATTATTATTTGGTGGCACTGTGGTCTAAACCACAGAGCCTAGGGCTTGCCGATCGGAAGGTCAGCGGTTCAAATCCCCGCGACAGGGTGAGCTTCCATTGCTCGGTCCCAGCTCCTGCCCACCTAGCAGTTCAAAAGCACATTAAGTGCAAGTAGATAAATAGGTACCGCTCTGGCGGGAAGGTGAACAGCGTTTCTGTGCGCTGCTTTGGTTCGCCAGAAGCTTCTTAGTCATGCCGGCCACAGCTGTCTGCGGACAAACACCGGCTCCCTTGGCTTATAGAGCGAGATGAGCGCGCAACCCCAGAGTCATCCACAACTGGACCTAAAGGTCAGGGATAAATTTACCTTTACCTATTATTATTATTATTATTATTATTATTATTATTATTATTATTTAAATCAATTTAAAGCACAAGGCTTGGCCCTTGGTAAAACATCAGTAAAGTGATTCATATGTGCATCTGCAACCTGCACAGAACCTGGAAAGGTGTGATGGGAGTGCCCATTAATACAACTGCTGAAATGCGACAGCTCTCAAATCAACATACTGTTTAAATCAACATACTGTTTTTTATGTGGATCAAAAAAGTCAGAAGATTCCAGGGGAGAAAGACAGCTGTTTCAATATTTGGGGCTGTTTTGATCATAAATATGAGTAGCAGGTGTTTATTCATTAATGCAAGGCAGCACATGCGTATCCCTGGAGCTCATCACACACCTCCAAAGATGGTGAGAAGCATACAGTCCTCTTGATCTCTTGACCAGCCTTCCACTCTTGGCCCCCTGCACCCCCCCCCCGACTACTTCACGCAGCATGACTCACACATTCACAAGCTGTGTTGTGTGACCATATGTGCTCCTTGTTTGCGCATTCATGTAGGGCCAGTTGAAACATGTAGCCCCTTAGTCAGGGCCGGATTTAGGTCTGATGAGGCCCTCAGCTACTGAAGGTAATGGGGCTCCTTTATATGTCCAGCTGTCCTTTGTCAACAACAAATTGTCACTGTTTTTTGTGTTGAATATATGCTATATGGTAATTTATGGACCTAATAGGTATCTAAAGCCATTTGCACATAACAGAATATGTATTTAATAATAAAATACATATTTTATGTATCCATTTACAGATAGGTAGCCGTGTTGGTCTGCCATAGTCAAAATAAAAAAATTCCTTCCAGTAGCACCTTAAAGACCAACTAAGTTAGTTCTTGGTATGAGCTTTTGTGTGCATGCACACGAAGAAGTGTGCATGCACACGAAAGCTCATACCAAGAACTACCGTATTTTTTGCTCTATAAGACTCACTTTTTCCCTTCTAAAAAGTAAGGGGAAATGTGTGTGCGTCTTATGCAGGCTGCGCAGCTATCCCAGAAGCCAGAACAGCAAGAGGGATTGCTGCTTTCGCTGCACAGCCATCCCTCTTGCTGTTCTGGCTTCTGAGATTCAGAATATTTTTTTTCTTGTTTTCCTCCTCCAAAAACTAGGTGCGTCTTGTGATCTGGTGTGTCTTATAGAGCGAAAAATACGGTAACTTAGTTGGTCTTTAAGGTGCTACTGGAAGGAATATTTTATGTAGGCACCCTATATATAGAAATGAGCAAACTAGTGATATTTCAGGGAGCAGGCTAGCAGGCGGGGCCCATTACTTACATCATAGGAGCCTACACAACACAAAACACTGCTGCTGTATGTAGGTTTTATTTTATTTGTTTTTTATCTTATATTTTGGAAATGTACATATAGTTTTTTTCCCTTTAATTTTTTTGGGGGTCCCCCAAGAGAGTGGGGCCCTAAGCTATAGCTTTTTAAACTTATACGTAAATCCGGCAGTGACCTCAGAGGCATGGCCCCACCAAACTTGCAATATAAGCATCCCCCCTTGCTTGTCTTATTTATTTTATTTATTAATAATAAAAAACCCATGTTTATACAGCTATTCATAGCAATAAAAGCACTTTGCAACAATCACGCATATATACAATAAAAACCATGGGCAGGATTTGGCTAATTCGGTGTGACATTGTTGTGTATTGATTGGGGGGGGGGGAGCCATACTTTCACAGTGCAACAGGTTATGCAATATAAAAGGAATATTATAAATTGGGATAGAAGCTCTGGCATTATAATCAGCAAAACTAGAGCAATAATACTCACATCTGCACACACACCTGCAAGGAAGACCAACTGAAATATGTTAGCTGCCTCTATTAATTTCTTGAGTCTGCTCTGAAATGCTGTGAAATTTGATGAAAAGAAAGAAACTTGAAGTGTTGTAAAAAGGTAAAGGTAAAGGGACCCCTGACCATTAGGTCCAGTCATGGCCGACTCTGGGGTTGCAGTGCTCATCTCACTTTATTTGCTGAGGGAGCCAGAGTACAGCTCATGTGGCCAGCATGACTAAGCTGCTTCTGGCGAACCAGAGCAGCGCATGGAAACACCATTTACCTTCCTGCCGGAGCGGTACCTATTTATCTATTTGCACTTTGATGTGCTTTTGAACTGCTAGGTTGGCAGGAGCAGGGACCGAGCAATGGGAGCTTACCCCGTCGCAGGGATTCAAACCTCCGACCTTCTGATCAGCAAGTCCTAGGCTTTGTGGTTTAAGCCACAGCATCACCTGTGATGTAACGTGGCATTATTTAGGAGAGTTGATAGATTTTTTATTTTTTTTAAAGAGAGAGAAGCAAAGTCACTTCTTAAGGTCCCATTTTTCGGCTCAAGTCTCAGGGCAGGTCTGACACCACACTGTTATATTAGAAAGATGCAACCCCCATTTCCTTGTCTGCAATTCTGACTTCCTGAGGGCCAATGGCTGTGTCCCTCTCCCTTTCAATGGTATCAGGGAATTCCAGGCCACAACCAAAGCACGCAACTGGAAGGCACCAAACAATGAACTGTCCACTGATGGATGATCCGGTCCACCAATGGCGCTTTCTCATAAATCACAATGAGAAATGGACTGAACGCTCCCGGTTCATAAATTCAAGGGAAGCGTCGGCTCTCGTGGCAGCGAGGCGGCACTTGCGATGCAAACACAGAGGCCAGCGCATGCGGTAGTTAAACACGTTAGCATTTTAACAAACTGAGACACTTCAACTGGCCTATTTATCAGTTCATGCTATTTAGAAACATGGCTGCCATATGTTGTCCATTGAAAGCCAACGCTAAGCACCACATTTATAAAAGGGTAATTTATGACTCATAAGCGGCTCTGCTATTAGAGTCATTCTGCCACTCTGAATGGAATTGATAGCAGTTTTCGAGCTATGATTTCCACCACCCCTCCCCACCACCCCTCCCTCTCATCTCCCTTCATTTTGGGGATATTGTTTATATTCAAGGCTTTAGTGTCTCTCAGAGAGGATGATGCCATTTAAAAACGATGAACGTCTCCAGGAAATAAAAAGGTTATTTTTGTAGATTCTTGGCAGTGCTAATTGCTCTCTGTTTGTGAGGATGGGAGAACTTTGAAGACTAAATTGCTGAACATATGCCAAGCATGCCAAACAGGGCTGTGTACATATGCGGCGTTGGGTGATAGAGACTGTCAGAAGGAATTTAGTGCCGAACTGAGGAAAAAGTGGAGGGCAATTTCACAAAAATGAAAGATGAAAATTCAGCAGTCCCTGGGGTGCAATTTGCCGAGGGGTTGCTGTGAAAGAGTAGACACTTGATTGGCTTAGCTAACCCATGTGAGCAAGACAGGAAGCATTGCCCTCACTCTCGTGGCCCTTAGTGACATCAACACATAGCTGAATCTGATTTGTCACAAACTTGGGTTTGTGAGTGTCGCCCCGACCCCTCACCGATCCAATCAGGGACCCCAGCCATCACTCAGGACTGCACACATTCTGACCTGGAATATCTCAGACCCAACCTCACCCAGATCAGTCAATTTGGGGACCAGTCCTAATATTTAATTAGGGCATTAAACTCTTTTGAGGTCAAGAGGGGGGCATTTTACCAAATGGCAAGCTAGAACATGTGCAGAGGAGGGCAACCAGGATGATAAAGGGTCTGGAAACCAAGTCTTTTGAGGAACAGTTGGGGGAGAAGTGAAGACTATCTGAAGGGTTGTCACATGGAAGATGGAGCAACCTTGTTTTCAGTTGCTTCGTTTTTTAAAAAATAAAATTGGCATCAAAAGCCATTTTTATTGGTAGACTTGCTGCTACTCACAAAGCATACAAAATACACATAAAGTATATGGTTTCAGTGTATTACGCGTGTTCATCTGTGTATGAGGTCTCATAGTAGTTTACAGGCTTAGGAATTACTGATGCAGCATGGGATAAATGCATGCAGAAGTGATAACAACACAAAGAATATATACATATTCAGACATGCCAGAAGCCAAGTCACAGTTTCTCTGTGTTCCTGTAGGTTTTGTGCTTAGCAAATGCTAGAATCTTTTTTTTAAAAAAAGTATATCTATTGAAAATAAACACATTTATGGGAAAACAGACAAACAAACAAACAAACAAACAAACAAACAAACAATGAAGAAGTCAAACAAACAACCACAATATAAGAAACAACAAAATTAGTATAACTATTAGTATAACTAATTAGTATAACTATAAATGATGTTTTCGGCTGCTTCAAAGGATAGGACCCGAAACGATGGATTTAAATGACAAGAAATGAGTTTCCGACTAAATATGAGGAAGAGCTTTCTGATGACATGAGGTGTTCAGCTGTGGAATGGTCTACCCTGGCAGGTAGTGGACTCTCCTTCATTGGAGGTTTTAAAGAGAGGTTGGCTGGCCATCTGTCAGGGTTTCTTTATCTGGGAGTGCTTCATTGTAGTGGGTTTGACTGGATGATCCACAGGGTCCCTTGCAACTCTTCCAACAATTCTATGATTCCAACCTGCATCCATCTTTCAATTGGAAGGCATTTCCAGCTTAACCTAGCAATTTGTGGTTTTCCCAGTAGTGATGTATTGAAGTGAGAGCTGGATCATAAAGAAGGCTGATCGCCGAAGAATTGATGCTTTTGAATTATGGTGCTGGAGGAGACTCTTGAGAGTCCCATGGACTGCAAGAAGATCAAACCTATCCATTCTGAAGGAAATCAGCCCTGACTGCTCTCTGGAAGGACAGGTCCTGAAGCTGAGGCTCCAAGACTTTGGCCACCTCATGAGAAGAGAAGACTCCCTGGAAAAGACCCTGATTTTTGGAACGATTGAGGGCACAAGGAGAAGGGGACGACAGAGGATGAGATGGTTGGACAGTGTTCTCGAAGCTACCAGCATGAGTTTGACCAAACTGTGGGAGGCAGTGGAAGACAGGAGTGCCTGGCGTGCTCTGGTCCATGGGGTCACAAAGAGTCGGACCTGACTAAACGACTAAACAAAGCAACTGTGGAGCATGCTTCACCTTCCATTCTTACATGCAGGATCCTACAAGCACAGCTGTGGTCCCCTTGCTTGCTTTTCTGCTGCCCTTCAAACCCACCGTGTATTTTATTTTTAAATCCTCTATTTTATATCTGCTGTAGATTTAGGGCCCCATGAATGCAAATACATTACAGTTCCAGGGCAGTAAAAAATCACTCCTTAGCAGTTAACTAGGCCCTCTGCAGCAGTAGAAAGTATTTTAAATTAGTGCTTGGAGAAAATTAGGACATTGGAACTTAGAGGGGAGAAAGAGAGAGAGAGAGAGAGAGAGAGAGAGAGAGAGAGAGAGAGAGAGAGAGAACTGGGATTTCAGCCACTTTTGGTGGAAGTTCATGAATGGAGGAGGGAGTTTGCTCTTCAGTGTTAAAAATCTGTGTGTCTTTGGTTACTTAAGTTTGCAACATGTGTTCTGCATCATGTTTTGTAGACTCTGGACATCTGGGATAAACATCTGGATTCGCTATTTACAGTCAGCAGGGAATACAGGATAGAGGGTTCGATTTGGACAGGCTTGGGTTTAGAACAGGGATGGGGAACATTTGACCTTCCAGATGTTGCTGGACTGCAGCCTCCATCATGATGGACCATCCTGGCTGGGACTGATGGGAAATGGAATCCAATAACATCTGGGGGGGCTTGTTTTGGTTTAAAACCTTCCTTAGTCAATGAAGCCCACTGGTAACCACAGATCAGTTGCTACTTCTCAACACACCTTACCTTACAGGCATGGGTGTAGCCGGGGGGGGCAGCTGCCACTCCTAAATCAAGTCAATAAATAAATAAAATGCTTAGCTAAAAGTAGAAATTGTAGGAAGATTTTGACAGATTTTTTTCTGAGCACTTGGGGTCAAAAGAAAGCAGTTTTAAACAACTCTTGTTGAGACATTTCATTCCGAATCTGCTAGACAGAGCCAGACAGAGGATGACGACAGGTGGGTGTCCTGCCCCCCGCCCAGCATAAATCCTGGCTACATCCATGCTTCCAGGGCTGTCGAGAGGGTTACTTGGAGCAACCCTATGTTCATCGCTCTTGCCTTTTTGAGAGAAGCAAAGGATATGAATTGTAAGCAATTAAAATAAACAGGTGACTGGACTTTCACAGGAAGATGCAAACTGTTTTTCTTCACAAGGAAACGACAACTTGTTCAACACAGGTGGAAATTCTGAGCCTGATTATCTTTTTAAATTTATATTTATATGTCCACATATCCATGAAATGATGTGTACATTCCAGCTATTTATGTAATTGAGTATAATAATTCAGTTAATCTATACATCGTGTATTGAAAGGGGACTCATCAAGTACAGCAAAAGCCGGTGAACATCCTGTGTCATCTACTGTATCCACCCCGAGTTGTTGGGTTGAGACAAGATATTCCCTGCTAGACTGGTGACTGGGGCGGCTGCCGAGACCATATAAGACTGGTCTTGAAAGACCTACATTGGCTCCCAGTACGTTTCCGAGCACAATTCAAAGTGTTGGTGCTGACCTTTAAAGCCCTAAACGGCCTCGGTCCAGTATACCTGAAGGAGCGTCTCCACCTCCATCGTTCTACCCAGACACTGAGGTCCAGCGCCGAGGGCCTTCTGGCGGTTCCCTCATTGCGAGAAGCAAAGCTGCAGGGAACCAGGCAGAGGGCCTTCTCGGTAGTGGCGCCCGCCCTGTGGAATGCCCTTCCAGCAGATGTCAAAGCAATAAACAACTACCTGACATTCAGAAGACATCTGAAGGCAGCCCTGTTCAAGGAAGTTTTTAACGTGTGATATTTTACTGTATTTTTGGTTTCCATGGAAGCCGCCCAGAGTGGCTGGGGAGGCCCAGCTAGATGGGCGGGGTATAAATAATAAATTATTATTATTATTATTATTATTATTATTATTATTATTATTATTATTATTATTATATACACTTGTCTTCACCAAAATCTTTCTCTTTTAATGATCAGGTGAATAAGGCTGAAAATGCTCTCCTGTTTCTAGAGCAAGGTTCAGAATTGGACAGCACTTTTCAGACACAGCAGTGCGAGTATAAAAAGGGTTGCCAACCAGTCAATATTTTAATGGCCTTACCAGGGAAAGTAGACAGCATTTCGGAGTATGGAAAGGCAATAAACTCGAGATTCTACCAAGCCTGGCAGACTGTGTTTTGGAAAGAAGGCTCTATTTTTATAAAATAATCAGAGCTATCAAGGTCTCGAAATATCTTGCAAGCATACTTTTGCAATTCAAATTGAATACACTAGGGCATAATTCAGATATACATCCATATGGATGCTGTCCTTTGCTTTCAGTTGGAATATGCATTCTGATGATGTGCCTCCCTGCTCTTCAACTAGTGCTATGCTGAAAATTAATCTTGCATTTTTAAAAACATTCTCCATCAACTAATGAGAAAAGAAATTGAATTTGAAAAGGTTCAAAGGGGTGAGAAAATTCTGGTGAAATTCTCGTGGGTGGAGTGTGGGGTCTGTGTTGTGCTTGTGCTACCCTTGAGGTGTCCAACAGTTGTGTGTCTTTTGGTCCACAAAGTATCTAGTTAGTAGTTTGCATTCTGCAGCTTCCTGGATGGCCACACTTCAGTTAAAGCCTTGAGGAAGATATTGCGCCTTGGGGGGCTTTCTCGAATCAGGAAGTCCAGGCAGCAGAGAGGCTGCAGAGCACTGAGAAATGTTTCCTGCAAGGAAAAGTGCAACGCCCTTGGGCCACCTCACAATGATAGGTAAATGGTAAAGGTAAAGGCTCCCTGGATGGTTAAGTCCAGTCAAAGGCAACTATGGGGTTGCGGCGCTCATCTTACTTTCAGGCCAAGGGAGCCGGCGTTTGTCCACAGACAGCTTTCCAGGTCATGTGGCCAGCAGGACTAAACCACTTCTGGAACACCGTGACGGAAACCAAAGCACACGGATAAACCGTTTACCCTCCCACCACAGTGGTACCTATTTATCTACTTGCACTGGTGTGCTTTCGAACTGCTAGGTTGACAGGAGCTGGGACAGAGCAACAGGAGCTCACCCCATTGTGCAGATTCGAACCGCTAACCTTCTGATCGGCAAGCCCAAGAGGCTCAGTATTCTCAAAACAGCACGGCCACTGAAATGCTAAAATAATTCCTGAGGTGCACAGAAACTGAGGAAGAAGAAATGAAGCTTAGTGTTCTTAACATGATGACCACTGACGTGAATGGTTTTAAAAGAGGATTATGAACTGACCCAGATCCTGTGATCATCCTCTGAGGAACTTCTTTGTGTGCCCTCTCCATGAGAGGTCTAGAGGGTGGGAGCAAGGCAGCAGGCTTTTTCTGCAGTGCTCTCCCCAGAGAGGCCCACCTGGCACCTTTGCTACATATATTTAGGTATCAGGTAAAAACTTGCCCCTTTTCCCAGGCCTTTGGCTAGTTAAACAACCTCCAGCCTTTTAAACTTAGGGGAATCTTGTTTTGTTTGTTACTACGCTATTTATTTTTGTGTTTTTATATTGTAAACCACCCTGTGATCCTAGGATGAAGGGTGGTAAAGAAATGCCAATAATAATACTAATACTAATAATAATAATAATATGGAGAACAAAGCAATCAGCAGCTACTAACCATAATAGCTAAGTTCGTCCTCCACTATCAGAGATAGTAATGTTCCTGAATAACATTTTCTGGAAATCACATTTGAGTACTCATTGTGCTGGGCCTGGGGGTTAACCCGAGCAACGCGGTCCAGGTCCCGTCCCGAATCCAAGGAATCCGTGAGGAGTCAGTCCAACAGCGCCAAGGCAGGACACAAGGCAGGGAACTGGGCTAGGTCAGGCACAGAGTCTCAGACAGGTTCCAACAAACAGCAATGTTCCTCCCACAACCTGGGGCAGGGTCCAACAGCCTTTTATCTTTGTTGATGGTCCTGATCCCCCAGTGACTCACCTCCCTGTCTCACCCAAAGGCTAGCACTCCTCCTGCGAGTACTCAGGTCTCTCCTTCTCATAGAATCATAGAATCATAGAATCATAGAGTTGGAAGAGACCACAAGGGCCATCGAGTCCAACCCCCTGCCAAGCAGGAAACACCATCAGAGCACTCCTGACATATGCTTGTCAAGCCTCTGCTTAAAGACCTCCAAAGTAGGAGACTCCACCACACTCCTTGGCAGCAAATTCCACTGTCGAACAGCTCTTACTGTCAGGAAGTTCTTCCTAATGTTTAGGTGGAATCTTCTTTCTTGTAGTTTGGATCCATTGCTCCGTGTCTGCTTCTCTGGAGCAGCAGAAAACAACCTTTCTCCCTCCTCTATGTGACATCCTTTTATATATTTGAACATGGCTATCATATCACAGACCTTAGTCTCTGCAGCTTGGGAGATGTCGGTGAGTTACTAAACCCAGAGGCCGTCTCAGCCTCCCCTGACCCAACTGGTAGTGGAGCAGCTGTAAGTGATGGCCCAGCTGAAGGCAACAAGGTAATCCCCACATCTGGAGCCAGGGCAGGCTCAGGCCCCTGACTCGGCCCAGCTGGTGCTTGTTGCAGGGGAACCTGTGCAGACTGGGGCTCTTCAGAATCAGGCCCCAGACTCGGTTCAGATGCCACCTGAGGCAGAGGATCCTGTGCGGACTGAGACTCCTCCAGCTCCGAGTCCGAGCCCAAGTCCCAGGCCATCACACTCATGTCTTTCCCACAGGATTGGATAGGCCTGTTGCAGCAGAGTTTTCTTATGTTTTTATGCTCTTAACAGG
This sequence comes from Podarcis vaucheri, assembly GCF_965113315.1. NCBI lineage: Eukaryota > Metazoa > Chordata > Lepidosauria > Squamata > Lacertidae > Podarcis > Podarcis vaucheri. Next base: position 8,313,574 of record NC_138749.1, read on the forward strand.
AATGAGCTCCACCTTCCTCTCTAGCCGATTCAGGGTGCAATGGCTGTAAATGAGCACAAAGAAGGATAGGAAATTCGGATTCTGTATAAATGTTTTGGTGCTCTGAAAATGGCCGTTTTCACTGTGAAAAATCAAACCTCGTGAAAATTCAGTAAAGAACTACATAGGCCTTGTATTTGCTTATTTAAATGTTATTTGTGGTCTGAACCATAGGTGGGTTGTTGGGGGGGGGGTTGGGGGGGTGAAGGCCATGGGCGAAAAAAGCACATTATAAAATGTCCTTACACTAGGTGTCCCCACTGCTACATTAAAACTCCCTCCCAGGAACACTCATCCGGCATTAAGAAATACTAAACAGCAATCAGAACCAGGCAGTAATTTGCCCTCTGTCTAATATGCTGAGCAACATTTCTCATCACACCAACATTAACTTTTCCACATCGCTGTGTATGATAAGGTTAATACAAAGACCTCTATCAGTATGAAAGGAATTGCATTTGCACACCTTCCTTAAGATACATGCAGGTACATTATGCAAATTCCCTAATGCACAGAGCACTAGATTGCCCGACATAGTTATGTAAATTGATGTGTTAATGAAAGATGGGCATACCCTTTAGTCTTCACAGGAGCACTTCAGCTATACTGTCATTGTGTAATATCTCTTGCTTTGTTTCCGTGCCCAACCCTGAATGAGAAGCTTGTTCATGGCGCCCCTGCATAGCTTCTAGGGTTGGCCTGAAGTGCCCCTCTCTCTTTTTTGCAACCTCATTCATAGACCACAAATCTGAGAGATTTTGTCTATTTGGGAGCTGTGGCACATGATTTACAGAAACTTGTGGAGCTTTGTTTTCATGTGTGAGTGGGGTGGGTGGGTGTTTTGGATCAGGTTAGCCATATTGATTTGTATGCCATTGGTAGATTTTTTTCATTGTCTTGTTGGGCTGTGTATGTGCTAAAGGGGAGCCATACTGAGGTGTAGGTGTCTTCTTGGAGGTTGGAGAATGGATGGCGGCTAATGGATTGAGGTTGAAACCCGACAAGACAGAAGTACTGTTTTGGGGGGACAGGGTGCGGGCTGGTGTGGAGGACTCCCTGGTCCGGAATGGGGTAACTGTGACCCTGAAGGACCAGGTGCGCAGCCTGGGAGTCATTTTGGACTCACAGCTGTCCATGGAGGTGCAGGTCAATTCTGTATCCAGGGCAGCTGTCTACCAACTCCACCTGGTACGCAGGCTGAGACCCTATCTGCCCGCAGACTGTCTCGCCAGAGTGGTGCATGCTTTAGTTATCTCCCGCTTGGACTACTGCAATGCGCTCTACGTGGGGCTGCCTTTGAAGGTGACCCAGAAACTACAACTAATCCAGAATGCAGCAGCTAGACTGGTGACTGGGAGCAGCCACGGAGACCACATAACACCAGTCTTGAAAGACCTACATTGGCTCCCAGTACGTTTCCGAGCACAATGCAAAGTGTTGGTGTTGACCTTTAAAGCCCTAAATGGCCTCGGCCCAGTATACCTGAAGGAGCGTCTCCACCCCCATCATTCTGCCCAGACACTGAGGTCCAGCGCCTCATTGCGAGAAGCAAAGCTACAGGGAACCAGGCAGAGGGCCTTCTCGGTAGTGGCACCCGCCCTGTAGAACGCCATCCCATCAGATGTCAAAGCGATAAACAACTACCTGACATTCAGAAGAGATCTTAAGGCAGCCCTGTTCAAGGAAGTTTTAATGTGTGACATTTTAGTGTATTCTAATTTTCTGAGATTGTTAATTTGGGGTTTTCATCAGCTGTACGCCATGATCATCACAATAATAACAAATAAAGGCTTGACATATCTCGCTTTGCATGTCATGAGACTATCTCATATATTAGTTTCACCTTTTAAGTTGAATTACTGAAATAAATGAACTTTTCCACAATATTCTAATTTTTTGAGTTTCACCTGTAGATGGTCCTCAAGCTGCTGCCCGTTTGCAACACCATTTCCTTTCTTCTTCCTTCCAGCCTCCCTTGCCCAAACTCCGATTGGTTGTGGCCACCCATGTGATTTTGTTTGCAAGTGTTCATGAAGTCATCACAGTAGGAGCACCATGGTGATGACATGATGTCTTCCCACAGCCAATAGGATGGAAAATTCCAATGTGGGCAACTGAGGCCAGGGATTGTGATGGCAATGGAGACATGAAGTCTGCAGTGCAAATATGTTTGTGACAAATGTGCCAACAATAGAGATGAATAAATAGATAGTTGAAAATGACATTTCTGAGACCCAGAGGGGGAGGGGAAATGGAGTGAGATGAGTAGGTTTTGACTATGCTTAGAACAAAACATGTACAGTGGAACCTCGGGGTTAAATACTTAATTTGTTCTGGAGGTCTGTTCTTAACCTGAAAGTGTTCTTAACCTGCAACACCACTTTAGCTAATGGGGCCTCCAGCTGCCGCTGCGCGATTTCTGTTCTCATCCTGAAGCAAAGTTCTTAACCCGAGGTACTATTTCTGGGTTAGCAGAGTCTGTAACCTGAAGCGTATGTAACCTGAAGCGTATGTAACCAGAGGTACCACTGTACACAGTTTTGAATAAACATTTCTTGAACTAAACAGTTTTCTTGTTTCCCCTCGGCACAGGCTGTTAAATGCTGGTTAATAACTTGTGTTAGGAAGTATGCCCGCCTCTCTTGCGAGAAGGATGGCAGGAGGAAGGGAAAATAGCAGGAGGGAAAGCCTTGACATTTATTTGGGGACGGTGGCAATCTTCACAATCTGGGGCAGTGTTTTCTCTTGATCTATGCCATACCGGCAGAACAGCGCAGAACTCCTGGGGCCCCCACACAATGGAAGCGCCTGTTTGTAATGTGCTTAAATTTTGGCATTCTTCTGACTCCTTAAGCATGCAGAGTTTGCAAGAATTACACAATGCAGCACCCTCATTTTCACAAACTGGGGCCCTTTGAAGCTTCCATCCCCTGCTCCAGCAGCTGACATTCAAATTGACTTTTTTGTGTTCCATAATAGCGGATCCTGCCTTGATTTGCTGAGCTGACTGCTGGGTTTTTCTCAGATTTGTGTGTGCTTGCTAGAGAGGGCAGGGGGTTGAAAAGGCCAAGTCTTCTTTCAGCTATCATGTGGCAGTCGACTTCATTTCGCAAAATGGGAACTCTGCTCTCCTTGTGAAATGTGCTATATATTGTGGTGACTCATTGTTGTCGAAGAAGAAGAAGGAGAAGGAGAAGGAGAAGGAGAAGGAGAAGGAGGAGGAGGAGAAGAAGAAGAAGAAGAAGAAGAAGAAGAAGAAGAAGAAGAAGAAGAAGAAGAAGAAGAAGAAGAAGAAGAAATAATAATTATTAGTCTGGTTGTTGAGAGTGTGTAGCGCTGCCAAAAAGCCCCAAATTAAGTCAGCATGGGTGCATACTTAACTCCTTCCCATTCACTGACCTTCAGACAGGTAGGGAGACCATTAGCCTTTCCTTCTGCTAAAAAGATATAATAATAATAATAATAATAATAATAATAATAATAATAATAATAATAATAATAATAATAATAATAATTTATTTATACCCCACCCATCTGGATGGGCTTCCCTAGCCACTCTGGGCAGCTTCCAACAAGATATTAAAATACAGTAACGCATCAAACATTAAAAGCTTCTCTAAACAGGGCTGCCTTCAGATGTCTTCTAAAAGTCTGGCAGTTGTCGTTCTCTTTGACATCTGGGGGAAGGGTGTTCCACAGGGCTGGCACCACCACCAAGAAGGCCCTCTGCCTGGTTCGCTGTAACCTGACTTCTCGCAGCGAGGGAACCACCAGAAGGCCCTCGGCCCTAGACCTCGGTGTGCGGGTAGAACAATGGGGATATAGATGCTCCTTCAGGTATACTGGGCCGAGGCCGTTTAGGGCTTTAAAGGTCAGCACCAACACTTTGAACTGTGCTCGGAAACGTACTGGGAGCCAATGTAGGTCTTTCAAGACTGGTGTTATGTGGTCTTGGCAGCTGCTCCCAGTCACCAGTCTAGCTGCCACATTCTGGATTAATTGCAGTGTCTGGGTCACCTTCAAAGGTAGCCCCACATAGAGAGCATTGCAGTAGTCCAAGCGGGAGATAACTAGAGCATGCACCACTCTGGCGAGACAGTCCATGGGATAAGAAGAGCCTGCAGGAAGAGCCTGATGGGCCATCTAGTCCAGCATCTTGCTCTCATGGTGACCAACCAGATGTCTGTTGGAAACCTGCAGGCAGGATTTGAGCACAAGAGGCCTCTCCCTGCTGCATTCAGAAGCATTGCATGCCTCCAACTGTAGAGGCAGAGAAGAGCTATCATGGGTGGTACAGTGGTGCCTCGCAAGACGAAAAGAATCCATTCTGGGATTCTCTTTGTCTAGCGGTTTTTTTGTCTTGCGAAGCAAGCCCATTGACGGATTAGCGGATTAGCGCTATTAGCGGCTTTTAGCGGCTTTTAGCGGCTTTTAGCGGCTTTTAGCGGCTTTTAGCGGCTTTTAGCGGCTTATCTGCTGATCGGATCAGCTGATAAGCGGCTTAGAAAAAGGGGGGGGAAGGGTTTTCCATCTTGCGAGGCATTCGTCTTGCGGGGCACCACTGTATTCATCTCCTCCATGAATTTGTCGAATCCTCTTTCAAAGGCATCTAGGCTGCTGGCCACTCCTGCCTCCAGTGTGTACTACTTCTATACTTTATGTATAGTACATGAAATTTATTACGGTCAGAGACCAGCTTGAGAAACGCAAATGGAACCACAATCCCAATAGCAAAACAAACATTTAAAGCAATTACAGATAGTTAGCCGTTTTGGTCTGCCATAGTCAAAATAAAAAATTCCTTCCAGTAGCACCTTAAAGACCAACTAAGTTAGTTCTTGGTATGAGCTTTCGTGTGCATCTTTAGGTATCTGAAGAAGTGTGCATGCACACGAAAGCTCATACCAAGAACTAACTTAGTTGGTCTTTAAGGTGCTACTGGAAGGAATTTTTTCTTTAAAACAATGTACAACAATGGATTTTAAGTTTAAAAGTGTGATAGTCATGTTGTTGTTGTTTGGTCGTTTAGTCGTGTCCGACTCTTCGTGATCCCATGGACCAGAGCACGCCAGGCACTCCTGTCTTCCACTGCCTCCTGCAGTCTGGTCAAACTCATGCTGGTAGCTTCGAAGACACTATCCAACCATCTCGTCCTCTGTCGTCCCCTTCTCCTTGTGCCCTCCATCTTTCCCAACATCAGGGTCTTTTCCAGGGAGTCTTCTCTTCTCATGAGGTGGCCAAAGTATTGGAGCCTCAGCTTCAGGATCTGTCCTTCCAGTGAGCACTCAGGGCTGATTTCCTTAAGAATGGATAGGTTTGATCTTCTTGCAGTCCATGGGACTCTCAAGAGTCTCCTCCAGCACCATAATTCAAAAGCATCAATTCTTCGGCGATCAGTCTTCTTTATGGTCCAGCTCTCATTTCCATACATCACTACTGGGAAAACCATAGCTTTTAGTATACGGACCTTTGTTGGCAAGGTGATGTCTCTACTTTTGAAGATGCTGTCTTAAAAAGTGATAGACACATAAACACATAAAAACTTTAAATTAGACTACCTTAGAGAAATGACCCAAAATCACCGTGGATCTGGGTTTGGGAATTTTCTTAACAAACTAGATGGGGGATGGTCTGTGCCTACAGATCTGTGCGCAGAATCTGGCGACAATCCAGGTCTTGTGGTTTAAGTATAGTACTTTCATTTATCTAGTGTAATGAGAGAGGGAGAAAAACTTATCTCTCGCCACTGTCTCTGAGTCATGCATAACTTTACAAACTTCTACCCTCTTCCTCACCTTTTCTCTAAAGGGAAAATGTTAAACGCATTGTACATAGCAAGGCGAGTCACAAGTGCTAGATACAGACATGGAGGACCAAATTTGGGCCCCAGGCCTGAGACGTCTCACTGCTGTTCTATGCTGATCTTTCACAAATAAACTTGAAAGCCTCCTTATTACCTCATTCCTTTTTTCAAATCAAGGACCCTGGTGCTGAAAAAAGTCCTAGAGATGCTCTCCCCTATATACACTATACTGCTGCATCTCTGCTCATTGCATCAACACCGTCACCATGTGGTTTCTCCCCAGTCTTACACTTCCTTGCAATAGTGGCAGATTGTAGAAGTGCAACAGCCAATGGTGAAGCTGCATGCTTTAGCACTGGGGGTGGAGAGCAGGCAGGGGCTGGCTTGCGCACATTCTGGGAGCGTGGCGTGCATCCCAGGGGCATGGCATACTGCCCACAGGGGCGGGGCGTGCGTCCTGGAGACGTGGTGTGCCGTCCGTGGGGGCGTGAAGCCCAGCACGGTGTGTGTGGGGGGGTGCTTTGCACATGTCTGTGGGTTGGCCGTGATGGTACCCCCTCCCCGATGGTGTCGGGGGTGGGGTGCTCCCCCGCCCCCCATTTGTCTGCCAGTGGCAACAGCAGTGATCATTCAGTTTGTAAGTTTAGGGTTAATCCTCCTAGTGTTAAAGTCAACTAGCCAAGAGAGGGATGAGTAGAAGTGTTCTTGTTTTTACCAACCAGGCAGAGTGTTATGATCTTCACTGAGGTGGCACATGTTCTGATTGGCTGTGTAGTTCTGAGGGATTCCTGCCCTGTATGCTTCATTGAATCTCTCCATGCTATGTACAAGGCCGGAATTAGGTAAGAAAGAAAATCTCTGTTCCCATTGTCCTCAAGTTAACACCTGCTCTTGTTCAGTTTGCTCAGTTAAGAGCATTTTTCTGCTCATGGTTTTCTTTTCTTGCAGGGCTCCCTGTGCGTTATGTAAGCGACTTTGCTAGCACAGGTTCAGCTGGGACCCTGAGTTCCAGTAATGAAACTGCTAGATTCAAAGCTGCAAATTCTCTGTAAATTTGGCTGGAGAACTCCCAGATTGCAAATGTGATGCATGGGAGGAGGGAATGAAATCTCCAGCAGGCCTCAGCTTTTCACGGAGACGCAGCTGCGTATGCTACCTCTGGGAGATATAACGTGGGCAGTAGTCCAAGTCAAGGGATGGGAAGAGTTTCCCTTGCAAAAACCTGCAAGAACGACCAGAAACGTAATGCAGAGTGACCTGGAGAGAATTGAGAGCGCTGGGCAGGAAATAACAAAACAAGACCCCAGCCTGGGGATGGCGGAGTCACCTAGAACATCTGGGGAGGTGGCAATATGGAAGGAAACGTCTTTGGATGTGGTGGGAAAAGTTTAAGAGTGGAAGAAGCTGATGCTCTGACCAAAAACATCTGGATTGCTTGGTTTCAAGGAAGACCATTTGTTCACCATTGGGTGGCCTGAAAAGAGACATCACATCAGGATACAATTTCTATGCAAAGCTCCCCTTGCTATGCAGTGTGATTTACAACATCCTCTCCTAAGATCCTGTGGATTGATTGGTTGGAAATGGAAATCTAACCAAGCTTGTGGGGAGGGGGAGCGGAGAGCTGATTTGCAAGGGAATAGACTACAATATTTTGCATGCTTTGCCTGAAGGGATAAATCTGGAGATATGATTCTGAAATGCTGTTAATAGGTGGAAGGGAGATCTGACAGGTTTCCCCAGGGATGAGATTCAAGGTTTGGGGGGAGCATACCCAGGTTTTGTTTCTGAAGATGTTTATCTGGAGAGGAGCACTAATGCTCTGGTCTAAAGAGGTTGCTTTTCACCTCTCCCGTCGTCTGCTACCTCAGTTCTCCACAGGCTTCTTCATGTCCAACCCTGAACATTAGCCCCAGCTGTGTCTCTACACATGTACAAGTCTTTGTGAGAAAAGGGGCTCACTTTCTGAGCGGTAGAGTGTGGCATAGTGGTTACAGTGTCAGACTAGTTCCTGGGAGACCAGGGATTAAATCCCCACTCAGAAAGAAGGCTCAACATATGTGACCTTGGGCTGGTTGCTTCCCTTCAGCCTAACCTTGTTGTGATGATGAAATGAGCAGGAGGGAAACTACATAAGGCGCCTTGGGATCCTTGGAGTAAAAGGTGAGATAGAAAAGCAAAAAATAAATAAAATGCAAACATTGGTACATTGATTGTACACTTCGTAAACACTACATGTGAATAACTGTATAAATGTGCAGCCAAAATCTTTTTGTGCTCAGGTACATCGATTGTAGGGACATGGGTGGTGCTGTGGGTTAAACCACAGAGCCTAGGACTTGCCGATCAGAAGGTAGGCGATTCAAATCCCTACGACAGGGTGAGCTCCTGTTGCTCGGTCCCTGCTCCTGCCAACATAGCAGTTCGAAAGCATGTCAAAGTGCAAGTAGATAAATAGGTACCACTCAGGCGGGAAGGTAAACGGCATTTCTGTGTGCTGCTCTGGTTTGCCAGAAGCAGCTTAGTCATGCTGGCCACATGACCTGGAAGCTGTACGCCGGCTCCCTTGGCCAATAAAGCGAGATGAGCGCCGCAACCCCAGAGTTGGTCACGACTGGACCTAATGGTCAGGGGTCCCTTTACCCTTTACCTTTACATTGATTGTGTTGTTGTTGTTGTTGTTACTACTACATTTATTAGCCACCCTTTTAAAGCAGTGTGGATGGTTATCTGTCATGGATGCTTTAGCTGAGATTCCTACATTGGAGAGGGTTGGACTAGATCCCCCTCAGGATCCCTTCCGATTCTATGATTCTTTGATTCTATGATTCAGCAGCAAGTCTCGGGGCAGGTTACAATTAAAGATTAAAAACAGTTAAAACAGATTATGATCTCAGGATAGGGCAGAACTTGAAAACACACATCTCAGGTGACAAAGGGCAGGGTAAAGACCTGCATCTTCAGCATTTGCTAAAAGCTGTACAGTGAAGGTACCAGATGGACCTCTGTGGGGAGGGAATTCCAGAATTTAGCACCTGCCACAAATAATAGTTCTATTTTTTTAATATAAATATTTATTAAAGTTTCCACAATATTACATAATGAAAAAGAGAAAAGAAAGAATACAAAGTAAAAAACAGTTAAAAACAATTCCATCTTTTTGTCACTTATCTTTCATTTACTTGTTTCCCGGACCTCCTCATACCTCCCTTTTTTGTATTCCAGTTCAATTTATTAGTTCAGCAATTCCTTTCCCTCCTTATTTTATCCTGATCTTTAATCTTAATATATTATAACATTCAATTTTTACCTGTTAAAAATCCAATTTTTTCATATTCTTTTATACCATTACAGCTAGAAACCACTTAACTTCAATCCAACATCATTCTAACATTCATTAATTTTGCAATATTTCTGTAAATAGTCTTTAAATTTCTTCCAATCTTCTTCCACCGACTCTTCTCCCTGGTCTCGGAAAATAATAGTTCTATTACTGTCTACTGTTGTTGTTTAGTCATTGAGTTGTGTCCATATTGAGTTCTAACTGCAGCTTCTTCTCCCACATAGAGATTTCCCAGGAGACAGATGAGGTGATCAGGCACTCCCATTTCATTAAGAACTTGCCATAGTTTGCTGTGGTTGAGACAGTCAAATGCTTTTGCGTAGTCAATGAAGCAGAAGCAGATACTTTTCTGGAACTCTCTAGCTTTCTCCATAATCCAGCGAATGTTTGCAATGTGTCTACTACCAAGTCTTATTCCTTGGACCAGCCTGTTACCCTCCAAATATTGGGACTACAACTCCCATCAGCCGCAGCCAGCATGGGCACTAATGAGGAATCCTGGGAGTTGTAGTCCAAAACACCTGGAGGTTGGTGAAGTCTACCTTGGACAATTCTGGAGATCATTCTGGCCACATGAAGGTACGCTGAACCACTCACAGTCAGAGCTCTAGGCTTCCTTTCAACACGACTATTGCTTACTCTTCCTTCTTGTTGGCAAACCTGCTTTGACATTCAACACATACACCTCTCATCTGGAATGAAGAAGCCTCCAGGGTTGCCAGAGAATCAAGCCAATAGATTCCCTGCTGACAGGTGCTCAAGGTTCAAGGTCAATCGGATATTCTGCAGTCAAATCTGGTTCCCCAATCCCTCCATACATCAGATCAAATTGCCCACCTGTCTTATCTCTTGTCTGGCTCTGCTTTTAAACAGCACATGTTTGTGGATGCCAGGCCTGTGTTTGCACAGAGTATACCCCCGGGAAGTGTCCTTCCTAGAGATCTCTTGGGCTCATTAATTTTGTCAACAGATCTGGGTGTTTTTTCATGCTACTGTGGGAAAGGTAAGGGGAAAGGCTACGGACACCAGAGTGAGTTATCTGCTAGAAACCTGCTCAGAGGAGGCAGGGAAAGTCAGCTGTTATTCAAACACTCTGTCCACTACTCTGATGGTGCTGATGAAATGAATGGTTAGACATCCTAAAGCATGGGTAGGCAAACAAAGGCCCAGGGGCTGGATCTGGCCCAATTGCCTTCTAAATCTGGCCTGTGGACGGTCTGGGAATCAGCGTGTTTTTACATGAGTAGAATGTGTCCTTTTATTTAAAATGCATCTCGGGGTTATTTGTGGGACATAGAAATTTGTTCTTTCTTTCTTCTTTTTTTCAAAATATAGTCCAGCCCCCCACAAGGTCTGAGGGACAGTGGACTGGCCCCCAGCTGAAAAAGTTTGCTGACCCCTGTCCAAAGAGTTGCCACCAGATTTCACTTAAAGGAACACTCCACAATGAACAGAGAGAAGGGATGGGGCACCTGTGGCACTCCAGATATTAAAAGGGACAGTAAAGGGACCCCTGACCAGTCGTGACCAACTCTGGGGTTGAAGCGCTCATCTCGCTTTATTGGCCGAGGGAGCCAGAGTACAGCTTCCGGGTCATGTGGCCAGGATGATTAAGCCGCTTCTGGCGAACCAGAGCAGCGCATGGAAATGCCGTTTACCTTCCCGCTGGAGCGGTACCTATTTATCTACTTGCACTTTGAGGTGCTTTCGAACTGCTAGGTTGGCAGGAGCAGGGACTGAGCAACGGGAGCTCACCCTGTCGCGGGGATTCGAACCACCAACCTGCTGATCGGCAAGTCCTAGGCTCTATGGTTTAACCCTGACATTAGAACATAAGAAGAGCTGCTGGATCAGGCCAATGGCACATCTAGTCTGAGCACAAAAACCCTCTCAATTCAGGCTTTGGGAGATCAGCTTCCTCCCCCGTGGCAGTAAACGAAGGATCAAATGAAAGGAACATCTTACCAGTTAGAAACTTTAATAATCACAGTGGGAGAGAAAAAACACGTCTCTTAGAAATGGTGGTGCTTCCAATTAAAGCTCACACCCCCTCTGTCCCTATTAATCTACGTCACTCCTCCGTCTTATAATCTGAGTTTGTACCCTCTGTGCTTCCTGTTCTGACTTTCTGAGCTCTTCTCATGCTTGGGCTGGGTGCAGGAATGCTGTCCGATGACTGTGAATCTGTTAACCCTCTCTCTTCCAGTATTTCTTCTCCTAGCTGTTCCCCATCCAGTGTTTCCCAGCTTCTGCCTTCTGAACTATGCCCCTCTGCAAACCACTGTTCCAAATCTATACTGTCCTCCTGCTCCTGAGAAGATTCAGGAGAGGGAGAGGGAGGGGTTGGCTCCCACCTTTTCTCCTCGGTGCAGCCCTCCTCAGCACAGTCCCTGACAGGTATTCAGAAGCATTCCTGACTCCAGCTGTGGAGGCAGAGCATAGCCATCAAAGCTACTAGGGCAGGGCCTGATGGGCTCTATAAAGGACTGCTGCTGCTGCTGCTACCACCCAGGAGGACTCCCCTGTGCGGCGCCTCAGGACCCCAGTCCTGCCACTCACCACCTGGCCTAGGGTGGGGCCTGATGGGCTCTATAAAGGACTGCCACTGGTGTTGCTGCTGAGCAGAGAGGGTTCCGTTTTGTTTTGTTTTTTGTTTAAATTGCTGTTATTTTTTACCTACGTCTTTTTAAACAGTGGTATTAATGCTGTATCCTTAGCTTTAGATTTTGATTTATGTGGAAATTGTTTTCCATTTGGTCGTGTATTTTTTGAAGTGGTTTATTTATTGTTTATGACTTTTGTAATTATGTAAAACGTGTCATGTCGTAAGCTGCCATGAGCATTGTTTTTAACCGGAAGAAATTGGCATACAAATAAAAAATGATGGATGTTGATTGATAATCCTCCCCCCCCCCCCATTAATTTGTGTAACCCTCTTTTAAGCCATCTAGCTTGGTGGCCATCACTGCCTCCTGGGGGAGCAAATTCCGTAGTTTAGCCTATGAAGAGCATGTTGTATTTCTGTTTACCTGTCCTGAATCTTCCAACTTTCAGCTTCATTGGATTTCCATAAGTTCTAATGTGATGAGAAAAGAAAACTTTCCCCTATTCGTCTTGCATGATTTAGACCTCTGCACAATCAGAGGTGCAAGTGCTATGGGAAGCAGGGAGGCCAGGCAACAGAGATATGAATGTGGGGTCAAGGCTAGTTAACAAAGCCATTCTTTCTTCCTCCACCACATACATGAGCGAGAACAAGGGGATGGGCAGAACAGTCCATAAATTATGGTGATTTTGCATTTATATGTCAGTTCTAGCAGATTTCTGAATTAACCCAACATAGGCAGATAAAGATATTTAAAGACCCATGTGAAAATTCACATTGCATCACAAAACCCATGCTTAAACCCATGTTATGTCACTGTACACATTTATAAATGTGTTTTATCTGAAAACATTCCATTTCTAATGCATTTGATACATTTTCTGTCAGCCAAGAAGTGGATTGCAAAATTCAGAGAGGTTGTGAAACCTGAAATATAATTACGTTGCAATCCATGCATTCATCCATAAGGTGCAAATTAGGTTGGTTCAGCTTTTAAAATGCAGAACAAATGAAATTCTCCTCCACCTCTAAGTGGGACACTAATTGAGCACAGGTAATTCAGGAACCCAAAATCCAGTGAGAAATTCAGATGGGGGAAATTTGGCAAGGATGCCTGATTATTCTGCATGAAATACTGGTTTTAAAAATGCTGCCTGAAAAATCCATCATTGTGTTACAATGCTAGGGATAGGTGAATTTTGGTTTCTTTCAGATGCTCATTTTTCTAATCTTAAATTCAGTTTTCCACATTTCTACGGAAAGCCTTCTTGAAAATTCATCAGCATTTTAGTGTGAGTTTCTCCTAAAATGCACATTTATGTATGTAAGTATATAATGCTTTTCTGCATGTTATTTCCACTAATGTAAGATCTACATTGGCTCCCAGTACATTTCCGAGCACAATTCAAAGTGTTGGTGCTGACCTTTAAAGCCCTAAACGGCCTCGGTCCAGTATACCTGAAGGAGCATCTCCACCACCATTGTTCTACCCGGACACTGAGGTCCACCTCCGAGGGTCTTCTGGCGGTTCCCTCGGTGCAAGAAGCCAAGTTACAGGGAACCAGGCAGAGGGCCTTCTCAGTAGTGGCACCCGGTTTCTCACCAGATGTCAAAGAGAAGACAACTACCAGACTTTTAGAAGACATCTGAAGGCAGCCCTGTTTAGGGAAGTTTTTAATGTTTAACAGACCACTGTATTTTAATATTTTGTTGGAACCCACCCAGAGTGGCTGGGGAAACCCAGCCAGATGGGCGGGGTATAAATAATAAATTGCTGTTGTTATGTATTTATTTAAATGCACACTTTGTCCAACCATATGTATTTCCCCCGCCCCACATTATTTTGCTGCCTAATTTCATTGCAAAACCTGCAGAAGTGTGAATTTCGAAAGGCGGTTGAGCTTCAGTTCATGTCTTGTTTCAGAAAGGGCAAGTTATTTCTCCCACATACCCCAGCTCAAGCACAGAACTTGAATGTGAAAAGGGGCGACTGAATTCTACTTCGCAATTTTGAGAGCGGTAGCAGCAACGTTGTTTATTTACTCCAGCCAATTAGCACACATGATCATACAAAGATCCTTAAAAGTCGCAAAATGCTAGAAATCATTTCCCAATGATTTGAACAGTCCCATGGAGAAACTTGAAAGACAATCAAATGAGCCAACTACACACTTTAAGCTCTGCAGATATGGTCTCAACAGGCAGCAATTACATTTCGAAGGAAAATGTTTTACAATTGTAATTAGACATAATAGGAGGAATGTATTTTTTCCCTTTATCCTTCTCCCATGGCGAGTCAATTTAATTCTTAAATACAAGAGACATAATTGATTTTAGCCCTAGATTAGTACTGAAAATGATCTATATGCATTCTCGCTAATGGAACAAGAGAATTCACCTTCCTTGGGGAACACAGCCCAGCCCAGTTCATGGCAACAATTATTAGACCCTGACAGGTTAGCTAATAGGGAGGTGGGGGAGAAAGGGAGGATCATATACCCCACAGATTAACAATTTATTGCCATAATTAATGCTGCGTTCTTCCCAGTTAATTATTGGCTGTGTACACAAACTTATTATTGTTGTTATAAAGACCACAAAGGGGAAATGGCAACGTGGAACCATGACATCAGCTGAGCTGCAAAGGGAGAAGGGCTAAGAATTATAAGGATGTATGAGCATAAGGAGAGTTTGCAGGATCAGACCAATGGACCATCTAGTCCTTTTCTCACAGTGGTCAATCAGGTGCGTGTGGGAAACCCCTGAAGCAGGATCCAATCACAAGGCACTCTCTCTTCCTGAGGTTCCTAGCGACAGGCATTCAGAAACTCTACAGCTTCTCACCATGGAGGCAGAGCATGCTCATTATGGTCTGTAGCCATTGATGGGCTTATTCTCCATGAATTTATCCAATCCTCTTTTGTAGCAATTCAACCTGGTGGCTATCACTCTGTCCTGTGGTAGTTGGAGCCATAGCTGAACTATGCACTTTTATCTATCTCCGGGGATGGACTTTGGTAATTTTTGGTAGCACGGCACCCTGAGCAAGGCTAACATTTGCCCCCCACCCCCAAATGGATCTTCTCTGCTATGGATCTTCTCGATTTTGCATCCCTTTGGCTGTGAGGGGGAACCACCTGCCTTAAATCAGGTGCTGTGTCCTGAATCTCTCAACTTTATTGGATGTCCATGAGAGACGGACAGCCTTCAACATGGCCCCTAGGCCAAAAGCGGTGAGCCATCCCTGTTCTAACTTGAGGCCGGCTATAACATTAATCAGAATGAAAAAGCCAACACAGTTTTGGCACCATTATTTCCATACGGAGATAGTCAATGTGCTGTACTGGTTAGAAAGATGGACTAGGAGCTGGGAGACCAGGCTTCAAATCTCCACTCAGCCACGAAGCACTTTGAACCAGTCACTAACTTTCAACCTATCTTATCTCACAGGGTTGTGACAATGATATGGAGACAGGAAGACCCATATAGGTAACTTTTAACTCCTTGGAGTAAATGTGGGATATAAATGCAGTCCTATATAAATAAATTAAAGCTTAACATTATTACTAACTGGGTTTTTATTTTGCCATTCATCATTTTTTGCTTTCCCACTACTCATAGCCGTTCTGGCCCCATCCCATAACACAGAGGCTGACAGTCTGTTCCTTCTCTCCCCCTCCCCATCTCTTCATCCAATGAAGATTTCTTTTTAAAAATAAAAAATAAAAATTATCATCAGAACTCTTTGTTGCAAGCCCTGATCAATACGCAGATTGGATATTCCAAACCAGAAACCTCAGAAAAGCTCAGAGAGGGGTAAATAATCACTCAATGTTATTAAAGCAATGGCTGATGGCAGCACTATTCTCCCGTCTTGCAGCTTATTGATTTGTCCTTATAACAATTAGACTCCATTCAGTGAAGCAAAGGAGGCAGGAATAGCCAAGCGAAACAGAAACAACAAAAGGAGTGCTGTGCAAGGTAACCCTTAGCTGGCTTTAGAGCTGGCTGGCTGACAGAACCCAAAGAGTTCTCATTAATGGTTCCGCAACATTCTGGGGGGGGGAGTGGCAAGGCGGGTGCTGCAGGGTTCTGTCCTGGGCCCGGTGTTGTTCAACATCTTTGTAAATGACTTGGGCAAAGGAATTGAGGAGATGCTCATCAGATTTGCAGATAGCACCAAACAGGGAGGGGGAGCTAATGCTGCAAAAGACACAATCTGGATTCAAGATTGTGACGTTAACATATGAGAGTGCTGGAGGTGAAATAGTTAAATAGGTTACCCAATCAGAACCCAGGGGGCGGAGTCAGAGGGACTATAAAACCAGCTGTGGGAGGGGTGAAGGGAGGAGTTTGTTGGGAGTTGGGTGGTTGGTTGGAGTGGGAGTGAATTGGGATAGAGTCTGTGGGTAGGTTGACTTAGTGTAGCGAAATAAGCTGAGCCAGGAACAGTTAGGGGCTAGGAAGACAAGTAAATATCTGAGAGGTGGTTTAGTGAGTGAGAGCAGGTAGCGGAAGTTATAGGTCTGGATAGGCATCCCATGATTATAATTGACCAATACCATTTATGAAACCGCACGCTTGTTAAACTGCCATAAATAAACAGAAGTTTATGTTCCAATTGAACCCTGACTGGACTCAGTATTGTACCAGGTAGGGCCTGGGTGGTGGCAGCGAGAAATAAAGTGGTGGCACAGGGATCAATAGACGGTGAAATGTCCAGGGACCCTGTGTGATCGCCTCAAAGATGACCTTAACAAATTGGAGAACTGGCCCCAAAAACAACAAAAAGAATTTCAGTAGGGACAAATATAAGGTTCTGTACTTAGGGAAGAATAGACAGCTGCACAAATATAAGATGGGGGAGACCTGGCTTGTCAGTAGTACATGTGAAAAGGATCGAGGGATCTTAGTAGACCACAAGTTTAACAAGAGTTAACAGTGTGATGCAGCAGCAGCAAAAACTGCTAACGCTATTCTAGGCTGCATCGACAGAAGTATAGTATCCAGATCAAGGGAAGTAATAGTGCCACTCTATTCTGCCATGGTAAGACCACAACTGGAGTCCTGTGTCCAGTTCTGAATGCCACAATTTAAGAAGGACATGGACACTGTGGAATGTGTGCAAAGGAGAGTGATCCAGATGATCAAGGGTCTGGAAACCAAGCCTTCTGAGGAACAGTCGAGGGAACTGGATATGTTTGCTTGGAAAAAGAGGAGACTGATAGGAGATGTGATAGCCATCTTCAAATATCTAAAGGACTGTCCCATGGAAGAGGGAACAAATTTGTTTTCTTCTATTCTGGAGAGTAGGACTCGAACCAATGGCTTCAAGTTACAAGAAAGGAGATTCCAACTAAACATCAGGATGAACCTTCTGATGGTAAGAGTTGTTCGACAGTGGAATGGACTACCTTGGAAGGTAGGGACTCTTCTTCCTTGATGTCTCTAAGTGAAGGTTTCTAAGCAGAGGTTGGATGGCCATCTGTCATGGATGCTTTAGTTAAAATCCTTCATCCGAAGGGGGTTGGACTACATGATCCTTGGGCTCAATTAAAGCATACATGATGGATGGCCAACCACGAAAGGAGATTCTACCACCTCTCATGGGTGTATGTTCCACTGTCAAAGGACAAAGAAGTTGAGGAACTACTTGCTACAAAATCCCAACATGAAAAAGGGGGGAATTGTTAATTACCAATCAAATTCATGTGTTCACTCCAAAAATATTTTTTAAAAAACCAGTTTTTCATAACACGCTTGTGTTAAGAAACCCAGTCACCTGTTTTTAAACCAAAGTTAAAAAATTGCATCGTGCATAGAAACACTTCAATACCAGGTCAATGTGCAGAGCAGGTGGAGCAACCACCAAATCCAACTCCCAGTTCCCAAAATTTGTTCGTTTTGTTCTCACATAGAGAACATATCAGATATTAAGCTGAAAAACATACTAGATATTAAAACCCCATGCATACATTTCCATATGTCTGAGTGGGATGGTCTGTACTGATGTTATGGAGAGAAATGGGGGAGAAAGTTGATTCAGTTCACACTGAAAGGCGAACCTACGTAATTCATACATCCTTCAAAATCTGATCTTCTTTGAATTTTGCATTACAGCTCTCCAGCCAAATAAAATGAAGAGAAATGCATGTACTAGTGTAAAATGTGCATAGAAAATGCTTTTGTCAGTGAAATCAACACAAAAAATTGTGTTATATTAGAGGGAACTACTTTGCAATAAAGTATTTATTAGGCTAATTTGCACACAAAAAGTGTATAATTGGATGAGATTTGCAATAATGTGTTAATGGGACTTTTAAAAAAAGTAAGAAGACAGCTGATAAGGAAATGGAAGAACTGATCTTAAAAAAAACGAGAAGATGAGTAAAACCATAACTCACTAAGACATGTTCAAATGAATGTACATCAATGACGGTCAGAATTTGCAGTCATGATTTAAGTCTCATTGCCAACCCACTAAAACACTTGAAAGTACACACAACCTTTTCCATCTGTGAAAGGCAGGAAAGCAAACTGTTCAGAAAACTATATGCACACCTCAGCATTTACCTGCTCTGCTGACGTTCTAAGAGGCAGCTGCATCCCACATGTCCTTGCAAACAGATTCTTGTGCAATCTTTCCCAAGAAAGCCTAGGGTAGGGGGTGGGGAGGCAGCAGGAGGCCAGCTCAGAAGTTCACTTTCCGACACCACCTTCATCGCCTCGCAAAACCCACTTGGTCTATTATTTATGAAAACAACGGCACGGTGAAACAATTGCATTAGCAGATTCCCCCTGTAGTATTGGCGTGTGAGGCATCTTATAATTATTGCAAGACAATCACACTCTTGGGGGACAAAGGCTGAGAGGAAAATGAATGGCATGTTTTTTTGCCAGGGCTGGTGGCAAAAGAAGTGGAGTGCCAATGCATAACTTAGCACCGTAATAATGCCACTTGGCTCACATAAATTTTAAATGATGCATACGTCTTGTTTCAGTTTAGCTGCATTTTGTTCTCTCTCTCTCCAAAGAGTGTAAAACAGTCACAGAAACTCCCTGTGGTGTCTATGGAAGGGTCATTCACCTCTTCCCATTAGCAGGCCCAGATTGGTTTGGGGGTTTTAAAATCAACAACAACCTTACATAAAGGTAAAGGGACCCCTGACCAATAGCTCGAGTTGTGACCAACTCTGGGGTTGCGGTGCTCATCTTGCTTTATTGGCCGAGGGAGCCGGCGTACAGCTTCCAGGTCACGTGGCCAGCATGACTGAACCTCTTCTGGCGAACCAGAGCAGCACACGGAAACACTGTTTACCTTCCCGACGGAGCATTACCTATTTATCTACTTGCACTTTGATGCGCTTTTGAACTGCTAGGTTGGCAGGAGCAGGGACCAAGCAATGGGAGCTCACCCCGTCGCGGGGATTCGAACAGCCGACCTTCTGATCAGCAAGCCCTAGGCTCTGTGGTTTAACCCACAGCACCACCTGGGTCCTTTGTTAAAATAACATCAGAAAAACCCTGCTGAATCAGGTCAATGGCCAATCTAGCCTGGCATCCTGTTCTCACAGTGACCACCCAGATACCCTAATGGGAAACCAACAGGCAATAACTGAGTGCAACAGCCCTCTCCCTACTTGTCAACTTGTATTCAGAGGGATACTGCAACCAATATTGAAGGCAGAACTCAGCCATCATGGTAGCAACCATTTGTCACGGTCTGGTCTATGGGCGATCAAAGTCTCGGCTGAGGACGTAAGAACCGGGGGCGAGATGTCGAGGTGGGAGCAGGAACGAGAGTCCAGAAGCCAGGGGTCCGAGGGTCAAGAAGCAGGGAGTCCCAAACTCAAGGGTCCAAGGGTTGAGAATCAAAGAGTCACGAAGTCAAGGATTCATGGGTTGAGAAGCAAGGAGTCAGGAAGCCGAGGTCCGAGGATCAGGAAGCAAGAAGCCAAACGCAGCAAGGCAGGAAACGTGTTGCTGTGGCATAGAGCAGAAGGGAAATGCTGACCTTATATCCCTTCCTGGCTCTAGCCACCAGGTGCAGTGAGTTACCAAGCGGCCTCACCTGTGCAGCCGTGCCTTGCCTCTCCAGAAGGCCTCAGTCCTGCGAAGCCCTACTGGTCACAGGGCCTGGCTCCTGCACGCACTCCTGACATCATTAATAGCATGATCCTTCCATGACTTTGTCTAATTCTCTTTCAAAGGGGGCCAGAGGGAGTATATAAACCTGTGCAAATTCAAGAATGAGAAAGAGAACTAATGTTATCAGGTCTCTCTAGAGTAGATCTAAACATCCTTTCTGACCCTCTGACCATCTCCAGGAGACTCCCTCACAGTGTCCTACTACATTGCCCAGAGCATCCAGTCCCTGCCCCACAACTCTTCTGGTGAGTGCAACTTAAATGTAACCAGGGGGTGCATCAGAATGCCCACATCCTAGTGGGGAGGGGGTGCTGGAGCTCCATGGTAGAGCATCTGTTTTGCATGCAGAAGAATCAGGGTTCAATTCCCAGCACTTCCAGCTATGGCTGGGGAAAATTCTGTGCCTGGAAGCTTCTGGAGCACTGCTAGCAGTGAGTATCACCAATTTTGCGCTAGATCTGGTCTGACTCAACACAACAACAACTTTTTATTTATACCCCGCCCATCTGGCTGAGTTTCCCCAGTCACTCTGGGTGGTTCCCAATCGTGTGTTAAAAACAATACAGCATTGAATATTAAAAACTTCCCTAAACAGGGCTGCCTTCAGATGTCTTTTAAAGATAAGATAGCTGCTTATTTCCTTCACATCTGAAGGGAGGGCGTTCCACAGGGCGGGTGCCAAGCCAAGAAGGCCCTCTGTCTGGTTCCCTGTAACCTCACTTCTCACAATGAGGGAACCACCAGAAGGCCCTTGGCGCTGGATCTCAGTATCTGGGCTGAACGATGGGGGTGGAGACGCTCCTTCAGGTATACAGGACCGAGGCTAATTCCTCTTTATATTCACACACTCAGATGCAATTTTTTCATAATGTACACATTTTTGCCAATCAATGTTCACTAATATAATGCATTTTATATTTTAGATTATTCTTATGCATGCTTTGGCACAATATATGCATTTCCCCCCCCCCCCTGCACATTACTTAGCTAGAGAGCCGTATTGCAACATTCAGAAAGGTACAAATTTCAAAGTATAACTGTTTTGGTTACCATATTGTTTTAGCAAGTGTGGATTAGGGAGGTTCCTATCTTAGGAGAAAATAAAATAAATAAAAAATTGTCCAGTAGCACCTTATAGACCAACTAAGTTTGTTCTGGTATAAGCTTTCATGTGCATGCACAGAATCTGAAGAAGTGTGCATGCACATGAAAGCTTATACCAGAACAAACTTAGTTGGTCTCTAAGGTGTTACTGGACAATTTATTATTTTTTTATTTTGAGTTTGACTGCGTCAGACCAACACAGCTATTTACCTGATTCTATCTTAGGAGGATCGCCTTCCGGAACCTTATTAATTAACTTGCCTATTGACATAATTACTACATTCAAAGCATTTCAGAAACCAACCTTTAGCATTGCTCTGTTTATTATCACTGTCTGCTGGTGTCTGTGGTCATCCTCCATCCTTCTGGATCATAGGATGTATCAAGCCTCAGTCCTGACGATCACTTATCAGATCTGTTCTCTTTGCACGCCATCTCTGTGACCCACAACTGACTCTATGGCTTGCAAAGCAAAAGATAATTCAAGTAACAGAGTTTTCATTTAACTCGGCATTATTTAACATGGTATTCCCTCGAGGGCATGTGTGTATGTGCGCAGGAGGTGCTCTGACTTTTTCCAATGGTGAGAGAGATTATGCTTCTTATGTCTCTGTTTCCATTTGATGATTAAACTCTAGTACAGTAGTTAATCAAAGGAAATTATATTGTAGCAGGAAACCAGAAATGGCTAAGTGGGTTGGAAAGGAGATTTTTTGGGGGGGAAACCAACAAAAACTAGTTCAAATATATGTTGGAAATGTAAGGAAAAGGAGGGGACATTTTATCATATGTGGTGGGATTGTAAGGTAATTTTAAAAAATTGGGAAATGATATACAACGAATTGAAGAAAATGTTCCATTTAACATTTGTTTAAAAACCTGAAGCATTTTTATTAGGGATTGTAGGTAGGGAAAGATCTGCCAAAAAAGCTGAAAAAATGAGAGTTTTAATAGCACAAGGATGGAAGACTGAAGAAACCCCAACTAAAGAATCATGGCAAGAAAAATTGATGGAGTATGCAGAACTGGCAAAACTGACATACAAGCTACGGGACAAGGATAACTGTGATTTTAAAGATGAATGGGAACCCTTTACAAAGTATTTGAAGACACAACAAAGCGAACTGGACTCCTTGGCTGGTTTTGAATAAACATTCACAAACTTTTTATTGATAATAATCAGCTAAATAGTTTGAGGATCTATACAACTGTGTAACATGCAGAAAGCAGCATTTTTAGAGAAATCAAAGACTAGAACTGAGGGAAGTCGAGGGGTGGGTGGGTTTTGTGTGGGAGGGTGGGGGAGGGACGAAAAATGGGGAAAAAATAAGGCAATGGCAGACTCCCTCTGAACTGGAGGGACTAGCTCTGTGTGAAACGGGTCTTTTCCGCTACGGCGAAGCGGGGACCCTGCTAAAAATCACAGGCGGATGAAGCCTGTGACCATGGGACTCGGCGGGCACCCTTAGCGCCCCCCAACCCGCAAAGGATCCCACTAATGGGCTCCGAAGTGAAGAGGGGGGAGTGGCGCGGTGCTGTGAGTCAACTGCTATTTCCGTGGAGTGAAGCCGCACAGCCGTTGCCGGAGAGCGCTGCCTTTTTCCTGGGACAATTTGGCTTCTAAAATAAGCACCCGTGAGTACTTAAACTTTGAACAATCGGACTTTAAATAAGGACTTGTGAGCAGAAAGGAGTTAGACTTAAAAATTTATTTTAATTTGGTACTGAAACGGGAAGGTCTAAACAGGAAGTCAGCCTTCCGTTTCTTTGTAGACAGAATAAAGCAAAGACAACGTAAACTAGAGCTCAGAAAATCGCTTCTAAAGGATTGGCTTTCATCATTTAAAATTGTCAAACCCCCCTTCGGCAGCAGGAGAAGAAGGGGGATCTTTTTTGGACTGTTTAAACCTGCAGAAGTGAGATTAAAGTAAAGTAACTTTCCACCGTCCTGATCCTGGAGCGGGGTGTCAGGACTGACGTTTGAAGCTCATTGACCAGAGACAAACGTTTTTGAGAGATAGTTAAAGGGAGAGAAACATAGTGATTCCACTGTTTCCTTTAGCACTTTAAAGGAACAAATATTGACAAAATATCTCAAAAAGGATACTTTGTTGCAAGAATAAATAGAAGTTCTCCCCTAGAGGGAGACTGTGAAACTGTAACTAATTACAGGGAGCTTGCAGCTGTTTCAGATTACAATCGTGGGAATGGACTTGTGACCTTGTAGGACAATGTATTCAGAGGCTCTGTTGTGTGCTCTCTGTAAAACAAGTGCCCTACTGGAACAGTTAAGTGAGAAGATGGATTTGATGACTAATGCAGCCAGAATTTTTGAACAGGCAGTGGAAAACTATGTGGAGCCCACCCAGGAATTAGATCAGGAGTGTGTCCTGACAGAGCAGATGAGAGAAGAGGATGTTGCCGAATCTTGGGCGCCAGAGATGGAGGGAGCTGCGGCCTTGCAGGAACAAGAGCTTTTGGACTTGACAAATGAACTTGGAAAAAGCCAGATTTGGAAAGATAAAGTTTGGATTGGTTTGGAAATGGGGGGTTGGATAGACCCCCCTATGCAGGGATGTTTGGACTTTCTGAGTCTGGCAATGGGCCATGAGATGTTTGGAGCTGTGTGGGCTCTAGATTTTGGAGGGATTCTGAAACATCTTCTTAAATACCACATGGAGTTGAGTTTGGACTATGGAAAAGGGGCTGATTTGTTGAAAAGGGTCAAAAACATCACCAAGCTGGAGTTCCCACGAGTGAAAGGAGAATATGAAGAAGAGCTGCGGAAGGGACATGGAAGAGATTTAAGGGCCTCGGATATCAGGTTACCAGGTTAATGCGCTAGATTGATGGGATAAAAAGGACTGACAAAACCCGGGACCAGGAGGAAGGGACGCTGGATGAAGATTGGATTGTTTTTATTTTTATTACCAGGATTGTGTTATAAAATTGATGAATGTTAGAAAAATGTTGGAACGAAATTACTTGGCTCTAGCAAAAATGTTTAAAGAATTAGGTTGAATATTATGGTTGTGAGAAGTCGGTAAAAATAAGATTTAAGTTTTAAGTTTTTAAGGTTTTCTATAAGATAAGATGAAAATAGATTAAGGTAATGTAATGACAGAATGCTATGAAATATGGAAAGGATTTGCTGTATAATTTTTAACCAGGATACAAAAAAAAGGAGGAGGAGGAGGCAGTGGCGTAGCGTGGGGGGTGCCAGGGGTGCCAGCTGCACCGGGCGCAACTTCTGGGGGGGCGCGCTCGCTGCCTCCGGAGTCGCCGAAGAGCCTCGGGCGCAGGCTGTAGCTGGCAGCGGCTCTCAGCGCTCGCCGCGGTCCCCGCGCGTCAGGGCCACGGAGGGCGTGCCAGGCAGTCCCTCCTCACCGACGGGCAGTTCGCCTGCGGGGCTCGGCCAGCGCGCTGGGCTGGCCGCGTGGAGTCGCCGAGGAGCCGCCTCCGCCTGCCATGCCGCCCTGGCTGCTTCAACCGCGTCCCATAGCCGGCTCGAGGCTCCTTCCGGCCGGGTCTCCCAACAGGGCGCTGCGGGCGGAGGCTCCGGCACCAAGCGCCACGCCGCCCAGGCTCGGGTCGCTGTCTGGACACGCGCAGCCCGCCAAACGCGCCATCGGCGGCGCTCTTGTGCCTGCGCGCCAAGACCGCCCACCCGCCCCGACGGGGGCCCCCCACCCGCGCCGGAGCCCGGCCGATGCATTGGCCCCAGAGCCGCCCCCTCCCCGCGCCAGAAAGAAGCCCCCTCCCCACGCCAGAAAGAAGCCGCGTCGGGACTAGCCGGGCCGGGGAGGGAGACCGAGAAGGCTGCGCCGCAATGCCCAAAGACGCGCGTCTTGGCGTATTAATGACCATGGTTAGGTGTTAGGGGGCGCAAATTACTTGCCTTGCCCAGGGTTAGGGGGCGCAAATTACTTGCCTTGCCCCGGGTGCTGATAACCCACGCTACGACGCTGGGAGGAGGTCAAAGAAAGAAGGTAATGAGAGTTGAGGATTTGAGAATGATGGATTTATTTTTGTCTGTTTGCGGTGTATTTTTGTTTTTTTTTTAATTTGTATTGTTTGATGTGGTTTGTTTCTTCTTTTTTGTTTTTCTGCTTTGTTTTTTCTTTGTAATTTCAAAAATTTTCAATAAATATTATATATAAAAAGAAATTATGCTTCCCACAATAATTTTGGAACTTGAGAACACTGCCAGGTAAAGCTAGTGGTGACTCCTGTCCTATCAGAATCCACAGAGGGACAATACCAGTTGGTACAGACAGTAGTCTTCAACTTTTTCAGATCCAGAACCAAGGGTGGCCAAATCCATCAATTTCAATTACTCTCAGTTTCTCGTTTTTCCAACCTTAAGTACAGTTTTCCACACTACTAGATTTGTTTGCATTTTTAAAAATCATGAAAATTCACCAGCGTTTTGTTGCAAATTCCTCCTAATATTCACACATTCAGATGCAATTTCCCCTAATATACACATTTTTGCAAATCAATTTTCCTTAATATTTTAGATTATTCTTATGCATACTTTGCCACAATATTTGCATTTTTCTACACATTGCTTGGCTGATGAGTGGCATTGCAAAATTCAGAAAAGTACAAATTTTGAAGGATAATTGTGTTTTGTATTTTCATATTCTTTAAGAATGTGTGATATATTTCTTTAGAATGTGTTTAAGAATGTGTGGAGTTCATGTTCACCTTTAAACATGAATTGAATCAAATTTCTCCACCATCTCTACCTGGGACCCACTTAACACATCCATTTCTTATTTTCTCCCTATATATTTGTTTGGCATAAAATAGCATCCTATCTTCCTTACAGCTCCCACTGAGGACTTCTGAGGCAAGGCCAGTATGAAGTCGAATCTTCCCTTGGGAAGAATTAGCCAAGTCAGCAGTCAGGAGCGAAGAACAAGACCAGAGGACAAACTAGGAAGCAGTGCTGAGAAGCAAGCTGAAAAGAAGGACTGAAGAATAAGTCAAAGCCAGAGATAGGATCAAACATTAAACTGGACTGATTGAGCAACCTGGGATCATTCAAAGATCTAGGAACATGCCAGAACTGAGGATGGGTCAAGTAAGGTTCAACCAGAACAGGAAACTCTTTCTACTCCTTCCTGCTGAAAGGATCCAAATGAAAAGCTGGATGAGTTGAATCAGCTTGGGGCTTGAAGGTACTTTATGGAGAAATCAATCACTTGCCGTCTCACCACAAGGGGGAGCCACACAAATTCAGACCCAGCAGTTCTAGAGAGCGGTCCAGATGGCATTCTTGGGACGATAAATTTGTGAGCTCTATCCTGTTATTTCAAGGCCCCATGATCTGATGGTGTGAAGCAGCTTCATTTGTTTGTAATAATCAAATGAACATCTAGGATGAATCTCATAAGATTAAAGATGCTTTGCTGTTAAAGGTAACATGTCGGGAATCTGGCTGAAGGCGCATAAAGTAGAAAGATTCAGGATGCAAGTGTCTTTGCAAGTAGGTATTTATAAAAATCAAAGCTCCCGTCATAACAGGCAACATGCTCTCATTAAACTCTGATACATGAAATAATAATACAAAAACTGAAAGTGTTTTCATATTCTGAAATCCTTTGAGAAATCTCTGCTATCTGCATCAAATGGTACCTCACAAATAACTGTCCCTGAATGCTAGTTCATTCATCTTTTTTTTTTAATCCATCAAATTTACTTTCACTTTGGGAAGAAGCAAAGGTTATACAAAGCCAATTATATATATTTTTTTCTTTTAACAGCATCGTGTTACTATGAAGAATTGCACACAATTCATATCAATTAGTTCGTATTAAATTTAATAGAGGTTGAGTTATTGAGTTTAATTCAATTTCAATACATTTCAATTAGGTCCACATTTTTTATTAATCCCAGTCACTATCAATTACCTTCAATTAATTTCATTTACTCACAATACATATTCAGGTAGTTCTCCATTACTTTCAATTAGTTGCTATTAATTTCAGCCAGAGTCTGCGGCTGTGAATGGACTTCACAGGAAACAAATGATCCTCTTGGAATGTGGATCTGTCATATCACCAAATGCCCACCTATACAGAACCAATTTTCCTCCTAGGTTTCCACAGCCAAGGCATGGTGATATTCAGTGGTCTGGTGGCAAATGCTGGAGTGCAGGATTTCATTGTGACAGCCCTGAAAGCCATGTCCCCAGGGAGCACGCATGTGAAGGCTTTCAGCATAGTGGCACCAGTATTTCAAAAGCCCTACCTAGAGATTATTATTTATTATTTATACCCCACCCATCTGGCTGGGTTTCCTCAGCCACTCTGGGCGGCTCTCAGCATATAGCAGAACATACTAAATCATCAAACAAGTTTTTAAACTTCCCAATACAGAGCTGCCTTCAGATGTCTTCTAAAAGTCAGACAGTTGTTTATTTCCTTGACGTCTCTGGGAGAGTGTTCCACAGGGAGGGCGCCACTACCAAGAAGGCCCTCTGCCTGGTTCCCTCACTTCTCTCAGTGTCTGGGCTGATCGATGAGGGAGGAGGCGTTCCTTCAGCCAAGGCCGTTTAGGGCTTTAACGGTCAGCACCAAACTTTGATTGGTTGAAGTTTCCGGGTCACCTTCAAAGATAGCCCCACGTAGAGCCCATTGCAGTAATCCAAGTGTCTTAGTCATGCTGGCCACATGACCCAGAAAAACTGTCTGCGGACAAACATCGGCTCCCTCAGCCAGTAAAACGAGATGAGCACTGCAACCCCAGGGTTGTTCGTGACTGGACTTAACTGTCAGGAGTCCTTTACCTTTTGTAAAAAATAAAAATAAAAGCAGGCAGCCCCCCTCCCCCAAATCTCCTCCTTTCCCCTGGGTGGTTTTTGATGACTGCATTTGGTTTTGAGGGGAGAGGAGGGGAACCCCTCTCTCTGGGTCTGTTTATATGAGCAGAGCCCCTCTGCATTGTATTTGGGTTTAAGCGGTCATGTGTTTCCTCTTGGCAGCGGGAGCCGGTCCGAGCAAATTACACCTTGGCTTCAGTCAATGCTTATATCAGTTTCAGTTCAACTGTTCTGCTTTGGCAAGGAGAGATCCTGGCACTATTCATCCTGCCATGGAGCTCAGGTTACATAAAACAAATAGTTCAGCTCCATTCATATGGACTGGATTAAAATGTATTGGATGGAAGAGGAGGGAGGGAGGACAACACAGCCCAGCAGCTCGGAGGAAACCTGGCCTTCATTATAACTCAGCCTGTTCCAGCATCAGCGCAGCCCAATGGCAAATTAATGCTGGCTGTACTTAACACACATTAGTTCGACAAAGAAAATAAGCACCATCTAAGCATTCCTCTCACCCGCCCGCCCCCATCACTTCTCCCTCATCCAAAGGCTTTCATTAGGAAAGGAACTGGTTTCTGTGAATACCACAGTGAGTTCAAGCCTCTTTCAAAATGTCCAAGGCCATGGATGAGATTGAATTTCTAGCTGTGCAGATTGGCTGATGGTTCTTTGAGGGAGATGGGAATTAAGAATATCAGAACCTTAGAAGAGTCCTGTGGGTTCAAGCCAAAAACCTCTCTTGTCCACCTAAATTTTTAATTCCACCTAAACATTAGGAAGAACTTCCTGACAGTAAGAGCTGTTCGACAGTGGAATTTGCTGCCAAGGAGTGTGGTGGAGTCTCCTTCTTTGGAGGTCTTTAAGCAGAGGCTTGACAACCATATGTCAGGAGTGCTCTGATGGTGTTTCCTGCTTGGCAGGGGGTTGGACTCGATGGCCCTTGTGGTCTCTTCCAACTGTATGATTCTATGATTCTTTGATTCCAACCTCCTTGTTTTCACGAGTGACCAGCCAGCTGAGCATTGGGAAGCCACCAAGCAGGACCTCTCCCCACATGAGATTCCAAACAGCAGACATTCAGGGACATTCTACCTCTGACAGCGATGGTAGAATATACTGTACTCCAGTACTTCCATTCAGTTGCCATGAGCTGCATGGGGCATGCTGAAGATCTAGCTCTTTGCCAATATAGTGTGGTGTTCAGAGTCTAGCTCATAATTTCCACC
Source organism: Podarcis vaucheri (assembly GCF_965113315.1). Taxonomy (NCBI): domain Eukaryota; kingdom Metazoa; phylum Chordata; class Lepidosauria; order Squamata; family Lacertidae; genus Podarcis; species Podarcis vaucheri. Next base: position 8,342,671 of record NC_138749.1, read on the forward strand.
TTACTGTCCATCACTGTTGGATCAATCACATAGGGCATCAATGGGACTGCAAGATGCTGTCAAGCTCTCTTGGCAGGCAGTCTCCATGCAGCCTATGGGAATAGATAGCCTGCTACACCAATGGACTTTCAGAACAGAATGTCAACATGCCTTCTTTGACATGACTTTCCCACAGCATCTAAACATATACTGAAAAGGGTGAGGCACAGAAACAGGGAACTTTAGGAGTGCAATTTAATAAATCGGTAGTGGAGCAAGAGACTTTAAAGACTTTCACAGCAAGAGACTCTAAAGACAACTGGATTTGGTGAGCAGTGACTCATCCTCAGGTCGTGTATTGTACTGGCTGAAAACAGGGAATAGATTTTCAAAGAAAATGCTGCCGTTTCATTGTGTCTCCCTAAGCCCCAATACCAGAGGGGGGAATAATGACTTCAATCCAACACAGTGAAATCAGTGGGTCTAAATGCCTGTAACTTTGTGAAGCTAGGTAATCTACGATACACCCTCACCCTGACCCCCAAAGCGTGTCAGTGCAGGGAGATTATGTGTGAGGACTGATTTGCCTGCAGCCTGAAGGGTTTGTGCATAAGCCTAGGTACTCGAAATGGGTCTCCCCACCTCATGCCAGAGCTTCAGGTGGGAGCTGGTTTCTTCAAAATGATGTTCCATTGTTTCTCCTGTGTAATGGGTATGAGTTACTCGTGCGTAAACTGCTGCCTCTCTAGGCTTAATTGCCTTGGTTAAACCGTTCTGACTGCACAGCCCATCTCCGTGTGGCTGTCTCAGTCGCTGGCAGAATCTGTCTGTGGGCGTTTCTTAAACCTTTTCCAGCTGACTCCCAGTCTGACTCCCAGTCGCCACCTTCTCTCACTGCGCGGGAGTCTTCTGCGCAGGGAGGGCGTGGGTAGTGGAGGGCCTGTGCTCTCCTCACTAATCTCCAGAGAAGAATCCCGGAGCTCTCCCTCCGCTTCCCCCATTTGCCCCCCCTTTATCCCTGGTGTTGCGCTGATTTCCTTCCTCCTCTACCGAGCTGCTTCTCCCCCTGGTGCTGGGTCCTTCGCCCGCAGAATCTGGGAGCCTTCCCTTCGCCTCTCGCTCTGATGTCAGTTCCCTGACATCCTGCTATTTGTCCCTCTCCACCCGCAGGATCAGTGCTCAAGAGGGATCACTACCATAGAAGGCTGGCTCAAAGAAAATTATGATGCTATTGATGTTTTGGGGATACACACACACACACACACACACACACACACACACAGGAACATAGGAGGAATCCTACTACATGAGGATTAGAGCTATTGAAAAGCTATCTAGGTCAGCAGAATCTCTGTTCACAGTGTCCACAACCCGACGTCTATGGAAACTTGCAAGCAGGACCTGCGTCCAAAGCTCATCATCCTTCCCCTAAGCGGTGCAGGATGACGTGCATGGTGTCACTCCCATTTTATCTTCACAACAACCTTGTAAGGTAAGGTGACTTGCTAAAGGCCACCCAGGAAACCTCACAGCTCATAAGTGATTTGAGACCTGCACTCTCCTGTCTATGTCCAACACTCCAGCTACTACATCATTAGAACATAAGAAGAACCTGTTGCATCAGGTCAGTGGTGCATCTAGTCCACCGTGCTGTTCTCAGTGGCCAAGCAGATGTCTGTGGGATACTGCGATAGGAATTTTGAGGTCATAGATATATGTTAAATGTTCATAAGTCTACCAACCAAGCACTTACATAGATCAGCACAGGAAGACCGACCTGAAATAATTTTTAATTCCCAAACCGACCAAATGTTTTCTCTGCAAGGAGGGATGGGGGTCAAGGAGCCTTCCCATGGTCTCAGGAACTGAGTAATCAGCATTTTAATGGGTGACAGACTATCAGGAAAGGCAATCAGATAACCTGGCAGACAGGAAAAACAACACCATCTTTTCTGTGATATAGATATGATGTTTGTTGGGGGGTGGTCTTGGGTTACACCCCTTCTGTGATGTACAGTGGTGCCCCGCAAGACGAATGCCTCGCAAGACGGAAAACTCGCTAGACGAAAGAGTTTTCCATTTTGGAGGTGCTTCGCAAAATGAATTTCCTTTTTTTTTATAATAATTTTTATTAATTTTCCAAACATATAATAAAACAAATAACAAAACAAACCCTACAAGACATACAAACAAATAAACATGTATAATTTCTTAAACTTATTTTCAAAACCTTCTTTCCCGGACTTCCCCATACCTCCCTTTTTCTGCATCCTTATATTAACCCTTTCTCAGCAACCCTTCGTTCAGTTAATTCGCTCATTTTCTTTGTACATTCTTTAAGATTATAGTTTACAGCTGCAATTCTCTGTTTCTTATAACCATAACATCTCAAGCATCATCAATTTTACAACAGTCTTTAAGATATTTTTTAAATTTCTTCCAGTCTTCTTCCACCGTCTCTCTCCCCTGGTCGCGGACTCTGCCAGTCATTTCTGCCATTCCCATATATTCGATCACCTTCGCTTGCCATTCTTCCAGAGTAGGTAGCTGCTGCATCTTCCAATACTTTGCCAGAAGAATTCTTGCCGCTGTGGTAGCATACATAAAAAATGTTTTGTCCTTCCTTGGCACCAATTGGCCTACCATACCCAGAAGAAAGGCCTCTGGCTTTTTCAAAAATGTCCATTTAAGGACCTTTTTTATTTCATTATAGATCATTTCCCAGTAGGCCTTTACCTTCGGGCAGGTCCACCAAAGGTGATAGAAGGTACCTTCCGTCTCATTACATTTCCAACATTTATTATTGGGCAGATGGTAAATTTTTGCAAGTTTGACTGGGGTCATGTACCACCTATAGATCATTTTCATTATATTCTCTCTTAATACATTACAAGCTGTAAACTTAATACCTGTATTCCATAACTGTTCCCAGTCATCAATCATTATGTCATGACCTATGTCTTGTGCCCATTTAATCATGGCTGGTTTTACTACTTGATCTTGTGTATTCCACTTCAGCAGCAAATTGTACATTCTCGACAGGTTCTTAGTATTGGGTTCTAACAGTTCTGTTTCTAATTTCGACCTCTCCCTCTGGAAACCTATTTTCCTGTCCTGTTTAAATACCTCATTTATCTGACGGTAATGCAACCAATTTCGCACCTTAGACTTTAATTTGTCAAAACTCTGCAATTTAACTCTTTCACCATCTTGTTCTAAAATTTCAGAATATTTTGGCCAGTTGGACTCCATATTTAGTTTTTTTACCTCTTTAGCCTCCATTGGTGATAACCACCTAGGGGTTTTACTTTCCAGCAAATCTTTGTATCTTATCCAAACATTGTACAGTGCTTTCCTCACAATATGGTTTTTAAAGCCTTTATGCAATTTTACCTTGTCATACCATATGTATGCATGCCAGCCAAATCTATTATCATACCCTTCCAGATCCAAAATGTCTATATTCTCAAGAAGTAGCCATTGTTTCAGCCAGCAAAAAGCCGCCGATTCATAATAAAGTCTCAAGTCCGGCAGGGCAAAACCCCCTCTATCTTTTGCATCAGTTAAAATCTTAAAGTTTATTCTGGGCTTTTTGCCCTGCCAGACAAATTTTGATATGTCTTTTTGCCACCTCTTGAAACAGTCCATCTTGTCCAAGATCTGGAGTGTCTGGAATAAAAACAACATCCTAGGCAATACATTCATCTTAATGACAGCAATTCGGCCTAACAAGGAGAGTTTCAATCTTGACCATATTTCTAGATCTTTCTTCACCTCTGTCCAACATTTATCATAATTGTCTTTAAATAGGTTTACATTTTTAGAAGTCAAGTTCACACCCAGATATTTCACCTTTTTTGTTATTGTTAAACCTGTTTCCTTCTGAAACTTGTCTTTTTCTGCCATTGTTAGATTTTTCTCTAACACTTTAGTTTTTTGCATATTCAGTTTAAATCCTGCTACTTGACCAAAATTCTCAATTAGTTCTAAGACCCTTTTAGTACTAGTCTCTGGCTGTTGCAACGTCAGTACCAAATCATCTGCAAACGCCCTTAATTTGTAGTCTTTTGCTCCGAGCTGAACGCCTTTAACCAATTGGTCCCCTCTAATCATGTTCAGCAAAACCTCCAGGACTGTTATAAAAAGTAAGGGTGATATTGGGCATCCCTGTCGTGTACCTTTTTCTATAGGAATCTCTTCCGTTACCACATTGTTAACAATCAGCTTTGCTTTTTGCTTAGAATATATAGCACCTATACCGTTTTCAAATCTTTGGCCTACCCCCATCCCTTGGAGATTCTTCTTCATAAAGGTCCAACCAATGTTATCAAAGGCTTTCTCCGCGTCCACAAAAATTATCACTGCCTTTCTATTAATGTTAACTTCCAACAACTCTAAAATGTCTATAATGTTCCTTACATTGTCTGACATATGTCTCCCTGGGAGAAAGCCTGTTTGGTCCTTATGAATCTCCTGCACCAATACTCTCTTCAATCTTTTTGCTAAAATGTCTGCAAAGATTTTGTAATCCACATTGAGTAATGATATAGGGCGGTAGTTTTTGACCTGGTTCTTTTCAGCCTCTGTTTTCGGTATAAGTGAAATAAAAGCTTCTTTCCACGATTCGGGTGCCTTTTTCCCTTCCAAAATTTCATTACAAACTTCCTTCAGTGGTTGTATTAACCAATCCTTCAGTGCCTTGTAATATCTAGCAGTCAAGCCATCTGGGCCTGGAGATTTTCCCAGTTTCATCTTCTGAATGGCGTCCTCTATTTCTTGTCCTGTTATTTTCTCATTCAAAATTCTTTTACTTTGATCTGAGATCTTTGGTAATCCATGTTTTTGAATAAATTCTTCTATTTCCTTCTCATTAATCGGCCCTTGTGCATATAGTTTTCTAAAGAAACTTTGGAAACAGTTATTTATCTCATTTGGTTTGTGGATAATTTTTCCTTCCATTTCCAAACTTGTCACAGTGTTCAATTTTTGTCTCTTTTTCAATTGCCATGACAAAAGTTTCCCACATTTGTCCGCCGATTCAAATGTTCTTTGTTTCATTTGCTTTATCTTCCATTCTATCTCTTGGTTCATCAGTTCCATATATTGTGACTGATAATACTTTATTTCTCTCAAAATCTCATGAGACTTTGGTTTGGACCTCAATTTCTTTTCGGCTTCTTTTATCTTTTCCAAAAGTTTTTCTTTTCTCTCATTCTGTTTTTTCCTCTTTATGGAGTTTTGTTGTATTAGGAAACCTCGCATCACGGCCTTGCTAGCGTCCCAAATTGTTCTTTTTTCCACATCAGTTCTCAAATTTATTTCAAAATAGTCTTTCAGTGTTTTTTGGGCCTTTTTGTAGATCTCTTCATCTCTAAATAGGGCGTCATTCATCCTCCATCTGAAGGTTCCAGTTGTTGTAAGTTTCATCTCTATCTTCACTGCGTTGTGGTCTGAGCAAGTCTTTGGGCAAATTTCTGCTTTTTTTATCTTCGGTGCCATACAACTAGTTACCCAAATTTGGTCAATCCTTGTCCGGGTCATCTTTGCTTCAGAAAAGAAAGTTCCCTCCCTCTCCAGAGGGTTCTTTACTCTCCAGATGTCAATCAAGTCCAGTGTTTCAGTCATTTCAAAAAAGGTCTTTGGAAGTCTCCCATCATTGGAGATAGTCTGTCTCTGTGCCTTATCCATATTGGTGGAAACAACACCATTCATGTCTCCCATCATTATAATTTTAAAGTCCAAATAGTCCATTAAAGTCTCATGCAACTTCTTGAAGAATTCCGCCTTCCCCTCATTTGGTGCGTATATTCCCAATATCATAATTTTTTCTCCTTGTACTTGTATTTCTATTGCCAGGTATCTTCCTTGTTCATCTTTAAAGATCATTTTAGGAGCCAATTTCTCTTTTGCATAAATTACAACACCTCTTTTTTTAACTTTATCTGATGAGATGAATTCTTGTCCAAGCCTCTTATTTATAAGTAGTTTCCTGTGTATCCTGGTCACATGCGTTTCTTGCAAACAAATTAAGTCCAGTTGTTCTCTTTTCAAAATATGAAAGACTTGGCGCCTCTTCCTGGGGAGGTTTAGACCATTACAGTTCCAACTAAGAAGTTGCAGAGACATTTTGGTGCTATGTACCTACTCCTCCAACTGCTCCAAGTTTTTGTTCTTCCTCCGATGGTAGTAAAAGTCCAAATGAGAGATTTGCAATATCTGTCGGTTCTTTCTCCGCTGTTGTGCCTACTGTTCCTTTCTGTAGATCCTCCTGGTTTCTTTCCAAAAACAATTCTTTGTCTTGAATTGTTTTTATTTTAATCTTCCTTCCTGTGTAGTTAAAAGACAGTCCTTGTGGGAACTCCCACCTGAAAGGTATATTGTTCTTCTTCAGAAGGTAGACCAGATCTTTATAAAAGGCCCTCACCTCCAAAATGTATTTAGGGATGTCTTTGAAGATCTGTACTTGACAGTTCTGGATTACAAGGGCCTTTTGGTAATGTAGATCTAGAATTTTGTCTCTTTCTTCTTTAGATCTCAATGTAATCAAGCAGTCCCTAGGTTTCTTGCCTTGCCTTCTGCCCAATCGGAAGGCCGTTGTTATTTCAAATTCTTCCTCCTGGAATTCGTCCTGCCAAAATTCCAAAATATTTTCTGTGAGGAATTCTGCAAGACTATCTTTCTCTTCCTCTGGGATTGATCTTAATTTAAGATTTTTCTCCTTTCTCTGAAGTTCCCACAAAGCCAGGGTTGCATCATGTTCATTCACCTTTTTCGTAATTGGAGCAAGCTCCCTCTTAGTTTCTTCTGCTGTGTCTTTTGCACTTTGGGCAATCTTTCTTGTTTCTGAATTTTCTTGAATAAGTTTATTTATCGAGTCTGTATTAGAGGCTACGCTTGCCGTGTTCAAGTCCAATCTTGTTGTCAGATCATTCAATTTTTTTGTATTCTCCGCTGACTGCTTTGTCAGTGCTTCCAAGGACTGATTTATTTTGAGCAATGCCTGTGTCATTGACTCCATAGATGCAGTTGGTGCTTTTTCCTGTCCAGCTGGTGTTGTGCCTTGCAAAGAACCCCTTTTCTTTTGAGTTTGCTGGGTTTGTTTTGCTTTGGATCTAGTTGTTATCTCATCTGGTTGGCTACTCATGTCCTCAAGGTCAATTCTCACAGGAAAGGCTTAGAAGTGGAAAATTCCACTCTTTCCCTCTCACAGTAACAAATTTTCTTTAAGTCCTCTAGAGGGAGCATTTAATTGTATCCAGTTTAGAAAGTCAGAAAGACATAGGGTAGAGAACAAAAAATCCCAAAAAACAGAGTCCAAAAGTCCATAGTCAAAACACTTTTTACAGTTTCAATATGAGATGTTCACAAAATAACTCCATTAAAGTCTTATAACTTTGTTTCAGTCAAAACCCCAACTTTGTATCCAATTTGAGTTGACAGTTTAGTTGCCAGGTGCTTGCTCCGGCAGCCCGACTCAGGGTTTTGACAGTGAAAGATCTCTTTCCTCCACTCCTTTAAGCAGGCTTGTAAATTTCACTCTTATTTCCCCCCTTCTCCTGCTCACTGGGGGGGAAGTTTAAGTCTGATGTCAGGTTTTAAACAACTTAGAAGTTAACCTTCATTTAAATGCAGCTTTGTTCTTTCGTTGCTTTATTTACATGCAGTCCGGGGAGGCAGACTTCCTTACTTTATGCCTTTCCCGTTTTCAGCCAAATTTTTAAGTCCCATTTTAAATGTCCCGTTCCGTCTGTCAATCTTACTCACGGGTTTTACAGTCCAAATTCAGTTTCAGGAAGGAATCGGCGCTCTCTGCTCAATGGCGACGCGGCTTCACTCCGCAGGCTGGGTGACGACTCTCAGCACCGCGCTCACTCCCGATGCCGCTCCGTAGCCTTTAAAAAGGCTCTTTCACAGTACCGGGGGGCGCAAAAGGTGCCCGCCGAGTCTCCTTGCTTACAGGCTTCAGCGTCTGTAATTTTAGGGGTCCCCCACTCGCCGTAGCGGGTCAGACCCGAACTTGCGGAGCAGTCCTCCCTCGGAGCTCGAGGCAAGGACCGCCATTAAGCACTGGCGCCGACCGGAAGTCCCCCCGCAAAATGAATTTCCTATGGGCTTGCTTCGCAAGACGACAATGTCTTGCGAGTTCCTGCTGGTTTTTTTCCCTTCCCCCCCTTTTTCTAAGCCGCTAAGCCGCTTATCAGCTGATCTGATCAGCAGATAAGCCGCTAAAAGCCGCTAAAAGCCGCTAATAGCGCTAATCCGCTAATCCTTCAATGGGCTTGCTTCGCAAGACGAAAAAACCACTAGACGAAGAGAATCACAGAACGGATTATGTTCGTCTTGCGAGGCACCACTGTATGTATGATGTATGGAGGGGTGGTCTTGAGCTCCAGGGCAGGGAATTTAAAATGTCTATATAAGGCTTTGCGTGCCATTGTTCTGGGTTCCTCCTCCTTACCTGCGTGTGAGGGGAGCACCCTGTTGCAACAGATCAATAAAGATCAGGCTTACTAGCTGCTTTGCTTCTCAATATTCTCTGGTTGACCTCTGTTATTTTCTCCTACCAATAGGGAACCTACGTAAGGACTCTATATGGGCTCTTGGATATCCCATAAGGGGGAAAATGCAGATTTTTGTTCACAACAATACCAGCACATGAGCACTCTCTACTCCTGTAGCTTCCAGAAACTGGCATTCGGAAGCATAGCTGCCTCAGATTATACAGGGGGCAGAGCATAACTACCATAACTACTAGCCATTCATAGCCCTCTTCTCCAGGAATTTGTCCGATCTTCTTTTAAAGCCATCCAAGTTGGTGGCGGCCACCACCTCCTGTAGGAACAAGTTCCACAGTTCAGCTATGTTCTGCGTGAAGGAGGACAGTGTGAATTAGGTAGGTTCACTATGAGAATCAAATCGATTTTCTCACTTCCCAGTCCAGCCTAGATGCTCATCTGGGGCCAAAGTGGTTTCAACTGTCCAACTAGGCTGGAGGACCAATTTGGATGAAGCACAACCTCATTTCCCAAGCCTACCAGATTCCGTGCTGCATATCTTGACGCAGGTTGTTTATTAGTTCATGATAATCACACAGCCTCCGCTCTTCCTTTACTACTATTATAAAAATGCTTTTATGCTGGAGAGATGCGTTATTTATTGAGTGCTGCAGGAGGAAATGAAGCTGGTAGCTTTGCGTGTTGAGCGGTGGTTGGCTGAGCTGTGGCTGTGCTACTGCAAGCCCAAGAACCCTGTCTCCTCTTTCGCAATCATAACAATGATTTACTCGCACGGTGCCATCAAGGCCTTTTGGAACAGCTCCAAGCAACTCTCCGGGCTGGCAATTCTCTTTAAAAAAAATTATTATTATTATTGTCATCTTCCCCAGTGCTGTGATAGCTTCAAAGCCAAATGAGCCTCATTCTTTCATTTCTCACCAAAGTTTGCATTGAACTCAGCACCAACTTCATTGATCCTGCAGCTATAAAGCTCATAAAAGTGAAAGTTCAGAACCCTCAGTTCAGTTCCATACCCTCCAACATTTCTCCAATAAAATAAAGGACGTCTAATACTAATACTAATACTAATACTAATACTACTATGCCCATCTGAGTGGGTTGCCCCAGTCACTCTGGGCAGCTTCCAACATATATAAAAACAAAATTAAACATTAAACATTAAGAAACCTCCCAATACAGGGCTGTCTTCAGATGTCTTCTAAAGGTTGTATCTCCTTGGCTCCAGGGGTTGCATAACTGCAACATTTCTCCGGTGAAAATAGGAACATCCTACTGTACCCTCCAGCATTTATCTAATGAAGAAGAAGAAGAGTTTGGATTTGATATCCCGCTTTATCACTACCCGAAGGAGTCTCAAAGCGGCTAACATTCTCCTTTCCCTTCCTCCCCAACAACAAACACTCTATGAGGTGAGTGGGGCTGAGAGACTTCAGAGAAGTGTGACTGGCCCAAGGTCCCCCAGCAGCTGCATGTGGAGGAGCAGGGAATTGAACGCGGTTCCCCAGATTATGAGTCCACCGCTTTTAAACACTACATCACACTGGTGTGGTGATGTCCTAAGTGATGTCCTAAGGAAAACCTGGGATCATAGTCCTGGACAGCTTCTGTAAATATGGGACTGAGGCTGGGAAATAGGGACAATTGAAGGATCTGCAGTCCCCTCATCCAAAAATTCTAGGGTCCCTCCAGAATCCCCTTAAATTGCACATCATGATGCTAGTAGCCACAAACACACTTTTAATCCTGTTTGTAATAAATAGCATTATTGTAATAGTTTTTGCAAAGGTTTGGGGGCAGTCACACTGCTTCATTTCCAAAACAGTGCATATCGTGTAACTTCCTGCTGCAATCCCATAACTTTTTTAAACGATAATTGTTCCAGTTTATTTTTGTCCCGTTTTTGTTGTGCTGCAGCTCCTCCATACACTAGTAGTGGGGAAGCATCGCAGAACAAATCAAACCAGAATAAACCCACCACTAATGCACTATTAGGGATGTGGGTGGCGCTGTGGGTTAAACCACAGAGCCTAGGACTTGCTGATCAGAAGGTCAGTGGTTCAACTCCCCACGACGGGGTGAGCTCCCGTTGCTCGGTCCCTGCTCCTGCCAACCTAGCAGTTCGAAAACACACCAGTGCAAGTAGATAAATAGGTACCGCTCCGGTGGGAAGGTAAACGGTGTTTCCGTGCGCTGCTCTGGTTCACCAGAAGTGGCTTAGTCATGCTGGCCACATGACCCGGAAGCTGTACGCCGGCTCCCTCGGCCAATAAAGCAAGATGAGCACCGCAACCCCAGAGTCGGTCATGACTGGACCTAATGGTCAGGGTTCCCTTTACCTTTAATGCACTATTGTTATGTTAAGAACAGTGTCTGTCTTAAGAGCAGCATGGTGTGGTGGTTACAGTGTCAGAGTAGGACCTGGGAGACAAGGGTTTAAATCCAGTCAATGCCTCCAAGCCTAACCTACCTCAAAGGGTTGTTGGAAGGTTTAAATGAGGAGGGGTGGAACCATGGATGCCACCTGGAGCTCCTTGCCAGAGAAGGCTGGATATAAATGCTATTATTAGTAGTATTAAAAGAATAAAACAAGGCAGTTGTTCTGAAGTGGCTGTTCAAGTTAGGGTAAGTTCCAGTCTTACTTGCATGTTCAGTTCCAGAACAGTTACCACTGTACTGTTGAGAGTGTATTAACTTATAGTCTGTGTGTGTGGTTTGGGAACTGCACAGTCAGGGAAAGAACAATGCTGTCCAGGGTTGTAAAGAATGCAGAGAGAATAATTGGGTGCACTCTTCCCACCTTGGATCAAATCTACACTTGCAGGGGTCATAAGAAAGCTGCAGAGATAGCGCAGGACAGTGCGCACCCCAGAAATGATCTCTTTCAGCTTCTGCCTTCTGGAAGAAGGTACTGGGTTATAAAGACTAGGACTAGCCGCCTGAGAAACAGTTTCTATCCAAATGCGATTTTGGTCTTAAACGCAGTGTAAGGTAGTCTCTATGGGAGTATATTGTATTTAATTATGGGGTATCAGAGTTTTTAGGGGGCTGACCAGGCTAGGATAGCTGGGATAGCAGGCTTGTTGATTTTTGAATGTCTGATGTAGATTTTTTCAATTTTGTTGTTCTGTATGGGACAATTACAATAAAGATTATCGTATCATAGCATATCGTGATGCTTGGGGAGTGCTCTTCAGCCCTATGGTGACTTCAATGTGGGCTTCCTCAGGGTTTGATTTTATCCCGCAGACTGTTTAACATCTACATGGAGTACGTTGTTATCAGCATGCTGATTACACGCAAAAGCCTGTAAAAAGTGTGCTTGCCTCTCTGCAGATAAAGACCCTCCAAGTGTTCCTATTTTCCAGGGAGGTCCTTGGTGTAGAGAAGCCGTTCCAGTTTCTGATTTGATCATGGAATGTCCCGCTTTTCCTTAGGATGTCCTTATTTTCATTGGAGAAATATTGGAGGGTATGGTAGGGTGTCCCTATTTTCATTGGAGAAATGTTGGAAGGTATGGAGTTATCCGGCCCCTAAGCCGTCTGAAGGCAATCCTGTATAGGGAAATTTTAAAAAATAATAATTAGTTTTCATATGTTTTTATATATGTTGGAAGTTGCCCAGAGAACTGGGGCAGGCCAATAAGATATGGAAATGTGAAGAATAAATAGTAAAAATATCATTATGGAATGGGATGTCCCTATTTTCACTGGAGAAATGTTGGAGGGTATGCTGATATATAGCCATTTTGAGGAACAAACAAGAAAACCAGCAATAGCTATTTCGTGATTAGCAACATTTTCTTTTTCTCTTTCGAAAAGACTTCGGCTCCTAAGCAGATTACAGACATACATCTGGAAAACTGAACTTCATCCAAACCTCCTCAAAATGACTGTGCCTGTTAATTTGCCGCATTCGTTAGTTTCAGGGGGAAATGAGAAATTCTGCCACAGTGTAACGTTTCTCTCAGCATGGATTGTGCCAGAGATGCTGGAACTGGGAGGAAATATGGTTTCAATGTTTTCATGGCACGGAAATGACATTCTGGAGAAGACGGGTGGAAGGCCGCGGAAGGCCTTTGAGTACAATTTAACATACTTAACCTGCCGGCGTTCATGGAGAGCAATTTAATGATCAGTTATTGTGAAAAAGAAGGCCGGGAAAGGGAAATACCATGCAAATGGAGCCAAGAGACAGAGGGAGGTGAATCCCCAAAGGCTTTTTTTTTAAAAAAAAATTATTGGGTTTTCACATTTTATATAAACAAAAACAAACACAAAAACAAACACAAAAAACAACAAACATGTATAATTTCAGAAAATCTTATTTTCTGACCCTAGTCCCTGACTTCCCCCCACCTCCTCCCTTGCATCCCTATTCCCAAATTTATGTCAGCAAATTGGCATTTCTTATCCATCTTAATATTAGTCCTTTTATCAAAAAATAAACAAAAATAAATTTTTTCTAAGTTGGACACCAGTTCCCTTCCATCGATTTCCCATTTTGTCTTGAATAATAATCTTTTTAACTAAACCCCATGGTCTTGAGTGTTGTTAAAATTAGATCCTTCCCTCCCTCCCATCCCCGATTTGCGTCCCTTCCCGAAACATGTCCAAAATAACGGTTCTTAGCCTGGGTTCCTCACGTCCGAGGCTCTCAAATCTCTTTCAGTCCCTCTCCGCCGGTCTTGTTGGTAATCCTTTATGTCGGTCATCGAATCTTGAAAGAATTCTATCACAATCAATCCATAGTTTCTTCCCATATTTGAAGGCAGCTGCTGAAGAATTTCCACAAGGCATGAATCTTGAAAGTAGTCAAAGTCAGAGTCTGTGTGGAGGCCCCAATTATATTTCTTTATTTTAAGTTCCTGGATTTCATAAACTCCCAGGGCCTCCACTTTCTTCTTCTGCTTCTTTCGTAGATTTGTAGTAGATTTAATCCAATAGTCTCCTTGTTTATATTCCGCAGGTGTCAGCTTCTGGTTAGTGATTTCCAGCTTCACTTTTTCTCTTTCTTGTTTTGTCTCTTCCTCTTCTTTAGTTATCATTTCAGGTACAGCTGTGGATTCTTTCTCATTCAGGTCCTCGTTACATTCAGCAGAACTGCTTGTTTCAGAAGTCAAGGTCATCAATTGTTTGCTCATAGCTGAGGTCTGCTCCTGTAAGATTCCCACCAAATAAAACATCCTTTCGATTTTCCCCAGTATCTTTCCATCCACAGCCATTGTAATTCCACAGAATTCCCCCTAGAGGGAATCTGGTTACTTAGTGTTCTTTTCTCCAACAATCCTCTGTCTTATTATTGTTTCTTTGTTTCCAACAATTTTAGTTCAATTGTAACTCCTTTTAATCCAAAGGGATCTTAAGTAGCAATTTTCCACTATAAACTGTCTGTTTGACAGCTTTGACAGCTGTCAAACTCTGCACCTCTTACACAGGCTCCAAAACAGGACGCTCCCGGGCCCGGGAGGGGGGTTGTTTACAGCATAAGAAGAAACTTCCAACACTCCACTCTCCTGCTCAAAATTAGTTATCCAAATCTTGGAAGTTACTGTCTTTTTAAACTCACCCTTTACAGGGTAGGCTCTCCAGCTTAGTTCTTATATCGTTGCTCTAGATCGTCTGCAAGGGGGGGGTGCGGACTTCCTTTTAGCACACCCCCCGATCGTCTCAAATTCAGAAGGAAAAATTCTTAAAATCCAATTCCAGTTTACTCACGGGTTCTTCTTTTCAGTCCAAATTTCAAGGAAGGAAGTCAGCGCTCTCCAATCATGGCTCGCGGCTTCACTCAGCGGAGGTAGCGATCGACTCTCAGCGCCACGCCGCCCCCTGTATCCTCTCCGTAGCCTTTAAAAAGGCTCTTCATGAATCAGGGGGGGCGCTTTAGGCGCCCACCGAGTCTTCAGTCCGCAGGCTTCCGCGCCTGCGGTTTTTAAGGGTCCCCGTGTCGCTGGCACGGCAAAGACCCATCCTCCACTGAGCCGATTCCCTCCGGAGCTCGGAGGGAATCCGCCATTTTCGGATCGCGCCAACCCTGGAAGTCCTGAATCCCCAAAGGCTTGAGGCAGAATAACAAAACTGTTCCTCTTCAGAAGCAGGAATATATTCCCATCTTTAATTTAAGAAAATCTGCAATGCTCATCAGAACATAGGAGCCTGACAGATCAGGCCATCAAAGCTGGGGGACATCCCTACCGCCTGTGGAAGTGAGTTCCATAGTTTAACTCAGGGGTCAGCAAACTTTTTCAGCAGGGGGCCAGTCCACTGTCCCTCAGACCTTGTGGGGGGGGGGCGGACTATATTTTGAAAAAAATAATAATGAATGAATTCCTATGCCCCACAAATAACCCAGAGATGCATTTTAAATAAAAAGACACATTCTACTAATGTAAAAACACACTGATTCCCGGACTGTCTGTGGGCTGGATTTAGAAGGTGATTGGGCCGGATCTGGCCCCCTGGCCTTATTTTGCCTACCCATGGTTTAACTAGTTGAGCAGTACATTCATTCAGCAACATTCAATGGATGTGGACTATGTGCCCAATAGCTGAGCTGTACAAGTCAACATTGGTCCATTCTTGCACACAAATGCTTAACACAAGAAGAGAATAAGAGCCTACTGGATCAGGCCATTGGTTCATCTGCTTCAGCATCCTGTATCCACAGCGGCCAATCAGATGCCTGCGGGAAACCAGCAAGCAGAACACGTGCAAAAGAGCACTCCAGTGGTTTCCAGCAACTGGTATTCAGAAGTGGAGGCAGAACAGGTAAAGGTAAAGGAACCCTGGACTGTTAAGTCCAGTCAAAGGGGGTTCTGGCGTTCATCTCGCTTTCAGGCCAAGGGAGCCGGCGTTTGTCCACAGACAGCTTTCTGGGTCATGTGGCCAGCATGGCTAAACCGCTACTGGCACATAGAGGACCATGACGGGTGCCAGAGCACACAGAAACGCCATTTACCTTCCCACCGCAGTGGTACCTAGTTATCTACTTGCACTGGCATGCTTGCGAACTGCTAGGTTGGCAGCAGCTGGGACAGAGCAACGGGAGCTCACCCTATCATGGATTTGAACTGCCGACCTTCCAATTAGCAAGCCCAAGTGGCTCAGTGGTTTAGACCACAGTGCCACCAACCATCATCACTAGTAGACCTCGACTCCATGAATTTGTCCTCCCTGGAGAGAGCATTTCACAAGCATTCAGAGTTGAATGACACATTCTGGAGAGGCAACAACTCTGGAGGTGAGGAGCAGAGGCAGTGAGGGGCATGGCCTGGGGAGAGTGCCAAGGGCCAGACAGAGAGCACTGGAGGGCCACATAAACCCCCCAAGTCTGAGGTTTCCCAGTCCCGACTGAAGAAGAATACAAAAAATGCCACACACAGAAAACACCGAGCTGGAACTAAACTATTACATGGCGCCTTCCTTTTGTTTATCACTTCCTCCTGAAGTCCCTTATTTCATGCTTCAAGCAGCCTTCCCCTAAATAAAATTGTGCCGTATAAAGTGTTCTTATGATTTCCAGTGCTCATTTCCAGAAAGGCTCTTGCAACTCTCTAGCCATAACTGTGATGAAAGGGGGCCTCATGGAGCCCACTGCAATCATTCTCTGTGATCATCCATCAAGACGCTTGGTTGCACGAGGAGCTTCTCCTTGGGACAGAAGTGCAGAGGCATAAAAATCATTGTGCTTCTTCACAGGAAGGGAATGAACTGTTGTTTTCCTGACTGTGGGTGCTGCCCGGAAAAACAGGAAGCTGCCTTTTGATACAGAGTCAGACCATCTGGCTCAGTAATGTCTCTGCACTGACTGGCAGTGGATCTCCTGGGCTGCAGGCAGGACCCTCTGCCAGCCCTACCTGGAGATGACAGGGATCAAACCTGGGAGCTTCTGAATGCAAAGCAGACGCTCTACCACTAAGCCATGGAGATGTGTCACATATAGTAGTGGGTCAGCAGGAGTCTGTCCTCAGGTGTGTACAGTTCAGGCCTCCTCAGGGTCTACAGTTCTGCACTATAAGATAAAGGGAACAGGTTGTAAACTGGGAGTTCAGTGGTGTTGTTGAGTGCATGCGTGCACCCCTGTCTCAGGAAACAATCATAGAATCATAGAACTGTAGAGTTGGAAGGGACCATGCAGGTGTGCTGGGCCCAGGGGTTAACCCGAGCCACGCGTTCCAGGTCTGGTCCCAAATCCAAGGATTCCGTGAGGAGTCAGTCCAACAGGGCCAAGGAAGGAAACCAGGCTAGGTCAGGCACAAGGTCTCAGGCAGGTTCCAGGAAGCAGCAATGTTGCTCCCGCAACCTGGAGCGGGGTCCAGCAGCCTTTTATCTCTGACGGGGTAACGACCGGTCCTGATCCCCCAGTGACTCACCTCCCTGTTTCACCCGAAGGCGAGCACTCCTCCTGCAAGTACTCAGGTCTCTCCTCTCAGACCTGAGTCTCTGCAGCTCGGGAGATGTTGGTGGGTTACTAGACCCAGGGCCTGCCTCAGCCTCCCCTGACCAAACCGGTAGTGGAGCTGCTGTAAGTGATGGCCCAGCTGGAGGCAACGAGGTCATCCCTGCATCTGGAGCCAGGGCAGGATGAGGCCCCTGACTTGGCCCAGCTGGTGCTTGTTGCAGGGGAACCTGTGCAGACTGGGGCTCTTCAGAATCAGGCCCCAGACTCGGTTCAGGTGCCGCCTGAGGCAGAGGATCCGGTGAGTACTGAGACTCCTCCAGCTCCGAGTCCGAGCCCGAGTCCCAGGCCATCACAGCAGGAATATTTCACCCAATGTGGGACTCAAACCCACAATCCTGAGATTAAGAATCTCATGCTCTACCAACTGAGTTATGCAAGATCATATGGAGGAGTGCACCTTTGGGAGTGAAGCCAAACCGTTGGAGAGTTACAGTATGTGAAGTGACTGTAGAGACCAATATGAGTGAGACATGTTTTGTTGCAGCTGCGGAAGATAAAGGTATTTGGTTGTGCTGCTGCAGATGGCCCATGATGTTTCTTCTTTCTGCATTCCTCCCAGTGGTCATTCCTTCTCTGGTCACCCTGTGGATACACAACTTGACTGACTGTCTCCAGGTGCTGCAGTCATCTGCAAGGGATTCCCATGAGGCGGGATGAATGTTGCCAGTCTTCATGCCGTGTTTGCCGACATCTTTGTAATGCAGAAGTGGTCTGCAAACAGGCCTGGTGCCTGAAGCCAGCTTCCTGTAGAGCACATCCTTAGGGATCTTCCATTTTGTGGTCATGACCAAGCCAGTGTGTAGATGTCACTGAGGAAGGAATGTGAGTGTGCTGGGAATGTGACCTTGGGAGAGCATATCTTTGTTGCGACTCAGTCCTGCCCTGTGATGGCCAAAATATTCCTGATGCAGTGTATGTGGGAGGCATCAATCCTGGCAACTGAACCATAGCTCAGTGGTAGAGCATCTACCAGGTTCCAGGATTCAATCCCCAGAATCTTCAGGTGGGAATGACTCCTGTCTGAAACTCTGGAGCATTGCTGTTTGTTTGTGTAGACCAGGCATGTCCAGCTTGGGACTGTCATCTACTCCCACTATAAATAAACTGGCAGTGATCTACCCATTGGATTGATCAGAGTTGTTGAACTTTTTGGGATGAAGCTTCACCAAAGTTGGTTTTTTTGGGGGGGGAGCGATCAATCAGGATCCTGCGATCGACCATGATCGACCACAGACACACCACGATCAACCGGTAGATCGCGATCGACCAGTTGGACATACCTGGTGTAGACAATAATGACCTAGATGGACCAGTGGCCTGACTCCATACACGGCAGCTCTCTATGTTCTCCCATAATAATGCATGGCTTCCATCAGTCCATCTTGCCTTTTGCAAACAATGCCCTCCTGACATTTAATAGGTTGAAGCTCATTCACTGGGTGACTTTGGGCCAGTGATCTATTCTCATCCTTTGCTGGGTTCTTGTGAGGATAAAATGGGGAGGGGAAGAACTCTTGTGTGCCACCCTGAGTGTCTTGGAGCTATGGGGGAAAGAAATGCAATGATAAAATAAAAATATTTCCCTTGTGCAATATGAGTGAGCTCTATGGGTCAAAGGCTCAAATACTAGGGTTGCCGCCTTTGGTTGGGCAAAATACAGGACTGGGAGGCACACACACACTCATGATGCAAAAAGCAAAACAAAAACAACAACCCTTGTGGAGGGGGGTTCCCCGCATTCAGTTTCCTGCCTCCCTCACCACCCTGGCCCTGCTCTTCCCCTCGATTCACATAGATGGGCAGAAGAAGAAAAAGAGTTTGGATTTGATATCCCACTTTATCACTATCCTAAGGAGTCTAAGGGATGCGGGTGGTGCTGTGGGTTAAACCACAGAGCTTAGGACTTGCCAATCAGAAGGTCGGTGGTTCGAATCCCTGCGATGGGGTGAGCTCCCGTTGCTCGCCTAGCAGTTTGAAAGCATGAAGTGCAAGTAGATAAATAGGTACCGCTCTGGCAGGAAGGTAAATGGCATTTCCATACGCTGCTCTGGTTCACCAGAAGTGGCTTAGTCATGCTGGCCACATGACCCAGAAGCTGTATGCTGGCTCCCTTGGCCAATAAAGTGAGATGAGCACCACAACCCCAGAGTCGGTCACGACTGGACCTAGTGGTCAGGGGTCCCTTTACCTTTACTTACCACTTTGTAACTGAGCTATGTTTTACTGCCTGTGCAACTTTTCTGATGTATGGAAAAACACATGAACCTCATCATTGGAGAGTTTGTAAGTAAACCATTTTTTAACTCACCAAATAAGTGGTCTTTTCCTATGCTGGGGAAAGAGGGAAACCTTGGGAGGAACTTTTAAAAATCTGGGATTCTCTCACCAAAGAGCACTTGCCACAAACTTGGATCTTAGCATTCAGAAATTCTGCTTTGAAATATTTCCTTGAACCCAACGTGCAGAGCAGGAGTGGGATCATGGCTCTATGTATTTAGTAAAAGGTCTGCACACAGAACTTTTGTTATACTAACGTGAAGTTTATTTCCCCCTCCCTCTCTCTTGGTCTCATAGAATCACAGAATTGTAGAGTTGGGGGGGGACTCCAAGGGTCATCTAGTCCAGCTTACCTGGCTGCAAGCTGGGGGAGAGGCAAGGGTCAGTAAAGAGATGATTCACTTCAGCCAGGGTCACCTTTTTTTTTCTTGCCAGGCCAGGTTCTTCTCTGGACTTCCACAGGTTCGACAGTGGAATTTGCTTCCAAGGAGTGTGGTGGAGTCTCCTTCTTTGGAGGTCTTTAAGCAGAGGCTTGACAACCATATGTCAGGAGTGCTCTGATGGTGTTTCCTGCTTGGCAGGGGGTTGGACTCGATGGCCCTTGTGGTCTCTTCCAACTCTATGATTCTATGATTCTAGGTTAGTTCCTCGGTGGGGTTTGGGGCTGCAGTGCGCCCTGCTGTGCCTCTTGTAGGCGGCACCTCTTCCACAGCTTTGGAGGTGGGATGGGGGCCCTCTCCCTGGCGGCGGAGGCCCCAGCACTGCTCCAAAGCCAGCCGGGCAAGCTCCGGGCTGCTGGCAAGGCCTCTGTTCATATTTAGAGGAAAGTTCATAAGTCGAAGCACCTACTGAAGGTCGTAACTGGAATCGTACATAAGTAGAGCCAGACGTAAGTCGAGGTTCCACTGTAACTTCTTTATTATCTGTGGACAGAGGATTGCAGCTCTGCGCTTTGGGGTTTCTAGGTTGCACACGTTAATTCTTAAGATTGGTTTCCTCTCTGCAGCTGGGAACAAAAAGGAAGGGGGGGGACAGGAAGAGTTAGATGGTGGCAGAAATGAAAATAAAGCATGATCTGGCCTGTTTTCTGGCTTGCCCTGGCTCTTTGCTCACTAGCTTCCCAGTGCTAACAAACAAAAACAATCCCCTTGTTCATTCTGGAAATGGATTTTATATTCTCATAACAAAGTACTTTGCCAAGCATTTTCCTACTGGGGAACATTAAAACCTGAAACAAATTTTGCTCCTTGCTTGTGAGTCAAACCTTCAGAGCTTTTCAGAGATGACCCTGTATTATGGGGTGGAAGGGAAAAGAGCTGACAGTCAGCAAGGAAATATTAGCTTCCAGCTGAATGCACTGAAGAGAAATAAAAAGAACAGCCGCAGTAGTAAAAAGAGGCAAAGCTAGGAAATGTTCGGAACGGCTCTCTCAAGGTAACCCAGTCCGATTTCTGAGTGACCTCTCTGATACAGGCCTCCGGGCCGAATCACTGCCTAGGGTCCTTTCACATTCAGACAGCCATCCAAAGAGGTCTAGGAATCAATGCAGGAGTCAATGGTCAGACCTGGAGCCACAGCCGGGAAAAGGCTTTTGTTTCCTGGGTTACAACAGGAAATGGCTAAGGCCATTCCTGTTGGGGAGAACCAATGGCTGGCAGAACTCCAACATACTGTACCTGGGGGAGATTTAGTATGGGTGGGGTTGCTAAAGAAGATTGGCGAGTTAAATGAATGGACTATGCTGAAATGGCAAAACTGACAATGAAACTAAGAGGAGGAGACAACAACGAATTTGAGGAAGAATGGAAGATGTTTATTCCATATACAGTGGTACCTCTGGTTACATACGCTTCAGGTTACAGACGCTTCGGGTTACAGACTCCGCTAACCCAGAAATAGTGCTTCAGGTTAAGAACTTTGCTTCAGGATGAGAACAGAAATCGTGCTCCAGCGGCGCAGCGGCAGCAGGAGGCCCCATTAGTGAAAGTGGTGCTTCAGGTTAAGAACAGTTTCAGGTTAAGTACAGACCTCCGGAACGAATGAAGTACTTAACCCGAGGTACCACTTTATACAGAAGCATTGTACACAGGTTAATACATTAGCAGGGTTTGAAAACTACTTGTAATTTTGTCATGAAAGGATGATAAGAAATTTAAATAAGGTTTCAAACTGAGCAATGGATATGTGGTATATTGATAAATAATGGAACCAAGGAAGAGACTAGAGGGAAGTCAATTTGTTTTGTATAGTTTTGTTTTCATTTTCTTTTCGTATTATTGTTTTTTCTTTTCGGAAAATCAATATATTGCTATCTGAAAATAATAATAGTATGGGTGGATATGCTCCGTCTTGAAGCCCTGGTGGTTCATAACCCAGGGCAGCTATGCAGGGTTGATTCGGGTGGGATTTCAGGGGGTGTGAAACCCTGCTCATGCCCCTCTGAGGAAGAGGAGTTACCAGACTCCATTCCCAGAAGTGGGAGCCCAGATTGTTTGAGAGAAGAAACTGAAACATCAGCCACCCAAGACTGTTCATCCCAGAGATCTCCCAAGGAGGCAGCACAGTGGTATCTTGGTACTCAAACGCCTTGGTTCCCAAACACCGAAAACCCGAAAGTAAGTGTTTCAGTTTTCGAACATTTTTCAGAGGCTGAACGTCTGATGCAGCTGTCGGCTATTGTTTCCGGGGCGCCTGCACCAATCAGAAGCTGCGCCTTGGTTTTCAAACATTTTGGAAGTCAAACGGACTTCCGGAATGGATTAAGTTTGGCGCTTTTGTTTTTGAGGCTTTTTCGGATAATCTGTTTTTGTGACTATGTGGAACCCAGTTCAGCTACTGGTTGATTGATTGTGTGACTGCGGAAATGGATGAAAGCCCCCCATCCAAACAAAGACTATCATCAGTGCAGGTAAGAAGAAAAAAAAAGAATTTTAATTTTTGTCATCTACAATACTGTCTTATTTATTTTATAGTACAGTACATAGGTTATTGTTTTCATTTTATGGATCAATGATCTCATTAGATAGTAAAATTCGTGTTAAATTGCTGTTTTAGGGGTTGTTTATAAAAGTCTGGAACAGACTGATCAGTTTTGCATGACTTTCTATGGGAAAGCATGTCTTGGTTTTGGAACGCTTTGGTTTTGGAACAGACTTCTGGAATGGATTAAGTTTGAGAACCAAGGTACCACTGTATATTGGTTAGAATACTGGACTCAGCAACAAAGCTCACCGGGTGACCTTGGACCAGTCTCTCAGCCTAAGGTAAAGCTAAAGGCACCCCTGACCAGTAGGTCCAGTCGTGACCGACTCTGGGGTTGCGGCACTCATCTCACTTTATTGGCCGAGGGAGCCGGCATACAGCTTCTGGGTCATGCAGCTAGCATGACTAAGCTGCTTCTGGCAAACCAGAGCAGCACACGGAAACGCCGTTTACCTTCCCACCGGAGTAGTACCTATTTATCTACTTGCATTTTGACGTGCTTTTGAACTGCTAGGTTGGCAGGAACAGGGACCGAGCAATGGGAGCTCACCCCGTTGCGGGGATTCGAACCATCGACCTTCTGATCGGCAAGTCCTAAGCTCTGTGGTTTAACCCACAGCACCACCTGCGTCCCCTCATCTCTCAGCCTTACCTACCTCAAAAGGGTGTAGAGAGAAGGGAGTATGTCCTCAGGAGAATCCCATGGCCTAAAGTGATGGACCCAGGGGGATTGAGTCCCCCCACTCCTGACGAGATGGAGCAGGAGGTGGAAATCATTATTAGATGGGATAGCTCCTAACACACCCCACTCCTTATGTACAAAATGCATCCATTGACTCCCCTGCCACCTTTCCTTCCTTAAACATTGAGAGCAAAAAGCTTTCATGTTCTGGAGACCTTTGATCCAGAGAAGCAGAGCGAGCCAAGGTTTAAACCATTTGTCGTTAAAGCATGTACAGGAGGAGGAACAAAATGGCCCGCGAGTCCAACACACTGTAGCTATTATCAACCCTCCAATAGCTGCTCCAAAGGCCTATTAAAAACATCAATAGTATTTTCTTCTTCTCCTCCAAAGCTTAAATTGAGCAGTGATGTTATTTAAGTTGGGAATCTCTAAAGCTCCCCCCTCCCTCTCTGTCTCTCGCGCACACACACATTCCTGCTTACTCCTGAAGAATCTCATGTCATTGCTAAAAATGAAAGCCATTCAAACCAGCTGTGATTGAAACAAGGACAGGGAAGAAGTGGTAGAAAAATCAATACATCGTTTTCCAGGGTCCTATCTCTTGCTTTTCAAAAGAGACCGTGAATAACATGCTTACAGTAAAAGCAGTTGCTTGTTCAAAGTGCATTGAAGGGTGAGCTGCAAAGATAGCTCTCTCCGTATGATGCCTCCCTGGAGAGAGAGTTTTGCCGTGATTTCAAAGAACCCAGCCTTGGAATTTGGACAAAGGCTTGCCAAGGCATTTTTAAATATTCGCTGCAAAGATTGGATTGCAACGCTGGAGCTGGAAATGTGCTCAAAGTGCACCAAACACACACACACACACACACACACACCACGAAAAGGTCAACATATGAGACTCAAAGCTTTGCAACGCCGTTTGCCAGAACAAGATTGCTCCATCCACGGTGCTTTTTTGCACATCTCTCTCTCTCTCTTTCTCTCTCTCTCTCTCTCTCTCTCTCTCTCTCTCTCTGAAATGATCAGCATCTTTAATTCCTATGTTCTCAAGCCTGCATGGCAGTTAAGGTTGCCACCCGTCCCTAGAAGAATAGAATCAACCTGTTTCTGCCCCCTGTCCTATCTGCACTTCAAACGGGATGCCTTTCTTCCTGTATTTGATCTCAGCCAACTCAGAATTGCAGGTGTGTCCCTGTTGGAGTGCCTGATGAGGAGCCCTGCCTGGGGCGAGTGACAATAGAGAGAACAGGGAAGGAAAGACCTCATCTATCTCCCTCATCTCCTCCTTCTTTCTCTCTCGCTGGTGTTCCTCAGTTGCTGCCCGCAGGTCTAGCACAATTGGTGCAGGTCTGCTACCAATTGGCCTCCTCTGCCACGCCAACCTGACCTATCCTCCTCCCTCCTCTGCACTTGAGACTCTTCTGATGCCAGCATGGGTGAGAGGCTGGAGCTGCAGGCAGCCGTCTACCCCTGCCCAGGGTGGTGTAGTGGTTAGGAACAGTGGGCTCGTAATCCGGTGAACCGGAATCGATTCCCCGCTCCTCCACGTGCAGCTGCTGGGTGACCTTGGGCCAGTCACACTTCTCTGAAGTCTCTCAGCCCCACTCACCTCACAGAGTGTTTGTTGTGGGGGAGGAAGGGAAAGGAGATTGTTAGCCGCTTTGAGACTCCTTAAAAAGGTAAAGGGACCCCTGACCATTAGGTCCAGTCATGACTGACTCTGGGGTTGCGGCGCTCATCTCGCTTTATTGGCTGAGGGAGCTTCCGGATCATGTGGCCAGCATGACTAAGCCGCTTCTGGCGAACCAGAGCAGTGCATGGAAATGCTGTTTACCTTCCTGCTAAAGCGGTAGGAGCCAACTCCTAGGAGCTGTGGGGGCTCCGCCCCCACAATAAAATATTTGAGGGGGCCGGGCCCCCACAAAGTTGATAGACATTCCCATTTAAATGGTGTGTGTGCATTTCTTTATGTGATCTATTATGTGGGGCAGGACTTACCTGGGCCCCCATAATATTTCATTCAAGTTGGCACCCCTGGTGCAAAGTATTGTCTACACTGTGCACAGCCAACTCACAGGTCTACCAGCTCCCCTCCAGGTAGGCCACAAACTCTTGCTGCCTGTGAAATGTGTGGCATCTGTGCCACAGTTCAGCCACTTCCGACCTATGAACCGCTGCTGCCCTCTGCTCTGCAGCCTTCTGTGAGTCGTAAGCCTTTCAGCAGCGAGGGAAACAATGGAACGGAATTAAATGAATGTTCCTTTTTTTCAATGAGTGCAGCCGAGAAGAGCTGATAGCACAGGAGTTTATCATTTGGCGTCCAAAGCTGGGAGCGAAACAGCAGTTCAACACCCATTCCAGTAATGCACAGCTGGCTACTAGCGTATTGATTTGCTTTTATCCTTTTTTTTCTCCTCAAGTAGGCACCACACGCCAGGAGACAGGATGCTTGACTTGATGGAATAAATGGACCGCTATATTTCCTGGAGCTCAAGATCAATAGACCTTCATATCTGGAAGTATTCCTGTCAACGGGCCAAGTGATGAGTCTCTTCCTTATGACAAGATGGTCCTATTCCTGGGCAGTCATCATCGCTGGCTGCAAGACAGAGTTCCTAAGTAAAATAGCATTTTGTTTGAGTTAAGGTTAACTCTTTGCATCTTTCTCGGTCGCTTCCAGACCTGGAATGCACAGGTTTGTGCACAGTTGCCCCACGTGAGAAGCCTGCAAAGTTCCATGTGTTGTTGTTGTTTAGTCATTTCCAACTCTTTGTGACCCCATGGACCAGAGCACGCCAGGCACTCCTGTCTTCCACTGCCTCCCACAGTTTGGTCAAATTCATGCTGGTAGCTTCGAGAACACTATCCAACCATCTCGTCCTCTGTCGTCCCCTTCTCCTTGTGCCCTCCATCTTTTCCAACATCAGGGTCTTTTGCAGGGAGTCTTCTCTTCTCTTCTCATGAGGTGGTCAAAGTATTGGAGTCTCAGCTTCAGGATCTGTCCTTCCAGTGAGCACTCAGGGCTGATTTCCTTCAGAATGGACATGTTTGATCTTCTTGCAGTCCATGGGACTATCACGAGTCTCCTCCAGCACCATAATTCAAAAGCATCAATTCTTCGGTGATCAACCTTCTTTATGGTCCAACTCTCACTTCCATTCCATATGTTATTGGACTACAATTCCCATCATCCCTGGTCACTGGTCATGCCAGCTGTGGCTGATGGGTATTGTAGTCCAAACCACCCAGAGGGTGATTTATTCACAGATTTCCTGCTACTCACCCTAAGAACATAATTGCATTAGAAGTGAGATTCTCCTTTCCTCAACTATTGGTGGTTTTGTTCGTTTGACATTAAAATAAAATATTCAGATGCATGGGGGTGGGGAACTCTATTTGATGCTGTGCCTGTGGGGTGCGATTCATCCATGGAAGTAAAATAAATATAGAAGGGCAACCCTCAATTGGCAGTGAGTTGGGCTCCCAAAACAAGCTGCACAAGATTTGAAAAATCCTTATTCGAGAAACACTCCCCCCACCAATACACCCCCCCCAACCCTGCTCAATTCTTATTGGGAGTGGAGTGCAGAGGGAAGAGATCAAGAGGTTAAATAATGTTGTTAACAAACTGAAGTGGATTTTTATCTTCCAGCTACACAGAGGGCCTTTTGTGCGAGAATAGCTTAAGCCATACAGCAGATTGCTTTAGTGGTTCCTGCCAAGGTAGGATGGGTACTTCATGAAAGGCTGCTCTTTGTGTCGGGCACGGCTTATATTGACTCTCGAGATATGCTCCTTTTGCAAAAAAAGAAGAAAAAAGCTCTATTAACATTTGGCACATCCCAGAGTTGGAATCAGAGCCCATTTGTACATCCTGGCTCTTGAAAGAGAACCTTGTCTTGTTCCTCTGCCCACCCCGCCCCTCTTCCCCCGCTCCTTTTTACAACCTCTGGGACTATTTTTAAAATAAAATGTAAACAGTTTGAAAGGGTTCATTACAGCTGTTAATACATAATTTCTAAAGAGAATGATACTGGGGCCCAGGGAATGCCTGGGAGCATAGCCCTTTCAACTGGAAGCCCTTTCCCTTAATCCCAGATGTTGGTCACACTGGAGTGTGACATGATGTTGAGGAAAACCCCTCCTCCCTAAAGAAAATATACTGGCACCACAATAGCCCTTGTTCACACAGGGAATGTCCAAATGGTGGGATTCGCTCTCTGATGATGTAGAAATGGCCACTAACTTGGATAGCTTAAAAGCAGGATTGGACAAAGTCATGGAAGATGTTATCAGTGGCTACAACTAATCCAGAATGCAGCAGCTAGACTGGTGACTGGGAGCGGCCGCCGAGACCACATAACACCAGTCTTGAAAGACCTACATTGGCTCCCAGTACGTTTCCGAGCACAGTTCAAAGTGTTGGTGCTGACCTTTAAAGCCCTAAACGGCCTCGGTCCAGTATACCTGAAGGAGCATCTATATCCCCATCGTTCTACCCGCACACTGAGGTCCAGCGCTGAGGGCCTGAAGGAGCGTCTCCACCCCCATTGTTCTGCCCAGATGCTGAGATCAAGTGCTAATGGCCTTCTGGCGGTTCCCTCACTGCAAGAAGCAAAGTTACAGGGAACCAGGTGGAGGGCCTTCTCAGTAGTGGCACCCGCCCTGTGGAACGCCCTCCCATCAGATGTCAAAGAGATAAACAGCTACCTGACATTTAGAAGACATCTGAAGGCAGCCCTGTTCAGGGAAGTTTTTAATGTGTGACATTTTAATGGGTTTTTAATCTTTGTTGGAAGCTGCCCAGAGTGGCTGGGGAAATATTATTATTATTATTATCAGACCTTTGGGTGAGCACCTCTCAATCCCCTCAACATTAGAGGTATGGTGGGTGATGACACAAGAGACCTTTTCTGTGGCTCCTCCCATATTCTGGAACTCCCTCCCAAGAGAGGTTAGACCAGCTCCCTCTTTGTTACCCTTTCACTGCTGGGCTGAGACCTTCCCTTGAAAACTAAGGTGCAAATGACGCTGATCTCTGGTTTGCTGTCAGGGCAAACTGTGTTTCAACTGCCGGTTTTAAGTGCGTTCCGACAAATTTGAACTTAATGCTTTTAGCTAGTTTCTTTTTATTACGTTCCATTTTACAACGTTGTTTTTTCAACGTTGTCAAGTCACATTGAATCCTAGGAAGGCGGGACAGAAATGCATTTAACCATAATTGCAACGTCCTCAGTGGCTGCATAGATTTACCACCACTGTCAGTGGCCCTCTGGCTCTGAACGCCAGTTGCTGGGAACAGACATCTGGTTGCCCACTTTGCAACTAAGATACTGAATTACATCAGTCTTTCAGCCGATCCATCTGGGCTATTCTTATGGCCTCATATCTCACGCCATCTCCAGGAAGCCCTGATGAGCTCTGTGTCTCCTATCAGCTTGCAATATATTGTGGTCTGCATTGAGTAAGCTACACACTGTGTGTGTGTGTAGATAGAGATTGTGTGGTGCTAGACATGGAATGATCCTGACTCACAGAAAGTAGTTGGTTTGGATGAGTTTGGGTTTTCTTTTGGTGATGAGGACCCTGTTCCCATTCTGCTTTATTTTCCCCTAATGGGATCATTAGCAGTAACTGCCTTCCACCTGCATTCCTTTCCCTTTGCTTTCAAACCTCAGAAAACAGTTTCCGTGCAGGACACCGTTCAGCCAGTCTCTCATTCATCAGCCATAATGCCGCTTTTGTTAAATGCCAGCTTGAGCAGTTGCTCCTTGGCCATATTACCAGTAGGTGTTTTTTGAGGACTTGGCATCCTAAGGAACGACCAGCTATCATATGCCCGGTAACGGAAATAATAACCAACGAGGATCTCAAAACCAGGTGATAAATCTCACCAGGTACCATAGTTCATTAGGAGGATTATTCCTAGACTTTGGGAATGCTTCATTCTGTGGGAGAAATAATATTGTACTGCTTTACATCTCCTCCTCCTTCCTTTCCACTCCCCCCCCAAGAAGCAAAAGTCTCCTTGTTCCTCTTCTACATCCCGTTACTTCTCTGTGTGACTCACAGCTACCCAGTTGGCTAAATAATTAACTGAAATGACACACACATCCAAGCCAATTATCCTTTCAGATTACACTGTGCATAGAGCTGAACTATGTCATCCAAGTTATTTTTAAAGCTCCCTTTAATGATCATTCCTAAATCTTATTCTTCCTTTCACTATTTCTTTTAGCATGGATACGGGGCGGGGGGGGGGGAATTGGGGAGCAAAAATGTAGCAGTGCTTCTTCTCCCCACTGATGACTTGCTTGAATGACTGTATTCTATAGGGTCTCCCCAGACTGGGTTTTCTTGCAGGCGGGCAGGGAAGGAAGTGTATTCTGCAACATGCCATTGATGCAATAATAGGGCATCGGTGGCGAGTTTTTACTGGAGCGTCCACACATCATTCTGCTTTATTAGTTGCGCTGGGACGCTTCCCTGATGTTATCATATTATTGCCACCTGGAGCAATGCTGCTGCACTCGAGCAGAACAAAAGCAAGACAATAAATAAATAAAGTAGAACATTTGTGGCGCAAAAAGTTCCAGGATGTGGGCAAGATGTTATGGGATATGTACTGATTGGAAATCAAGTGTTGTCACTGCCCCAACACTTTTGCAGGCACAACAGGTGTCTCTAACTTTGCTCATTAGCTACTCAGGCCTCCTCTTGACTCAGGTGGTACCTTTCCTGATCCGCGATATACATCCTAGCTGAACATGGAACTTGTGCTTTCCATTGCTCCCGCATTCCTGAGCAACATTTTCATTTTCTTGTTCAGACGTGTGCAGTTTAACTGGAGAATCTGCACATTGCCCAGAGGATGTACAAAAAAACAAAGTTGAAGTATGCACATTTCCTAAGTCCTGTTGAGGATTGTGAATATTGCCCAGAAAACGTACAAAATTCACTTGATATACACACACTTTCTCCAAGGCCTGTTAGAGATGAAGATGAAGATTAACAGAAGGCCTGGTGAATGTGCACAATAGCTGGTTGTTTTGCACATTAACCACATAACATACATTCCGCTTAAGTGTGTGTGTGAATTCCAGGCCAGACTATCTTTTGTTTTAACCATAGTTATTCTTGAAGTACCATCATATATATCCATGTGCAGATAAGCATATCAAAATATATATCTCTTTTCCTTTCCTTTCCCCCCCAGAAAACAGTTTCAATGTTATCTGTTTTAAGTTGCTTTATACCTTCCATCTCCACTCAAGGAAGAAACCATGATTCACCATTAACAATGTCTTTCCTCCAGTACTCCCCAAAATGGCTTTGTTTCTACTGCTTTATGTCGGACATTTCTTAACAACCGAGAGAGGGTGAAGAGAGGGTGTCTATAAAAGAAAGTGTGAAAATGTTATTGCACTTTTTATATAAAAAGGACTCCAAACAAATAGTAGAACTTGGGCAAGTGTGTGGCTTTTTATTGCTTTCCATAGAACTCAAACCTCCAGCCAGGTATAACTGTCAAGGTGTTGTTTATACATCATAAAATGTTAAAATCCACTTATATGTTTAGCTTGGATAGAGAAGGTTCTGTCTACTCCTTTGCTATTTGACACTGAAAACCATGTTACAGTGGGGGAGGAAGGAAACCCTCCACATTGTCCCTCCCCACACAGGGTTGCAGGTGTATTTTGCAACACATCATTACTGCACTAATGATGTACTAGTGGTGAAATTGTACCAGACCATCCACATCTCATTTATTCATTGTTCTCTGAGGCAGTGTGGCCACATTGCTGATGTCTGGAGGAGCACTCTTGCAATATACAGTCAAACCTCGGTTCCCAAATGCCTCCGTTTTGGAATGTGTCAGTGTCAGGAGTGTGTGCAGGAGCCAGGCCCTGTGACCAGTAGGGCTTTGCAGGACTGGGGCCTTCCTAAGTTTGTTCTGGAGAGGCAAGGATCGGCCGCACAGGTGAGTCTGATTGGTAACTCACTGCACCTGGTGGCAAGAGCTGGGAAGGGATATAAAGTCAGCATTTCCCTTCGGACTATGACAGTCAGCTCCCGAACACTGGAAACCTGGAAGTAACTGCTCTGGTTTTTGAACAATTTTTGGAAGCCGGACATGCTACGTGGCTTCTGTTTTGTGTTTCCCTATTGTATTGAGGCTTTCGCTTTCAGTTTCCAGTTGTCAAATGTTTTGGATATTCAACGGTCTTCCAGGATGGATTATGTTTGACAACCAAGGTTTGACTGCAGCACAATCAAAGTGGGACAAAAATTGAGTGAGGCTGAGAGACTTCAGAGAAGTGTGACTAGCCCAAGGTCACCCAGCAGTTGCATGTGGAGGAGCGGGGAATCGAACTGCCCGTCTCCTCCAGCCCTAAAAAAAAGGTCAACTCTTAGAAATGGGGAGGGGGGCGCCGGAGGGATCTTTGCACCACGGCGCTGGATTTGCTGAAGACGGCCCTGCTGGCCACTGAATCTTAATCCATCACTTAGGATGGGAAGGTGCCTTTCACAAGACCCCAGGAATTCTTGAGTTGTAGCGATGGCCACCAATATTGAATGGCATTAAAAGAAGACTAGACATTAATTAATTTCACAGAAAGGGGATTCCCCCCCCATGTTTTGATTAACAATTGAATGCAGATTATTGAAATGCAATAATAAAACTGAAACTGCAAAGAAATAGAGGGAAGTCAACAAACCTATAAGGGACTCAAAGCAGTTTAGTGGAAAAGAAAGAAAGTAACTGTAAGGAAATGAAAAAAGGGGGGGAATATGAAGGTAACTTCTTTCTAGGAATTTTGTGTATAGAATATTCAAGTCATGGTTTGTACTCCTTCAGTAATGTGGTATTTGATAAATATGCTTTTTTCTTTTTGGTTTTTTATTTTCTTTACAATTCTTGTTATTTATTCCTTTTTTTGTAAATTTTGAAAATGTA
The DNA here is from genome assembly GCF_965113315.1 of Podarcis vaucheri. NCBI lineage: Eukaryota > Metazoa > Chordata > Lepidosauria > Squamata > Lacertidae > Podarcis > Podarcis vaucheri. The sequence continues at coordinate 8,374,526 of NC_138749.1, forward strand.
ATAAAGATGTTTTAAAAATAAAATAAAAATAAAAAGAAGATTAGACAAATTCATGAAGGATAACAAGGCTTTCTAAGGCCAGTAGCCATGACTAAGTTCTACCTCCAATTGTACCTGTGGAGAGCAGTTGCTGGACATCACTAGTGGATCAAGTGTGCTGTTGCACACATGCAGGCTTCCTATAAACATCTAGATGCCCACTGTGAGAAGGAGATGCTGGACTAGACTGGTCATCGGCCTGATGATGAAGAAGAAGAGTTTGGATTTGATATCCCACTTTATTACTACCCGAAGGAGTCTCAAAGCAGCTAACATTCTCCTTTCCCTTCCTCCCCCACAACAAACACTCTGTGAGGTGAGTGGGGCTGAGAGACTTCAGAGAAGTGTGACTAGCCCAAGGTCACCCAGCAGCTGCAAGTGGAGGAGTGGGGAAGCGAACCCGGTTCACCAGATTACGAGTCTACCGCTCTTAGCCACTACACTACACTGGCTCTTGTTCTGATCCAACAAGATTCTTCTTATGTATAGATGTACTTGTAAACTCCCCTGAGAGTTCTGATCTAGGAGGTACAGAAATTTAATAATGAAGGGCGACCATTAACAATCACTCCCAGGGCTTCATTAAAAAAAAATAAAAATGACCATGATGCAATATAAAACATCAAAACCCAAAACTCAACCCATATAACAGCAGCACTGAGCAATTATAAAACAGCTGAGGACCATTATCAAGCAGCAATCGACCTTAAAAAATAAAGAGCATAAAAACCCATTAAAAGCTACCAGAATTGAGAATTTAAACGGAAAATGTAAAAGCAGCAGATGTTAAAAACTGCAGTTTTAAAAGCTTGGGGAAAAAAATCAGGGAGAACATAAAGGGATCTGCCTGGCAGTGAAGAGACATTAAAGTAGGTGCCTGGTGAGTCCCTCTGAGGCTATTCCATAGTTGAGGGGCCACCATTTGTAGCCACTGTTGCATCTAAGCAGACCAGAGCAGTTGAATGGAGTGTATAATTCAAAGGCTCCCAGAGGCTCAAAGGCTCTTGTCTCTGCCACCTCCATTGTGGTTAATCATACGTGCCTTACAGAGCTCCATTGAAATCAATTGAGATCATAAAGTAGAAGCACGAGACAGTTCCTCAGATGTTGCCAGACAACATCTTCCATCATCCCCAGTGACTGGCCATGACGGCTGGGGATGATGGGAGTTGTAGTCTAACAACCTTTGGAGACCCAAGATGGAGGGAAGCTGGGTCAAAGAAATTCGTGAAGGAGGAAATTGTCAATGAAAATGAGCCCTGAGAGCTAAATGTACTGTTACAGACAGTGTAACTCTGAATATCCTAGCTTTCTTTGAGGCTGAGTCAAAACGACCCACTCTTTACATTTCCCTTAAGTTAGAAAGAAACAGCTTGCTTATTCTTTGATTTGCAGCACTCATCTCAAGCAATTTATTGTCCATGCTTTAAATGGTGATGTTCAAGCTGCTTCCTAGAGAGGCTGCACTATGGATGTGGCCATGTTAGATGATGTCATCCAAGCTGGCGGCGTGCATGGTTGAATGTTCCTGCAGGTATACTTGTTCCAGTCAAGCACCTGCTTTTGTTAACAGAATGTAAGGTTATTTGCATTAGCCAAATGAGCAGAGGTGTCCCCAAAACTTTGTGGTAATCTCTGGAGAGCTTTTATTATAGGTGCCACCTCGGGAGGTTCGGAGGGTGGCAACACAATAAAGGGCCTTCTCTGCAGTGGCTCCCAGTCTACGGAATGCTCTCCTCAGGGAAGTGTGCCACGCACCTTCATTATACACATTTAGGCACCAGATAAATACGTTCCTTTTTAACCAGGCCTTTGGTTGATTTGATTGACATCCTATGCCCTTTTGAAATGTGTAAACACTGTTTACATATGAGAACACTGGCAGGTTTGAGATAAACCTTACAACATATAATTGATGGAGCATTCTATATGAGATTATATAGATATGAACAATATGCTGATATAAATCAATGTATAAATATTATAGTGTGGAAACAAGAAAACCAGAAGAGGGGTAGATGAATGTGGTAATCCTGAGAGTTTTAGATTAGTAATATTGTAAAAGTGTATAAATATATAATATTAAAAACAATTGCAATAAATTAATAAAATGTGGGGCTTTGGGGAGGGTTATTGAGTTGTTTTTATTTTGATTATATATTTTGTGGTTTTATATTTTGATTTTGTTCTGTGAAGCACCCTGAGACCTTCTAGTATAGGGCGGTATATAATTAAAAAATAAAATAAATAGTGGGTGCCTACTGCTATATCGTTATATATTTCTTCCTGTTGGCACTGGGGGTCTTCCTTAGCTACAGTTTAGTAATTAGAAATTACCTAACTGCACAAGTTAGTTAGCTGTAAAGTACACAGCTTAGTAATTAGGCAAAGATCTGTTACTTTAGTTTAGCTCTACTTTGCTTTCTATCATTGGTACTCATTGGTTACGTGCAGGCAGGCCATGGAAGAAGCCTAGCCTATGCTCTAACAAAACTCTCATTCCTGTTTGACAGCCTGATTTTGGAATCATTATAAGTACACCTGTGATAACTGGGTCCAGCCATGTGACCAGACACCAGCTGGACATTTACTGCAGGCAGAGATAGAGATGGTGTGAAATTTCTGCAAGAAAACCTAATGTTGAACTTGTTGTTTTATGTTGCCCATCAAATCCCCCCTATCAAAAATGGATATTTTGAACTGGCTCTGCTGCCAGCTCCTTGGAACAATACAAAGGCGCTCTCAAAAGAGACCAATACAAAGTAGTTGTATTTTACTTTATTTCCTGTTTTCCCTTCTGCACAAAGAATTATTTATGAGTCTGCAGGCGCTGTATGCTGCAGATATAGATGTTAGCTCTCACACCATTGCTGATTTTTACACCAAAAAAGGTATGAGTCTAGACAAAGGAAAAAGGCACGTGTATGGACCGAAGGCCCTCTTTGTTGTCAAAATTTGTAATAACACTGCCAGCCGAACAATCCTCTCTGGTTTCTGTGTGCCAGCCACAGGGTTATTTTGCCCCATTCCCCTGGAGTTGCACAAATGAGATTTGGCAGGAGGTGTTGTGTTGTCCCTCTGGTGGGTTGCAGAAAGCGCACATCTCTCACTCTGGCACATCTGGCCACTTTGACTGGCAGCCACTGGCACGGTGCTGCAAATTTAATTATATTTCAGAGCCTCGGCTCAAGCAACCATCCCTCGTGCCAAACGCCGAACCTTTGCTTTGGTGCCAGATGCCAGACATCTGCTTCTCTTGACTGAGCTTAATTCCGTTTGGCAGCGGAGGTGGCATAAAGCAACACAGCTGGAAGCTGGAGGAGGGGTACAGGGTGGGCAGCTGAGTTCAAGGGTTCAGGGGAGATGTGGGAAGCTGCCTTCTTCCATGTCAAGGCTCCCAAGACCTATCCATCATCCCCATCACCTTTCTTACTTGCATTGCTTAAATCGTAAAATATCAGTATATCAGTATATACATCAGAATTGCCACCCTGAATCACACCAGAGTCCGTTTACTCCAGTGTTCCATTGCCAGCTGCAGTGAGCCAGATATCTCTTGTTTATTTAACACCCCTGTTATGGGTATCTAGGCTTTATCTGCATTGCTGCTGGACTAGAGTTCTCAGTTCTCATTCTCCCTTACTGTTGGCTGTGCGGGCTGTGGTTGATGGCAGCTGGAATCAAACAATAACTGGTAAAGGTACAGTGGTACCTTGGGTTACAGATGCTTCAGGGTACAGACACTTAAGGTTACAGACTCTGCTAACCCAGAAATAGTACCTCGGGTTAAGAACTTTGCTTCAGGATAAGAACAGAAATTGTGCGGCAGCGGCGGCGCAGCAGCCGGAGACCCCATTAGCTAAAGTGGTGCTTCAGGTTAAGAACAGTTTCAGGTTAAGAACGGACCTCCAGAACGAATTAAGTTCTTAACCTGAGGTACCACTGTAAAGGTAAAGGGACCCCTGACCATTAGGTCCAGTCGCAGATGACTATGGGGTTGCGGCGCTTATTTCACTTGATTGGCCGAGGGAGCCGGCATACAGCTTCCAGGTCATGTGGCCAGCATGACTAAGCCGCTTCTGGTGAACCAGAGGAGCACACGGAAACACTGTTTACCTTCCTGCTGGAGTGGTACCTATTTATCTACTTGCACTTTGACGTGCTTTTGAACTGCTAGGTTGGCAGGAGCAGGGAAAGAGCAACGGGAGCTCACCCCGTCGCAGGGATTCGAACTGCCGACCTTCCGATCGGCAAGCCCTAGGCTCTGTGGTTTAACCCACAGTGCCACCTGCGTCCCGCTAACAATAACTGGAGAACCATCAATTCTCCATTCCTGATCTAGGTGGACTGATTTCTGGGAGAAGTACATGGGGGTATCTGACACCAATGATACCAAGAGAATTATATCATTTCTGTGTTTCATGGGGCTGATGACTCTGAAAGTACTTCTTCACACAATGCAGAATCACTTGTCAAATCCTATACTGCAAGTTCTGATGGTACCCACCAGCTTAGATAACAGTTTCATAAAGTTAGAAGAGACCCTGGTTATCATCTAGTCCAGGAATATTCAGCTGTCCCATACGGAGATCAAACCTGCAACATTGGAGTTATCAGCATCAGACTCTAAACAAGTGTTAGACCACTCTTCCCCAATCTTGGGTCCCCAGATATTTCCAGACTACAACTTCCATCATCCCTGGCTATTGGCCCTCTTACCGGGGAGTTGTAGTCCACGAACCCCTGGAGACCAGAGGTTCGGTTAGACCAGTGTTTCTCAACCTGTGGGTCCCCAGATGTTGTTGGACTACAACTCTCAGCATTCCTAGCCAGAATGACCGGTGGTCAGGGATGATGGGAGTTGTAGTCCAACAACATCTGGGGACCCACAGGTTGAGAACCGCTGGGTTAGACAAACTCGTTGAGAAAGAGCTGTCCATCAAGATCAATCTGCCTTGATAATGAAGTGTCCCCAGCATTGTAAACCATTCTGTGATCATAGAATAGAAGGGACCTCAAGGGTCATTTAGTCCAAACCCCTGCAATGCAGGAATCTAAACTAAAGCATCTAGACACATCAAAGAAACATTTCAGTTCAACACATTTTTAACTTTGCTTGAGAAATCAGGTTGGCAAAAAATGGAACTCCACAGCGCCATCTGGTGTCGCAGTGTTAGAATGCATAAACAATGCATATAAAGTGATTTTTATTTGCCAGTGTACCTGAGTCCCATGACAGATGGCCATCCAACCTTTGCTTAAACACCTCCAAGGAAGGAGAGTCCACAGCCTCCCAAGGGAGACCATTGCACTGCTGAACAGCTCTTACTGTCAGAAAGTACTTCCTGATGTTGTGTTGGAATCTCCTTTCTTGTAACTTGTAGCTGTTATGTATTGAGTTGAATAGGATCCAAAATGCAGCAGTCTGATTGGTCCTAGAACAATAGGATTCAGAATGCAGCAGTCTGATTGGTCCACAGGAGCCACCCAATCCAGCTCCAGGTGGAAGTGAATCTGCAACCTCATTGGCCTACAGGAGAATCCCGGAATTAGCCAATCACGTGGGGCCCATTGTGTAAATAATGTATATAAAGCAGACATTCTGGGGAAACTTCCATTCCTCCTCACCACTATGAGCTGAATAAAGAGCATGAAATCCACTCTCGACTCCGAGTATATTTCAGTAGCCATTGGTTTGTGTCCTACCATCCAGAGCAGGAGAGAACAAGCTTGCTCCATCTTCCATGTGACAGCCCTTTGGATGAAGGGCAGTATAGAAATTTAATATATCATCATCCTCACCCCAGGTAGGACTGGGAGGGGACAATGGCTGAAACACTGGAGAGCCACTGCCATTCAGTGTAGACAAATGGACAGAGCAGAAACGGACAAATGTCTGACCTGGTATAAGGGAGCTTCTTGTGTTTATGCCCCACTTGTGAGATTCTCAGAGGCTGGGCACCCTCAAAAATCAAATGCAAGGCCGAATGAAACCTGGCCGGATCCAGCAAAGCTATAGTAAGCCATTCCTCTGGCTCAGAATGACAATCCTCATCCTTATCAAGTTCTCCCATGCTAAATCAGTTCCAATATCATGCTGTGCTTTTCCTTTCTTTTTTTAACTGCTGGCTTTAATGTCTACTTTGGAGTAAATGAGCTGTGCAACGTTATGCCATTTTGTTCGTTAAATGTGGCCGCTCCACCGCAGCACGTTCCTTTTTAAAAATGTCTCCTTCCTGCTCATCCCCTCTCTGTTGCATGCTAAATAACATGAAAAAACCACCCTGTTTTTGCACAAACGTATTTATTCTTCCTTTTGTAATTAGCACTTGGGCTGCGCTCCCCTATTCCTCACACTTAAATGTGTCACCTTATTGATTGTGCTCCAACAGCCCGACTCGCTAAACAATTTTATGTGGTAGCTTCCAGTGATTTACGGTGACTAATGATGTAACTAAGGAGTATCATTTGGGCTAGCTAATAGGAAGTATGATGCCAATCAATAGCCGTAATGGCTTTGCTAATAGCTGGGGGGGGCCTTATTCCGTGGGAATGAGTTGCCCTTGCAAACCTATTATCTCTGGGCCTGATCTCCAAGTTGATTTAAATCAACTTGGGTTGCAGAAGAGCTGCAGAGATTTATGCCCCTGGTGACTTTTGGGTCTCTGGCCGATGTAATTAACCACCTTCAAAATGTAAGCATTTGCAGGGATGGGTAGCGCCAACAGATAAGTGGAACTAACTTTGGTGGTGGATAGAAGATAAAGATAAAGGTAAAGGGACCCCTGACCATTAGATCCAGTCATGACTGACTCTGGGGTTGCGGCGCTCATCTCGCTTTATTGGCCGAGGGAGCCGGCATACAGATTCCGCGTCATGTGGACAGCATGACTAAGCCGCTTCTGGCGAACCAGAGCAGCGCACGGAAACGCCGTTTACCTTCCCACTAGAGCTGTACCTATTTATCTACTTGCACTTTGACGTGCTTTCGAACTGCTAGGTTGGCAGGAGCAGGGACCGAGCAACGGGAGCTCACCCCATCGCAGGGATTTGAACCGCCGACCTTCTGATCGGCAAGTCCTAGGCTCTGTGGTTTAACCCACAGTGCCACCCAGACAAAAGAGTCAAAATGAAGATCCAACTTCAACAGACAGAAATGGATTCTTCCTTCCCATTGATGTGTGTGTGATATTCTTTGGCATAGACATGTATCCCAGTGGGGAAATGTCTCAAAGGATCATGGCAGAAGCCCGTGTAAGGGAGGATTAAAGGGAGAGGGAAGAGAGACCTTTTTTTCCCCTACCTACATCCCAAGCTGCTTTTCATGCAGAAGATTTCAGATCCACTCTCCAATTGGGCTGGGAAAGACTCCCTTTCTGAAACCCTGGAGAGCCACCATCAGTCAGTGTAGACAATACTGAGCACCTGCCTGTCTCGAGAGACAATGGAGTGTGCCTTTGGGGGTGAAGTCAAACTGCTGGAAGATTATAGTGCCTGCTGTGGTTGTAGAGACAGATAAAGGAGAGACATGTTTCGTTGCAGCTGGGGCAGATGAGGGCTTCTGGTTTTGCTGGTGCAAATGCACATGGTTTCTTCTCTCTGCATTCATCCCAGTGGTCATTCCTCCTCCGATCACTGTACGACCTGATTGTCCCCAGGAATTTTGGTCATCCGCATGGGATTCCCAGTGCTAATGTTACCAGCCCTCATGTCGTGTCTGCAGAAATATTAACCCTGGTAAATATTTCTGTGGCTGGGGAAACCCAGTCAGATGGGTGGGGCATAGATAATAAAATTATTATTAATGGTGAGAAAGGTCTTGTAAATTAATGCATCCTTGGCCTTGGTGGTGAAAACCCAATAGAGATGGAAATAAGAACAGGTAAGCAAATTCAGTCTTAGACGGGATGGGCCAATATGCACTGTGTCGGGACTGTGACTGTCTGTGAGGAACACAAGAAGCTGAGAAGCTGTCTTGCAACAAGTCAGACTATAAGAATATAACCTCAGCCTGCTGGATCAAACCAGTACCCCATGTAGTCCAGCATCCTGCATTCATGGTGACCAACCAGATTCCCATGGGCAGTCTGCAAGTAGGACCTGAGTGTGACACACATGGAGCACTTTCTCGTGTGTGCAAAACACGCATGTGGTGTAGACAGGGCAAGTGACAGTGAAACAAGCAATTTCTTTTACAGTGGTGCCTTGGTTCTCAAACGCCTTTGTACTCAAGCAACTTGGAAGCCAAACACTGCAAACCCGGAAGTGTTTCAGCTTGCAAACTTTTTTCGGAAGCCGAACGTGCTCTGTTTTGAGTGTTATGCTTCCGATTTGGGTGCCACACTTCCGTTTTGAGTGTTACGCTGAGGTCTGTCTGTTTTTGCTATCTTGTTTTTGTGCCTTTTTGTTTTTGTGACTGTGTGGAACCCACTTCAACTACTGATTGATTGATTGATTGATTGATTGATTGATTGATTGTGTGACTACAGTACATTGTTTATTAGTTTCATTTTATGGATCAATGGTCTGGTTAGACAGTAAAATTCATATTAAATTGCTGTTTTAGGGTTGTTGGATTTTTTTTTAAAAAAAAGTCTGGAATAGATTAATCCATTTTGCCTTACTTTCTATGGGAAAGCGTGCCTTGGTTTTGGAATGCTTTGGTTTTGGAACGGACTTCTGGAGAACCAAGGTCCCACTGTATTGGGATTCACTCAGGGCCTACAATGCGAAAAGGCTGTCATGAATATACAGCCAGCAAATAAAATGCCTTTGTACAACAACCAACATATAGGCAGGGTACAGGGTAACAATACGGCAATAACAGCATGGCTATGAGTTGCACATTGCATGAACGCAAGCCAATGTAAGAGGATGTAAGGAAAGCTCTGCTGGGTAAGGTCAAAGGTCTCTATAACCCTGTGTTATAGATGCCCCAATGTTGTTGTTGTTGTTTAGTTGTTTAGTCGTGTCCGACTTTTCGTGACCCCATGGACCAGAGCACGCCAGGCACCTCTGTCCTCCACTGCCTCCCGCAGTTTGGTCAGACTCATGTTTGTAGCTTCGAGAACACTGTCCAACCATCTCGTCCTCTGTTGACTATGAGGGCCACTCCATTTCTTTTACGGGATTCTTGCCTACAGTAGTATATATGATGGTCACCTGAACTGAATTCACCCATTCTCATCCATTTTAGTTCACTGTTGCCCAGGATGTCAATATTTATTCTTGCCATCTCATTTTTGACCACATCCAACTTACCCAGGTTCATGGTTCTTACATTCCAGGTTCCTATGCAATATTTTTCTTTACAGTATTGGACTTTCCTTTTGCTTCCAGGCATATCCGCAACTGAGCGTCCTTTCGGCTTTGGCCCACCCACTTCATCAGCTCTGAATCTACTTGTACTTGTCCTCCACTCTTCCTCAGTAGCATGTTGGACGCCTTCCGACCTGAGGGGCTCATCTTTCAGCGTCGTAACTTTTATATGCCTGTTGTCTTTGTCCATGGAGTTTTCTTGGCAGGGATACTGGAGTGGCTTGCCGGTTCCTGCTCCAGGTGGATCACGTTTGGTCAAAACTCTCCACTATGACCTGTCCATCTTGGGTGGCCCTGCACGGCATAGGAGACCACAAATAGGATCTGATCACAACAGTAACACTGACCATGGAGGCAGAAAGCTGTTGCCTATCCCCAGCCAATCCAGTACAAAATAAGTGTTTTGCCTCCCACACTCTGCGCCAAATAGAATTTAGGGTGCATTTGAATTAAGTATTAAACAGCCTCACCTGTAGCATAAAATTCTGTTCCGAGAACATGCTGCGGAAGTGCTAAACTATTACAGTCAGCCATGGAAGCTATAAATTAATAATATGGGTACATTTATACAACGGATAAAAATAAATTTTTATTTCCTCTATCTTGCAACATCTCCCCACCGCCGCCACCCGCAAGCTTCCTGTTCCACGGAGTCGTTGAAATGACACCCCTCGAAAGCTCATTGATAAATGCTGATTAATTTGTTCACAATGGGTTCTGTTAGAGCGCAGGAGACATGTAAATAAATATAGAAGGTGAAGCAGAGTTCAGGGTGTCACCACAGAGATTAAAGACCCTGTCTAGCTCCTGAAGCTCACTTATTACCATTGTGATGTCGATACATCTTTTTGACTGGAGTAGGATGCTGCCTTAATCGAGTTTTCTTTTAGTTTACAGGAGAGACTGGGATTTTCAGAGCATGGATAAGTGACTATGGAAGAATCAAAGGAAGCTTCCTGATAGCTGTGCCTAAGCAGGATTCAGCCACACACAAGTTGGGATGTATATTTCCAAGCCAAGCTATTGTTCTGTAAATAGTGGACACACACCTATTTTTAGCAGCGTCAGTATTCTGTGATGCTTTCATTTTAGCTACTTAACGTAACTATCCTCTGAGAGTATACAAGGAGCTGCTATTTGCGTCAGGTGGCTACTCTGGGGAGTGCTGGCGGTGTAGGCACAAAATCAGCACATTTGCTTGCAACCTATTTGTTAAGTTGTGGGTGAACATATCAGACGACACAGCAATTCTTCAAACAGCTCTTGTTTATTCACAGGCCAGAAGAGAACTGAACTGAAGGGTTCAGCCAGCCTGCTTATATAGAGCTCCACTAGAACACAACTGTAACCACTTTCTGTAACTATCCAATCACTGAACGTCACTTTCAATCCCCTATTTGCATATGTGGACCTGAGTGAAAACTATCTACAGTATCCCCCTGCTGGCCCAGGGTGAGAACTTCTGTACATAACACTATTTTGATTTCAATGACATATGGAGGAGGAGGAGGAAACATAGCTCAACTTGGAATACCATTGAGCATTGCAACCTGGAAAGAGTCATATTCAGGCCTGTTCTTTTTGAACTTTGACAGCACAGCATCATTGATGACAAAATCTACGTTTGCAGTCCTCCCTGATGTGGGCAGAGCAAGACATTTGGCACCAGCTTGGCGGCAGGCGTTGCTGGAAGAAGGCATACAAGACGCCATCCAACCATCTTAGTTATTTTACTGCAGATTTGAGTAGCCTTTTCTTCTCCCAAAGACATCTCTGGCAGGCAAGCAGCCTGATAAGCAGCAAGGATTCTTCATCAGTTTCATGTAAGTTTATTTACAAGAAAAACACATCCAGGCCATGGCGTTCTGCCTGAATTCATTAACAGTAGTTGATCAGTCTGACTCATCATCCCCCCCCAACAGGAAGAACACCAAAATCCCACCTTTCTTCCCCTTCCCTTCCGTTGTTCTCTGAGCTTTTCCAGTCTCCTCATACGGGCACTGAACGGCTGGCCTGTCTCTTCCCCAGAAGACACAGCCTCAGACTCTGGCTTATCTGCTGGTTGCCTGGCAAAGCTTTGGCCAACTTCCAACTCTTCCTCTCCTTGGGAGCTAACAGTGTTTTCCCTTGCAAGGAGGCGGCTGGGATGTCCTTTAAACTCTGACAGACAGCTCTCATCTGCAGAGTCGGCCCCTTGCTCCCTCAGCTCAATTTCTGAGGCTGACTCTTCCGCTGTGCTCTGGGGGGGGCACATTCCTGTCATCCTGCAAGGCATTGGAGGTTTAGGATCAGAGTTTTCCTTCTCCTAGGTTGGCTACCTTCCCAGGTTGATGAGCCCCTCTGCCCCTCACTTCCCTGTATAGCATGTGCAGAAACTGTTGGGCCCACTATTAGTTTGTCTACTCAATTCACCAGAGTCTGTCTTCACATGTGTCATGGTCCGGTCTATGGGTGATCGAAGTCCCGGTTGAGGACATCAGGACCGGGGGCAAGATGACGGGGTGGGAGCAGGAAGAAGAGTCCAGAAGCCAGGGGTCTGAGGGTCAGGAAGCAAGGAGTCAAGAAGCCAAGGTCCGAGGATCAGGAAGCAAGGAGCCAAACACAGGAAGGCAGGGAACGAGTTGCTGTGGCAAAGAGCCGAAGGGAAATGCTGACTTTATATCCCTTCCCAGCTCTTGCCACCAGGTGCAGTGAGTTACCAAGCAGCCTCACCTGTACGGCCGTGCCTTGCCTCTCCAGAACAAACTTAGGAAGGCCCCAGTCCTGCGAAGCCCTACTGGTCACAGGGCCTGGCTCCTGTACGCACTCCTGACAACATGCAGTGGAAGTCTCTAACTTACTGAGGGTTTGAGACCTACCAGCTACCCACAATGTGTTCCCTACCAGAGATATTGCCCTTCCTTAATAACACCATTGTGTCATGCCATTGATGGTTTCTACAAGAGTTACACATCCAAATCTCCAGCTCTGTGTGATTTCTGGATTTCTGCAACCGAGTACAAAGACGTCAAAAAATATCCCCCCCTCCCAAGTGTGCACACTGCTGCGAGTGCTGCTTTCCTACCAATGGTTCCTAACAATTTTCTCTGCAGTGATATCTGAGCCTTTGAAGACCACACACCAGCAAAAGCTAAAAGCATCCTGCAAGATGGTGCTCTTTGAATTTGGCTTGAAAGTCCGCTCTTTGCCTTCAACACTTATGGGAAGCGAACCATTTGTTTGAAGTTGGGGGTTTGAAAATATTCCACTGTGATGAAATGGTAGAGGTGTAAGTGGAGTTGTGGAGAGAAGTGAGAAGGGTGGGATCCTGGACACACACGTTGCACTTAACAACTTATAGGACTCCTTTCTTAGGAAATTTAGGTGATGCGTTTGCACACCTGTGCACAGTGAAGCTGGTGATGGGAAACGGGGAACCAAATAACAACCAAGAATCACAACTTTATTGGTTTTGTGTAGGCAAGGGATATGGTGTCATAGAATTCTACTCAATATTGATCCAGATCAGATTCCAGTGTATAGTTAGCAGAGTAAAAACTTAAACACATTTCAGGATTCCCAAAAAGCAGACCAACTGTATTTCACCCAGCAGAGCTTTACTGCTTCTGAAGTCAAATGAGCATAATGGTCACAAATCCAATACATTCAGGATTGGCCCTGTCCGTAAGAAATCCAGTTGCAGTAGACTTAACTTAAACTTACAATAATTTATAATAAGTCTAAACCTTAACACTATGAATACTATGTACAGAACACCACACCAGAAGGAAAAGAGATAGAAAGAAAAAGTGAAAGCCAGGCTCCTTCTGGCCTATTTTTATAGTCAGCATGGCCTTGACAGAAGAGATAAGAGAACCAGTTTAAGCCAGCTGTATTCAGCTTCTCTGAAGGAATAACCCAAGCAACATGAACCTTCTGCCTGTTTCTTTCACACAGAGAAGCTTCCAGAACCCTCTTGAATTAATTAGAGTAGGAAAGAACTCTACACACCAGATCAATACTTTCTGCACTAAGAAATGCAAACTGACGCATGCATCCATTGTTCAACCAGTCCAAACACTGGTCAATATACCGTCCACAGACAGATGGGGTTGTCCAATGTTGAGGTCTTCCACTGGGTGCACTGTTTCTAGTGAACCCCAGACGACCACAAGTGTGCATCATTGTGGCCCATCACACTCTGAGCTGAGCTTCTTTGAAAAAGCTGTTGTCCTCTAAGATCCCAATGGGATGGTGCAGGGTGCTGCTACCCAGGCCATCCTGTGGGATGTGAAACACAAGAGCAGTCAAGTACAACATTCCTAGAGTGAACATGTTTGCACATGAGGAGGAATGTTTGTCCAGCCAGCAGGTAAACTTCCTGTTTCCTGCCTGGGGCAGACTTCCTCTGCATGTGACTAGAGGTGGGCATGGCCTCACCTGTGCAGGTATCGACAAAAGCACAGGGCAGGGCAGCCATCTCTCTCTCTCTTTTTTGACTACATGCATCAAAGAAGCAACATCTGCTTAGCCAAGAGAGGGCAAAGGGACTGTCTCCTAATGAGATAGTTTCCAGATGTATGTTACTTTTCTAAGCTAAATCTGCCTTATGGGATCCGATTATGAACAGAATGTGAATAAACTCTTTTTATACTTTTATAGAAGACTGTGTCGTGTCTTATCTTTTATGAGGGAATAAAGAGAAAATACCAAAATAGTTATTATAGAGGCTTTAGCGAGCCTGAGCTAACGCATCCGCTGAAAGTTTAAAAAGGGGAATGTTACTCTGCTAAACTGCGAACTTGTTAACACAAGTTGGAAAGGCTATAATCAAACAATATATCCTCTCTTGCATCCCTGAACATCCTTCTTAAGGATCCAGTGCAATGTCTTTCCTGCAACAAGGCTTCTCCCAGAGTATCCTGGGAAGTGTAGTTTGTTAAGGGGGCTATTCCCCCCACAGAACTACAATTTCCAGAGTTCCCTGTGAGGGGATTTGGGCTCTCTTAACAACTGAGATCCTTTGTGGGAAGCCAAGACTGTATGATACAACTTCAAATGTATATACTGAAGGTTGGGGGGCATTGCTTCATAGTCCCTGTTCCCCGTCACATTGAGCCCCAGCCACCAGATTATCCAGTTGGGTCCAGCAGGGGTGGGAAAATATTACAGAGCCCCTCACATCATAATGGCATACGCTGTCAAGTGCTCCATAGGATAGAGTAGAAAATTAAGCTTGTTTCGCCTTTTATTGCAAGTCTATCCAATTCACACGCCCTGAAACAATTTGCAAAAGTGACAAGTAGCCATCCCTTCAAATTCCTTGACATTTGCAGTTCTCCAGATTTTTCAGCACAGTGCTCCAGCCAAGTAGCGTGTATAAAAAAATGTGCACATCAGGAGAAAGCATTCTTACAAGTGCATTTATTAGTGAAATTGCCATAAAAGTAGGTATTCTATATGGTGAAAATTGCATGCTAGAATGTGCGTAGAAATTCTCAAGAAATTCTGCCATATCTTTGCGAAAGCTTATTTTATTTTATTTTGATTGATTGCAAACTTATGCAGAAATGTGGCAAGCTACTTGGCTGGAGCACTGCGCTGAAATTAAGATTGGGAAAATGAGAAAAACAGGAAACAGGGAAAATAAAATTGGCAAGCTCACCCATCATTAGGTGTCCATGTGAAATGAAAGGCTCAAAGAGTCCAGGGCTCCACCAATATGGCCTTAACTTACACATATTCTTTCTGAACCAGCTTTGAAAACTCACCTGACTGTTATTTCATTTAGCTCCTAGTTGCTTTATGAATGGGCTACATTTATCAGTGCCCAGCAACCTTTGGCCTGGATTCTTGTAAATGAGGCATTTACAGTTATTGCAAGTGATGAATTAAAAACCTGACTGCTGAACATTTAATGTTGCTTATGGAATAACCATGACTTGGCTTAATGGATGGAGCCCATTCCCCCAACTTCCCACTGACATTTTCTCTGTGATCTTTCATTAAATAGAAATGGATTGAAGATGTTGGAATGCAATAGGGGGGAGAGAGTTTTTAACTGGATATATAATTTGTATATATCCATGTGTGTGTGTATAGATTGAGAGTCATCCATCCCAAACCAAGTTTCTCCTGGTTTCTCATTTTTCCAATCTTCTGTTCCCCACATTTCTACATAAGTTTGAAATTTTATATACATACAGTGGTACCACAGGTTACAAACAGTCCTGCTTATGAACGCTTCAGGTTATGAACCCCACAAACCCGGAAGTAGGTGTGTGCTGGTCCTGGGGGCTAACCAAGAGGCGAGGTCCGAGTCCAGTCCATGGTCGATGGTGAGGTATGGAGACTGTCCATCAAAGCTGTAGCTGGGTCCAAGGCAGGGAGTCGGGTGGGGTCAGGAACTCTAGCAGAAGAGCAGGACAGAGTGCAGGCAGGAACAGGCTAGCAGCAACATTGCTCCCGCAACCTGGGGCTGGGGCTGACTGGCTTTTATCTGCCCCGAGGCATAGGGCGGACCCGGTCCACAGGTGACTCGCCTCTCCTGGCCTGGAGGTGAGCACTCCTCCTGCAGGAACTTAGTTCCCTTCGCCTCTCTGCCCTGAGCCTCTGCAGCTCAGGAGAGGCTGGAGGGTTACTGGACCTCTTCCCCTGACGGGGCTGAAAGTGGAGCACCTGCAGGCAATGGGTCCTCCATCACCTCACGAGCCAGAGCAGACTCAGCTGGTGCCTGCACCTGAGGACCCAGCACAGGTGAGGACCCTTCAGGCTCAGGCCCCAGCCCTGGCTCAGCTGGTTCTGGAGGCGGGGACTCCTGTGCAGGCTGGGATTCCTCAGGTTCAGCCTCTAAGTCTGAATCCCAGGCCCTCACAAGGTGTCCCGGGTTGCAAACTTTGCCCTGGGATACGAACACAGGGTAACGGGAGACCTATGTAGAGAATGCATGCCTTGGGTTAAGAACGCTTCGGGTTAAGAACGGATTTCCGAAATGAATTAAATTCATAACCCGAGGTACTACTGCAGAAGCTCTCATGAAAATTCATCAGCATTTCAGTGTCATTTTTACACACACACACACACACACAGAGAGAGAGAGAGAGAGAGAGAGAGAGAGAGAGAGAGAGAGAGAGAGAGAGTTTGCAATTTGGCCTAATATACACATCTTTGCAAAGCAATTTTCTGCTAGCACAATACGTTTTTACATGTTAGTTCTGCCAGTATATGCATATTGAATCACAATTTCCCCTAGTATATGCGTTTGTGTAAATATTACCTGGCAGGCGAACAGTGTTGCAAAATTCAAAGAAATGTGAATTTTGAAGGGTGCTGGTTTTTTCAGTTTATGTATGCGTTTCGGAAAATGTGAATTAGATAGGTCTGCCTTTAAATGCAATCTGCATCCAGTTTCTCCGCTACACAAATATTTAGATAAATATATAGATGGCTTTGGTTCGATTTCTCTTTGTAGGTCTCCAGACTGGCCTTTCTATTGATGTTTCCCCCTGGAGGTACCCCTATATTCTTCTGGGGGAAGAGTGGGGAAGCTCAGGCTGAGGCACCAAATGCAGCCCTCCAGGACTCTATCTGACCCCCAAGAAAGTCCCCACACCGCTCCCCCTCACTAGGTGTCAAGGTGCTGTCAGGTGAGCGCAGGTCATCCACAGGGCAGGAAAGAACATGAGGCATGAAATGCAATTAGCTATCAGTATCAGTAGCAAACTTTATTTCAGTTACAGACCAGCATACAGATAAACTGAACACATAAGACTTAAAACAGGTAAGGGATAAAAACTAGTAGTTAAAAGGTGATTATATCATAAAGGGACCCCTGACCATTGGCTCCAGTCGTGGTGCTCATCTCGCTTTATTGGCCAAGGAAGCCGGTGTACAGCTTCCGGGTCATGTGGCCAGCATGACTAAGCCGCTTCTGGCGAAACCAGAGTAGCGCATAGAAATGCCGTTTACCTTCCCGCCGGAGCGGTACCTATTTATCTACTTGCACTTTGACGTGCTTTCGAAATGCTAGGTTGGCGGGAGCTGGGACAGAGCAACAGGAGCTCACCCCGTCGCGGGGATTCAAACCGCCGACCTTCTGATCGGCAATCCCTAGGCTCTGTGGTTTAACCCACAGCGCCACCTGTGTCCTGATTATATCATACATAACTTAAAAAGATGGAAACAAAGACAAACAGTGAAAAGCGACAATAAGGGAGGGAACATGAAGGCCTTGCATTTTGGGCCTCAGTTAGCTTTTATTCACAGAAAGTAACAACACAGCAGTGTTATTCTGGCTCGACTCATTCAGCCTGAGAGGTTGCGGAAACTGACCACTGGCCCTTCCTCCCCCCTCTAGCCTCTCGCTCTGGATCCCTCCCAAGCAGACAGAGACTGTGGCGAGGTGGTGGGCTTCTCCTTCAAGCCTGCTTGGTCCATTGCTCACCAATGCGTAGGACTCTCCTCGAGTCAGGGGGAGGCGAGCCAGCAGGACTGTCCAGCTGCTGGGTGGAAAATCTCTGACTCCTCTCTGTCCAAGTCTGAGCCAACACTGAGACTCCAGCCCTGTCCTGGAAAGGCTTCCTTCTTCTGACCCTCCTTGATCAGTCAGTCAGTCAGTTTTATTGCACACAGCCAAAGGCTGCCGCAATGTACACAGAATCTTTCAACAATTAAAAGAAAATTTACTGAATTGATACAAAAAACTTAAAACATTTATATTATCTCTACATTACATTACCTACTCTAAACAGAGCTATAAAAGTACCTTAATATACAGGTTAAGACATTAAACAATAAAATTTATAGGATAAAATTATCACATGGCCACTAATATATTAAATAACAATGTTAATTAATACAGTATGCAATTATATTCGGAGTTTGGTAATAAAGATAGAGTATAGCTTGGTGTGGGACGCTGGTGGCGCTGTGGGTTAAACCACAGACTCTAGGACTTTCTGATCAGAAGGTCGCGGTTCGAATCCCCGCGACGGGGTGAGCTCCCGTTGCTCGGTCCCTGCTCCTGCCAACCTAGCAGTTTGAAAGCATGTCAAAGTGCAAGTAGATAAATAGGTACCACTCTGGCGGGAAGGTAAACAGTGTTTCCATGCGCTGCTCTGGTTCGCCAGAAGTGTCTTAGTCATGCTGGCCACATGACCCGGAAGCTGTACGCCGGATCCCTCGGCCAGTAAAGCGAGATGAGCACCACAACCCCAGAGTCGGCCACGACTGGACCTAATGGTCAGGGGTCCCTTTACAGCTTGATGTAAATAGGGTCAAATAAATTCATCTCCTTTACAGTTGGTGGCTACCTTGGCTATATAATTTGCTCTAATTTTCCTAGCGGCAGTTGCAGAGAGTGCTACACACCAGATCACATACTTGATCACACAACCCTCCTGCATCTTGCATCTCCCAGCTCATCCCTTCCCCAGGCTGCTCTCCAGTGTCCCACCACCGCAATCTGGGGTCTAAGTCATCTTCTGTGTCTTCCCACTACTCTTCCTCATCCAGCCAGTTCCTGACATCAGGCCTGCCCCACCCTCTCTTTGACTGTTTTCCCCTGGCTGGAATGTGGCCTTGAACTTGGATCATGCTTCTTGCTTGCCTGGGTGGAGAACAGAGTCTGTGAGTGTCTGTAGAAACTAGTCTCCAGTACAAAGGTAAAATTTACATTTCTTTCTCTGCCCAATTTTTGCCTCTGGCCCCACCCTCCACTGGCATGCGGCCCCTGGAAGGTTTCCCAGGTGGGGATGAGGCCCTCAGACTGAAAAAGGTTCTCCTTCCTCCTCCACAACCCTTTGCAAGGGATGAATGCTCCTGTGGAATGAGGAGGTATTTGGCTCAGACCTCGTTTCCACAACTGCGGGAGCTAGAAACTTGCCTAAAATACCCAGGATATCACACCCCACATCAGTGTTCCCTAGTTACAAAGGAAATCTTCAGAGAGAGAAACACAAACTCTGGCACTGGGACATCTTCCTGTGCCATAATTCATGGCTGGCCTGCCCATAAATCTGTAGTTCTCTTTGAGAGAACGAGACAAGCTAACCAGAAAAGTCAATACTGAGTTCAGGAAAAGCTCTAACTAACTTGGCTTGCAGGAAGAAGCAGCGGTTTGATCCAGTCCCAGAGATTTTGAAGCTGATGAGTCAAAATGGGAACTTTCTAGCTTCACCAAAAGAGCCTGCTTCCCCTCCGTTCATCTGTCAATGTGCTCGTTTCGTGGTGTCCTCCACCTTTATCTTCTCTCTTTCCTCATCAGCGGGGCATCAGACGTCAGCGGGCCTTATTGAACTGGAACGTGGCAGTTTGTTGGAACCAATAAAGGAAATGCATGAAGGTTAGGCCAAATTGATATAAATCACTGCCCCAGAGGAAAAGGGCTATTACTTTGTCTTTGTCAAATTGTGACTGTAATTGAAACTTAAAATGCCGGCTGTTTCTTCAGCCTAAGAATTACATCATCTCGGAGGCTGTTTCTCTTGTCTCGTCATAAGCAGGGTCCCGCTGGATCGCAGCAAAGGCCATTCAAGCCTAGTATATTATTTCCAGCAATGGCCAGCCAAATAATTGTTGGCACCCCTCAGTCTCAGGAGACAATGGAGTGTGCCTCTGGAGATGAAGTCAAACGGCTGGAGAATCACAACACCTGCTGTGGCTGCAGAGACCAATAATTCATAACTGCTGCCTTCTTTCCAGGGCACAAGCCTGGGCATAATGTCCTGGGCTGCCCAGATGACAAGATCCCCTTCTTGGCCTCAGTGGTGCGATCCAAAAGAAAGAGCAATAAGTTTGGCACCAGCCTGGCTGCAGCAGTTGTCAGAAAGAAGGCTACAAGATTCCATCCAACTGTCTTATGGACTCTACTCCGGATTTGGGTAGGGTTTACATTTACTCCATAGCATTTTCTTCTCCCAAAGATATCTCACAAGGCAGCAGAGGTTTAGGATTAGAGTTTTCCTTCTCTTAGCTGGGCTACCATGTTGACAAGCCCCACCTGACCCTCACATCCTTCCACAGCAAGTGCAGAAACCCCGTCGCGGGGATTCGAACTGCCAACCTTCTGATCGGCAAGCCCTAGGCTCTGTGGTTTAGACCACAATTTGATGGTGTGTTTTTCTTTGAACGTGTACTGGGTTGAATTTCTCACCCATCCCTAGCCAAGGGTTTGCTTACCAATTCTCCGCTCTGAAAACTGAGAAAGAGGGGTTATTTATATTACTACCAATATCTAGATTTATTTATATGCTCTATCCGTACCTCACCTTTCAGCCTGTAGGATAAAGTTGAGCTGAAATGATATTTTAAACTTATTGTCAAAAAGCACCTCCAACAGCCCCCCTCTGCCATTTCTCTCCTGCTCTCACCGCCAAGATCAAGGGTGTTTGCTTACTTCGAAATCCCTTCCACAAACCAGTGTGATCAGAATGGGCTTCAGAAATAATCCACTGAGATCTCCCCTCGCTCCCCTCTCAGGCTCTGAGTGTTCCTCCTGTCAGTTTGGTTTCCTTCCCTGGAAAAGAAAAGGGGACAGAGGTCATGTATTTCACTTTATAGCGGCCACAGTGTGACTCAAAGGTCTTAGGGGATTACTGAACCACCTTCAAGGTGCCTTGTTAACAGTGCATCCTGGCTCAGGAACATGAAATGGTGACCTAAGTGAAACACCTGAAACATTTCGTTCCTCAGGGTACTCAGAGCCAATGCACACATCACAAGCAAATCAGAACGAAAGCTCAATAAAGACTCGATATAATCTAACCCCCAGGTAAGGTTTGTGCAAGCATATCAGGATGAAAGCTCTGTAGATAGATTGTCTGGGAGAGGGAATCCCAGAGAATTCAATACGGTTGTGCCCAATGTTACTCCTACTCAGAGTAAACCCACTGAATTTAATTTAGGTTTGTACATTTCAGTAGTTCAGCTCTGTTTAGGACTAGGATTGGCATTCGCCCTCATTTGTAACAGGGGTTTCCTTTAAGATCTCTGCAGAAAATATCCCCAAGGTTGCTAATAACATCCATTTGCGCAAATGCAAGCAAGCCAAAGGTGAGCAGAATTACAGCTAATTACACAAATGCCAATTAAATGGTGGCGTGTCAAATTAGGGCTAACAAAGTTCTCATCAGTCAAAAGCAAAGTTCTCAGAGGGTAAGTTAATGAATGACTGATGCAAGAAATGTTCATCTGAATTTGATTTATAAGATAGACTTGCCCTTTTGAAAAATGTACTCTCAGAAAGATGGATTTTTCAAGGCAGTTTTCGTCTTTGCTTTTGCTTCAAAGATTTGTAAAGTGCGATCCAGAAGATTCTTTTTCTGATGATATACTCAAGGTAAGGAATGATCTGTGCTGCAGTGACTCTTATGCTATAAGGAGCTGTTTACCCCCCCCAAAAAAAAAAGATTCCTAAAGTTGTTTACAAAGAACAGTAGCCCCTATCTACTGTATAGGTCTGCAATGGGGGGAAAGGATGGAAACAGCTCAGGTAGCTGTATGGATTAGGTGTGCCAACTCTAGGGGGCTGAGGTGTCATTGGCTCCCTCCATATTTGTTGGAAGCAGTTTAAAAAGGTAAAGGTAAAGGGACCCCTGACCATTAGGTCCAGTCTTGGCCGACTCTGGGGTTGCGGCGCTCATCTCGCTTTACTGGCCGAGGGAGCCGGTGTACAGCCTCTGGGTCATGTGGCCAGCATGACTAAGCCACTTCTGGCGAACCAGAGCAGCGCACGGAAAAGCCGTTTACCTTCCCGCTGGAGCAGTACCTATTTATCTACTTGCACTTTGACGTGCTTTCGAACTGCTAAGTAGGCAGGAGCTGGGACTGGGCAGCGGGAGCTCACCCCGTCGTGGGGATTCGAACTGCCAAACTTCTGATCGGCAAGTCCTAGGCTCTGTGGTTTAACCCACAGCGCCACCCGCGTCCCTTGGAAGCAGGTTGGGCCACTTAATGTTAAGGTGGGGCTGGGGCATCTTGTGTGTGTGTGTGGTGTCCTCCAGAACTCTCAGCCTCCTCCAGACGACAAGATAATGTGTGTGTGTTGCACACTGGGCCCCCTCAATCTTGGGGACAAGCTGGTGCTGTGCTGGGGATTGAATCAGGGACCTTATTTGCACAAAGCAAGTGTTTGGCCACTGAGCTACAGCCCTTCCCTGATCACAACCTCATCCAAATATAGCATTGCACAGTGCTCGTTCAAACATGCTCCCTGACACTTCATAGGAAAGTGGGTTTCTTCTTGATGCTTGTATGAACAGCAGGTGTACCGGCGAAGTTTTATCCTATTCAGAAAGGCAAGAGCTTCCACCGCAATTATATTGTGAAGAGTAGCCAATTACTTCATCTCCCCAGATTGCTGCCGTAATGCTGTCACATACCTAAGTGCTAAAGAGTTATTTGGAGCATCGGGGCCTTTGCTGTATCAGAAGATCTGGCACTTTCTGATTTCTGGGTTGGAGCAAAGCCTGGAGCAGAACGGCTGATTGTATGCCAAGACATGATCTAATGCAGTAGAAAAGGGCAGCGTGACATTTGATGGCCACAATCCAGCCAAAGAATAAGTACCTTTTCAACCCATTGGTACAAATCTGTGGCGCAACCACCTTTGGAATACTGTGTGTGTGTGTGTGTGTGTGTGTGTGTGTGTGTGGTTCTGGTAGCCTCCCTTCAAAAAGGATATTGCAGAGTTGGAGAAGGTTCAGAAAAGGGTCACCAAAATGATTGAGGGGAGGGAGAAACTCCCCATTTTGAAGAAAGGTTGCAGTGTTTGGAACTTTTTAGATTAGAGCAGGCAAGTCCAGTAGATCACTGGATGTCTGTGGTAGATCACAGGTAGATTACTGGCTCCTCCCAAAGACGCTCAACAAGTTTGGCTCCCCTAAAAAAAGCTCAAAAGCTCAACAACTTTGACCTGAACACCTAAAAAAGGGTAAGAGATGCTCTGAAAGGATTTCCCTGGCATGGGGTCATGAATAGAATCATAGAATCGTAGAATCGTAGAATCGTAGAATCGTAGAATCGTAGAATCATAGAGTTGGAATAGACCACAAGGGCCATTGATTCCAACCCCCTGCCAAGCAGGAAACACCATCAGAGCACTCCTGACATATGGTTGTCAAGCCTCTGCTTAAAGACCTCCAAAGTAGGAGACTCCACCACACTCCTTGGCAGCAAATTCCACTGTTGAACAGCTCTTACTGTCAGGAAGTTCTTCCTAATGTTTAGGTGGAATCTTCTTTCTTGTAGTTTGGATCCATTGCTCCATGTCCGCTTCTCTGGAGCAGCAGAAAACAACCTTTCTCCCTCCTCTATGTGACATCCTTTTATATATTTGAACATGGCTATCATATCACTCCTTAACCTCCTCTTCTCCAGGCTAAACATGCCCAGCTCCCTTAGCCGTTCCTCATAAGGCATCGTTTCCAGGCCTTTGACCATTTTGGTTGCCCTCCTCTGGACACGTTCCAGTTTGTCAGTGTCCTTCTTGAACTGTGGTGCCCAGAACTGGACACAGTACTCTAGGTGAGGTCTGACCAGAGCAGAATACAGTGGCACTATTACTTCCCTTGATCTAGATGCTATACTCCTATTGATGCAGCCCAGAATTGCATTGGCTTTTTTAGCTGCCGCGTCACACTGTTGGCTCATGTCAAGTTTGTGGTCAACCAAGACTCCTAGATCCTTTTCACATGTACTGCTCTCAAGCCAGGTGTCATCCATCTTGTATTTGTGCCTCTCATTTTTTTTTGCCCAAGTGCAATACTTTACATTTCTCCCTGTTAAAATTCATCTTGTTTGTTTTGGCCCAGTTCTCTAATCTGTCAAGGTCATTTTGAAGTGTGATCCTGTCCTCTGGGGTGTTAGCCACCCCTCCCAGTTTGGTGTCATCTGCAAATTTGATCAGGATGCCCTTGAGTCCATCATCCAAGTCGTTGATAAAGATGTTGAATAAGACTGGGCCCAAGACAGAACCCTGTGGCACCCCACTAGTCACTCTTCTCCTTTGTGCAAAGAATATCAGGGAGTTAACAATAGGGTGCAGGTGCTTATAGTTGATCAAGGTGGGAAAAGGAGAGTTCAGGCAAGACCAGCCCTATCATTTGGCAGAG
This sequence comes from Podarcis vaucheri, assembly GCF_965113315.1. NCBI lineage: Eukaryota > Metazoa > Chordata > Lepidosauria > Squamata > Lacertidae > Podarcis > Podarcis vaucheri. The sequence goes on from NC_138749.1 coordinate 8,398,972, forward strand.
TCAGGCAGTCACCTCAGGTAACAGATGGTAGAGACTGTGAATAGTTAAACTCGCTGCATAATTAAACTGTGGAACTCACTTCCACAGGAGGCAGTGAGAGAGACACCAACCTAGATGGCTTTTAGAAGAGGATTAGACAAATTCAAGGAGGAGAGGGCTACCAATGGCTATTAACCATAATGGCTAGGCTCTGTCTCCACACAGTTGGACGCAAAGCCACTTCTGCCCAGCAGAGGAGGTGGGGTTGTGGACTTCATGGAGCCCAGCCCCCGCACGATTGGGGGAATCCCTGGCCGTGTCACCCCCTGGCCAGCCAATTGGCTGGATCTGGGGGTGTGGCTTGCCTTATTTAAGGCAGGCGTGGCCAGGGATCTCCCTCTTTTGCCGCCTACCAGCTGTTCCTGGAAGAGGGAAGGAAGTGCCATCACCTGCCCCGCATATTGTAGGGTAGTCCGATAAAGGATTCCGGGGGGCATGGCCCTGTCTGAAGCCTAAGGAGGTGAGGGCCTAAGGCACGCCCCCTAACGGTGACCCCGGGGGAGTTCCTAGTTGATGTGCATCAGCAGGACTCCCCCTACTGGTGGTTAACCCTTCCCGGACTTCAAGCGGATGGGCTGAAGCTGGATATAGTCGGTTAGGACCAATGCCTAAGTCAATACCGCTCATCACCTGTGACCAATAAAGTTGTGGCCTTATTTAACCCATTAACCTTAATAATTGTGCCATGTGTCTTTATTTCCTTGGGGGGGGGGACTCGTCACACAACAATGCTTTCTGATTTCCTGTTGCTGGAAACCACAGGAGACGAGAGGGCTCTTGGGCTCAAGTCCTGTTTTCACGTTTCATACTGGCCTCAGTTTGGCCACAGTGCGAACAGGATTCTGGACAAGATGGGCCACTGGTCTGATCCAGCAGGTTCTTACGTTCTTATTTAAGTAGGACAAATTTGGCATAGAGTTTACTCCAGGAGTGGCAAACCGTCTTTGGACAACCCTCTACAGGTCTCATGTGCTAGCACGGTAGGCATGGCCACGTCACACTCTTGAATGCACACACACACACACACACACAGGACACAAGATGCTCAGGCACAGTCTCTGCTGAGCTTCAGGCACCAGGTTAAAACAGTTCCCTATCAGGAGGCCTTTGCCCCCACAAACACTCTTCTAATGTTCTGCACTCCTCGATGTTTTGATCTACATTTTAAACTGCACATTTGTGTACGCATACCTTCTAACATAGGGACGCGGGTGACTTGCCGATCAGAAGGTCAGCAGTTCGAATCCCCGCGACGGGGTGAGCTCCCGTTGCTCAGTCCCTGCTCCTGCCAACCTAGCAGTTTGAAAGCACATCAAAGTGCAAGTAGATAAATAAGTACCGCTCCAGCAGGAAGGAGTGCGGTGCTCTAGTTCACCAGAAGTGGCTTAGTCATGCTGGCCACATGACCAGAAGCTGGACGCCGGCTCCCTCAGCCAATAAAGCAAGATGAGCACCACAACCCCAGAGTCAGCCACAACTGGACTTAATGGTCAGGGGTCCCTTTACCTTTACCTTCTAACATGCTGAGTCCCAAAAGCTTCCTGTCCAGGCTCCCACACAAGTCATGTGACCCACGTGAGATCACAAAGCCCAAAAGACGCACTTTGGGGGGGGCGTGCTGTCACAGTATCCAAAACTCATATTTTGAGTTGCCCTGAGATCAGGGTATGAAAAATTCACTTTTTGGCATGAGATCACAGTGCAAAATCATTAAATATTGCGGCAGCCAAAACAGCTGCCAATCTCTTGCAGGAAAAATTGGGGTGTCCTGGTTTTTCCAGGAACCTTGTGGGGTATCTGTAAGCATTATTGAGACTTGGTGAAAAGTGGGGTATAAATTGTTTAAATAAGTAACACAGAGACCTGCACACAGCTATACAAGGTGTGAACGGAAAGTTCGGTGAATGGCCACAGAAACTGGATAGCAAGAAATATTCAGACATACATACATTACAGGCCTTCAAAGTAGGCCCCCTCTGATACAATGCACTGTCGACAATGTCCGTAGAACTGTTGGAAACTTCTGGAGAAGTCCTCTTTGCGTATTGCTTTCAGTCCCCTTGTCACAGCAGCTTGGATGAGTAAAATGTTGGGAAATCTGTGCCCTTTCAGTGCAGATATCAATTATGGAAAAAGAAAGAAATCCACTGGGGCCAGATCGGTAGAATATGGAGGGTGGGACAACTCAGTAACCTCAGTAATGATTTCACGAGGAATATGTGATTATTCCACCACTATTCAGATGGACAAAGACCGATCCCGCATCAATTAACTCATAAATTCTGTCGACATTTGCCACCGTTCTGCTCATCGACGGTTTGCCAAACTGAGGGTCATCTTTGATGGTTTGCTGCCCTTCGTGGAAACACTTAAACTACTCATACACTGTCTTTCGAGTTACAGGTTCATCTCCGTACACAATTGTGAGCATTTCGTGGGTTTCCGATGCCGAACGTATGTTCGAATATTTCTCGCTGTCCGATTTCTGTGACCATTCACCGAACTTTCCAGTCACACCTTGTCTTTTGCCTTGCCTGCTCAATTTTTTCTCTATGCCATTGTAGGTTCACAGGGGAATTGCTTTTCAGCTTGAGAAAACTTCAGGGGGAAAGACAGAGACCGTCTTTGGGGTTCAGTGTGATGGCCATTTAATTCAAGTCTGAATACATCATCTGACTCCCCTCAGATAACTCCTTGAGGATCCTGGACCCAAGTGGCTCAGGGCTTTTACATTGATACAAGAACCTTGAACCTGGCCCGGTAGCAGATGATTGACATGTGATTGACAGGTGGGTACTGCCCCATCCACCTGTCAAATGTGGTCTGTGGGAGGTGGGGGAGAGAAGGATCCAGCCTTCAAGCTGGGAGCAGCACCCTCTTCCTGGGTGTAAACAACACTGGGGTAAACAGCACTGAGTTGTAAGCAAATGGCCTGACTCAATATCAGGCTCTGTGTGCACACTGTACCTTTAAAACACATTCTTTCTCTCAGAGAATTCTGCGCACTGTGGTTTGTTCAGGGTTGCTAGGAACTGTGACTCTAAGGGATAAACTACAGTGCCCAGAATTCTTTGAGGGAAAGAATGAGCTTTGAATGTGTTTTAAAGGGAGAGTGTGTACACAGCCTTTGCCATCTCCCTATGTTAATATGTACCAGATCCATAAATAAAAAGGGAGAATTGAGTATTTCCTGGGCATCCGTTCCAGTTCAAGCCAACGACCAAATAAATCAGAACTCCAAAAATATGAGGAACAAATCTGAGGAGAGGAATTTCAGAAGCCCCCCCTTTTTTTCTTTATTTTTATTTTCTGCCACAAGCTGTTTGAAGGGAATTTAAACCCCGGAGAAGAAAAACAGAAGTTAAAACACACATACTCGCAACTTAAACAAATAAAAGCAACGTTAGGCTTCAGCTTCTATAATTTTATGTGTTTGCTGTTTGGAATGTATGATTCATCCGCTGTCGCATTTTGCTAAAGGGGCCAGCCTGCCCATTTGGAAAAACACAGCAGTTTTAGAAAGAGAGGCAGCCTCCACCCAGCCAGACCTCAAGGAGGTCATATCCTCCAAACATTTTCATTGCTTTTCAACTGCAGAAAACTCTTGGGTGTAGCAAGGAAAACTGAGTGCCAGCGGCCTGAGCATTCTGGGTAATTGGAACAAGTCCTTTTGCAGAAGGAGATCTGCACCAAGACTCAGGAAGATATAATGCAACTAAGAAGAGGAGGAGAGCCTCATGGATGAGGCCAATGGTCCGTCTGCCCCAGCATCCTGTTTTCACAGTGGCCGGCCAGATCCCTATGAGAAGTCTGCAAGCAAGACCCAAGCCCAAGAGCCCACTCCTCTCCCATAGCTTCTAGAAACTGGTGCAGTCATACCTTGGAAGTCAAACGGTATCTTTCCGGAAGTCCATTCAACTTCCAAAAACTTTTGGACAGCAAAGCATGGCTTCTGATTGGCTGCAGGAAGATCCTGCAGCCGATCAGAAGCCATGGAAGCCCCATCGGACCTTCAGTTTCCCAAACCGGAACAGTCATTTCTGGGTTTGTGGTGTTTGGGAGCCAAAACATTCAACTTACAAGGCGTTCGGGATCCAAGGTGTGACTGCATTCAGAAGTGCTACTGCCTCCAACTATGGTGACAGAACCAAGGAATCATGGCTAGTAAATTGAAATTGAACTGAAATACTTTATTGTCACTTGTACAACTTGTATACAGTGAGATTACACAAGCACCCCCCACTCAGCTCTCTTAGTCTTAATTCCCCTCGTTTACTGACGCACCAAACCCAAAAGTCACTTGCCCTGTTGTTATCTTTTCATTCAGCAGCCTAACAGCCCACGGACAGAAGCTGTTCTTTACCCTGTTGGTGTGACTAATCATGCTTCTATATCTTCTGCCCGAGGGCAGGAGATCAAGAAAGTGCCGGTCAGGGTGTGAATCATCCCTGAGAATTTCCCTCACTCTCCTGAGGCAACGTTCTTCCACGATGTCATCCAGCGGATTCACGGGACAGCCCATAATATCTTGTGCTGTATTCATCACCCTCTGTAGGCACTTCCTATCTGTTGATGTCAAACCAGCATACCACACCGTGATGCAGTATAAAAGGACAATTTCTATTGTGGACTGGGAGAAGGAGATCATCAAATGTTGATTGACATCGATCTTCAGCAATACTCTGAGGAGATGGAGTCTCTGTTGGGCTTTCTTAACCACCTGGGTTGTATTTATTTTCCAAGTAAGGTCTTCACTAATAATAATAATAATAATAATAATAATAATAATAATAATAATAATTTATTATTTATACCCCGCCCATCTGGCCTCCCCAGCCACTCTGGGAGGCTTCCAAAAAAATATTAAAATACTGTAATACATCAAACATTAAAAGCTTCCCTAAACAGGGCTGCCTTCAGATGTCTTCTAAAAGTCTGGTAGTTGTTGTTCTCTTTGACATCTGGTGGGAGGGCGTTCCACAGGGAGGGCGCCACTACTGAGAAGGCCCTCTGCCTGGTTCCCTGTAACTTGGCCTCTCGCAGTGAGGGAACCGCCAGAAGGCCCTCGGTGCTGGACCTCAGTGTCCGGGCAGAACGATGGGGGTGGAGACGCTCCTTCAGATATACTGGGCCGAGGCCATTTAGGGCTTTAAAGGTCAGCACCAACACTTTGAATTGTGCTCGGAAACGTACTGGGAGCCAATGTAGGTCTTTCAAGACCGGTGTTATGTGGTCTCGGCGGCCGCTCCCAGTCACCAGTCTAGCTGCCGCATTCTGGATTAGTTGTAGTTTCCGGGTCACCTTCAAAGGTAGCCCCACGTAGAGTGCATTGCAGTAGTCCAATCAGGAGATAACCAGAGCATGCACCACTCTGGCGAGACAGTCCGCAGGCAGATAGGGTCTCTGCCTACGTACCAGATGGAGCTGGTAAACATCTGTCCTGGACACAGGTTTGACCTGTGCTTCCATGGACAGCTGTGAGTCCAAAATGACTCCTAGGCTGTGCACCTGGTCCTTCAGGGGCACAGTTACCCCATTCAGGACCAGGGAATCCTCCACACCTGCCCGCCTTCTGTCCCCTAAAAACAGTACTTCTCTCTTGTCAGGATTCAACCTCAATCTGTTAGCCGCCATCCATCCTCCAACCGCCTCCAGACACTCACACAGGACCTTCACCGCCTTCACTGGTTCTGATTTAAAAGAGAGGTAGAGCTGGGTGTCATCCGCATACTGATGAACACCCAGCCCAAACCTCCTGATGATCTCTCCCAGCGGCCGCATGTAAATGTTGAAAAGCATGGGGGAGAGGACAGAACCCTGAGGCACCCCACAAGTGGGAGCCCAGGGGTCTGAACACTCATCCCCCACCACCACTTTCTGAACACGGCCCAGGAGGAAGGAGAGGCACTGAGATAAACTCCTAGGAATTTAAAGGAAGAGACTCACTCCACACAGCCCTCCCCGATGTACAGCAGAGCTAGTTCTCCTCTCTTCCTCTAAAAGTCCAACACCATCTCCTTAGTAGCCTTCTCCTCCATAAATTTGCCCATAATTTAAATATGCACTGTGCAAATCATTATTTCCTTTGATCTATCCTGACTCTTCCAATGTGCAGCTTCATTTGATATGCATGGGTTCTAGTATTATGAATGAGAGAGAGACTTTTCTCTATCCGCTTTCTCTACTCAAGATATTATAATCTTCTATCATGTCGTGTTTTCTCTAAACTAAAAAGTCCAAAGTGCTGCAAGCTTTGGAACTGCATTCTGCCTCGCCAGACTGCCTTGCATTCAGAACAGGGCATTACAATCCCAGAAAGGTATTGATAAGTTGATACGCGAGAAGCAGTCTTCTTCAATGGTTAGAGAAGTGGTTTTGCTCCCGGGAAATTCCTGTCTCAAGGCTCCTCAAGGTGGCTGTGTAGTGTGTGTGTGCGTGTTTTATTCACCTTTCCTGGCATACATTGAGAACACTGACAATTCTTTAAACACAGAATCATAGAATTGTATCATTGGAAGCAGCCCCAAGGGTCATCTAGTCCAGCCCTGTGCAATGTGAGGATCTTGGCTGTAGCATCCATGACAGATGGCCATCCAACCCCTGCTTAAAAACCACAAAGGAAGGAGAGTCCACCACCTCCCAAGGGAGTCTGTCCCACTATCAAACAGTTCTTACCATTAGAAAGTTCTTCCTGATGTTTAGTTGGAACCTCCAAGTTAGTTAGCCATCCTATTGGATTTTAATTTGATTCTGCCTGTTTTTAGGAGGTAATTTAATTACTGTTTGATTTTATACCAATGTTACGTATTTGATGTTAGCCGCTCTGAGCCCGGTTTCGGCCAGGGAGGGCAGGTTACAAATAAAAGTTTATTATTATTATTTCTTGATGAACTCATTGGCTCAGATCCTACTGTCAGGAGCTCATCCTACACTCGAGTAGGACTGTGGCAGAGATACATGCCCTACTGGCATGTTCTCTCCCTCCTGGTTGGTCGTTCGGGAGCTTCAAAAGCTTTCTTCAGCCCAAACATCACAGCGACCGATGCCAACAGACATCGGCACACTTAGGGATCCACAGAGCCTTTGCAGCTTGTGTAACAGACCTCAGCAACTCAGCATTTTGGCTAATCTACTTTATTTACATATAAACACACACGGAGCACTGCAACATGGCTCCCTCTCTCTCTAGCATCAGACAGCAAAGAGAAAAAACAACAAAGGACAGTAGTCCCACTTCATGGAACACAGTAACACAAACATCCTGTCTCTGTCACTTCCCACTTTGTGGAGTCAAAACAGACCACGTCATGTGATAGACAACAATCCCATGACTGCAGTCATTGAGCAGGAATTCTAACACCTACCCTTCAGAGCAAGAGAAAACAAGCTTGCTCCACGTTACATATTTGAAGATGGCTATCATCTCTCCTCTCAGTCTCCTCTTTTCCAGGCTAAACATACCCAGCTCTCTCAACCATTCATCATCAGGCCTGGCTTCCACACCCTTGATCACCTTGGTTGTCCTCTTCTGCTATGTTCCAGCTTGTCAACATCCCTCTTAAATTGTGGTGCCCAGAACTGGGCACATTGCTCCAGGTATGGTCTGGCCAAGGTAAAGTAAAGCAGGACTATTCCTTCCCTAGTGGGCCCAATGTCACTTGCTTTCTGTTGTCCCTGGATGGATTTTAAACCAGGAAATCTTTTCTCTCTCTTTTAACCATTTCAGGACTTTGCACAGCTGTGCAGAGCTATAACATGCCCTGTTAGGAGTTTGAATCAGGTTCTAAATTTTCATTATCCAGGTGGTTGATTTCTGAGCTTTAGCCAAACCTTTCACAATGACCCCCTTCCCCTTCCGTCTTTTAAAGTATAATCTTGTCTCTCCTCCATTTTTCCATAGATGCATTTGCTACAGTGTCTCTGCAAAGGAACACACAAGTTTCGGGGGGGCAGGTCACACCTTGTCCTCGTCACGCCCCACAACACACACACACACACACACACACACACACACACACACACCATTCATGCAAACATCTGCCTTCCCCCAAGAATCATTCAGCACATAATTAAGGAAACACAGACTCTCTTTTGGTGAAATGGCTGGCTGGTGACATCATCTAGTAAACACCAGCTTGACTTCACAGTCTCATCCAGCCTATTGGGTTTCATTGGACACAGAGCGTTTATGCATCCCTGAACTTCTAAGGCGAGGTAGAGGCACAGAGAGAAATTATGAGATGCTAAAGCCTCAGCGCCTAGGGCTTGCCGATCGAAAGGTCGGCAGTTCGAATCCCCGCGGCGGGGTGCGCTCCCGCTGCTCGGTCCCAGCGCCTGCCAACCTAGCAGTTCGAAAGCACCCCCGGGGGCAAGTAGCTAAATAGGCACCGCTTACCAGCGGGAAGGTAAACGGCGTTCCGTGTGCGGCTCTGGCTCGCCAGATGCAGCTTGTCACACTGGCCACGTGACCCGGAAGTGTCTCCGGACAGCGCTGGCCCCCGGCCAATAGATGTGAGATGGGCGCACAAACCCCAGAGTCTGTCAAGACTGGCCCGTTCGGGCAGGGGTACCTTTACCTTTACTATTTTTGTAGAAGAGGAAACGAAAAGGTAGGAATGCCCCAAAAGGTGGGGAAGAATTTTCAGGAGGCAGGGGAACAGCTGTCTCACAAACATTTATAGTAGCTCATCTGAGAAGAATCAGTTGTTTGTGGGGGATTGTTTGTGGGGGGTCAAGGTGCTGATGTTCTTGCTCTTGTTTGTGTTTTTTTTAATCTTTATTTTAGATCTTCTGATTTATGTAGAAGTTGCTCAGTTTGGTTGTGGAATTTTAATGTTTTGCTGTTTTGGAATACTTTTGTTACACGTTGCAAGCACATGATTTAAATTGTGGGAAGATGAAATGCAAATAAAATTAAACGGCCTCGGCCCAGTATGCCTGAAGGAGCATCTTCACCCCCCATCGTTCAGCACCGAAATGCACCTCTGAGGAAGTGAGGTTACAGAGAACCAGGCAATAAACAACTACTTGACTTTTAGAAAACATATGAAGGCAACCCATTTTAGGGAAGTTTTTTATGTTTGATGTTTTATCGTGGTTTTTATATTCTGTTAGGAGCCGTCCAGAGTGGCTGGGGAAACCCAGCCAGATGGGCGGGGTACAAATAATAAATTAATAAAATAATAATAATGATAATAATGATGATGATGTGTATGTATCCAACCTATCTTATTCACTTAGTTCATAGCATTTATGAACTAAGTTCAAATCTCACCAGTGGGAATGAGGTCTAAGGCAGTGGAGGCTGCTTCATAAGATTTGGGATTAAATGAGACTGAACTGTGTACACCAGCTTGAGGAAAGGTTGCATATAAATGTAATAAATAAATAAGTAAAAAGGGGGGCACTGCTCCACCAACCTCCGTCAACATCTAGGCAGCCCCCACCTGCCTGCCTTCTTACTTACAACCAATCTAGGGGGTGGCACCCACTATCAGCCTCCTCCTCCTTTTCCTCAGTCTCTGTGTTAGTCTCATAAGACTCAGCAAAGAGAAGGTGGGAGTCCAAGCCAGAAAAGGCTGGCTCTGCAGCGCCACCTTCTGTTGAGCTCCCTTCCTTCCACCCTATCAGTCTCAATGGGCACCAGTCACTACTGCCCTTATGTTTAGCTATCCATGATCCTAGTAGGGGGCAAATCTCTTTGACCCGCTACAGGCATCAAAACCCTACAATTCCTGTGTTGTTGTTTTTATTCCAGGTCGCAACACAACCCTTTCAGCTGAAATAAATTCTCTTTCTTCCTCCAAGGAAGAGGGTCCCACTGCCGTTTCAAGGTTCAGTAGCTAGTTCAGCTTCAACACTCCCTGCTATGTTACATCCATGGAACTCAAACACAAAAAAGGCTGAGAATTTCAGGTCTCAAAGAGCAATGATTGGAAGGGGGTGGACAGGAAGGCATCTGTTACATATTGCTGTGAATTTTGCCAGCTCTCTTTTTGAAACGGGAAACAGAGCAGAGAGCCAAATGGGGGCAAAGGTCTTTATCTCTCTCTCTCTCTCTCTCTCTCTCTCTCTCTCTCTCTCTTGCTTCACTTTTTCTTAATCGGCTAGAAAAATATGCCCTACGCCCCAGTCATAAAAACAAGCTGCTATGAAGTAACCGCATTTGAAGTCAAACAGGAAGTGAGAAACAAAACAAGTCAGGTCTGAGAATTTCCCACAACGTTACAGCTTCAAAAATGTCACAGAACTGTTGACGGAACGAGGAAGGCTGGAAGGCTTTTGTCTGACATCAACCCTGCCTAAGGATGGTTCAGTCTGCCAGTTTTGGATTCTATTGGTTCCTCACTTTTCTGCATCAGTTTCAGTCCTCGTGAAAATTTGTCAGCATTTGAGCGCAAATCCCTCCAAATACAGTGGTACCTTGGTAGTTGAACAGCTTGGCTCCCAAACACCTGATGCAGCTTCCATGGTTTCCAATTGGGTGAAGGAAGCTCCTGCAGCCAATCAGAAGATGCCTCTTGGTTTTCGAACTGTTTTGGGAGTCGAATGGACTCCCAGAACGGATTAAATTCGAGAACTAAGGTACTACTGTATACACATTTGGGGGTGCCTAATGTACAAAAAGTTGTAAAGCAATTTCCCTTAATATAACATATGTTGCTTTCACTACTATGTACATTTGTGTGCATGCTTTAACCCTATTATATTCATTTTGGTAGACATTATTTAGCTGGAGAGATGAATTGCAAAATTCAGAGATACACGAATTCCAAAGGATGGCTGGGTTTCAGTTCTTATATTGGTTCCGAAACTGCAGATTAAGTAGGTTTGCTTTTAAACACAAACTAAATCCATTTCCACCTATATACCTACCCACCCCCACATGCATACGCCTCTTAGTGTTTGTTCTCAAGTCATTGCAACATAGGGTGTATCTATACACAGGGGGGAAACCGCTATAAATAAGTCATAAATTAAATCATTATAACAAAAGAAAAAAAATTATATGCAAAATAACATAGAAATGTTTTGTGCTCTACAGCACCATCTGGTGTTGCATGCTCATAATGCATTTTAAACGCAGCTTTTTGAGTAATGTAGCTGAGTCCCCACTGACCCTGTTTATCAAGGGCTGCTCCATTATGGTATGGATTCCCATTAAAGCCCTAGGCACATGTCACTCATGCAAAGGAGAATGGACTGGAGGAGGGACATTTCTTTGAGCCTCTTTGTCTGTACTGACAGGCCAAATCCAGAATTTTAATTGCAAAAGGTTGGAAGGGAGAAACCATCCCATCCAAAGCAGAGTGGCAAAACAAACTAATAGAATATGCAGAATTAGCGAGGCTATGAGCAAGGCTACGAGACGTTACAGCGGAAAATTTGCCAGAGAGTGGAATATATAGAGAGTCTATGTAAAAGAACATTGTCAAAATATCAATCCGTTGGCAGGTCTTGACTGAGCTTCTGTGTGTAAATGGGACAACTTGAAAAATCTTTAAGTAAGCTAAATAATAGGGTGAAAATAAAGTTAAGTGCGTATTTAAGGAATTTGATTCGGAACACAATGGGAAGATCGGAGGTCATGTTAAATTGAATTTCAGAATGATATACAAAACAAGTACCAGCCAAGGAATGAAGGAATGTTTATTTTTATTTTGGTAGCAACTTTTATTGATCATTTCTGTTGTACAGTTTTCAAAACCAATAAAGCATTGTTTTAAAAAGCCAAAGAACAATTGCCTCACTGTGCAAAGGACCTGCATGCAATCAGGACACTGGGTGGTGGAGAGGTCCCAACACAAGGAGACACTTGCCCAATGGCTTTCCTATGAAGAAAACCACTGCTCAGTTGCTCCAACAAGACTTCTGAGAAACTGAGGGCAGATTTTGGCACTGGACTGGCAATGGAGGCTGGTCCATGAGGGCAACCAGACCTCAACCCTGTGAAATGAAATTCCCACCATTTGCAGCATCGTAGAATCATGGAATTGTATAGCTGAAAGGGGTCCTGGGTCATCTAGTCCAAGCCCCCTGCGATGCAGGGATCTCAGTGAAAGCATCCATGACAGTTGGCCACCCACGGGTCTCCTTTTCCTCATGTTACCCTTACAACAACACAGTGAGGTAGCGTAGTCTGAGAGAGACAGGGGCTGGCCCAAAGTCACACAGTGAGTTCCCTTGCAAAGTTGGGTGACCACCTTATTTCAACCGTCACCCAACCACTTACCAGTACAGTAGTACCTCGGGTTAAGAGCTTAATTCGTTCCGGAGGTCCGTTCTTAACCTGAAATTGTTCTTAACCTGAGGTCCCACTTTAGCTAATGGGGCCTCCCACTGCTGCCGCGCCGCCGGAGCACGCTTTCTGTTCTCATCCTGAAGCAAAGTTCTTAACCTGAGGTACTCTTTCTGGGTTAGTGGAGACTGTAACCTGAAGCATCTGTAACCTGAAGCAACTGTAACCCGAGGTACACTGTACAGTAGTACCTCGGGTTAAGAACTTAATTCATTCTGGAGGTCCATTCTTAACCTGAAATTGTTCTTAACCTGAGGCACCAGTTTAGCTAATGGGGCCTCCTGCTGCCACCGCGCCACCGGATCACGCTTTCTGTTCTCATCCTGAAGCAAAGTTCTTAACCCGAGGTACTATTTCTGGGTTAGTGGAGACTATAACCTGAAGCATCTGTAACCTGAAGTGTATGTAACCCGAAGTACCTCTGTAATCTCATCTCTGTTTGGCAGACTAAATGGCCTCTAAGTCTCTTCCAGCCCCTGTAGCACTGTAACTCTTGAAAATCAATGCCTGCAGGGGAGATAACTGTGTGTGTGTGTGTGTGTGTGTGTGTGTGTGAGAGAGAGAGAGAGAGAGAGAGAGAGAGAGAGAGAGACTGTCCTCTTCTTGCACTTCTCTGTATCTCTCCAGCTGCGCCTGACAAGACACACTATTATGCAGCACCAAATTAACACGCAGGGAGCCTTTGTCATTAAAGCTCATTTGTTTTTATTATTGCTGGCAAGAGAGTCGTGTTTGCAGCACAAACAGCAATGCAATTATCGGAGGTGATATTCCTCCATGTGGTGCGGTTCTAACTCACAGTAGCCTAGATTCAGGAACTGGGGTAATGTTTGTGTTCCGAGTCCCTCGGGGAACAAAACTTCTTCAAAGCTCCACCGTTAGCAGCGCAAGCTAACTATAAAGTTAAATACACACAGCCCATCAATTTTGCCGTCATAATAAAAAAAGAGAAAGAGACTGGCAGGAAAGGAACCTAAAAGTGTGTCGTGATTTTACATCAGACTGGAAATAGCCTAGATGTATGAGGATATAAATGCTGGATTTTATCCAAATGGGATTCAAGTGTGTGTGTGTGTGTGTGTGTGTGTGTGTGTGTGTGTGTGTGTCCCAGGAAAGCTTTTAATGAAGAGTAGAGTCATTGTTATTTTTTCCTTCATGAAAGCAGGCAGTAGAGGTGTGTGGAACATTTCACGTGAAGGAAATATTCTAACTGGAAAATGTCGTTTTAAGCACTTCTTTTTTCGAGAAAAAAAGTCATTTTCATTCTCTCTCTCTCTCTCTCTCTCTTCAGAAAAGGAGGGGGGATACACCACTTACGCCGCGAAACAGCTTGGAAAGATTAATTATCAAAGAGCTCCAAGTGTCAGGTTTTACTGGAAAAGGGAAATGAACCCACCCACACTTCTCTGATCCTCATTTCTGCTGCAGAGAAAACACTGCAAATACCTTCAAGGGAAATCTTTAGTAGTGAAGCCAAGGTGGGTTTTTCAGGGAGGGAGGTGGGTGAATACCAGAATGAGGTAGAAGGTGCCAAGACAAGAATGTGGGTTCCTGAAAAATGTGAGATCCTAAAGTGGCGAATCTAGAATGAGGAGAGTGCTTTATTTGAGGAGCAAGCTTACATGAAGAACTCAAATGCAGAAACAGGGAACCTGTTCATTTAGCAAGCATGCAGAGAGCCAATATTTTCCTATTGCAGCTTCTCTCATCATAGCTCTAGGATGGAGGGGAAAAGTACGCAGCCTCATCATCTTAGACCTTTGCATGCCATTTTCCCACAAGCGCCTCACCACATATTAAATGAACGTAATGATTCAAAACATATTAGGAACTACTTATCATAATATCAATAAGAGCAAAAAAAATCAATTTATACAACGTTGTGTAAAATAATACAAATAACCTAACCTAATTTAATAGCTTGCCGAAATCTCCCCTGTTGCAGAAATCAGGCCCAAGCAGCTATTAAATTCACAATCTCCTCTAGACTGAACCTGGTCACTCTTAGAAGGATATGGATAGTAACACATTTCGCCTATAAATTAGACAGGTGTCGATGATCTGTGCTTTTTGCTGCATGCTTAAAAAAATATTTCTTCAAGCCTTTCAAGAATGATGAAGAACTGGTTGGTCAGTTTTTTTACTTTGTTGTCTGTGATACTGAATTCTTAGAACTGCTTTTTGCTGTATTCGGCTACTTTAATTTTGTAACCCACTTTGTGATGGCTTCTTTTTTTTAAAAAAAGTGATGTATAAGTCCCTAAATAAATATATTCCACCTCTAACCATATCCACCACCTTACCAGAAGCCTTTTCGTTAGGTATAAAGGTAAAGGTAAAGGTACCCCTGCCCGAGCGGGCCAGTCTTGACAGACTCTGGGGTTTGTGCGCCCATCTCACATCTATAGGCCGGGGGCCAGCGCTGTCCGGAGACACTTCCGGGTCACGTGGCCAGCGTGACAAAGCTGCATCTGGCGAGCCAGCGCAGCACACGGAACGCCGTTTACCTTCCCGCTGGTAAGCGGTCCCTATTTATCTACTTGCACTTAGGGGTGCTTTCGAACTGCTAGGTTGGCAGGCGCTGGGACCGAATGACGGGAGCGCACCCCGCCGCGGGGATTCGAACCGCCGACCTTTCGATCAGCAAGCCCTAGGCGCTGAGGCTTTAACCCACAGCGCCACCCGCGTCCCTTTCGTTAGGTATAAGAGATACCAAAAGAAGATAAGAGACAGTTCATGTATGCAATGATGGCAGCGAGAATGTGCTTAGCCCAGAGATGGAAGGAGAGAGAAGTCCAGTTAGGACCAGAGAAGAATGGCAGACCAAGTTAATGGAAAATGCAGAGATGGCGAGACTGATGGCAAAGATCAGAAACCAAGAAGATCAAGTATTTCTAAACGACTGGAATAATTATTTAACATACTTTTTGACATACTACAACTAATCCAAAATGCGGTAGCTAGACTGGTGACTGGGAGTGGCCGCCAAGACCACATAACACCGGTCTTGAAAGACCTACTTTGGCTCCCAGTACATTTCCAAGCACAATTCAAAGTGTTGGTGCAGACGTTTAAAGCCCTAAACGGCCTCGGTCCAGTATATCTGAAGGAGCGTCTCCAAGCCCATCGTTCTGTCTGGACACTGAGGTCCAGTGCTGAGGGCCTTCTGGTGGTTCCCTCACTGCAAGAAGCAAAGCTACAGGGAACCAGGCAGAGGGCCTTCTCGGTAGTGGCACCCGTCCTGTGGAACACCCTCCCACAACTACCAGACTTTTAGAATACATCTGAAGGCAGCCCTGTTTAGGGAAGCTTTTAATGTTTAATAGACTATTGTATTTTAATATTCTTTTAGAAGCCGCCCAGAGTTGCTGGGGAAACCCAGCCAGACCGGAGGGGTATAAATAAATTATTATTATTATTATTATTATTATTATTATTATTATTATTATTATTATTATTATTATCATCATTACTTAAAAGACCACTGTAAACAGTTAAAATCATTGGCAGGGATATAATGACACTTGTAATGTGAAATGAACTTTGGAAACTACGATTATATAACAGGTAAAGGTAAAGGGACCCCTGACCATTAGGTGCAGTCGTGACCGACTCTGGGGTAAAACCAATAAAAAAACCAACTATTACTGCTATTTTCCAAAGAGCAGATCAGGGAGGACGGTCTAATATGAGTTGCTGGTTCTGCATGCATACTTACCTTTTTTTTCCCCATGGGGGAAGAATTTCAGGCATGGGGTCTTTGTCCCTTCCCCACTTCAATCTGAAGCGTTATAGCCCGGTGACAAGTACGGTATATGAGGCTTGTGATCCTGCTGCCTGCCTCTAATATTCGTCAGGTGCTTATTAGTTCTTTGACATCTATTTCTCTCTCTCAAAAGAGGAAGCCTGTGTCACATTTATTTCAGACATTCGCATCAGGGTCCCACTGCTCTGGTAAAATATGTATCCTTTGTTCAACTTCGTCCTGGCCTACATACGCGTTTCGTTAATATTTTAAAAGAGAGAACACCACAAAGAGAGGCGAAATTAACAGTTGTTGAACTTCTCCAATTACTGCTAATCACATTTACACCCCGGGGTGTGCGGAATTGGAAAATCAATCGCAATGTGTCTCCCCCCTTCTTTCTTTCTTTCTTTCTGCCCTCCCCCCCTTTTTCCTGTGGTAGGCAGTAAAAGCGATGTTTTTTTTGCAGGGGCCAGAAAGACTTTGGAGGCATCTCAATTCAGACACACACAACACCCCCATCACCATCACTGCTAAATACCCCCTGGTGAATTTATCACCTCACCTTTGATGTG
Source organism: Podarcis vaucheri (assembly GCF_965113315.1). Lineage (NCBI taxonomy): Eukaryota > Metazoa > Chordata > Lepidosauria > Squamata > Lacertidae > Podarcis > Podarcis vaucheri. The sequence continues at coordinate 8,415,629 of NC_138749.1, forward strand.
ACAGAAAGATTAGACAGAATAATTTACCGGAGCGATAAAGCGTTCTGCACAGTTGATATTGAAAAATACCAGTATCGCCCCTTGTCCTCCCCCACCCCAAACCCGATTCACCCCTTTCCGCACTGAAGGAAATTGCATGCCTAGCAAAACACATGGTTGAGATAGTGCTGAAACGTTTGATGGGCAATGCATTATTTTTTGAAAGGGATGAAAAATGAGTTTTCAAAAAAAAAGGAGAAGGAGGAAGGGAGAGGGATGAAGGGTGACACCTCAGATGATGAACTGCAGTTGGTATTATGGAGCGAAAATTCAGGCTTCCCAAGCGCTGAGTGGCAGCATGCCTGCCAAATTCAGCCAGGGGGAAGAGTATTCTCATCAGCGCCACTCCAGCCCAGCCTTTCAAGTAGAGAGCGTCGCCTAAAGTGGTTTGCTCAAGTTCAGTTGGGCCGTGCACATGTTTTTAAACGCCGCGTATGATCATCGGGGAGGGTCAGGGCAACCGGAAGCATCTGTGATCCTTTACGCGGGGAAAAGTCTTAGCGGGAGGTTGTCAAAGCCTATCTGGCCATAAGTGCATGAAAATAAACCCACACTCAAGTAAACACACACTTGCATCGGCAGCATCAGGTTGCGAAGCTGCTGGCTAGGAAATTGCAGATGGGTGGGAAAGGGCTTTCCGAAAGCACAGATTTTGCAAGATTGGTTCTGATCTAGGGGCGGGGTATTTGGGTTGCAGTTCTCTAACGCTCACCGAGAGGTTGCAATAGAGGCAGCATTGCAGATCCGGCCTCCTAGGAGCATTCAGCAGCAGCAGCAGCACATGAGACATTCCCTGGAGGTTGCCTCTACTATCCCTGTGTAGGGCTGCCATACATCTGGGATCTCCTGCACATATCTGGGATTTGTCCGTCAGAAATAGCGTCCAGTCAGAATTTCAGAAAATCAGTAAAAATGCCTGGGGAAACCTGGACATATGGCAACCCATATCGGAAGTGTTGTTTTTTGGGTGAATTTCCTTAAAAATAGCTCAAAAAGCTTTGGAGGAGGAAAAGCTCAATAACTGTGCCGCCCCCCCCAAAGAAAAAGATTAACAACTTAGCCCAAAAAAAAGCTCTGGGTTTTCACTTCTTGAAACATGGCAACCCTATCCCTGTGGATACTGCCACCTGAGGCAGTTGCCATCGCTTCCTCATGGGTAGGCAGGCCCTGCTGTGGACTAAGAGGGAAGCTTGAGGAAGCCTCTGCTCCTCCCAGAGGTGAGGAGTTGTGATCGGGAGCTATTTCCTGCCTTTAGCAGGGGGCGTTCCGGCCCCTGGTTTGTTGCCCCAGCTGCCGCGCCGCACCCCCTGGCAGCCATCCAATCTGGGGGAGGCTTGGGGGCGGGGTTTAGCAGCTCAAAATGCGGCCGTGGCAGCGCTTCCTCCTCATTGCGCTGATGGTTTTTCTTGGATCACCCACCCACCCTCCCTCTAGCTTATTGCTTTTCTTGACCTTGCTATGGACCTACGGTTGGTCTCCTTGGTTGTCCAAGGGGCCTGGTAGGAATTTTTATCCAACTGGCAAATTGGCACCAGCCACTTGGTTTTTCCCTGACCTTGTAGCAAATCGTCACAACTTTTAGGTATTGGCGGTTAGGCATTGGAATATGTTTGGGTATTGGGGGGCAGGGTGTGGCCATCGCCTACCCCTCCACTTTATGGGTATTCCCTTAAAGGAATCCGGCGGTCGTGGATCCTGTCCAATGCCCCTGCTGGTGGCTAGGACAATGGCACGACCCCCGGTGACATCAGGGGGAGCTTACAGTTGTATTTGCATCAACAGGCTCCTCCTACTGGTGGTTAACCCTTGATAGACTCACCCCTTCCTGAGGGGGTGGAGTCACGCTCCGTTGTCGTATCCAATGCCAAAGCCAATACCTCTCACATGCTGCAATCAATAAAGTTGTGGCCTTTTCTCGCCCATTAACGTAATATTCTGTGTCCATGTGTCTTTTATTATCCTCAAGTGGGTGGCGGGTCCTCGAATCACAAAATGGTGGATCCAGGATCCAATCTGTAGGATCCAGAGTGTTCCAAACAGAAAAGTTCAGAGTGGTGGCGGAGGCAGAGCTGCCAGCCATTGAACCTGTGTTGCTGCCATGTTCAGCTCCCCATGACGCTCCTCACAAAGTCCTGACATTGTGCACACGACGTTGGGACGCTGCTTATGTGCAATGTCACACATGTGATGTTGCCCCCCCCATCGCCCTCACAAGCTGCCACCCCTGCTGTCCATCAACCCACTGATGGGTTTCTGCTGGAGACAAGCTACGTGAATACAGGCCCTAAACTTTTCAGGGAATTCACCACTGAAAGAAGGCCATCAATACGATCTTTATTTCAGTCGCACAAACGACAAAATGATGAACCTGTGCATTTTTTTTTTAACTGACTGGAGTCTTGTGCAGTTCATTCCTCTTAAAGCTCGTGTCCTCTATGTCCCCCTACTCTTGTGTCAGCAGCAAACTTCCCCCAGTGTGCGTCAAGTTGTTAAGAGTGATGTGCTTGGAAAGCAGCTTTCCTCCAGTAAGTTGAGGGTTGTTGGCTTAAAAAAGAAAAAAGAAAAGCGTTCTTTGATGCTTCTCTGCTCCAGGGGTTTTTGTGAGCAAACTAACTGCACTTTCCCCATTTTGGAAGCAGGTGCAGGAAACTGACAATAATCTAATAAAAAAAAGCCTATTAGCCGTGTCTCCATGACACTCTCAGTATCCCTGGGACCTGCAGTATCTTTAATGTAGACAATAAATCCAGGCCATTTCCTCCCGCAATTGCTCCCAATATGGGTCCAGCTCCTCGCGATGTTCCACTAACCTTCCCGTCGTTGCATTTTACCCTGAACACGGAATCGCTCTCTAATCTCGGCGGTGGAACAAGCAGAGTCCCCACTAACTGAAACAAATCTATCCTGTTTGGATAATCAATAGTGGTTGCAACCAGAGCTGCTTCTGTAGAATTACCACCATCAGTGATACCAAACCAGAGAACCATAAAATACCAGTAGGGTGAGTTCATCATTGGTAGGACAAATCTCAGCAATTACGGGACAGTCCGGGACACAGGAGAAAATTACTGACTAACCTAATCTTACCCGAATGCTATCATAGTAGCCTCGGAGCTACCTTTAACAGTGTCAACCTGCTGCTCCCAACACCAGAATGTTTTGCTTCTTCTCCATCCTGTGAAATTGACTGTGTTGTTCAACACTCTGTGAAATACATCACTCTAATAGAACTTGCTTGGTTAGGAATGCTATCGTAGTCGCCTCAAAAGTACATTTGATGCTGGCAACCTGCTACTCCAAACACCAGGATCTTATGTTCCTCCTACCCATTCTGTACAATTGCATGATTTGTGAAATACTACTGCAATAAGAGGGACATGGGTGGTGCTGTGGGTTCAAACACAGAGCCTAGGACTTGCCGATCAGAAGGTCGGCGGTTTGAATCCCCGCGACGGGGTGAGCTCCCGTTGCTCGGTCCCTGCTCCTGCCAACCTAGCAGTTCGAAAGCATGTCAAAGTGCAAGTAGATAAATAGGTACCGCTCCAGTGGGAAGGTAAACGGCATTTCCGTGCGCTGCTCTGGTTCGCCAGAAGCGGTTTAGTCATGCTGGCCACATGAGCCGGAAGCTGTACGCCGGCTCCCTCGGCCAATAAAGCGAGATGAGTGCCGCAACCCCAGAGTCGGCCACGACTGGACCTAATGGTCAGGGGTCCCTTTACCTTTACCTTTTTACTGCAATAAGTCCCCACTTTGTTCGTGGCTTCTTTCTGCAGATCTGCAGTAAATTTCCAGAAATGGGACACAATTCCCGCATTTGCAGTTTTGTTTTTTCCCCACTTTGATAAATGGAAACTGCTGTTTTTCCTTACAACCTTGTTTGTCTGCCTGTCCCTCCCTCCATTTTTCTTTCTGTTTTTATGGCAGCGGCATCCAACACCCAAAAAAGCTTTAGCATACAAATAATAATAATTATATTCTCTGATAACTGATACCGAGTCCTTTATTCAAATGATAGAAAGATATTGGAGTCCCATACAATTTGAGTTTCTAGTAAGGATTGAAATCGGCCTTTTACTACTATTCTCTGTGTGGCAGTGACATCACACTGGTGACATCAGAGTGTAGCAAACGGTTCTATTTAGGACAAAAAAGGAACAAGATGGTGTCATAGACCAGGGGTGACAAACTGGAACCAGAGGACAGGTAGGATCATTGTCATCATCCCCGTGAGTCCAGGTTTGACAGGTAGATGGAGCTTCCCCTGCCAATCACTTGATGTTTAACCTGCAAGAAAAAAGGGCTTTTTCGCTGGCTAGGTTAAATTCTAATCCTTCTAACCTCCTTTGGGGTAGGTTTGCGGGTATGTTCAGAAAGAGATAGGATCTGTCCATGTGATGCCCACCTGGTAGAAACTCTAGCTCACATGACCCTTAAATGTAAAATGTAAAAATCTCTACCAACAATGTCTAGACCATCTATGTATTCCAACATGGAAACCAGAGACGGAGGTTATTTGCTTCTTATTACAGGGGAGAGACCAGGAGCTCACCAAGACAGTAGCTAAGTTCCTCTCTTTGATTTTTTTGTTGCCAAAGTACACTACAGGATCCTGCCCTTGCTGGAAACTCTCAGAGATGAATTATATTTCTCGCCTCTTCCTCCCTTTGGCAAATGACTGTATCGTTGAAATGGCGACGAGTTCACACTGGCCTATTTATTCTGAATGTTTGTAAGTGAAGCCAATAAAGGTTTGATGATGATGACTTGATGTCGTAATAATGTCAGGTGACTTACTTTTGCTCACACAGTCTGAAACAAAAACATGCAGATGCAAACCCTGCCAATCAACTGATTGCTGGGACTTTCAAAGCGGCATGTACTGTGCTATACATTTTATTTTATTCCATTTATTACATTCATATGACACCTTTTTCTTTCGGGGGGTTCAAGGTAGCGTACATGGTTCTCCTCCTCCCCATTTCATCCTCACAAGAACCCTGTGAGGGCTAAGAGATGGTGACGGCCCAAGGTAAGTTTCATGGCTGAGTGAGGAGTCAAACCCTGGTCTCCTAGGTCAGGGGTCTGCAACCTTTAAGACAAAAAGAGCCACTTGGATCCGTTTCCGAAGGAAAAAAAACTGGGAGCCGCAAAACTCGTCATTATAAAAATAACTTTTTTGTCACTTTTTATTATTTCTTTGTTTGACCCCTCAGAATTACATCTCCTCATAGAAATAAAAGTTAAATTAACAAGTTACCTTTGTGTGTGTGTGTGTTCTTCACTCCCCTTCAAAACAGTGACCAGCGTTCATGCCCCTTACAATGTAGCAGGCGGGTGAGCAGGAAGGTGACGTCGGGACGGTGCGTGACTAACACACGCACTGCCCCCATGCGACGTCACAGCCAGTACAGCACCCGCCACAGTGGGGAGTGTCGGGGCGCACAATGCGCCTCCTCCCCTCGCTAGTATCTACCCCGGAGCCGCGGCAAAGGTGTAAAAGAGCCACGTGCAGCTCCGGAGCTGCGGGTTGCAGACCCCTGTCCTAGGTCCTAGGCCAACATCTAATCATTATGCCAATCAGCTGATTGGTGGTGTTTGAAAACCCGATTTGGTCCCAACCCTGTCACTACCTGCCCACACCCAACATGGCTTAGTCAGAATGGCCTAATGGATTAGACCCCAACACTGCTCACCACCTTTTTCTGTATCTGTGGTTGGAACAGTCATCTCATCTGCATAAATATGTAAAAAAATATAATAATAATAATAATAATAATAATAATAATAATAATAATTTATTTATACCCTGCCCATCTGGCTGGGTTGGTTTCCCCAGCCTCTCTGGGCAGCTTCCAACAGAACACTAAAATACAATAACCTATTAAACATTAAAAGCTTCCCTAAACAAAAATATGTAAAAAATATGAAAGTTCACTCTTTCTTCTCAAGTGACTCATGAAAGCAAGTCAAGCTGCATTCCGAATACCGTATTGTTCTGCAGGTTTATGTAACAAACTGAGCATCTGCTTTGTTCAACTGAGAGCAATAAAAGCATACTTAAGATGAAGGGGAGAGAAAATACTGTGTGGTATCTCTGTTGCCAAGCTCCGCCAGGCTTCTCCATGAGTTCCCTGTCAGTCTCAGAGCCATGGTGCTAATTCTACCCTCCAGTCACCCGCTGGAGCCACTATCTCCAGGGCAAATGTTTCCTCCAGGAAGAGAAGTGGAAGGGAATGCTAAGTGGCTTGCTTATAATTTCAGCGCACTTTCCCATGATTTAGAACACGTTCTTTAATTCGTTTACATGGCTGGCTGGTCAGCTGAATAGAATTTCACATTGTTTATAGACCTTATTTCAAATTTCAATATGTGCTCCAAAGTTATGAAATTGCCTTTGTCCTCTAGACTTCAGGAGAGCTAAAGATGGTGACCCACACCTCTTTCCTATATGTTCCCACCCATACCAAAGAAACCACAACTTCTGGTTCCTTTTTCCTGTTCGTTATCTCCTGTGATTTGACTTACTCTTATGCATCCAGCTTCTAATCTCCATTTTAAAAAGTTACCTCTCTTCTATCTAGGTCTTTTTCACAGCTAGCCAGGCAAACACCTGAATTTGCACAACATTCCTATCAGGTACAAATCGGAAAATATAATGCAGAAGATCACCTGTCTTCTCTTTCAGAGCAACATCAGCTCTGTGTACCATCTTTTTCAGGAGTAAGGGAGAAGGTTCGATCCAGGCTTTTGGTTGTATCAAAAGCAGGGCTACAGGGACATGGGTGGCGCTGTGGGTTAAACCACAGAGCATAGAACTTGCCAATCAGGAGGTCAGCGGTTCGAATCCCTGCGATGGGGTGAGCTCCCATTGCTCGGTCCCTGCTCCTGCCATCCTAGTATTTCAAAAGCACGTCAAAGTGCAAGTAGATAAATAGGTACCACTCCAGCAGGAAGGTAAACGGCGTTTCCGTGTGCTGCTCTGGTTTGCCAGAAGTGGCTTAGTCATGCTGGCCAAATGACCCGGAAGCTGTACGCCAGCTCCCTCAGCCAATAAAGCGAGATGAGCGCCGCAACCCCAGAGTTGACCATGACTGGACCTAATGGTCAGGGGTCCCTTTACCTTTACCTTAAAGCAGGGCTAAGTCACAGTCGCATCAACATAAGGATTTTTGCTCTTGCAACGGGACTTTCCTCCCCTCCTCCTCCTACTTAAACCTGTTCTAGGAGTTCTCCATACCCTCCTGAGCAGATTTGGGGAGGGTGGAAATGGTCTCTGCAAAGAGAGGTTGAGGAATCCCATTTCACATGCAGAAACTGTTGCACTGGTGGGATACCATTTGCTGTATACCGCCCTTAGATAGTTGGATCCTGCTGAGATCAAGGAGGCAAATTAGCCACGACTTAAGTCTTGTGCTTGGAGACAGACTGTGTCAGGTGTGCGTGCAGGAGCCAGGCCCTGTGACCAATAGGACTTTGCAGGACTGGGGCCTTCCTAAGTTTGTTCTGAAGAGGCAGAGCGCAGCCTCACAGGTGAGGCCGATTGGTAACTCACAGCACCTGGTGGCAAGAGCTGGGACAGGTTATAAGGTCAGCATTTCCCTTCAACTCTTTGCCACAGCAACACACTTCCTGCCTTGCTGTGTTTGACTTCTTGCTTCCTAGTTCCTGAACCTCGACTTCTTGGCTCCCTGCTTCTTGATTCTCGGACCCTTGAGTTCTTGCTTCCTGACCCTTGGCTTCCTGAATCCTGGCTTCTGGACCCCCGTTCCTGCTCCCCTGGGCCATCTTGCCCCCGGTCCTGACGTCCCCTGCCGGGACTTTGATCCCCTGTGAACCAGACCACGACAGACAGTGAGGTTGTGCTTCCATAACAGTGTCAAGCAGCAGAGGAACAAACCCCCATGGCAGGTTGCCAGGAATGGATAAGACAAAGGAAAGTCCTTACAATCTGCTTTTATTCAATATTCATGGAGAGACTTGGGAATAATGGTGCTGCTCCAAGTGAGTCTCCAACCCCTCTCCCTCTCCCTTCATGCGTCATCACTACGGGTGCTGAGAAGTGCCCTCTGAGCTTTCTGCTCTCCTACTTTCAATGTCTGCCAGGTTCTGGGAGAGGGGGGTTCTAAAGACGCTGTGTCTGTCAGCTGCCCCTTCCTCTGGTAGTGCTTCTTCTTCCTCCTCTCCTATTATATCCCAGCTTCTTCCCCTCTGAGCTGTGATCTCCCTCAAACCCCTGTTGTAATTCTGAACTGTCTTCTTCTTCTCTGGAAGGGTCAGGCTGGTGGTGGTGGGCAATCTCCACCATTCCTCCTCTGCCCAGTCCCTGACAAGCAGTGACCAGAGCAGGAATGACCGCTGGGAGGAGCTCAGAGAGAATAAACGCCTTGGTGCATCTGCAGCAGCAAAACTGGATGCCTTCATCTGCCTCAGATGCAACAAAACATGTCTCTCCTGTATTGTTTCAGGTAGGTAGCCGTGTTGGTATCTGAAGAAGTGCACATGCACACAAAAGCTCATACCAGTAACTAACTGAGTTGGTCTCTAAGGTGCTACTGGTAGGAAATTTTATTTTATTTTATTTTATTTTATTTTATTTTATTTCTCCTGTGTTGGTCTCTCTATAGCCACAGCAGATGCTGCAGCCTTCTAGTTTGGCTTCACCCCTCAAAGGCACACTCCTCCATTGTCTCCTGAGACAAACAGATGCGAACAAGTCCGGTGATTTCAGTATTAAAAAGTCACTCATCAGGTGCACAGGGCTATATGAACACCCACACCCACCGAGAAACTTGCTAGCCTTGACAAAAGTTTTCATAAATGTTTCACTTTTAATGTGTCCTGATTTACAGTGGCCAGTCCTCTCTTTGAAGGCATCCTCTATTGCAGGGGTGGCCAACTCCCAAGAGACTGTGATCTACCCTTTCCACCTGTAGTGATCTACCCCCTTTTTGGGGGTGCAGGGCAAAAGTGTTGAACTTTTTGTAGGTGAGCCACAGTTGTTGAGCTTCTTGGGGGGGGCAGTGATCTGCCAGTGATCTACCACAGATGTCCAGTGATCTGCCTATTGAACAGGCCTGCTCTATTGGAAGGGCTGTATGGCTCCAAAAGTCATTTAAAGAGGAAGAACTATGAGAAGAGAGAGCAGGAAGGGCCTTGAGGCTTCCATGGAAAACCTGACTGCCGTTTGCTCTGACTCTGTGGTGAAACACAGATTTTCTTGGGACAAAATATGACCTGCTCAGACCTGGACCTGGAAAACTTGGACCTGTGCCTAAAGACTTGGCACAAAATGAAGTCTGGATGAGGCCTAAGCAAGCACAAACAGGACACCTGGCTATAGTCTTCCCCACTAAGGTGTTATGGACTGTGTTTCTATTTAAATTACAGTAATTATTTCTAAATGTGTATTTCTAAATTCACACACACAAATTAAAATGTTAATAATAATAATAATAATAATAATAATAATAATAATAATAATAATTTATTTGTACCCCGCCCATCTGGCAGGCTTTCCCCAGCCACTCTGGGCGGCTTCCACAAAGACCAAAAATACACTAAGATGTGACACATTAAAAACTTCCCTTAAGATGTCTTCTGAATGTCAGGTAGTTGTTTATCTCTTTGACATCTGATGGGAGGGCGTTCCACAGGGCGGGTGCCACTACCGAGAAGGCCCTCTGCCTGGTTCCCTATAGCTTTGCTTCTCGCAATGAGGGAACCACCAGAAGGCCCTCGGTGTTGGACCTCAGTGTCCGGGCAGAATGATGGGGGTTCCACCGCCCTCTTTCCTTTGCTTGCTTCTGTGATGTATAAGCGGCCACCCCATTCACCTTGAACTTTTGCCAAATTTGTTGGAGATCTAGGACAGAAACTGGGGAAGGAGAAACAAAATAGTTCCGGGTGGGGCAGGATCCCTCATCAGAATATCACGATAACAGCCGTGCTTGGCTGGAAGTAAGAACAATTGATTTTGAGGGTATTCATGTCCCAGGAAAGGACTACGCAGACTCATGCAGCTTTTGCTAAATTCATAATTTACGGTCCTATTGATTGCGGAAAGGAAAATAAGAGGGGAAAAAACCATGCTGAACAAATCTGTGTTCATTGAGCAGAAATAAGACAGGGAAAAATGTGGAAAAACAGCAGCATGCCAGTTTATTGAGTGCAATTCTAGAGTTCACAATGAATCTTTATGCATTAAAAAAAAAAAGAGCCCAAGAATCTGTTCATCAGCCTCAGTTTTTGCAGCTGGAGTCAGTCCGGACCCCACCCTCCCAGGCCAGGTGGTGGAAGCTCTGCAAGGCAGAGAGCAGGTCTTCCAGGACTCACAGCCAAGATGGTCTCTGACAGGGGAGCCAACTTGGGCCCCAGATTATGAGTGCCCATGGGTGTGATGTCATGATGTCACATTGTGATGTGACATCATGCCCACCCGCCCCCCTGGCTTCAGAACCTGACTTCCGGTGGCACCAGAAATCAGAAGGGGTGGTCTTTTTTCAAAGAGGGCCAGATTTGACAAAGTGAGCATGTGTGAGGGCCGACCAAAAGTTGTTGACTTTTTTTTTTTAAGATTGACATTGTAGAGCTTTTTTTAAGATTTTACCCCAGGAGATAGACTGCCATGGGGGCCTGATTAAACTGACCGGTGGGCCGGATTAGGCCCCCGAAACGGACTTTGGACATGCCTGCTCCAAGGCCTCGGACATGACATCTAGTGCTTTCTGAGACACTGGACATTGTCTTGGGGGGCCCACAGTGTGGGTGCTCAGCAGTGGCGTAGCGTGGGGGGTGCAGGGGGGCCAGACGCACCGGACGCAACATCTGGGGGTTAGGGTTAGGGGGTGCAAATCCACTGGTTAGGGGACGCAAATCCACGGGTTAGGGGGTGCAAATTACTTGCCTTGCCCCGGGTGCTGACAACCCACGCTACGCCACTGGTGCTCAGGCACCCAGAGACACCTATAGTTGGTGCCCCTGGCCTTTGACCTCTTCAGCAACCTCGGCTTTTGTAGCTGGAGTCAGTCAGGGCCACCACTGAGAGTTGAACCAGAGTTGAACACCCAGAGCAGATGTTCTAGTATCACAGAGCCACAACCCCATGCCCCCTGGCAGGCTGGGCATCCCATTTGCTTTTCAGGCTTGGGCTACAGACAGTTACCAATGCCAGGCTACCAGAAGAAGCGAAAGCTGCTAGCCACAGAGGCCAGAGGGGTTTGGTAATGTGGAGGAAATGAAGACATCTGACTGAAATTAGCACTTTTTGAAGTGCAGTCTCGTGTAAAAGGCAGGTAGGCAGCTGTCAGAACAGAATTCCACCGAGTGGCTTAATTAGTCTTTTATGCTGTTTAACGTTTTGAAAGATTACTTGCCCCGAAGTTATAAATTTAGTTATTAAAGACTCATTATTCATTAGCAACGTGGCATATGGGACAAATAGAAGGGATAGGAAACGTTATGCACAGATCATGCTTTTACCCCTAGGTTGCTACACCCAGAGAGCTTGCAGTGTGTTTACCTTTAGATGCCTGCATTTAAGGGATGGCTAGATGCAATTAATTACAGATAAGTGAGAATCTCCAATAGAGTTGGCAAAAAATAAATAAATCCTAGCCTTATCTAGCATCTTGCCTGCTTGTGTTCAGGTTTCCCGTTCCAATAACTGGGTGAGCTGCTGTGATGTCATGGAATGTTCAGGAACATTCTGGGGTGAAAGCTTCAGCCACATAAGATGCCAGCAAACAAGCCAGCTTCTGTGCTGGGTGGGGAGAAATTTCTCATGTGACTTAGGGATGACAGACAGAGGAAGGCAAGGGGACGCTGGAAGGCAGAGGATGCTGGAAAGAGAACCTAGGGGTGGGGCCAGGTAAGGGTGTTAAAGGATGTGGGGGGGGGTTAGGTGTGGGTTCAGCAACTCGGGTCTGGTCACCCACCTTATTCCTGCCATGCCCTTCTGAAAAATCCAATGGACATTTTACCTAATCAGAAACCACAAGTTGCCTTGGAATTTCACTCCAGGAAAAATTGGCTGCAACTCTTAACGTTTCCGGATTCCGAGTTAAAAAATGGACTTCGGCTACATATACACAACTTTTTATTCCAGAATCAATGAAAAGAGAGGACTTGAAAAAAAGCCCTGTTCCCACATGGCACCCCGATAAGTTTAGCTTGCTGCTCTCTAATGGGGTGCAGAATGCATCTCCAACCTCCGCAACGCTTAAGTAGGATCCCTTCGCCAATGCAAGTGGCTTCTGAACATGGAACTATGGGAGAGGGGGAATTCTGTCCCGCATCAAGCAGCAAAATGTCTTGAGCCAGTCCTGGTGAACTGGGATCTCCATAACCCAGGGGGAATTTGGATTAGAAGGCCATCAAAAGCACCTCAGTCAGTTGTTTTGTGCAAGAGGGGCTTCTTGACTGAAACAGGCTGCTTCTTCCTATCAGTGTTCTCCCACAATGCGCAACCAGCGCATGTGTGTCCATTGTGCTGCATTCTCACAGAACCCACAAACTTCCTAAAGCACATAGTTTTCCTCAAAAGCTGAAGTCTGCAAAGTCTCTTGACAACTTTTTTTAAAAATAAAATAAAATAACTCTGTGCTGCAGCTGTGGGAGGGAGGGAAATCCCTTGAAATATTTCCTCCCCAGTCTGATTGAAAACAGACTTTTAGATTCTCCTGGGGTCCAACTTAAATGTAGATTTAAAGTGGGAGGGGGGGAGGAATAACTCTTTCCATTTCTTGAAGAATGAGTTCCCGACTTCTCCGTGCAACTTTGACAGGCTACCATCTACACTTGACAAGGCTTGTCATCGTCAGGATTTTAATAGAGGAAGCACCCTCCAACCCCCTCCCTTTAGGTCCCATATTAAGCTGAAACACATCGCCTTGTTTAGACTAGATCCAGGTTGGTTCGACTCCCTGGGAAAAAAGGCCGACTTTCACTTCCTGGCACCATTGGACAGGTTGCAAATCATAAGCCACCCTAATTACCCAGCACTGGATTCCATAGCATGCCAAAGTAGGGGGTCATACGCCGGAGAAAGGGGAGGTCTGGAATTTGAGCAGTACTGAAATACTGCCCTTTACATGCTACTTTCTGGTAGATCTGAATGTGCGTGTGCACACACTTTTCAAGAATGATTGTTATTCCTGTAGATGCCCGATAGACCTCTGGATAATGAAAAGAACTGAATAATTTGCAAAAAAAAACCTATTACGTCCATAAAAGGATGTAAGAACACAGTTATTAAGGTATTCTGATTTGGGGGGGAGCGGCATTCAAATTGCCTTGAAATGCAAACTGGTTGATTCAAAGACTAGGGGTTTGTCCTAGGTATTGATCATTTGGATTCCCCCAGGGCAAACAGAGGGAGCTGCCTTAAACTGAGGCTGACCTCTGGTTCATATTGTATTTTCATTTCTTTATTGGGTTTTATAAACAAGAATAACATTAGATGAATAAGTATAGCAAGTTTTCTCATGTCAGATGTATATCACAAAAATAGCACAATAAATGTGGGAAAATATCTACAACGTATGTTTTATTATTAGTGGTCAATGCATGAGTTCTTGGTTGATGAATTGGCTTTAACAATTAGGAGGAGGAGGAGGAAGAAGAAGAAGAAGAAGAAGAAGAAGAAGAAGAAGAAGAAGAAGAAGAAGAAGGGGAAGGGGAAAAGAGGGAGGGAGGAGTGGTGGGTGGGGTGGGGTTAGGTGGTTATGCTTCTATTATTCTACTTAGCGTGTGCGAGGGGTTGTGTCAGCGTTACTTGTACGGGTTCTCTTACTATTCACTTTTTCTATTTCCTTGGAGGTGAGAGAGGGTGTGGTTGGTTGTCTTTTGTGGACTATATTGAGAACTGTTTTTGTGTGTGAGTGGGGTGTGAGTGTGTATTTTTGAATCAGGTTAGCCAGATTGATTCATATGCTGTCAGGGGATTTTTGTCATTGTCTTGTTGGGCTGTGTATGTGATAAAGCGGAGCCATACCAGGGTGAAGGCGTCTTCTTCTATTTGTCCCCATGTCAGTTTCAGTTTTTTTGGTTTTGTTGTTGTTTAGTCATTTAGTCATGTCCGACTCTTCGTGACTCCATGGATCAGAGCACGCCAGGCACTTCTGTCTTCCACTGCCTCCCGCAGTTTGGTCAAACTCATGTTGGTAGCTTCGAGAACACTGTCCTACCATCTCGTCCTCTGTCGCCCCCTTCTCCTTGTGCCCTCAGTCTTTCCCAGCATCAGGGTCTTTTCCAGGGAGTCTTCTCTTCTCATGATGTGGTCAAAGTATTGGAGCCTCAGCTTCAGGATCTGTCCTTCCAGTGAGCACTCAGGGATGATTTCCTTAAGAATGGATAGGTTTGATCTTCTTGCAGTCCACGGGACTCTCAAGAGACTCCTCCAGCACCATAATTCAAAAGCATCAATTCTTTGGCAATCAGCCTTCTTTATGGTCCAGCTCTCACTTCCATACATCACTACTGGGAAAACCATAGCTTTTACTATACGGACCTTTGTTGGCAAGGTGATGTCTCTGCTTTTGTTAGTTTTTCTAATAGGGCTGCTTCCCATACTATTTGATACCATTGGTCCATGCTTTCTCCTGACAGTTCTCTCCAATGTCTGGATATGATACTTCTGGCTGCTGAGAGTAGGTGGGTTATGAGCTCTTTATGATGTGAATGGGCATTATTATCTTGGAACATGTTTAGTGGGGCCAGTTCTGGGGTGACTTCTAGTACATATTTCCTGTATGATTGATGTCCACAAGAGGTGGACCATATTGTATTGGGTACACAGAGTGGCAATGGCTCTGCATGTTCTTAGGGGAGACTTGCATCCCTACCTGGGGATGCTACACATTGAACCTGGGACCTTCTTCACACAGGCAAATGTTCTGCCACTGAGCTATGGCCCTTCCACAATATATGGTTCCCTTGATGTCATGGACTGGCTGGACACAGAAGAATGGTGAGAGGCACCAGTTGAAGGACCCCCAAGGGAAGAAGACTCAAAAACCGGGGATTGGTGGTAAGATGACATTGTACTACCATATCCCACCATTGCTGACTGCTGCTTCTGCTGGCTACAGATGATGGGATTTGTAGTCCAACAACATCTGGAACCCCAAGTTTTTATGTAGTATGTTCTTATGTGAATGTAAATTTTAATATGGAAAATCAAATTTTTTTTGAAAAAAAAGTTAAAATAAAGCAGCCTCATCATCCATTTAAGATGTTTTCAAAGCATGTTTTACCCCTCTTTTGAGCGCGACACTACACAGACTCTAAACATATTTATGGAACAGTGTTGACTCAGCCTTGACTTATCAGTATTGTCATATTTCATGACATTTCATCTCTCAGTGTAGCGTGGGAGGTGGGAAAGTCACCCCTGACCCAAAAGTGCAAATAGACCCCGGCGGCATTCCTGTGTTTTGGAAATCGCAAGATAAAGATTTGGAGCTGTAAACCTCCTTGTGATCAGAGACCCCAGAATGAGGTGGGGGTGTATGTTTTTTTTTTTTTTAATCTCTGGGATATTAATCTTCCTGGCATCCCAAGAAAGACAAGCAAGAAGACAGCCTTCTTTAAGGGAGAGAAAGGTTAGGCCTTCTAGAGCTCAGAAGGCAAGGGGAGAGAACCAACCAGCGTTGCCGCACTTAATTTACATGACCGCAAGGAAGCAGGGGCAAGAATCTAAAGCAGAACTGAGAAGAGATGCAGTTTGGAGACTCGGGGCTGGCCTTGAGGCTGGATTACTGCAGTTCATTTTTTATTTTTTAAGTAATATTTATTAAAGTTTCATAAACAATCAAAAGCTTCAAAATTTAAACATAGAATACAAAAACCAAGAAAAACTACAAAAATAAAAAGATACAAAACAAAACACATGAAAAATACCCAATAGAGAACAATTAACAAAATAGAAAAAAAGAATAGAAAACACCAATAGGCAAGACAGAAAAGAGATTAATATTTTCATATCTTGTATTTCATTCACTAATTTATTGACCTCCTCACACCTCCCTTTTTGTATTCCAATTCAGATATTTAGTTCAGCAAATCCTTACCCTCTATCATTTATCCTTGCTCAGCATCTTAACCTATAATAAATATATATTTTCCACCATTATCAATCCATATTTACATATTCTTATTGATCTTTTGACCAATACCACTTGTTTTCAAACCAACATCCCTTTAACATTCATTAATTTTACAGTATTTCTGTAGATAGTCTTTAAATTTTTTCCATTCTTCTTCCACCGCCTCTTCTCCCTGGTCTCGGATTCTGCCAGTCATTTCTGCCAATTCCATATAGTCCATCACCTTCATCTGCCATTCTTCCAGGGTGGGTAGATCTTGTGTCTTCCAATACTTTGCGATGAGTATTCTTGCTGCTGTTGTTGCATACATAAAAAAGTTCTGTCCTTCTTTGGCACCAATTGGCCGACTATGCCCAGGAGAAAGGCCTCTGGTTTCTTCAGGAAGGTATATTTAAATACCTTTTTCATTTCATTATAGATCATCTCCCAGAAAGCCTTAATCCTTGGGCACGTCCACCAAAGGTGAAAGAATGTACCTTCAGTTTCTCTTCTCTGGATTACTGCAGTTCACTCTCTTTGGGGCTGCCCTTGAGCCAAGTCCAGAAGCTCCATCTAATGCAAAATGTGCCAGCTGGATTGCTGATGGGGGCAGATGGCCAATAGCATGCAAAACCTCTGTTTGAACATTTGCACAGACTGCCCATATCTTACCACACCAGGTCCAAGTTTCTGACATTTATGTACAAAGCCCTGCACAACTTGGATTCAGGATACTTTAAGGACCTCCCAAGCCCTTCTACCCCAGTTCGATCATTGAGATAATTTGGAAGAGCACTGCTAACTGCCACCCACAATCGACTGTGTCTCAGAACCCCACCTGGCTTCAACTCTGCTGGTTCTATGCTGTGGAGCACTCTTCAGCAGGGATCAATGAGGATCCTTCTTGCTACCTTTCAGATACTGTACGGTACGCAGCCCTGTGTTTAGAGGGAGGCCAACATAAGCTAGAGACAGTTGCCTGGACGAGTTTTCCTTTATGCTGGCTAAGCATTTGTTTTTCAGCAGACAAAGTTACCTTACTCAGTGAAGTTGTGCCTGACTCCTTCCCTTCCCCAGGGCTACAACTGTTTTGCACAAAGATACGGCAACTGGGGCTTTCAGAGGATCTCCTGGGCCCTGTGGCTCTCCCAGTCACCAAGACCATGTTAAAAACTAGGCTGTGGGACATAGATTGCCAGGAACTAATCTCAGCTGCGGGGAAAAAAAAATGTTCCCCACAATGTTCCTCACAATGTTCAATGTGAGGCTACAGGGAACCAGACAGAGGGCCTTCTCGGTAGTGGCGCCCACCCTGTGGAACGCCCTCCCATCAGATGTCAAAGAGATAAATAATTACCGTATTTTTTGCTCTATAAGACTTACTTTTTCCCTCCTAAAAAGTAAGGGGAAATGTGTGTGCATCTTATGAAGCGAATGCAGGCTGCGCAGCTATCCCAGAAGCCAGAACAGCAAGAGGGATTGCTGCTTCCACTGCACAGCGATCCCTCTTGCTGTTCTGGCTTCTGAGATTCAGAAGATATTTTTTCTTGTTTTCCTCCTCCAAAAACTAGGTGCGTCTTGTGGTCTGGTGCGTCTTATAGAGCGAAAAATACGGTACCTGACATTCAGAAGACATCTTAAGGCAGCCCTGTTCAGGGAAGTTTTTAATATGTAACGCTGTACTGTTTTTAACACTGATTGGGAGCCACCCAGAGTGGCTGGGGAAACTCAGCCAGATGGGCGGGGTATAAATAATAAATTATTATTATTATTATTATTATTATTATTATTATTATTATTATTATTATTATTTTCGACTCTCTTGGGCGCAGGAATTTAATCTTAATTATTTACAATTTTTGTTTAATCCGCAAGAAAGAAGGGCCTTTTCGCTGTCTAGGTTCAATTCTAATCCTTCTAACCTCCTTCGGGGTAGGTTTGCGGGTATGGCAGAAGGAGATAGGATCTGCCCATGCGATGCCCACCTGGTGGAAACTCTAGGTCCCATGGCCCTTAAATGTAAAATGTACTGTCAGGGGTTCAGGAGCAGAGACGCAGAGAAGGGAGGAAGCAGAGAGCGAGGGGGAGGAATCCGAAGGGAAAATGAGTGATGATGACGACCCGAGATCTCCAAGCCTAAGCAGTGAGTCAGAGGACTCCCAAAAGGGAGCCCCAGTGAGCAGAGCAAGGGGGGGATCTGGGGGGACACCCCAGGAGGAAGGGAACAGAGGAGATTCAGAGAGTAGCAGCTGGAAGTCGGGACCCACGCTCATAACTGAGGGCGGCAGCAGCTGGAAGTCGGGACCCACGCTCAAGACTGAGAGCAGCAGGGAGGAAGGTAGCCAGGCATCGGGTTCCGGAGGCTGTCAGCAGGAGGGAGGGCACGAGTCAGGGGTGGTCACGCCCTCCTCAGAGAGCGAGGCAACGGTTAAGAGGAAAGTAGAGAGTTGGGCGCGCGCGCCAAGTTCAAATGCAGCGGAAGCTGGAGCAGTAAGCAGCCCGGAGAGTGAGCCAGGTCCTAAAGCCCGCCGCAAGGAGGCAGAAGGATCAGGGGGGTCAGCGTCAGAGGAGAGTAGAAGGGAGGAGGCCCAGGGGGGCAGAAGGACCCAGAGACGTAGGGAGAGGCGAAGGAGGTGGAGCAAGGCTAGGGTATTAAGCTGGTGTGCAAGAGGCGGGGACTCAGACGGGTCTTCGCCGACCTAGGGCAGAAGGTGTAGAGCTGCACGCTGCAGTTCGGAAATGAAACCTGTAACTTAATAAAGACTCTTATAAAGTGAACGCTGGCGGACTTGGTCCTATGTGAGCTGGGACTGGGTGGCAGCTCTGACAGTAAGACCCGTCTCTGAAAAGCTTCGGACACCTGATATCTCGCAGCGGAGAGAGAGGCAGCTGGAGGAGGGGATCGGTGTTTGGGAGCAAGCTCACGACGGTTAGCAGAGATGACGGAAGCAGAGACAGTTGCAGCGCTGCAACAGGCAGTTACCCAATTGAACGCGGAGGTACTGGCATCCAAGAAAAGGGAGGAGGATGCGGCAGCCGCCTACAGAGATCTCCACGCCAGGTTTGAAGCATGGGTTAAACACGGGCAGCCAGGACCCAGACCGGAGGGGGTTGGGTTGGCACGGAGAGCAGGAGGGCTTGTGGCTCACTTCGATGGGAATTTACAACAGTACCCCAATTTTCGAGCAGACGTAATGTGCGCTCTGCAACTGCTGGCAAAAGACTTTAGAGATGAGGAAGAGAAAGTGGGGTTCATACTATCCCATTTGCATGGGGATGCTAAAGCGTGGCTACGCAATTTGTGGAGGGATAAAGATCCGGCGCTTCAGAATGCAGATGCCTTTATCAAAGCGATGGATGCGTGTTTTTTGTCTACTATTGATGTGGATCTTGCCCGACGGGAGATTCATGGACTAAAACAAGGGAGGGCAAGCGTCCGGCAGTACCACGCCCGCTTTTTTGCGCTGGTCAGTGCCTTAGAGTGGGACCGGGATTCGCCCCCTGTCAGAGACCTGTTCTGGGAGGGTCTAAGCTCTGCGGTCAAGGATGAAATTGCAAGGGGGGAGAGGCCCCGAAGCACGCAGGAGGTGGTCCAAAGGGCGCTGACTGTGGGGGTGAGGCTGGAAGAACGTCCATGGTGCAGAGATGAAGGACGTGGAGGGCGCGAAGCAGCGAGAAGTTTCTCTTTCGTTCCAAGAGAAGCAGCGCGTGCGCAATCCACACCTCCGCCTGGAGGGGGAGGGGAACCGATGGAGGTTGGAGGTGCAAGGGCTCAGTCAGCAGCCAGAGCCCAAGCACCGACAGCAGTGAAAGCGAAGCCTCCTAGAGGGAACAGGAAGTGTTACATCTGCGAGGATCCAGGCCATTTGGCGAAAGAGTGTCCCCGGAGGCTCCACAAGCACACTGCAGCCTCAGCAATGGTGACTGCAGCAACGCAGCAAGGAGAACCACAGCGGGGAAACGACGATGTCTGGCTGGAGACAGAGGCACTGGGGCCCAGCCAGACGCATCAGTGAAGCAGTCCCCAGCGATCTTGCAACCCACGGACCCCCTCCCACCCAAACCAGTAGTGCAGCTCACAGCATCTCTCCAGCTACCCGATGGCGTCACTATCGAAGTGCCGCTTTCTGTGGATTCTGGAAGCAACGCAGACTTTATAGCGCAGGATTTTGTGGAGCAGCACGCTATACAGCTACTGCCTGCCACTCTGCCCCTGCAAGTCGTCACAGTGGATGGCAGAGAGTTGCTAGGGGGGCAGGTGGTGAAGCAAACGCCACCGATGGTGATGCGCCTTGGCAACCACAGGGAAGTCATCAGTTTTAATGTCACCCAACTGTCGGACACGCCCATTGTGTTGGGCATGAGTTGGCTGGACAGGCACAGTCCGACACTGGCTTGGTACCAGAGACAGCTGATCTTCGGCTCCTCTTATTGCGCAGAACACTGCATCCTGCCCAGACAGGAGGGAGAGGAGGAGGAATCACAACTGCAGTTGGGAACGTTGCAAGCAGTCCCCCACAAATACGCAGACTTTCTGGAGGTCTTCTGCGAGAAAGAGGCTGACAAGCTACCACCGCACAGGCAATATGACTGCAAGATTGACCTCCTACCAGGGGCGACGCTGCCGAAAGGGAAGCTGTATTCCATGTCTGAGGACGAATTACAGGAACTCAAACAGTTCATAGATCACAATTTGCAGCGCGGTTTCATCCGGGAGTCCAGGGCAGTAGGGGGCAGTCCTGTTTTCTTCGTGAAGAAGAAAGACACGCCCCAAAAAAGACTGGTGGTGGATTTTCGCCTCTTAAACAAGATGACCAAGCCTTCTGATTTCCCCATGCCCAGGATTGACGACCTACTAGCGACGGTGCGCAAGGGACGCGTGTTCACCAAGTTGGACCTGCGAGGTGCGTACAATCTCATCCGCATGAGGGAGGGCGATGAGTGGAAGACAGCCATGTTCACGCCTCTGGGCACCTACGAATACAGAGTGATGCCGTTTGGATTGCAAAACGGTTCTCACTGTTTCCAAGCTTTCATGCATCATGTGTTGGCGGGACTCCTTTACAAGAAGTGCGTCTGCTTTCTGGATGACATCCTGATATTCTCCGAATCGCAGCAAGCCCATGACCAAGATGTTCGGGAGGTGCTGAAGAGGCTGCAGCAGCATAGACTGTACGCCAAACTGGAGAAGTGCCAGTTCGACACGACGGAGGTGGATTTCTTGGGTTACAAGTTGTCGGACAAGGGGCTAGCCATGGACAGCGCCAAGGTTCGTGCGGTGTTGGATTGGAAGAGCCCGCGCAACCGGAAGGAGGTCCAGCGGTTTGTCGGCTTCGCCAACTTCTATCGCAAGTTTATCAAGGGGTTCGCGATGCAGACGGCGGCCATTACGGACACGCTAAGCTCCAAGAAAAAGAAATTCATCTGGACGGAGCAGGCGGAGCAGTCCTTTCAGGCACTCAAGCGTCTCTTCGCGTCGGAAGAGCAACTGCTGCATATCGACCCCAGCAGACCGATGCGGGTAGAGACAGACGCGTCCGATAGAGCAGTGGGAGCTGTCCTGCTGCAAAGGGACCCACAGGGGGTCTGGAGGCCGGGAGCGTTCTACTCCAGAAAGCTCAGCAAGTCGGAGCAGAACTACACCATCTGGGACAGGGAGTTGCTGGCCATTCATGCAGCTTTCAAGGCGTGGAGGCACTTCCTGATCGGCGCCAAGCACACGGTGCAGGTCTGCACGGATCACAAGAATCTGGAGCACTGGCGCACGGCTCAGTTCCTGAACCAGAGGCAGATACGTTGGGCGGAGTTCTTTGCTGACTTCAATTTCCGAATAGAGTACGTCCCAGGCGACACCAACGTCATGGCGGATGCACTGTCCCGCAAACCGCAATACCTCGAAGAGGCGACGCCAGCGGCAGCCATGCACATCTTCGCGCCAACAGCGTGGGCGTGCGCTTCAGCCACAGTAGACCTGGATGCGGTGCGGCGGGCGTTGCAGGACGACTCCTTCGCGCAGGCGAAGATGGCAGAGGTGCACAAGGGCACGGCGAAGGGCGACGAGTTCCAGATACGAGACGGCTTGCTCTTACGTAAAGGGGCCATCTACGTGCCGGGAGACGAACTTCGCGCCAGGGTACTGCAGCAGCTGCACGACGCACCCACGGCCGGGCACTTTGGCACGGAAAAAACGGTGGAATTAGTCGCAAGGGACTTTTGGTGGCCCAGACTGAGAGGGGAAGTCGCGGACTACGTTGCGAGGTGCGACACCTGCCAGAGGGCCAAACCGGTGCACAAACCACCGGCGGGACTGCTGGAACCGCTGCAAACGCCGTTTGAACCGTGGGAGAGAGTGGCCCTGGACTTTGTTACGGATCTACCCAGCTCGAGAGGCAAGACAGCTGTACTAGTGGTGGTGGACTTGTTCACCAAGATGGCACATTTCATTCCGTGTGCGAAGGTGGCCACGGCGGAACAAACCGCCAAACTGTTCATAGATCACGTGTTCAAAGTGCATGGTCTGCCGCGGTCTATCCTGTCCGACCGCGGGCGCCAGTTCGTCTCGAATTTCTGGCAGAAGCTGATGAGTTTTCTAAATGTCAAGGTCGATCTGGCATCAGCAAGACACCCGCAGACCAACGGGCAAGCAGAGAGGGTCAATGCCATCATGCAGCAGTACCTGAGATGCTATGCCAATCAACAACCTGCGACCTGGGTGGATTACCTGCCGCTCGCCGAGTTCGCTTACAACAACACGAAGCACGTGTCCACAGGGGTGACGCCGTTCTTCGCCAACAATGGGAGGAATCCCAGAACCTTCCCGGGACGGGAGAGAGTGGGGGACGGAGAACCACAGACGGCGGACGCGTTCGCGTCAGAGTTGCAGGCGGTACACGATCAACTCAGACGGCAGCTGGAGCTAGCTAAGCACGCCTACAAGGTGCAAGCTGACAAGCACAGGCGGGTTGGCGAAGAGATCCAAGTGGGAGACTGGGTCTGGTTGGCAGCCCACGCAGTGCCGACCAGGTCACTAGCCAAGAAGAAGTTGGGGCACAAGCAAATTGGTCCGTACCAAGTCGAAGCACAGATCAACCCGGTAGCCTTCCGACTGGCGCTGCCGGAGGGTTCCAGAATGCATCCGGTGTTCCACAGGTCGGTGCTCACTCCCTACAAGGCACCTCACAGATTCCAGGAGCCAGGGACGGCACCGAGTCCGTTCCGGGAGCGGACGGAGACGCGAGGGGTGACGCAGCAAGACCCCATCAACGAGGTCACGGAGATTTTGGACTCCAGATGGGGGGAAGAGGGAGTCGAATACCTCCTAGCCAGAGAGGGCACCCGGGCCAGCGCCAATAGCTGGGTGCCAGACTACGCTTTGGAGGAACCCCTGCTCAAGGACGAGTTTCATGCCCTTTTCCCACACAGACCCATGCCAGCGAGCTTCTTCGACGACTGGCTGTTCACGCCCACACTTTCTTCCAGCACGTTCCATGGATTCGACTCGGACGGGGAACCCGCACTGAGCACCCGTTCCCCGGAAGGATCGCCGGCGGGTTCGGCGTCAGACACCTCGTATTGGTGGGACGATCGACCGGAGGAGCAATGGCGCCGGAAGTGGCTGGAGATGCCAGGTCGAGCGACCGACGCAGAGACTGACATGGACGTGTTCGGGGAGGACCTTGGGTTCGAGCACGGCGGTACAGAGATGGAAGCGGAACAGGTCAACGTCGGCGACCGCGAGGAGGAAGACTCGGAGGTCTTCAGTTGGCGGCCAACCACGGGGAGCGAACTGTATCCGGCATTCCCTCCCGTGATGATGGAGCACCCAGCACCCACACCTGAAAGCGGGGAGGGGGGAAGGGGGGGCTTCGAGGGGGGGATGGATGTCAGGGGTTCAGGAGCAGAGACGCAGAGAAGGGAGGAAGCAGAGAGCGAGGGGGAGGAATCCGAAGGGAAAATGAGTGATGATGACGACCCGAGATCTCCAAGCCTAAGCAGTGAGTCAGAGGACTCCCAAAAGGGAGCCCCAGTGAGCAGAGCAAGGGGGGGATCTGGGGGGACACCCCAGGAGGAAGGGAACAGAGGAGATTCAGAGAGTAGCAGCTGGAAGTCGGGACCCACGCTCATAACTGAGGGCGGCAGCAGCTGGAAGTCGGGACCCACGCTCAAGACTGAGAGCAGCAGGGAGGAAGGTAGCCAGGCATCGGGTTCCGGAGGCTGTCAGCAGGAGGGAGGGCACGAGTCAGGGGTGGTCACGCCCTCCTCAGAGAGCGAGGCAACGGTTAAGAGGAAGGCAGGGAGTTGGGCGCGCGCGCCAAGTTCAAATGCAGAGGAAGCTGGCGCAGCAAGCAGCCCGGAGAGGGAGCCGGGTCCCAAAGCCCGCCGAAAGGAGGAGGAAGGAAGTGGGGGGTCTTCAGCGTCAGAGGAGA